>NC_084793.1:159764796-160502255 GCF_963169125.1 Humulus lupulus | reverse complement strand
AGTGTCAAGAACCACACATTTGGCTCAAAATGCAAAATATTAGATTGGATTGGATCTGGAGAAATTATTGCAAAATGTTATTTTATCTCAAGTGACCCAAAGGATGAGGTTCACCATGTTCCTCTTGGGCCTAGTGCTATAAAAGTGGGGATAGATCTTGTGAGAAAGAATGATGCATTTCTGTGGAGGCCTTCAACAATTATGTCTACTATAGAAGATGTTGTAGGTAGTATAATTGCAAGGCTAGCTGATAAAGTTATAATTAGGTAATTAACTTTTTTTATGTACTCTTTTAGTTTACTATAACTTTAAGTTGAAGCATTACTTATTTAAATTTTGTTGTAGCTAAACAAATGGACTCACAACAAAGACAAGTGCACAAAGGATGATGAATTGAAGGATGGAGCAAGTTTCACGCATGGTTTACTTTTGTGTATCTTGTAATGTTTCTATTTTTCATTTTTGAAGTAAAAATTGTTCAAGATTATAAAACTTTATTATGTTATGCTTTCAAACTTAAGTTAGAACTAAGATCTCATGAAGTAGACACATTCATGGTTTGAATTAGTTATTGTTTAATGTAATACTTATGGTTTATCAATCTATTGAGAATTACATTTTATGATTAATTTTGAATTTTTTTTTTATCAAAATACAATAATGAAAATCTTTTAATTAAAAAAAAAACCATATAAGTATACTTTTCAAAATAAAATTTAAAATTTTATTACTATATGTTATGATTTAAAAACATATTATAAGCGTAAAAAATTGTTATGGTTTATATAATATAACAAACTAAAAATGTTATCAAAATAATCAAATGTAACAGTTGAAAAGTGTTATGAAAAAAGTACAAGATTAAACTTCAAGTTTATAACCAAAAACTCTATCTAAATGTTATTATTTGAATATTATAGCACCTAAAAATGTGTTATTGAATAGTTTAAGATAACACCGAACATAACATTCAAAAATTGTTATAGAAAAGACTGGACTTTTAATAACAGGGGCTATGTTAGCATTTTAAGAAGTGCTATCAATAGTCCCGGTTAGCAGTTTTTAAGTGTTATGAATACTGTTTTTTCTTGTAGTTAATGTACACCTGGCCCCAGAACTCTCCAACTCAAGGTCAAATCATCCTACCCTTGCCTTTACCTGCACCACGTAGCACCCGTGAGCCGAGGCCCAGCAAGAAAACATAATATCATAGCATAATCAGTATCAATAACTAAGTAGTTCACAAAGCATAACCAAATGATTTACAAGAAATTAACCAATTACCCAGCAAGACATAGCATTCACTTAATCCCGGACATCAGGCAATAGCCAACAATCTAGTTTCTAGATATTCAGCATATCATATAAATTAAATTAACAATGGTATACATGCCAAGCAGTAACTAGGATTGACGCCTGTAGGCCGAACCCTCTATTTAATCCATTGTCTATGGCTCGCTTAGGCCAAGCCCAATGTTATACCCATTGGGCTTAGGCTAGCTTAACCGAGCTCAGTGATTAATAAGCTGTCCTCAGCTACCAGTGGCTGAGCCGCGCCCTATGCGCATGTAACGCCATGGTTAGCCAAGACCTTTACAATGTGTTTTTACAAATGTGCAAGACTTGCTAATCAAGCCATTTAGTTCGAAACGTGTTACAAAACTACAGTTGAACTAGGGTTAAAATGTTTTGGCCTCAAAATTTTCATTTTTTATAATCAAACATTTTTACATGGGATCCCAAAAGTAGTAGCATTAAAAGACACTTTACAAATTTTCTGGATAAAAGTACAGTTACTAGCCACTCTAAGGAAAAACAGACAATTAGGCTTTTCCCGTCCTGTACCACTCCTCGGTCGTGGCGGCTGATCAGTTGGCTATGTACATTCAGCCCCAAAGCTCTCCATCTCAGGACTGGTCCACTTTGCCCTTGCCTTTACCTGCACCATGTAGCACCCGTGAGCCAAGGCCCAGCAAGAAAACACAATAACAGAGCATAATCATCAAGCAAACAACTACTCACGCAGTATAATCATATACTCAACATTCCAAATATTCACGTTAATCAAGTATTCACGCAAGAATTTCTTACCTTTGGTAGATGAATTCGACCTAGGTTTTCTCCCACACTTCCTTTGTAACGCCCTAGATAGCCAAGACTGCTACACTGTGTGATTATAAAGGTGCAAGGCTTGCTAATCAAGTCATTTAATTTGAAATGTGTCACTAAAACTACAGTTGAGCTAGGGTTAAAAGATTTCGGTTTCAAAAGCTTCATTACTTATAAACAACATTTTTTTCTTACATGGGATCCCAAAAGTAGTAAAGTTAAAAGACAGTCTACAAAATTTAGGACTTAAAATACAGTTATTAGCCACTATAAGGCAAAATAGACAATTAAGCTTTTCTCGTCCCGATCCACTCCTCTGCCGTGGCGGCCGATCAGCTGATTATGTACATTTAGCTCCGCAGCTCTTCATCTCAAGATTGGTCCAACTTGCCCTTGCCTTTACCTGCACCACGCAGCACCCGTGAACCAAGGACCAATAAGAAAACACAATAGCAGACAACCAGATAACTCATACAGTATAAACATATACTCAACAGTTCAGACATTCATGTTGTTCAAGTACTCAGCATGCCAAGTACATCATCTCATATCATTAATCAATTCACATACGATAACTAGGGTTAACGCCCTTAGGCCGCACCCTCTATTTATCCCACCAAGACTAAACATCCAAGTCAAGTTCCAGTTGGTCCGGTGACGAGGGCACGAACCAAGAGATTCAAAGAAGAACTTAACAACCTAGTCCACAGAGTCCTAAAAACAGGAGGAGACTGTGGTCAACACTGAAGGAGAACAAAGACTTGTACTGCTCATCAAAGTAGACTCAGTTTAGGAGCTTGATCAATATTTAGCTTCTTGTAATGAGTCTTATTGGATTTTGGCATCTTGTATTTTTATTTTAATTAGTCACTTAATCACGTTTTATTTAGTCTTTGTTTTTTTTTGTGAAAGTCAAACATTTGACTTGTGAGAGTCCAAGAGTCTTTCTATGTGTGATTGTTAGGGTTTTCATTAGGAAGACAAAGGGGCTTTTCTTTCATGTAATTTCGGCCATATTAGGGCTTGTAAATGTTTGGGAAATGGAGATTTTGATGAAATGAAAATTGAGAGGTTTTCTTCTTGAGTTCTTGAAGAGACTATTTGAACTTATCAAGGGTATTCCTTGTGGCGTTCAATCTGACTTATCAAACGGATTCCCATCACCGTTTGTGGCGTCTTCCTCATACCAAGGTTCGTGCTTGGCTAAGCATTGGGTCACGGTTCATCATTCCAGATTCGTATGTTCTTGGTGGCTGCCATATTTGGTGTCGGGTTTCACCACAATCGTTGGTGTGGTTCATATCACTTAGTCCCATCACAAACACATAACCAGGTGTAGTTTTCTTACCTTTAGATTCGCTAGCTTTCATCAATTCGATCCTCAAGCACGATCCTATATGAGCCCTAGCGTACACCTAGTCACGGACACAAGTTAAAACCAAATTTAAACATCAATTCCAAAACCTAGCCTCAGGACCGATCCCGAGCCCTCGCGAAGCCCTACTTCCACCAAACGGGGTGGTGGAATCAAACCCCGAGCCCCCAGGCAAAAACCCTAAGAAATAACCCAAAAACCCCTTTCTGGGAACAGGGTAGCGCTACAACGCCCTAAGGAGAGTGCTATAGTACTACAAACAGAGCCAAAAGGCTCTGGAACTTCAGAGCCTAGCGCTGTAGCGCCCAGTGACTAGCGCTACAACGCTAGTCACAGCACAGCCC
This sequence comes from Humulus lupulus, assembly GCF_963169125.1. NCBI lineage: Eukaryota > Viridiplantae > Streptophyta > Magnoliopsida > Rosales > Cannabaceae > Humulus > Humulus lupulus. The sequence continues at coordinate 160,498,427 of NC_084793.1, read as the reverse complement.
AGCACAACTTTTTCTCCTTCGAACTTTCCCGAGCCAAACCTTCCCAAAACTCAACCAAACCTCAACCAAACTTAAAAAAAAAACCTCCCAACATCCTCAACTCATCCCATAAGCCCCAACCACACAAAACTCAATCACATGCACCCCAAATCACGGAAGTTACCATAGCTGAACATAGAGCCCAAAAGTCAGAAATGGTAGTAATCATGGTCATCCACTGTTCAACTTTTAGTGGATCAGTCCTCCTTCAAAGATCGGGGGTTGCTGCTTCCTGAACCGCTCATACAACGGCTCCCATCTATTCCCAACCTCTACTGGCTGTACAACATGTACCAATCCAGGTGGCACAATGGGGGCAACACTCCCTGATGGAGCCTGCTGCCACAAAATCCGGATCTGTTCATCCTGGCTCTGTAGCCGAGCCTGCATGTCTACCATAAGTTGCTGCCAGTTCTCAGGGATTGGCAAAGGGGTCTGGCCCTAGTCATCATCTCTAGTCCCGGACCTATTGCTGGCTAGTCGTGTAGATTTTCTTGGACGCATAATTATCCAAGTCAATCTGCAATCAAAGACTCGGCAGTCAGACTATGATGACAGGGTAATAATCCTTTCATGATCCATCCCTGGAACTCCAATCATTCACAAGCAATCAAATTATAACAGTTTATCCAAATATTCATCCATATATTCATTCACATACATAGCCGTGCTGATAAGCACACATCATCATGCAATAGTCAAGGTATGTGTTTGAACTTTGAGGTCCTCATTTTTGGAGTCAACAATAGCTGTCAAAAACTGAGTTTGCTTTATTTTTAATTTAAATGAAATCAGTTTTTGTTTTTCACTTTGGCTTATATAAAATTATATGTATGAATATTTATATACATATATTATATATGTATCCAATAATGAGTCTTCTATGGTTACTTGCGAAGTGGGAAAGGAGTAAAACTAAATTGAAAGAAGAAGAAAATTTTGTTGGTTATATGAATTAGCAAAGTAATTTGTCTCCCTATTTTAGTATATATATATATTTGAAGATGTTTATTTTTTTACTAATGGGGTTTTAGTACATATCATGTATTACATTTCTATTTTGATTTCTTGCTTTATTTTTCTCATCTTCTTCATTTTTTGCTTGTTTGCTACGTTCGGACATATCTCTAGTAGTTTTTTCTCATAAAATATTCAGACATGGTGAATGCAATTAAATTTGTGTTAACTGGTAGAAATTTGAGTTCTATATTTTAAGTAGGGAATATGACTAATTTCAACGAAGAAGAATAATTGTATATATGTTATTGAGTTTAATTGATTTTTGAATACTTACACATGTATTGTGACTTTTAGATATTTAGTTGCAATTGAGACAAAGAAAATTCTTGAGATTGAATTGTTTTTACTTTTTCTGCCTTATTCTTCTTTTTTGAAAATTAGATTGAAAATCAAAATGATGTTGAAGGAAGCTTATGAGGACACCAAGACTAAAGATCCAAGTATAGTTCCAGTTGGTCCGGTGACGAGGGCGCGAGCCAAAAGACTCAGTTTAGGAGCTTGATCAATATTTAGCCTCTTGTAATGAGTCTTATTGTATTTTTTCATCTTGTCTTTTTATTTTTAATCACGTTTTTTATTTAGTCTTTGTTTATTTTGTGAAAAGTCAAACATTTGACTTGTGTGAGTCCAATAGTCCTTTTGTCTTTAATTTTCGGTTTTCATTAGGAAGACAAAGGGTTGTCTTTAATTTTCAGTTTTCATTAGGAAGACAAAGGGGTTGTCTTTAATTTTTGGTTTTCATTAGGAAGACAAAGGGGCTTGTTTGATGTAATTTTTCGGCTATATTAGGCCTTGTAAACATTTGGGAAAGGCAGATTTTGATGAAATGAAAATTGAGAGGTTTTCTTCTTGAGTTCTTGAAGAGACTATTCGAACTTATCAAGGGTATTCCTTGTGGCGTTCAATCCGACTTATCAAACGGATTCCCATCCCCGTTTGTGGCGTCTTCCTCATACCAAGGTTCGTGCTTGGCTAAGCATTGGGTCGCGGTTCTTCATTCCCATTTTGTGTGTTCTTGGTGGCTGCCATATTTGGTGTCAGGTTTCACCACAATCGTTGGTGTGGTTCGTATCAAAAGCAACTAAATGGGATTCTTCAACTGTACATGAGAGTTCTTGCCTTAGCTCTGTATTTAATGATATTTCAGGTTAAGTAAGAAGTTTTCTCCAGCTACAACAAGTTATGGAAAATGTATTGTTTTTCTAGTGCTTCCTTAAATGATGGAGTAAAGCAAAATATGTTTGCTACAAAACAAAAATGCTAACACATAGAAATAGATTTAAAATCAATAAGTTTTTATGTGAGACGACTCAAATTTTGTTTTGTTAGTAAGCGACTTTCCTTCTCTGTTTGTCTTTCTCTTTCCAATGAATTACAGGAACTTCTATTTATTATTCTAGTATAATTGGATTTGATGGTGTGTGTACATATATGATTTTGACAATACTTAATATTATCATCAATTTAGCATTAACTCAGCCTTCTCTTAAAACTTAACTTTGTATGAAAGTCTTTTTCTTCTTATTGGTCATACTTTCAAGGATATATATGTCTAGTGCTGAAATAATCATAATTTTAAATATTTTGATCGAAGCTCTTTAATTTTGTAGGGACATTTCTTGTGCAAATTCTAATTAATTAAACCTGTTTTGAGTTTAGTTGGATGTCAGGACAAAATTGGCCATAAGAGACAGTCTTTACTAGTTGGCTACGAGTGCCGAACATAGGCAAAATTGTAACAGGAACTACTAGAGCATTGATGATTGAGAAAACAAACAAGTATGGAACCACTTGTTTTCCTTACATTTGTTATATAATATATGGTATGAATTACTTTTGGTTTATGTGCATGCTCCTTTTGATGGATTATGTATTTGGCATAAGTAAAATAATAATAGTTAGTGGTAGTTTATTTTTGGAAATTGGTGAGCAGATGTGTTTATTAAAAAAAAGTTTCTTGTATTTTCTTTTATTAGATTGGGATTTTATTTATTTATTTTTGGACTTGGTCACCTCTATTTTTCTTTTTGAAGTTCTTTCTTTTTTGAATTTATTTACTATAATCAATACCTCAAAATTTTATTATTTTTTCCATTGGAAAATAAATTTTGCAGGTAGCTTTTGACTTTTAGTATCATTTGTTTCTCTGTGATAAATTTTGAAGTATACATATAGACAAATTCAATTTTTTTTAGGTATTGGACAATCATAATTCTTTCTATAATATGCTTTTTCTTGTAATGTGTTTTCTGGGTATGCATTTTTCAATCTATAGTTTTGTTCTACTTTTATATCGTACATAAATTTCTTTGCTTGTTTTTCTTTCTTTATTAGTTTGCACATAATGTGATTGTTAGAATCCCCCAAAGAAACTAGTACAAATAAATGTCTGAATTTGTAGTTTCCTCTTTGTAAGGAGCCATTATCGTGTGTCATAACAATCACGACCAAGACCCTTTTGTTTTGTTCTTTAGCTCATTAACGATCTTATTAGTTTCCGTTTGTAATTTTAAAATTCTTATGCATTTGTAGTTCACTTTTAAACTCTTGGATGGAACATGTAATCTAATGTCCATCACTAGTTTAGAACTTTATTTAGTTATCTATTAACTTTAAATTTGTAATTACTTCTTGGATGAAAACCACTGCAACCAATTAGGCAAGCATATTTCATCCATTACTTGATCTAATATGCTTCAATTAATCTGATGCTTGATCGTTATGAAAGGATGAGATGGATTAAATATGTTGTGTAAATTTAGATTTAATGTGGATGATAAGCTTTGTCTTAGACAGCTTGGTATGAATTTATCATGTCCTTTCCCTTTTCTTGATTCCTTAAGACTGGCCCTGCTTTTTCATTAATGGGCAAATTTTTGTCATTTTTATTAGAATCTTTATTCTCTAAAATCTTTACATTGTGGTTTTATGTCTTGCAGGTTAGAGCTGCCTTGCAGATAGAAGGAAGACCTTTTACGATTGTTGTCAATTCATTCTAAATAATTGTTTATGAATGTTTTTAATCAAGAATTGAAATATTGTATTTTATATGAATAGTTATGGGGTTTTCTTTTTGGAGTTTCTAATGGGCATAATCCCAATTGATTATGTATTTTATTGTGGTTAGGTTCACCATTTGGAACTTAAATATTTGTAATATCATTCAATTAATTAAGAAGAATTGTTTTCATTTTCATTTAAGTGTTTATTTGTTTTAATGTTAGTATTAATAAACCTATTAAATGCATATTAAAATAACATTTCTCAAAGTTAGAGAAAGTTATTATTTATACTAATAGTAATAAAAATATTTTTAGCATATTAAAACAATAAATAATACCAAAAATGTTTTATTGTAAGTTATACCTATAGCACTACTTTATAAGTGGCAAAAAGTATTATATAAACTATTATAAATATCATAAGAAAACACTTATCAATTTATTAAAATAACTCAACAAAAGTGTTATTGTAGAATATACAATAACACTTCTCCATAACTATTGAGAAAGTGTTATTCAAAGTGCTCTGATCTACAATAACACTGCTTTCATTAACACATCGAAAAGTGTTATGGTATGTATTCGATAATACTATTTTGGTGTTATTGAAAGCAGATTTTCTTGTAGTGAGTGAAACCAATATGGTTGTTGGTGACACAGGTGACGATGATCCCATTGTCTTTCAAATAGGCAATTGCTAGCCTTGAAAAGGAACTATGGCTCGAAGCCATGAAACAGTAAATGGAATACATGTACTCAAATTTTGTCTGGGATCTTGTGGAAGCACCTAGTGACTTTACAACGATTGGGTGCAAGTGGATCTACAAGAAGAGAGGAGGTATTGATGGAAAGATCAAAACTTATAAAGCTCGATTAGTGGCAAAGGGTTATACCCAAAGAGAAGGCGTTGACTATGAGGAAATTTTTAGTCAGGTAGCCATGCAACTCCATTCGCATCCTCCTATCCATAGCAGCCGTTCTCGACTATGAGATCTGGCAAATGGACGTCAAGATAGCTTTTCTTAACGGGAAGCTTGACAAAGTCTGGATTACCCAAAAGGATCTAAAGTAGATGGACAAGAAGGAAAAGTTTGCAAGTTGAATAGGTCCGGTCCATTTATGGACTTAAGAAGGCTTCTTGTTCTTGGAATCTTAGGTTTGATGAGATATTCAAAACCTATGGCTTTGAACAAAGTATTGATGAGCCTTGTGTTTACCAACTAAGGGAAAAAGAAATTGTGGTATTCCTATTTCTTTATGTAGATGATATCTTACTCATTGGAAACAATGTTAAAAAATTATCAGATGTGAAGAATTGGTTGAGCACTCAATTCCAGATGAAGGATTTGGGTGAAGAGATTTATGATCTAAGTATCCCGATCATTTGGGATAGAAAGAAAAAAAATCTTAGCTCTATCTCAAGCAGCTTACATTGATAAAGTGCTTAAATGTTTTTCACTGTCGAATTCCAAGAAAGGACGTCTATCGTCCTGCCATGGAATTCATCTTTCAAAGAAGCAATCTCCCCAGACTCTTGAAGAGGAAGATGCAATGAGAAACTTTCCTTATGCATCTGTAGTTGGAAGTCTGATGTATGTTATGTTGTGTACTAGAACACATATCTACGATGCAGTGAGAGTAGTGAGTATGTATCAGTCAAACCCAGGACCTGAACATTGGATAGCAGTTAAGCATATCCTAAACTATTAAAGACAGACTAGGGATTATATGTTAGTCTACAAGGGTGGTGTTCTGAACCCTGTAAGCTACATCAATTCAGATTTCCAGACTCATGTAAATGACATGAAGTCTAATTCTGGTATGGTGTTTACTCTTGGGGGTGAAGCTATGATATGGAGAAGCATAAAACAGTCTGCGATCTCAGATTCCACTATAGAGGTTGAGTACATAGCTACATCTGAAGCAGCTAAGGAAATAGTCTAGCTAAAGAAGATCTATTCAGACCTTGGTGTTATTCCATATATGGATAAACTGACTGTATTGTTTTGTGAGAACACATGAGCAATAACCAACTCAAAAGAACCTCAAAGTCACATGAGGAGTAAGCAAATAGAAAGGAAGTACCGCATAATTCAAGAATATGTGGCCATGGGAGATGTGAAGGTTATGAAGATTGCATCTGAAGACAATCTTACGGATCCGTTTACAAAGACAATACCATAAACTACATTTTATAAGCATATCAAGGAAATGGGATTAGTAGAATTAAGGCACTAATTTCAACTAGTGAAAGTGGGAGTTTTTTGGGGTCTTATACGCTAATGAACCCCAATTTCTTTGTAATCTCATTTTATTATCAATAAAAGAATAGAAATCATTTTTGACTTGGTCAATCACTCTGCTTACATGTTTTATTTTCATGATTATTTGTTTAATATAAACTTCTATTAAATCCCGAGCATATAGCTAACCATATTTATAGTGACGTAATCACAGTGGAATATAAATATGATTATATGTTCAAAAATAACATAGTCCTAAGATTAGTCCGTGCATAGGATTTACACTAACTTGCCAATTTACAATACGGTCTACTTACACATTGTAGTGTTACGTTCTTTCCAGAACATTAGCAAAGTAGATAAGATCGGATGTATTTGTTACATCTGACTGGACCGATATTGACTTTAGATAGATAAGTAGATGTATCGTTATTATCTAATATAGTTATATTATAAAGTTTACCATAGGTCAATTCAATCTGAATTTTGAGTGGTTAGTATTCTAACTGATTGTATTATTCAAGTCCTTTGATTTGTTTGTTGCTAGCTTACCCTACGGACTAGCACATACTTACATCATTGGGATGTGGTAGTATTATTGAGTGGGAGTATTAATCATATATATGAACATCTATAGCTTCTAGCAAGAAGTGAAATGATGATCACCTTTATCATGGTTCAACAAGTTAAATGATTGAGTACTCATTTATGTGATTAAAGTTCACGAAAATATCATTTACATGGAAGTTAGTGGTATTTAAGGATAAAATACAATGAGGGGTAAAATGGTAATTTGTACCCAACTAAGTTGTAGATCATCTATAGAGGATTGAGTGACAAATTACGGTTGTAACAATGGATAACGTATTTACTTTAAGTGTAAAATGTTTTATGAGTTGAAGAGTGCAATTCTGAGTCTTTAGTGGAGTCACAAGTAATTAATAAGGTAGTGAAATTATTCGATAATATTTTAATGGTAACTTATTCGAGATTAAATTCATGGGTCCACGGTCCCCACAATGCCTTTGATTAAATCATCTAGAAAGTCTCGATTGATTGATTTAATTATCGATTAGGATTGTCAAAATTGTTTTGTGTCAATTTTGGACAATTTTACTAAGGTGTGGAATTTAGAGAAGAAAATAGAAATTTTGGCGAATTTATTAATTATGATAAATTGGTGTCAAATTGATAAATAGTAGTAAATCAAGGTTCAAATTATAATTAGTTGATTTGAATAAATTATATAATTAATTCTTGTTTAAAGATATTTATAATTATATATATATATCAAGTTTTAATAAAACTTTATGAGATTTCATTACATACGAAATCAGTTTATACTATATATATTTATTTAATGTACAAAATTATAGAGAATAATAGTATTTGAATTTAAATATTTTTATGCTTTGAATTTAAAATTGGAAAAATCTCAAGGCTTGAAAAAATATCTAATATCTATATAGGGATTTTTAAGCTATTATTTTAAATATTTAATTAAATTAAGTTAACCATAAAGTGTTGCTATAAATAGGTACTTAAGTCTAGGATTTTGTAATCTAAAATAAGTGAAGTGAAAAAGCAAAAACAAAGACTCCACAGACCTATTGTTGCCGCTCATATATTATCTCTTCTTCTCTATAATTTTCCTATCTCATGTGTTGAGAATTGCCCACTCTAGTCTAGGTGATCAAAGATAATTGTGGAAAACTGTGTAGTTTGAAGATCCAGTTCACTCTCTTGTCATTACTCTGTGAAAGTGTGGTAAAGCAGGACACATCAAGAGAAACTGTTCAAAGCTTGGCAGGTTGCAACTAGTATTGAACCAAGGAAGAATGAAAGTTTAACAACCCCTGCACGCGTCTTCACCCTGACACAGGCACAGGTAGATGTGAGTTTTTCAGTGGTCACAAGCCAGATCTCTATCGCTGGAATTAATTTCAATGGCTTAATAGATTCTGTTGTCACTCATTTTTATGTTGCTGATAGAATATTGGACAAGTTGGATAGGCAATGTGAATTATATGTGGTAATATTTGGGACCATGTTACGAGCTGGGAAGGTGGCAATATCTAGGAGGTGGCTCAAAGCCTTGTCGTATGGGTAGATGGTAGTGAGTTATTTGTGGATTTGATAGAACTTAAGGCAATAGATTTTGACATCATCCTTGGTATGGATTGGCTTGCAAAGTATGGCGCTGCTATCAATTGTAAAAGTAAATTTGTAAGATTTACACCAAAGGGACAAGAGTCATTTATGTTCATGGGAATCGCAAGTGGAACAAGGATAGGATTGTTACAACACTTAAAGCAGGGGAAATGTTACAAAATGGATGCATGGAATTCCTAGCTAATGTGATTGACCCCAACAAGGAAGTAATGCAAGATCCTACAGAAACAAGAAAAGTTGGAGAATTCTTGGATGTATTTCCTAAAGAATACCGGGTTTACCACCTCATCGAGAGATTGAGTTTACTATTGAATTGGCACCTAAAACAATGCCGATCTCATGAGCACCATACAGAATGAAACCGAATAAATTGAAAGAGTTAAAGATTCAGCCGTAGGAATTGTTGGACATGGGATTCATAAGATCGAGCTATTCTCCATGGGGAGCACCGGTTCTATTTGTGAAAAAAGGGATGGATCGACGATAATGTGTATAGACTACAGAGAATTGAATAAGATGACGATCAAGAACAAGTATCCTGTACCTGGAATCGATGACTTGTTTGATCAACTTCAAGGGAAAAGGGTGATCTCAAAGATAGATCAACATTTGGGGTATCACCAGTTGAGAATTAGAGAGGAGGACATACCAAAGATGACTTTTCATACTAGATACGAGCACTATGAATTCTTAGTTATGTCGTTTGGGTTGACTAATGCTCCTGCTGCATTTATGGACTTAATGAACCGGGTGTTCAAGGATTTTCTGGATAAGTTCGTAGTGGTATTCATTGATGATATTCTTATATACTCGAGTTCAGAGGAAGAACATGTGGAACAAGGTATACACATGAGCAGTATGCCCAATTATATGTACAAGAGATAGTTGGGGCACCGAAGTCTATAGTGTGGGACAGAGACCCGACCTTTACATCAAAGTTTTGGGGAAGTCTATAGAGAATTGTAGGTACCAAATTGAAATTTAGTACTTGTAACGCCCTGGCTACCCCAGAACAGTTACGGTGAACGGTGGACCGGAAATTTGACTCACTACCTGAGTCCTTTGGTCAAAAATGTGCTCTAAGTGTAATTAACAGGTTAAGGCATAAAACCAATAAAAAGGAAATGGAGATTTTTACTACAAACTGCTCTGCAGAGCTAAACAAAACGTTTACAAGCTGTTCTCAGTACAAAATGGTCACTACTGTTGTAAAGTTACAATCCCGCCGACCTAAGCGGCAAAAATAGGGTAAACCCCTTAGTTCCTCTGAGAACACCTTGACCGTGGTGGTCAAGCGGCTACATACGTACACACCACCACATCAGCTCTCCACTCAAGGCTAGGTGAGCTTCTCTTTCCCTTTACCTGCACCACATAGCACCCATGAGCCAAGGCCCAGCAAGAAAACATAACACTTTATATAAACATTATCAAATGATTATCATTATAATCACACTGAGCATAAAGCTTTCAAACAAATGAGTAAACACCACATGAGGTCCTGATAAACCACGCTGAGTGACTGACAAGCAAGTCACTAATTCAGGTGGGAGAGTGACTGCTAAGTAAGCCACTAGCCTCCAAGCGCTTATCTCATTCATCGACCCTCGGGGTCGGTCTGGCATTAATGCTCTTTGAGTCATTCAACGCTAGTAGTCGATTAGATCTAATCTCTGTTGGCTTGCGTGACTCACGCTAAGACCGTCCTGACTAATGAGCCAGCTCAACATGATCAGTGCCCAGTACCACCGCCGAACCTGACTAATAAGTCACAGCTTCACAGTTGATACTAGCACCCTTGCCAAACCTGACTAATAAGTCAGTACCATGCATAAATGAGCAACATATGCTAAACATTCTTTATTCAGTCCATGTCCATATTCTCACAATCAACATGCCTCATGAATACCCACGCATGTCACATTTGGGGTGCAGTTTTCTTACCTCTGGTTCGAGCAAGAACGAATAAGAGAACAACCCTGAGAACGATCGACTTTTTGGTCCTTTAGCGGTTACCTGGTCATAACCAAATCATGGGCTTTCATCAATAAAATGAATAATAAAAGGTTCCCAAACGAAAACCTAACCTCCGGGACCTCAAACACTACTCAACCGGGTAGTAGGTTCAATCCCGAGGCCTTAGGCTTGCATCCCCGAGCCAAAAAGCTAATTCTGGCCAAAAATGCCTTAAGGGCCGCGGCCCTCCTTGGCCATGCCGCGGCCCGCCCCTCAAACAGAGGCGCCTAAACCCAGCAGCTCCAAAGGGTCGCGGCACACCATGGCCATGCCGCGGCGCAACGCCCATTTCAGCCAAAACCCCTGTTTTTCTTCCCTTGCGTTTTCCCTTGAAACCAACCCTTCAAACCCAATTTAAGCACCACCCAAACCTCTCTCAAACACCCATTTAAACCTCCAAACATCACCCATAACTCTCCCCCAACATAACCCAAGTAAAACACCTCAAGAACTCCCCTTAATTCCAACTTTCCACACCAAAATCAAGAGCTGAAAACTATCTTTAAAACATGGAAAAACCAGAAAAGTAATGGTCAAAGCTTACCTCAAACTTGGTATTGAACCCTCTCCAATGGCTGAACTAGTTCCACAACCTTAGCCCCTTGATTTCCTAGCTTAGCTCCACACTTGAGCTCAAAATTCCAAAGAAGAGAAACTATGGAGATGAATGTACGGGAAGGAGAAGAAGGGAACTCTGTTTTGGGTTCTATTTTACAGCCATCTATACATCATATATATCCAAATACCAAAAGACCATTATACCCCTAGGTATAATAAAGCTTCTAAAACCACTCAAGGGTAATTTTGACACTTTCCACTAATCCCGTTAATCTCAATATCCTCAAACACCAATATTTCACCTCCCGTTACCCTTTAACGCTCGGTAACACTCTAATCATTAAAACACCCCGACACTCACCCCGAGCTTAAGCCTGTTATGACCAAACCGATATTAAACATTCCTTGATCGTCTCATGCCAAATGGCTCGAACACACCCACATCATAATGTGGTCTCAAACTATATCACCAACGTGCGAATAAATAATCAATTTACCCTCAACGGGCCAAATTACCATCACACCCCTATAATAACAAATATGGACTCACATGCATGCATTTCACATCATATCATAATATAATCAACATATACATGCATTTTATCAATTAATAACATAATTAAGCAAGTACGGCCCTCCCGGCCTACTGTTCACGCCGTTAAACACAACGGAGAATTCGGGGCATTACAACTATCCCCTCCTTACTGAAATTTCGTCCCCGAAATTTACCTGAACAGCTCGGGATATTGACTCTGCATATCTGATTCCAGCTCCTAGGTCGCCTCCTCGACCTTGCTGTTCCTCCACAATACCTTAACCAAAGGTATTGTCTTATTCCTGAGGACCTTGTCCTTTCTGTCAAGTATCTGAACTGGCTGCTCCTCAAAGGAGAGATCTGGCTCAAGCTCCAGATCTTCATAACTCAGAATATGGCCCACATCAGATACATACCTCCGAAGAGCTGATACATGGAATACATTATGCACGGCAGACAACGCCGGAGGCAAAGCCAATTTGTAAGCCACCTGATCTATCCTCTCCAGGATCTCAAATGGACCTACAAATCTAGGACTCAGTTTGCCTTTCTTCCCAAACCTTCTCACCCCTTTCCATGGTGAGACTCTGAGGAAAACATAGTCTCCTACCTGGAACTCCACGTTCCTGCGCTTGGGATCTGCATAGCTCTTCTGTCTACTCTGAGAAGCAAGCATTCTAGCTCTAATCTTCTCTATAGCCTCACTGGTCCTCTGTACTGCATCAGGACCTAAGTATCTCCTTTCTCCTGTCTCATCCCAATGAATGGGAGATCTGCACTTCCTACCATATAGCATCTCATAAGGTGCTACTCCAATGGTAGACTGGTAACTGTTGTTGTAGGAGAATTCTATCAAAGGCAGATACTTACTCCAAGAACCACCGAAATCCAGTACACATGCACTCAGCATGTCCTCCAAAATCTGGATCGTCCTCTCAGATTGCCCATCTGTCTGAGGATGATAAGCTGTACTGAACTTCAACTTTGTCCCCATGGCTTTCTGCAAACTCCCCCAAAACTTGGAGGTAAAAGTGGGGTCCCGATCTGACACGATCGACCTAGGTGCACCATGGAGCCGCACGATCTCTCTCACATAGAGATCTGCATACTGATCAACCGTATATGTAGTCCTCACTGGCAAGAAGTGAGCTGACTTGGTATAGCGATCCACTATCACCCAAACAGAATCATGCTGACCAGTAGTCCTGGGCAAGCCCACCACAAAATCCATCGTGATGTCTTCCCACTTCCACTCAGGAATATCCAGAGGCTGCAGTGACCCTGCCGGCCTCTGATGCTCAGCCTTGACTTGTTGACATGTCAAGCACTTAGCTACATACTCCACTACATCTCTCTTCATCCCCGGCCACCAATATAACGATCTCACATCCTGATGCATCTTCGTGGTTCCTGGATGCAAAGAGTAAGGTGTAGTATGAGATTCATCCAGAATCTCTCGCCTCAATGCAGTGTCTAACGGAACACATATCTGCCCCTTGTATCTCAACAAGCCTACCTCAGACACTTTATAATCCCTGGATGCTCCAGCCAAAACATCTTCCCTGATCTTGATCAGCTGAGGATCACTCAACTGACCCTCTTTAATTCTCTCTAACAGTGTAGTCTGTAGCGTAATATTAGCCAACTGGCCCACCAGCAACTCTATACCAGCTCTGGTCATATCATCTGCTAACTCTTTGGCTATCAGCCTCATACCATGAATCTGCCCCGGACCTTTCCGGCTCAAAGCATCAGCTACCACGTTGGCTTTCCCTGGGTGATACAAAATCTCACAATCATAGTCCTTTACTAACTCCAGCCAAAGCCTTTGCCTCATATTCAGGTTTTTTTTGGGTGAAGAAGTATTTCAGGCTCTTGTGGTCTGTATAAATCTCACACTTCTCTCCATAGAGATAGTGCCTCCATATCTTTAAGGCAAAAACCACAGCTGCCAACTCCAGATCATGAGTAGGATATCTCTTTTCATACCCCTTCAACTGACGAGAAGCATAGGCAATAACCCTCTCCGATTGCATCAAAACACAGCCCAAACCCTGATGAGAAGCATCACAATAAATCACAAACTTCTCCTGATCTGTCGGAAGGCTCAGAATCGGAGCTGTAATCAACCTCTGCTTCAGTTCCTGGAAGCTGTTCTCACACTTATCTGACCACACAAACTTCTGGCTCTTGCGTGTCAGTTCAGTCAAAGCACTAGCAATCTTCGAGAACCCTTCCACGAACCGCCTGTAATAACCTGCCAATCCAAGGAAACTTCTAACCTCAGAAGCATTCTTTGGCCTTGGCCAATCTCTGACCGCTTCGATCTTTGCTGGATCTACCTTAATCCCCTCCTTACTGACAATGTGTCCAAGAAAGGATACCTGAGACAACCAGAACTCACACTTCTTGAACTTTGCAAACATCCTGTGCTCTCTCAGTCTCTGTAGAACCAACCTCAGATGCTGCTCATGCTCTACCTCAGTCTGAGAATATACCAGAATATCATCGATGAAGACGATCACAAACTGGTCTAAGTAATCCCTGAACACTCTATTCATCATATCCATGAAAGCAGCAGGGGCATTAGTCAACCCAAATGACATAACTAGAAACTCATAATGCCCATACCTGGTACGAAAAGCAGTCTTCGGTATATCTCCCTCCTTAACCCTCAACTGATGATAACCAGAACGAAGGTCGATCTTAGAGAATACCTTCATACCTTGCAACTGATCGAACAGGTCATCTATCCTTGGCAAAGGATATCGGTTCTTAATTGTCAACTTATTCAGTTCCCTGTAATCTATACACATTCTCAGAGAACCATCTTTCTTCTTTACAAACAGAACTGGCGCACCCCAGGGTGAGAAACTAGGTCTGATGAAACCCATATCTAGCAGCTCTTGCAACTGCACTTTTAATTCTTTCAACTCAGCTGGGGCCATTCTGTATGGTGCTCTAGACACTGGCTCCGTCCCTGGTGCCAGTTCTATAACGAACTCAATCTCTCTGTGTAGTGGCACCCCTGGCAAATCTTCTGGAAACACATCCAGAAACTCACGTACAAGTCTGGTATCCTCTGGTCTCACTGGCACGACCTGAGTGGTGTCAACCACACTGGCTAAGAATCCAATGCATCCTCTCTGCAAAAGATCCCTGGCCCTCAACACAGAAATCATAGGAACACGGGGTCCATGCACAGTACCAACAAACACAAAAGGATCCTCACCCTCAGGCTCAAAGGTGACCATCTTCCTTCTACAGTCAATAGTTACCCCGTACTTTGCCAACCAATCCATACCCAGTATCATATCAAAGTCAGTCATAACTAACTCTATCAAATCCACTGACAACTCTCTGCCCTCTACTGTCACTGGCAAAGATCTGACCCATCTTCTGGATACCACTATCTCCCCAGTGGGTAACAAAGTACCAAACCCCACAGCGTAGAAGTCACAAGGTCTACACAACCTATCAATAATGCTACTAGCAACAAAGGAATGTGTAGCACCAGAATCAATTAACACATGATAAGGGGTTCCTGCACTAAGAAGCTGACCTGTAACAACTGAGGGGGAAGCCTCAGCTTCTGCTTGAGTCAACGTGAACACTCGAGCTGGGGCCGAGCTGTCCACCTTTCTGGCTTCTTCTTTCCCTACTCGAGGGCAATCTTTCTTAAAGTGACCCACTACTCCACACAAAAAGCAGGCCTTTGCCTTACACTCTCCCAAATGGCGCCTCTTGCACCTAGGACACTCAGGATGAGTCTTCCAGGCTTCACTGCCCCCAGGACGACCTATTGTAATACCACAAGGTCTCCTGTCAGGACCTGGAACTGGGAAGGTATCAGGAACCTTCCTCTTCTGATCACTGGGGCCAACACCCCTACCAGAACCAACAAATGGTGGACCTGGCCTCCTGAAATCCCTTCTGGCTGCATTGTCACGCCAGATCTTAATCTCTGCACTCTCAACTGTGAGTGCCTTCTCCACCGCCTGTGCATAAGTAGTGACTCCTGCCACAGTGGTGATGCGAACGTCACGGGCTAACCTAGGCTGCAGCCCCTGGAGAAATCTCTCTCTCCTGGTCCCATCAGTGGGCACCAGCTCTTTGGCAAACTTTGCCAAACGGTCAAACCTTAAGGCATATTCAGTAACTGATAAGCTTCCCTGAAGTAGCCTCATAAACTCATTGGCCTTCGCCGCTCCTATAGCATCGTTATAGTACTTCTCATTAAACAAGGTTTGAAATTCCTCCCAGCTCAGGAGATTAACATCTTTGGTCTGACCAACCACTTCCCACCATATCCGGGCATCTTCCCGAAACATATAGGCAGCACAGGCCACCCTCTCACTACCCACTACCTTTATAAAGTCAAGCATAGTGGTAAGCATGCTCATCCATTGTTCAGCTTTGATAGGATCAGCGCTGCCTTCAAAAACTGGAGGTTGTTGTTTCCTGAACCGCTCATAAAGAGGTTCCAATCTGTTTTCAACCCCAGGCTGCTGCCCAATAACTGGCACTGACACAGAAGGTGCCTCTGGTACATTAACCACTGCAGGCACTTATTGCTGCCTCAGGAGACGAAGCTCCTCTCCCTGTTTCAACACTATAGCCTGCAAATCATTAAACAACTACTGCCAGTTTGCAGGTGCTGGCTGTGGAATCTGGGAATGGTCATTCTCTTGACCCTGGCTGTTGTCATTATTCTGACCCTGACCACTCTGGCCAGCTGTAGTGTCTGTCTGTTCTGGGTTCATTCGGTCACTGATACCTTACTGAAACAATAACCAATACGGCCAGTCAGGTAGTAATAACTAAACCTCTTGCCGCCTCACGGTCCAAGAACAAGCAGACAATTATCATATTCCACAGTCATTCAATATGCTCAAACAGATACATGTTTATGGCACTCAGCACTCAGCATGTATCATATAACAGTTCATAATATTTCAGGGGCACAAGGCCAACACAGTGACTCATGCATACAGGTAAAGAATTTGCACCACATTTAGGCAGTTATGCACATAACTACATAAAGGGTTACCAAACCAAGAGTCGAGCTTGACTTCAGTGATGTGTGTACATGCCCAGCCAGTCTACAGGAACCTTAACCTTGGCATTGCTCTGATACCAAGTTGTAACGCCCTGGCTACCCCTAGAACAGTTACGGTGAACGGTGGACCGGAAATTTGACTCACTACCTGAGTCCTTTGGTCAAAAACGTGCTCTAAGTGTAATTAACAGGTTAAGGCATAAAACCAATAAAAAGGAAATGGAGATTTTTACTACAAACTGCTCTGCAGAGCTAAACAAAACGTTTACAAGCTGTTCTCAGTACAAAATGGTCACTACTGTTGTAAAGTTACAATCCCGTCGACCTAAGCGGCAAAAATAGGGTAAACCCCCTAGTTCCTCTGAGAACACCTTGACCGTGGTGGTCAAGCGGCTGCATACGTACACACCACCACATCAGCTCTCTACTCAAGGCTAGGTGAGCTTCTCTTTCCCTTTACCTGCACCACATAGCACCCATGAGCCAAGGCCCAGCAAGAAAACATAACACTTTATATAAACATTATCAAATGATTATCATTATAATCACACTGAGCATAAAGCTTTCAAACAAATGAGTAAACACCACATGAGGTCCTGATAAACCACGCTGAGTGACTGACAAGCAAGTCACTAATTCCAATGGAAGAGTGGCTGATACGTAAGCCACTAGCCTTCAACAGGTTCTGGTAACCGTACTGAGTGACTGCCATGCATGTCACTAATTCAGGTGGGAGAGTGGCTGCTAAGTAAGCCACTAGCCTCCAAGCGCTTATCTCATTCATCGACCCTCGGGGTCAGTCTGGCATTAATGCTCTTTGAGTCATTCAATGCTAGTAGTCGATTAGATCTAATCTCTGTTGGCTTGCGTGACTCACGCTAAGACCGTCCTGACTAATGAGCCAGCTCAACATGATCAGTGCCCAGTACCACCGCCGAACCTGACTAATAAGTCACAGCTTCACAGTTGATACTAGCACCCTTGCCAAACCTGACTAATAAGTCAGTACCATGCACAAATGAGCAACATATGCTAAACATTCTTTATTCAGTCCATGTCCATATTCTCACAATCAACATGCCTCATGAATACCCACGCATGTCACATTTGGGGTGCAGTTTTCTTACCTCTGGTTCGAGCAAGAACGAATAAGAGAACAACCCTGAGAACGATCGACTTTTTGGTCCTTTAGCGGTTACCTGGTCATAACCAAATCATGGGCTTTCATCAATAAAATGAATAATAAAAGGTTCCCAAACGAAAACCTAACCTCCGGGAACTCAAACACTACTCAACCGGGTAGTAGGTTCAATCCCGAGGCCTTAGGCTTGCATCCCCGAGCCAAAAAGCTAATTCTGGCCAAAAATGCCTTAAGGGCCGCGGCCCTCCTTGGCCATGCCGCGGCCCTCCTTGGCCATGCCGCGGCCCTCCTTGGCCATGCCGCGGCCCGCCCCTCAAACAGAGGCGCCTAAACCCAGCAGCTCCCAAGGGCCGCGGCACACCCTGGCCATGCCGCGGCGCAACGCCCATTTCAGCCAAAACCCCTGTTTTTCTTCCCTTGCGTTTTCCCTTGAAACCAACCTTTCAAACCCAATTTAAGCACCACCCAAACCTCTCTCAAACACCCATTTAAACCTCCAAACATCACCCATAACTCTCCCCCAACATAACCCAAGTAAAACACCTCAAGAACTCCCCTTAATTCCAACTTTCCACACCAAAATCAAGAGCTGAAAACTATCTTTAAAACATGGCAAAACCAGAAAAGTAATGGTCAAAGCTTACCTCAAACTTGGTATTGAACCCTCTCCAATGGCTGAACTAGTTCCACAACCTTAGCCCCTTGATTTCCTAGCTTAGCTCCACACTTGAGCTCAAAATTCCAAAGAAGAGAAACTATGGAGATGAATGTACGGGAAGAAGAAGAAGGGAACTCTGTTTTGGGTTCAGTTTTACAGCCATCTATACATCATATATATCCAAATACCAAAAGACCATTATACCCCTAGGTATAATAAAGCTTCTAAAACCACTCAAGGGTAATTTTGACACTTTCCACTGATCCCGTTAATCTCAATATCCTCAAACACCAATATTTCACCTCCCGTTACCCTTTAACGCCCGGTAACACTCTAATCATTAAAACACCCCGACACTCACCCCGAGCTTAAGCCTGTTATGACCAAACCGATATTAAACATTCCTTGATCGTCTCATGCCAAATGGCTCGAACCCACATCATAATGTGGTCTCAAACTATATCACCAACGTGCGAATAAATAATCAATTTACCCTCAACGGGCCAAATTACCATCACACCCCTATAATAACAAATATGGACTCACATGCATGCATTTCACATTATATCATAATATAATCAACATATACATGCATTTTATCAATTAATAACATAATTAAGCAAGTACGGCCCTCCCGGCCTACTGTTCACGCCGTTAAACACAACGGAGAATTCGGGGCATTACAGTACTGCTTTTCATCCGCAGACAGACGGACAGAGTGAAAGAATGATTCAAATTCTAGAAGATATGCTGAGAGCATGTGTCTTTGATTTTAGTAGATCATGGAGTAAGTATCTCCCCTTGATTGAGTTCTCCTACAACAATAGTTATCAGGTGACTATTGGAGTAGCACCATGTGAGATGTTATATGGTCGCTAGTGTAGATCCCCAATACGTTGGGATGAGATGGGAGAAAGTAAGATCCTTGGAACAGAATCAGTTCGAGAAGTGAATGAAGTTATTTCTCGGATTAGAGCATGGATGATTGCATCTCAAGATCAACAAAAAAGTTATGCAGATCTCAAGATAAGGGATATAGACTTTTCTATTGGTGACTACGTCTTCCTTAGAGTATCACCAATGAAAGGAGTTAGGAGATTCTGGAAAGAATTGGGCAAGTGGCTTATCGATTAGCATTGCCACCGACACTGTCAAGAGTGTACAATATATTTCACGTATCTATGTTGAGAAAATACGTGTTAGATTCATCTCATGTGTTAGCTATGAGACCTTGAGCATACAGGAAGATCTTTCATATGAGGAAAAGCCAGTACAGATATTGGATAAGAATGACAAGGTGTTGAGAATCAAGACAATTCCATTATTTAAGGTTCTATGGAAGAATAGTGCGGTGGAAGTAGAGACTTGGGAATTGGAGTCGGACATGAGAGAGAACTATATGGAATTGTTGAAGTAAATTTCAGGGAAAAAATTCTTTTAGGGGGCGATAGTTGTACTACACTGTTTCTTAAAAGAAAGGTTATTTTTGGAAATTGGGCTAACCAAGGGTATATTGGTCATTTTGTGAATTATAAGATTTCATATGTGAATGTTTATATGAATTATATATATGTTAAGACCTGTCAGTTGTGAGTTTGGACATTTATTTTATTTATATGATTATTACATTTTATTGATTTTTGACAATAGTGGATTCTTTCAAGCGTTAATAGCAGAATGTCACAATGGAAAATATTGGACTTGGGTTGGGAACGAATTACGTATTTTGACCCCGGTGTAAAATTTTGACATTCTTTATATGGTTGAAAAGCTTGTGAAAAGCTCTAAAATCCTAGAACCTAAGCCAAGTTTATATGCGATTATTTGTTATTCAGAGTTATGAATTAAGCTTGGCGGTAATCAATTTCGATCAATTTTGTCTAGGTTTGGCTAGAGACGCTTGAACGGAATCACAATTGGGTCGTATGAAGAGTGGAATTCAGGTAAGAAGAGTGGAACCCTGCATGAAGAGAGTATGTTTGGTATTTATTCTTGCTTATTGAATTATGATTGCCATTATTCTTACTATAATAGTATGGTTAATGATATGCTTTCATTTTGGTCATGATACATGTTTGGATATATGCATTGTTTGGAATGTTATGAGCTTAAGTGCTATTATGTATTTATACTATGATGATTTATGAATGTACGAACTATATAGACATGCTTGTATATGCATGTTGATTTAACTTGAGTGTATGGACTCAAGGTGATGTCGCAAGGGTAGTGGGTCGTTGCAAGAGCGGTATTGTTTAATTATAACGAGATGCATGTGTTGTATTTTATTACATTGAAATATGCATTGTGAGTATGTTTATATGCATTATGATTTATATTGACTTTCATGTGTTTATGAATTGGTTATGTTTAGGGCTTGAGGGATATGTCCTATATAGCTCTTCTTGCTGGGCCTTGGCTCGCGGGTACTCTATATGTAGGTCAAGATAAAGGAAAGCAAGGAGTTAGAGAGCTGCGGTGGCATGTTTACATGTTAGGGACAATGTGACTATTGTTCAAACCACTGGATGTCTTATGTTATGTTTTTATCATGTATTTTTTTGTAAAATAACTATGAGATTTCATAATCTCCATTTTCTTTTGAATGACATTTTACTTTATTTTGATTTAAATAAAGTAAACTTATGGTCTTTTAGATTAAAGTAAGTATTTTATGTCACGTAAGTAACTCTCGGTAAGTTGTTGCGTTACACTTGATTTAAATCTATTTCCTAAGTCTTTTAGGTATGGTATATAGTTATAAGACTATCAAGTAAATAGGTGGGGACTTATGGAAATTTTAGGCTTTGTTTGGGGTATTATTTTGAAATAATGAAATGTTGAGGGGTGAAAGTGAGTGCCTAGCATGGGGAATGTGAATTGGTTGGGGTTAATGATGGTCAAGGTTTGGTTTTGGATAGCTTTTAGATGTGATAAAAACAAGAGTCATGCAAAGGCGCACTTAACCACACTCACACTCTCTCTTCTCCCATAGTCGAACACTAACCCCTCTCTTCCTCTCATTTCACCTTTCATTCACTCAGAAACAGAAAGAAAAACTCAGAAGCTATCTCCTCTCTCTAACTCCATTGAAGCCCCATCCAAGCAAGGGTTGTGAATAACAAAATCTAAGGTAAGCAAGCTTGTGTTCTAGAGTTCTTTCTCCTTTTCTTCTTAAGGTCGAACCCTATTCTTTCTTTATTCTCATTTTTTTGAGTTTCACACTCATCCTACTAATTTTCTTGCAAGTTTTGACATGATAAAGAGGTTCTTAGAAGCTTAGAGAAAAAGAAAGAACTTGTGCATGTAACGTTGAGCTACAAAGAGATACACTTATAGGGTTTTGAAATTTAGCTCTGTCTCTCGATTTCTTTCTTAAACTTGAGTGATTCTCACCTTGTTGTGTTTGGGGGAGGGTTTGAAGGTATTTGATGCTAGAGGTGGAATCCAAAAACTTAAAAGAACACAAACCCTAAATCTAGAACAACAAAAGGTAAAAATCTTTTGGTTTTAGATAATTTTGTATATGGTTGTTACTCTGAGTTTGGATATATTATGTATATAGTTTAATCTCCTTGTTATGCTATAATAATATATGATAATATGTTGGATGATGCATCCATAATTTTTTAGTTGACTTTTACCTGGGGAATCTAATGTTTCTTTAGGTTGTGTAAAAATGCTTGTTGCCAAAGTTTTAGTCTTGACTTCCAATGGGTCAAGAAAAGTCTAAAAGGCCTAGTTTAGAGATTTTAACTTTACCAATCCATTATTTAGGAAAATTAGATGATTTTAGGCTCTGAAAATTTAGGAAAAGGTTTTGTATTAATGAAGTTATGATTATTGTAAGAATGATGTGCAAAACTTGAATTTTTCGTGGCAGCTTGATCTCTGAACTTTGAACAGTAATTTCACTACAAAAATCAGATCATTTTTACTTAAAAATTTGTAGGGATTTTTTTTTCAAAAATTGATTTTGTATCTGGAAATTTTCACAAAAAAAAATTATGAACAGTTTAGATTTTATGATATTCTAAAGTTGGTGAAGAGTCACGACTTTTGGAAAGCTTTAACAATTTTGGAAAAATTATATATTTTAACCTAAATTATTATTCTATAAAATTGGTAATGCAACTATACTATTTTGGATTTAAAATTAAACCTAAGATGGACTTTTGGACGTAAGTTTTGTATAATAAAATTTACTATAATAATTTTCTTAATTAAGGTAAAATAGAGTCCAATGCTCTAAAGTTTTAAAAAGACCATGAAATAAGGATTTTTAACTTGGCATCATTAGATATTTTTGGGACTAATGATTTTAATAAACTTAATTGATTATCCTAAATACACATTTACATAGAGATTTTATTGAATATGACCTACACCCACTTAGACATTTATATTGATGTAGAAAGTCTAAAACCCACAATCAGACGAACTAGATTCAACTGAGTTTCGTAAGCCTAAGATAATACAATATTATGTGTATAAAAGTGTGCTAAATGTCAGTTAGGATTGGTTAATATACAAAGATCAAGTATTCTTAAACAAGCTATGTGTAAAACACTCAATGATTTTACATAGTGAAGATGTGAAATTTGAGTTTCAATTGTAGGCATTTTAAAATTGTGTTTTTGGGTCCAATGTGATACAATGAGGTATCTAAGGATGCCCAAAAATTTTGGGAGTATTTTGAGGTGTTTAAGGTCAATTTTGAGATTTTTGACCTGCTAGAGTGGTGTCGCATCGCGTCGCCACCCTAGTGGCGTTGCATCGCCTGAAACCCTAGGGTTTTGATGATGCCTAGCGGGCGACGCGTCGCCTGACATGTCCATAAAAACACGTGTTTTAAGCTCCAAATGATGTGTTTTAAGGCTCTAATCCTATTGGTTAGACCAAATGACAGTGTCTACACTATAAAAGTGTAACGCCCTGGATAGCCAAGACCGCTACACTGTGTACTTATAAAGATGCAAGACTTGCTAATCAAGTCATTAATTTGAAAATGTGTCATTAAACATGTATGAGCTAGTGTCAAAAAGGTTTTGGTCTCAAAAGACTCGTTTTATATAATTAAACTATTATATACACGGGATCCCAAAAGAAATAGAGTTAAAAGTTGATTTACAGACTTCCAAAAAGAAACATAAACAAAGGTTAGCCATACTAAGGAAAAATAGACAATCTCTGGAATCTGCGTCCCTGCCTAAACCTCAACCGTGGCGGCTGAGCAGCTGGCTATGTACATTCTGCTCGCAGAGCTCTCCAATCAAGGCTAATCAAGCTTACCCTTGCCTTTACCTGCACCACGTAGCACCCGTGAGCCAAGGCCCAGCAAGAAAACATGAAATGCAACACAATCAATGATATCATACAGTAAAATTCACCAAGCATGAACTCTCATCAAATAATCCACATTAATACCACTCAGTATATATTCAGAATCATGGATGCAATCAAACAGTTATAACATTCATATCACATAATAATCAGGGCTGACAACTTAGGCCGCATCCTCTGTTTATCCCACCGACTCCGGCCCGCTTAAACTGAGCTCAGTGCATATTAAGTTGTCATCGGCTACCAGTGGCCGAGCCGTGCCCTGTGCGCTAGTGTAACCCTTGGCTCCCTTAGGCCATTGGTTCACTAAATTGCTTGCATGGCATAATACCATCTTTTCAAGAATTCACAATAGGGAACCCTTAGTCCCGTCACATATATTCAACCAGGTGCAGTTTTCTTACATTTAATCTTTACGGTTTTAGATTACGACAACGCTCCTCAAGTACGATCCGTTCCCGAGCCTAAGCTTTTATCACCTAGTCACAGCCAAGGTATAAGGTTCCATTAATATTCAAATATAGGTTTTTGGTTACAAAACTAACTTCTGGGAATCTGAATCCCACCAAGCACGGTGATGAAATCGATACCGAGCATTCTAGACCACACTCCCATGCCTAAAATCCTCAAAAGCTCAAGTGTGCACCCAAGGGTTGTGAGCCTTGAGGCTTAGCTGCGGCCTTGCCCTCAAAATAGAACCAACACCACCCCTGAAAGAGGACACGCGCCGTGGCCCTTGCCTTGGGCGCCGCTGCGCTCACCTTTGGCCGAGCCCTCTTGGCTCATCTTCATCCTAGGGCCGCAGTGCTCTAGAACAGAGTCGCGGCCCTTCCCTTCGAACCTAGAATTCCCACCATTTATAGGCTTGAAACCTTAGCCAAAACCACCCTTAAGCTCCCTACTTCAACACCCAACAATCCCAACACTTTTAGCATGACTAAAACAACATAATTCCACAGAAAACCCAGCCTAACACACACTAAAATTCTCTTTTCAATTTCTGAAACTCAAGAGCTATAAACACCCAAGCCAGCCATTCAAACACAAATTAAAACTTCTAAATCACAAATTGAGACTTACCTCCTCTGCTGAACCACTTCACCAAGCCAACTCCAAGCCAATTCCCAAGCTTTCCTCCTTGATTCTCCCCTTAAACATCAAAACCATATTTACCTCAAAACCCAACCAAAAACCCATAATTTCTAACCACAGAAAAGGAAATTCGAAGCTTACCTTAGCCCTGATTAAGTTCCTGATTAATTCCTAAGTTAAGCCTCTAAATCATTCCTTCAATCCACCAAGCTTCAGCTGAATTCCAGCAATTTCACTTAAGATTTCAGAGTTTCTCTTCCTTTGGGGTTTTTCACCTAGTTTTTCTTGAGAGAGAAGAGAACAAGCTGAGAAATAAAGTCAGTTTATTTCTTTCTATGGGTTTCCTTAAGTTTGTCTTATTCATTAAGTTAATCCCAAGGCTCGGGGTGCTGGAAATGTCCCCGAGGGCAAAACGGTAAAATCCCCCAATATTCCCTCCTAGACTTTCTAACCTCAAATATATCTCCATATATTTATTCTCATAACCCGATAGTCCAACTAGCTACCCGATATCCAGAATACCCCTGACTTATCCAAAGTCAACTGTTAAGCCCTGTTGTGACTTTTTCCCCGCTAACTAGCCCTAGGATGGCCTCGAGTCGTGCTCTGCTGACCTACCCACATAATAATGTGGTTCTCACATTTATCATATACACATATCACATTAATACCAATATAATCATACAAGCATTATTAATCATATTATTATGCATTCAATACAATAAAATCATTCAAGTCACATTAAACCAAATAATGCCCTCTTGGCACACTAATCAAGGCCCTTAAGCCTCATTAGCGAATTTGGGGTCGTTACAAAAAGGGTTCTCATAGAGTTTTGATAGAGTTGATCACTCTATCAAATCTCTCTCTAGCTCTTAAGATCATGAGTTTTCTCCAAGAAATTCATAAAGAAAATGCTTATATTTGTGAATTTAAAGGCTTCTTCAATCTCAATTCCTATTTCCTCTGAGAAAGGCTTTAATCATCCATTAAGGACTAGGAAATAGAGAATTTGGACAGTGATACTCCTCATGTATATGCCTTGGTTGTGTTTTAATTGAAGAAGAAGAAGAAGAAGAAGTGCAAGTGGTGTTCTAGCAATGGTTTGAAGATCCAAGAAGTTTGATCTACAAACTAGGGTTTGCCTTTTCTATCTGACTCTTTTATTGGTCTTCGTCAAGGACAATTATGTGTAGATTCTTAATATTGTGGTGGTGTAATCTCACTCTCTCCCAACATTTAAATTCTCTATTATCCAAGATACATGATCATGGAAAAATCATCTTTTATTTTGGCTTTGAAATACATGACAAAAGTGTTATCCCTCAAAATTCAAGAGATGGCGTGACGAATGAGAAAACGGCATGTGGCATCACAAGTCATGGAAAAAATGACAAAGTATTGAAAAAAATTGATGAACAAAGATGGATAGTTCCAGGACCTATAGGGAAGTCTACCAGGCCTAAACCCCCTTGGGGTGGTCGGCCTTGCCTTAACTCCCTAGGGGTGTTCAGCCTGACCCCAACCCCTAGGGGTGGTCAAACTAGAATCCCTAAGAACCACATGGGGTGGTCGACCCACCCTATTCTTCATAAGGTGGTTAGCCTAAACTCCAAAATACACTTCACTAGATAAAGTTCACGCTTGTTCAAGCTGAAATCAACAGACCTAGCACCCAAAAGATCAACAGGCCTAGCACCCAAAAGATCAACAGTCCTAGCACCCAGAAGATCAATAAGCCTAGCACCCAAGCTCTAAAGGGTCATCGGGCCTAGCACCTAAGTCTCATAGACCAACCAAGACTTAGCTCTCTCCTGAAGGTTTCAATCATGCATGGTCAACCGTGATCTAGAGAAACGACGAGAAGACCCATGATCTCATAATCATGGGAAGGTGGACACTTATCTTTACTTCCAATGATCATGTACCAAACCACGATCCTCAGTCTTATTGATCATGTAACAGCCCATGGGTACTATAAATAAAGGACCCAATGCTTCATTTAGGGGGTGGATGTTTTTGGGGGAGAGACTTTTGGATCAATTATTTGATTAACTTCTGGGAAAATCTATTACGAGTGAACTTTTCAGTTCATCTTTGTAATTGTCAATTGAGTTATTCAATACTAAAGACTTAGTGGATTAGGTTATTATTGTTAATTAGAACAAGGCTGAACCACTATAAATTTTTGCGTGTTCTGTTTAGATATTTGTACTCTGTTGTATATTTACATTTATATCGTACATACGACCGTTGGCCAATTTCACAGGTCAACATTTTGGTGCATCCATTGAGAGTACGAAATCAAGAAACACACTTTCATTAGTTTTACGATGCCTCCAAAACCCAATCAGACAAAGAAGATGGCTTCCAGGGATACCACCACTCAGGATCTCGTCAATACCGTTAACAAACCTCAGGTGGAGGTTGGTGATCAACCTGATGTGGAGAAGATGGTGCAATTCATGGCGAGGCATGAGGCCTTTGATGCAAAAATTTCCCTCTAGAGGGCGACTATGGAACGAAAATGGTGGGAGATAGATGAGCAGGTCCAGAGGATGATCCAGAGGGAGTAGGAAGCTGACCAGAGCCACCAGGAGGCTGCTGTGGCCCTGGAAAAGGCTACACCCAGTTAGCCCGAGTTAACGCTAAAGTTGCTGCTCAGGAGATGAGGAAGCTTGGGCCGAAGCAGTAGGGATGTGTGACAGCAATAACAGGGAGTCCCAGGGGAGGAGTCGAACCCCAAGGATGCTCTCAGATCCAATTTTGCAGAGACAGGATGAAGAGGTGCAGTCCAAGACTGCCTCACCCAAGACTAAGAAGAATAACACTTCCTCTCGGAGTAAGAGTGTTACCAATCCGAGGGCCCTTTCCCATGGGGACAGAAGAAATGACACAGGAGAGGAAGGTTAGACATCTGAGAGGCATAACAAGAATGAAAATGGTCGCCCAAAGTCTCAATGTAACGACCCAGATTTACTAATAAGGCTTAAGGGCCTTGATTAGTGTGCCAGGAGGGCATAACTGGATTATATGTGATTTAAATGACTAAAAGCATGTTTATATGATTATTTGGATATCTGTGATGCATGACTATGTGTATTAGTATGCATGTAGGCCCTGATTAGGTTAGAAGGGCATATTCGTAATTTGGCCCGTTGAGGGCATAAATGTAAATATCTGTGATAAATTGTTGAGACCACATTATTATGTGGATATATTTATAGCTTGTGACTCGAGGCGATCCTAGTGAGCGGTTTAGCGAAAAAGTCACGGCGGGGATTTATACCCGGCTCGGGGCGAGCCTGGGGGTATTTATGAGAATTTAAGAAGTATATGGGAGATTATTTGATATTGAGGAATATAATTGGTGATTAGTTAGGTGTTGGGAAGTGTTATCCCCAAAAATTGGATATCAATGACGTGGTAATAAAGGTGACAAGTGGCAGTGCATGGTCAGTAAAAGACAGATTAATAGTCAATAAATACATTGACTCCTCAGAGTTGTGATAAAGTGACCCGGTAGACTGGTGAAGAGTTTGGACTGCTTGAAAGATGTCATAACCAAGCTAAGTGCATCCTAGGAGATCCCAAGGGTGTGGTCCGAGGAGACCCCAAGGGGGTGGTCCTAGGAGAGCTAAGGAGAGTGCATCCTAGGAGAGCTAAGGAGAGTGCATCCTAGGAGATCCCAAGGGTGTGGTCCGAAGAGAGCTAAGGAGAGTGCATCCTAGGAGAACTAAGGAGAGTGCATCCTAGGAGAACCCAAGGATGTGGTCTGAGGAGAACCAAGAGAGTGGTCCTAGGAGACCCCAAGAGAGTGGTCCTAGGAGACCCCAAGGATGTGGTCCGAAGAGAGACCAAGAATTTGGTCTTTACGCATATGTCCAACCAGTGCATGGTTGTCTAAATAAAGAAATGGCATGCTAGATGAGAGTGTCATGTTAGAGGAGAGAAGTGCATGTCCAGCACTTGCATGTCCTACCAGCAAGTGTATGTTCGACCAGCATGTGTATGATCGACCAGAGTGGAGGTGAGGTGGATCAACTAGCTAGAGGAGGACTAAGTCAAGATTCCCATAAACAACTTCAACAAGATACGCGGGAATCTCTCATTCTTCCCACAAATGGGGGGTTTTGTTACATTTTGAATGTTTTTTGTAATTTGAATGTAATAAATATAATAAAATATCCCGATTCTAGCGGATATCAGATGTATGACCCTAAGCCTATAAATAGAGGGCTTATGGGATTAGAGAGGGGATTCCTCTCCTTCTTTCTAGACTTTTGGGAAAATTTGGGTCCGAGTATTCTAGAGAGAGAAAATTTGGGTCTGAGTATTCTAGAGAGAGAAAGTGCTGGTATTTGAAAGGATTCTTGTATTTTTGCAATCTGTACTGAAGAAACTCAGTTGGTTCAGTCCATCTGATCTTGAGTACAGATCTATAATCACAACTCTAAGTGGATTAGGCTATTGCCGACTGATCGGGGATGAACCACTATAAAAATCTTGTGTGTTATTTACTTTTCTTGATTAAACTGTCTGTGTTATTTAAATTCTCTTGAAGGTTTGTCGTATTTGACGTTCTCACGTCGTTGGCTAAAAACACAGTCAACAGGAAGTAAGCAGTAAATATTAGAGACACTCGAGGAATTAGCGGGACTTGGGAGTAATGACTAAAATGCCCTTAAGATGTTTAAAAGCTTAGTTTTAATTGGGAGGGTAGTTTGGTATTTTGGTGTTTAAAATTAGATAAGTGTTGTTTTTGGCTTTATTGCCTTAGTGGAATATGTAGAATGTTTTGGAAGTCTGAAGAAAAGAAAAGAAGAAGGAAAAGTAGGAGTCTTCTTCTCTCTTTGTCAATTGGTTTTTCTCTCGTCCTCTTTGCTGGAAATTGAGGGTAAAATTCAGAGGAAATTTAGGCTAAGGCTTTGCACTTGGGACCTTGATCAATTTTGAGAGTTCAGCAGGGATTATTCATCCAACTAAGGTAAGTTTCTAGGTTCTTCTCTTGTGTTTCTGGTTTTGGCTGAGATGGTTTTCTAAACTTGAGTTTTGGATGGAATCAAGGGGGATAAGCTTGAGGAAGTGAAGGGCTTGAGGCTGAAAGGACACTAGGGATAATCTAGGTTGAGAGTCTCCATTTAAGGTATGAAATTCTAGCTCTAAAGTCTTGAAGTTTCTGTTGTTTTCTGTTGAGTTTTTGAGCTAGAAGCTCAACTATGGTGATTTTTTTTATTTTGGGGTGCATGTGATTGAGTTTTGTATGGTTGGGTCATATGGGGTGAGATATAGATGTTGGTAGGCTTGTTTTGGAGTTTGGTTGAGGTTTGGAAGGATTTTGGAGGGTTTTGGCTCGAGGAAGTTCAAAGAGGTGAAAGCAGGGTGTTGTCTAGCTTTGACTAGCGCTGTAGCGCTAGCCTTAAGGCGCTACAGCGCTAGGCTTGGATGCTTGGAGCATTTTTGGCTCTGTTTGTAGCGCTGTAGCACCCACTTTAGGGCGCTGTAGCGCTACCCTGTTCCCATAAAGGGATTTTTGGGTTATTTCCTAGGGTTTTTGCCCGGGGCTCAGGGGTTTAATTCCACCACCCCGTTTGGTGGAATTAGGGCTTGCCGAGGGCTCGGGATTGGTCCCGAGGGTAGGTTTTTGGGATTGAAGTTTGGTGATGATTCTGATCTATGGCTATGACTAGGTGTACGCTAAGGCTAGGAAGGGATCATGCTTGAGGGGTGTCATCACTGATCAAAGCTACCAGAATCCAAAGGTAAGAAAACTGCACCCGGTTATGTGATTCTGTTGGGACTAAGAGCTCCCTATATCTGTATGATATCATAGATGGTATTATGCCATGGGACATGTGATAAACGGCCTAAGAGTGCCGTAAATAATATTTGCGTACAGGGCGTGGCTCGGACACTGGTAGCTGAGGACAGCTTGATATTCACTGAGATCAGTTTAAGCGGGCCGGAGTCAGTGGGATAAATAGAGGGTGCGACCTAAGAGTGTTGACCCTAGTTATCATATGTGAATTGGTTATTAGTATGAAATGATGAACTTGGTATGCTGAATACTTGATTAATGTGAATATTTTTAATGTTGAGTATATGATTATACTGTATGAGTTATCTGGTTTTTTGTTTGATGATTATGTTATGTTATTGTGTTTTCTTGCTGGGCCTTGGCTCACGGGTGCTGTGTGGTGCAGGTAAAGGCAAGGGCAAAGTGGACCAGTCCTGAGATGGAGAGCTTTGAGGCTGAATGTACATTGTCAGCTGATCGGCCACCACGGTCGAGGAGCAGTACAGAACAGGAAAAGCCTAAACATCTGTTTTCCCCTTAGAGTGGCTAGTAGCTATACTTTTATCTTGAAATTTTGTAAACTGTCTTTTAATGTTATTACTTTTGGGATCCCATGTAAAAATGTTTGATTATCAGAAATGTAGCTTTTGTGGCCAAAATCTTTTAACCCTAGTTTAACTACAGTTTTAGTAACACATTTATAACTAAATGACTTGATTAGCAAGTCACCTTTATAAACACACAATGTAACAGTCTTGGCTATCCAGGGTATTACACTCAAAGTCATATAGGAGGAGAGACTCGGGGGCAGGATCGCACTGGCAAGGGCAAGGCGGACCTACCACCCTTACACCCTCAGTCTCGCAAGGGAAAGGAATCGATGAACAACCCCAATACCGTGTTCAATAGGCTCGGGAAAGATGCTCAACCTCAGGATCTGAGGGAAGTCATCAACAAGAGAACCAATGTTCTGGAAGGGGTACTGGGGACGTCTACGCCACCTGCAGCAACGATCCCGCCAGCAGTGCAGGTTTAGATAGATGCACTCACCATGGTTGTTCAGGGCATGACAAAGAAAGCTTTTGATATCGAGCTGGCTCATAGAAGTAGGAGTCCCTTCAGTGCCAAGATCCAAGCTGCTCAACCACCACTGAAGTACAAGACCACAAAACTTCCAACATACACTGGGAAGGAGGAATGAGTGTGACACATTGGAAAGTTCAAGGATCAGATGCAGTTACTCGGCATGGGGCATGATTATAAGTGCAGGGTATTCCTGACCACTCTCTCTGACTTAGCTCGGGAATGGTCTTGGAAATTCAAACATCGATCCATCACTTCCTGGTAGCAATTTAGGAAGGAATTTTTCAAGGCCTTTAGTGCCGGGCAGACTCAACCAGTTTATGCCAATCAGCTAGCTGACATCAAGCAAGGGAAGGATGAATCCCTGAAGGACTACATCCAAAGATTCATGAGAGAAGAAAATTGAGCATCCACGGTAAGAGATGAAGGGAAGTCCATTTCCATCTCGACAGGAATCATTTCTTGTAGTCCCTTATGGGATAGAATCCACAGGAACCCTATCAACTCCATGCAATAGTTCCTGGACCAAGTAGACAAATACATGAAGCTAGATGACGCTATCTTGAAGGAAGGAAAAGGCATAAAACATTCGACCACTATTAAGGCAAGCAAGAACATCGCAAACCCTCAAGGAAGCAATGGGGGCAAAGGTAAGAAGAGGAGTACCTCAGGGGCCGAGCAGAGTGGAGAAAAGAAGGCTAAGTCATTACCATCTGACAAACAGCCTAAGCACCAGCCCTACCAGCCCAGGTTCACAAACTATACTATCCTGACTGCAACAAAGACTAATATTTACTTGGAAACATACCAGGAGGTAGCATACCGAAAGCCACCACCCTTGAGCTCAGAAAGAAAGAGGGACATGAACAAGTTTTGTTGGTTCCATGATGATTATGGGCCCGACACAAACGAGTGCAAATAGCTAAATGATAAGATAGAGTTTCTCCTCCGATCAGGAAAACTCTCGAGGTAACAAGTCAAGACTGAAACCCCATGGCACTTGAGGTACCCCCACAGTGACTCTCTGGTCCTTACAATTTAAATCGACAATGCCTAAGTGAAGAGAAGCTTGGTGGATATGGGAAGCTCAGTAGATATCATCTACATATCATCCCTCGAGAAGATGAAGATCATGGTCAAGGACCTAACACCTTGTTCCCAGGTGATATATGGGTTCCCAGGAGAAAGCCTAGCAATAGCAGGAACTATCAAACTACCGGCAACTGTGGGGGATGCCCCTAGGCCCGAGACTGGTAGTATCTAGGAGGTGGATTAGAGCACTTATACCACATACCCTACTTTTTTCTATTTTTATTTTGATACCAATTAAGACTAGAAATAGAAAAGAATTTTCAAAAAAGTTTTTTAAAATACTTTTTAATACAAAGTGGAGTTTTTGTTCATTACCAAAAATTTTCTTTCATACCCACAATTAGACATTGTGGAAGACTTCAAGAGGTCTTGCAATGGAAAAGGACCAGAATAAGGAAGTGAAATAGGGTGTTCCCGATTTATTACTGCTATACCAGTCTAATCTTATCATATCTATAATTTTTTTGTTTTCAAATAAACGATGAATTTGTCTAGCACAATATTAAAAATCTTAGCGAAAACTTACAGCGGCTTGCCAAACAAAAGCAAATAGAAAAAATAGAAGAGGGATTACTGGCATAAAATCCACGATTGGATTTAAAAAAGCGTCAGCCTTGGGCAATTTGGCGATGAAAAAACTACTTGAAGAAAGGGCAGAATTAAGACAGATACAAATCAAACTAAATATGTTGAGCATAACAAACATTTTATTCTTGAGGGAATTGTATTTATTTTGATTGAGTTATTAATAAGGCGAGTTATTGATATTCTGGTGTATCAATAATAAGGCGAGTTATTTTGATTGTATTTCTTGGTACATCCAGATACGACAAAGATGTACCAAGTTAAACCACACCAAAATATTCTTAACAATGATAAGAATACTTACAGTATATGCAGCGGAACGAATGAGTCCTTCCTTCAGTTTCTCTAACCCTTGTATCCTTTCTGTCGTAGAGTATTATCAAGAAACTGAACCGATCTTCAATTTTCTTCACAGCCTTCCAAAGTATCCTTAGAATCACCTAGACTAGAGTGAGAAATTCTTAACACATGAGATAGATATAGAGAGAAGAAGAGAAAAGAATAGTAAGAGACTTAGAAAATGACTTGTGTTTAGAGAGAATCTAAAACTATCATAAACTTGTGTTTTTTACTTCTGAACTTCTGAAACTTATCTTTTTGACTTCTCTCTAAGCACTCCTTTTATAGACTCAATTAGGTCATTTATTTAATTATAAAATCAATAAAATAATAGCCAATTAACAGTCCCAGGTCGAAATTATCATGGATTTTAGGCCTGTGAAATTTCCCATTTGATTATAAGCCCAATGGACTTAAAATCAAGGCCTGTAATATTTTCTATTGATTTAATTAATTAAATAATTATTTAAATCCTTTATCAAATTAATTATTTATAATTTGAACCTTGATTTAAACTTATTTATTAATTTAGATACCAATTTATCTTAATTAATAAATCTGCCATAATTTCTCTTTTCTTCTCTAAATTACATAATTCTGTGAAACTATCCAAAATTGACCTAGTCAACTTTGATAATTAAATCAATTAAGTGAGACTATCTATATGATTTTATACAAGGTATAATGGGGACCATGGGCCTATGAAATCAAGCTCCAATAATTTATCATAAATCTAACAAATAAATTTACTAACTTATTAATTCCTCGTGACTCCACTAAAGACTCAGAATTGCACTCTTGAATTCATAAAACGCTCTATAACAAATATAGATACGCTATTAATTATCCATTGTTAAAACCGTAATTGTCACTTAATCCTCTATAGACGATCTACGAGGAGAGGGGACTACAATACCGTTTTACCCCTCATTGTATTTTATCCTTAAAACACTTAGTTCCTTGTAAATGATATTTCAGTAAACTAATATTAATTACTGAAATGAGATCTCTATCATTCAACACATTATTCCAAACTAAAAGGAAACCATCATTTCACTTCTTCATCAAAAGCTATAGATGTTCATATCTATGATTAACACTCCCACTCAATTATACTACCAAGTTCCCAAGATGTAAGTATGGGCTAGTCCGTCGAGTAAGCTGGTAGTGAACAAGTCAAAGAACTCAAATAATACAATCAGTTAGAATACTAACCACTCAGAATTGAGATTGAATTGACCTATGGTCAACTATATGATATGACTAGAATATATAATAACGATATGTTTACTTATCTTATCAACTGTCAATATCGGTGTTGTCCGATGTAGCAAATACATCCAATCTTATCAACTTTGCTAATGTTCTGGAAAGAACATAACACCACAATGTGTAAGTAGATCATATCGTTGATTGGCAAGTCAGTGTAAATCCTGTGCACTGACTAATCTTAGGACTAACTTATTTTGAACATATAATCATATTTATATTCCACTATGATTACGTCACTATAAATACGATTAGAAATATGCTCGGGATTTATTAGAACTTTATATTAAACAAATAATTATGAAAATAAAACATGTGAGCAAAGTGATTGACTAAGTCAAAAAATGATTTCTATTCTTTTATTGATAATAAATGAGATTACAAAGAAATTGGGTTTTAATTAGGGCATAAAGGCCCAACAAACTCCCACTTGCACTAATTAAAACTAATGCCTTAATTCTACTAATCCCATTTCCTTGATATGCTTATAAAATCTTGTCTTTGTAAACGGATCTGCAAGATTGTCTTCAGTTGCAATCTTTATAACATTCACATCTCCCTTGGCCACATATTCTCGAATAATGTTATACTTCCTTTCAGTATGCTTACTCCTCTTGTGACTACGAGGATTTTTCGAGTTGGCTATCGCTCCTCTATTGTCACAAAATAACACAAGCGGTTTATCTATGTATAGAATAAAACCAAGATTTGAATCGGTGTAGCCTACATGGTTCAAAACACCACCCTTGTAGACTAACATATAATCTCTAGTCTGCCTTAAATACTTCAAGATATGCTTAACTGCTATCCAATGTTCTGGTCCTGGGTTTGACTAATACTTGCTCACTACTCCCACTGCATAGCAAATATCTGATCTAGTACACAACATGTCAGACATCATCTTTCCAACTGCAGATGCGTTAGGAACTTTTCTCATTGCATCTTCCTCTTTAGGAGTTTGGGGAGACTGCTTCTTTGAAAGATGAATTCCATGGCAGGATGGTAGACACCCTTTCTTGGAATTTGTCATTGAGAAACGTTCAAGCACTTTATCTATGTAAGCTGCTTGAGATAGAGTTAAGAGTTTGTTCTTTCTATCCCTAATGATCTGGATACCTTGAACATAACTCACTTCACCCAAATCCTTCATTTGGTATTGAGTGCTCAGCCAATTCTTCAAATCTGATAATTTCTTAACATTGTTTCCAATGAGTAAGATATCATCTACATAAAGAACCAGGAATACCACTATTTGATTTGCCTTCAATTGGTAAACACAGGGCTCATCAATTTTTTGTTCAAAGCCATAGGTTTTGATTATTTCATCAAACCTAAGATTCCAGGAACGAAAAGGTTGCTTGAGTCCATAGATGGACCTATTCAACTTGCAAACCTTTCCTTCTTGTCCGACTAATTTAAATCCTTATGGCTGATCCATATAAATGACTTTGTCAAGCTTTCAATTAAGAAAAGTTGTCTTGATGTCCATTTTCTAGATCTCATAGTCGAGAGCGGCTGCTATGGATAGGAGGATGCAAGTGGACTTGAGCATGGCTACCGGACTAAAAGTTTCCTCATAGTCCAAGCCTTCTCTTTGGGCATAACCCTTTGCCACTAATCGAGCTTTATAAATCTCGATATTTCCATCAACACCTCGTTTCTTCTTGTAGATCCACTTGCACCCAATTGCTCTAAAGTCACTAGGTGCATCCACAAGATCCCAGACAGAATTTGAGTACATGGACTCCATTTCTTGTATCATGGCTTCGAGCCATAGTTCCTTTTCAGATCTAGCCATCGCCTGTTTGAAAGACAACAACCATATTGGTTTCACCATCCAAACCATAGTGAATTGGGTTCCTAGAAACCCTCCCACTACGACGAGGCTTCGTGACTGTATGCTCAGGAACAGTGGTACTTTCTTCATTTAAATTGACTTGCGTTGGTTGGACATGAAGAGGGGGAACTTCATCCTCAACTCGCGTTGATGAAAATGGAACATTCGTTGGAGTCAATTCTTTAACCATCTCCTCTAAGACTACCTTGCTGGGAGGTTTGAAGTTTTGGACATAGTCATTTTCCATAAAAGTAGCATTCATAGAAATAAACAATTTATTTTTTGAATGGCTATAGGATAGCCAAAATACATGCAAACTTCAGTTCGCATTTCTAGCTTTCCCTCCTTTTTCCTCAACATGAGCGGGACACCCCCAGATTCTATAATGGCGTAAACTAGGTTCACGACCATTCCAACATTCTAAAGGTGTTTTGGGGATTGATTTAGATGGCATGACATTGAGAATGGCATTCTCGGTTTCAATTGCATGTCCCCAGAACGAAGTTGGTTGAGTTGAGTAACTAAGCATGCATTAAACCATTTCCAATAAAGTTATGTTCCGGCGTTACGCTACACCATTTTGTTGCGGAGTACCTGGGCAGTAAGTTGTGATAAAATCCCAAGTTCAGTTAAATGATCTTGGAACTGCATATCCTTATATTCTCTACCCCTATCAGATCGCAAGATCTTTAACATTTTACATAATTGGTTCTGAGCCATTGTAGGAATTCCTGAAACTTTGAAAATGTTTATGATTTCCTATGCATTAGGTAAAGACATGAGTATGTAGAGTAATCGTCAATGAAAGTGACAAAATACTCAAAACCACCCTTGGCTTGTACATTCAAAGGTCCACAAACATCTAAATGAACAAGTCCAAGTGGTTCTGTGGCCCTATCCCTCTTTGTTGAGAATGGACGCTTGGTCAGTTTGCCTTCTAGACAATATTCACAAACAGGTAATTCACCTAAGGTGAGTTCCCTCAAAGGCCCGTCCTTTGTAAGTCATTGAATCCTATCATAGCCAATGTGACCTAGTCTCAAGTGCCATAAATACGTCATATTATCGTTATCGGTCTTTTGACGTTTATTGGTCCTGGGTTTAGCTACTTTGAATAAATGATTGTTAAGAATGAGGGGTTTGTTAGGTCGTAGAATATAAAGCCCATCCAAACATGCAATACACAATTGTGATCCATTGAAAGAAATAGATATATTAGAACTTGTGAAATTCATAACAAATCGTTCTAATTGCAACATGGAAACTGAAATTAAATTTCTAGTAAAATCTGAAATAAAAAATACATCATTTAAAATTAAGTATTTATATCCGAACTTCAGATGAGCTCTTCCTCTAGCTTGGAACGCAACGAACGCTCTGTTCCCAACTCTAAGCTTTTAGCCACCTTCGTCCAATTCCTCCCATGATTCAAGAACTTGTAAAGAGTTACAAACATGGTTGGTAGGTCTAGAAATCAATAATCCAAACGGATTTATCATTCTATAAAAAACATGTTTCCAAGATAAATGAACTATAATCATTACCTTTGTTTTTAGCTGCTAGAAACTTGGGGCAATCCTGTTTCCAATGCCCCTTCTCTTTGCAGTGAAAGCACTTATCTTTACCTTTCTTGTTTTTCTTGTTTATCCCCTTAGGCGTTTGTGCACTTGATTGTGCACTCGTCTTTACAGCCTTTGCAGGCTTGGGGTTGTTGTTTTCTCCGCCTTTCCTCTTGTTTCCAGCTATTGAAGATGAAGCTTGGTGAACTTCAGCCTTAGCTGAATCAGCAGCAACAAGAGTAGTATTATTTTCTCTTCCTTTACTAGGTCCATCCATGATAGACTCGAAAATTCGAAGCTCATTCATGAGCTGCGTTAGACGATAGTTGAGTTGATCAAGAACGTGCAGACCATTCACGGTGTCATCACATATGATACGAACCACGCCAACAAGTGTGACGAAACCCGACACCAAATATGGAACAGCCACCAAGAACACACGAGATTGGAATGGAACCGCGACCCAATGCTTAGCCAAGCACGAACCTTGGTATGAGGAAGACGCCACAAACGGGGATGGAATCCGTTTGATAAGTCAGGATGAACGCCACAAGGAATCTCCTTGATAAGTTCAAAAGTTTCTTCAAGAACTCAAGAAGAAATAAACTCACAATTTCATTCAACATAATCTGATTTTTCCAAATGTTTTGGCAGTCCTTATAAGGACGAAAATTACATGAAAACAAGACCCTTGGTCTTCCTAATGAAACCGAAAAATTAAGGACAGCCCCTTTGTCTTCCTAATGAAAACCGAAATTAAAGACAAGCTTTTTGTCTTCCTCATGAAAACCGAAAATTAAAGACAAAAGGACTATTGGACTCACACAAGTCAAATGTTTGACTTATCACAAAATAAACAAAGACTAAAAACGTGACTAAAAATAAAAAGACTCATTAAGCTCCTAAACTCAGTCAACTTTGATGAGTAAGACAAGTCTTTGTTCTCCTTCAATGTTGACCATGGTCTCCTCTTGTTTTAGGACTTTGTGGACTAGGCTGTTAAGTTCTTCCTTGAATCTCTTGGCTCGTGCCCTCGTCACTGGACCAACTGGAACTTGACTTGATACTTGGGTCTTGGTGTCCTCATCAACATAGGTGTGGAGACGGTTCTATCCATGCATTTATGGTGCCATCACGAGCACTGATGGTGCCATCACGAATGTGCGGACACGGTGCTCGTTCTGGGATTCCTCAATCATGACGAACTCAGAGCTGTCACCTATCAACTCTATGTTGATATTCTGCTTCCAATTAAGGAAGTTTTCTCTAGTGAGTTTCTCCATCGAAAGTTGAGAAATGATGGGAGTAGACAAAGCCATAATTATACTACAAATTACTAATAAAATAGAAATCAATCACATTTACTCAATAAACCTTCTATTGACACAAATTTAAAGAAATACCACAACATATACCAAAAATATGTAAGATGTAACGACCCAAATTTACTAATAAGGCTTAAGGGCCTTGATTAGTGTGCCAGGAGGGCATAACTGGATTATATGTGATTTAATGATTAAAAGCATGTTATATGTTTATTTGAATATCTGAGATGCATGGCTATGTGTATTAGTCTGCATGTAGGCCCTAATTAGGTTAGAAGGGCATAATCATAAATTTGGCCCATTAAGGGCATAACTGTATATATATGTGAAAAATTGATGAGACCACATTATTATATGGATATATTTGTAATCTGTGATTCGAGGTGATCCTAGTGACCGATTTAACAAAAAAGTCACGGCGAGGATTTATACCCGGCTCGAGGCAAGCCTAGGGGTATTTATGGGAATTTAGAGAATATATTGGAGTCTATTTTGATATTGGGGAATATAATTGGTGATTGGTTAGGTGTCGAGAAGTAAGCGGTAAATATTAGAGACACTCGAGGAATTAGCAGGAATTGGGAATAAACGGCCAGAATGCCCTTGGATGGGTTAAGGGCTTAAATTTTAATGGGATGGTATTGTGGTCATTTTTTTTTATAAGGGGCAAGTATTATTAAGTTTATACTTTAGTGGAATGTGTAGAAGGCAGTAGAGGTCTGAAGGAAAGAAAGAAGAGAAAAGGAAAAAAAAAAAGGAATTAGGAGTCTATCTCTCTCTCATTCGGTTGGAGGTCTCTTCTCCATTTCATGGAGGATTTTGGAGCTAAAACTCATAGGGAGTCTAGGCAGGAGCTTGAGGCTAAGGTCTTTGGTCTGGTTTGAGGAATTAGCAAGAGTAATCCATCCACTTGAGGTAAGGTCTAAGGTTGTTTTCTTCAGTTTCTGGTTTTATGTAACGAATTGAGTTTTCATGGGGAATTCTAGGGAGTTGAGGCTGATGCTTTGAGGAGGTGAAGGCTAAGCTAGTGACCAGGATAACCTAAGTTGAACTAATCCATCAAAGGAAAGAGACTCTGGTTTAAGTTTTGTGAATTCTGTGGTTTTGTTGAGATTTTGAGCTCTAGGATCAGCCATGGTGAATTTTGTGATTTGGAGTGCATGTGATTGATTTTTGTGTGGTTGGGACTTATGGGATGAGTGGAGGATGTTGGGAGGCTTGCTTTGAAGTTTTGTTGAGGTTTGGTTGTGGTTTGGTTGAGTTTTGAGTAGGTTTGGCTCGGGAAAATTTGAAGGAGAAAATGTTGTGTAGGGTTGTGCTATGACTAGCGCTACAGTGCTTGTCACTGGACGTTTTGGCTTTTGGCTCTGTTTGTAGCGCTATAGCGCTCTCCTTAGGGCGCTGTAGCGCTACCCTATTTCCAGAAATGGGTTTTTGGGCTATTTCTAAGGTTTTTTGCCCGGGGGTTTAGGGTTTGATTCCACCACCCCG
The DNA here is from genome assembly GCF_963169125.1 of Humulus lupulus. NCBI lineage: Eukaryota > Viridiplantae > Streptophyta > Magnoliopsida > Rosales > Cannabaceae > Humulus > Humulus lupulus. Next base: position 160,457,172 of record NC_084793.1, on the reverse strand, counting down.
TTTGGTGGAATTAGGGCTTCCCGAGGGCTCGGGATTGGTCCCGAGGCTAGGTTTTGGATTTGAGGTTTGGTGATTATTTTGATCTATGGGGTTGATTATGTGTACGCTAGGGCTCGGGCGGGATCGTGCTCGAGGATCAAATTGAACAAAGCTAGCGAATTAAAGGTAAGAAAACTGCACCCGGATATGTGTTTGTTTGGACTAAAAGCTCCCTATATCTGTATGATGTCTTAGATGGTATTATTCCATGGGACATGTGATAAACGACCTAAGGGTGCCGTAAATAATACTTGCGCACAGGGCGCCGCTCGGCCACTGGTAGCTGAGGACAGCTTAATATTCACTGAGCTCGGTTTAAGCGGGCCGGAGTCAGTGGGATAGAGGGTCCAACGTAAGGGCGTTAACCCTAGTTGTCATATGTGATTTGATTATTGATATGAAATGATATACTTGGTATGTTGATTAACATGAATGCTTAGACTGTTGAGTACATGCTTATGCGGTATGAGTTATCTGATTGTCTTTTGAATGATTATGCTCTGTTATTGTGTTTTCTTGCTGGGCCTTGGCTCATGGGTGCTACGTGGTGCAGGTAAAGGCAAAGGAAAGTTGGACCAGTCCTGAGGTGGAGTGCTGCGGGGCTGAATGTACATAGTCAGCTAATCGGCCGCCACGGCTGAGGAGTGGAACAGGACGAGGAATACCTATTTGTCTGTTTTGCCTTAGAGTGGCTAGCCACTGTATTTAAATCTTAAATCTTTTGTAAATGGTCTTAAACTTATTACTCTTGGGACCAAAATCTTTATTTATAAGAGAAAATGTTTATTTATAAGAGATGCGGCTTTTGAGACCAAAATCTTTTAACCCTAGTTCAACTATAGGTTCAGTAACACGTTTCTAACTAAATGACTTGATTAGCAAGTCTTGCATCTTTATAAACACACAGTGTAATGGTCTTGGCTATCCAGGGCGTTACAATTTGGTATCAGAGCATCCTAGGTTTAAGGGTTCCTGAAGACTAGCTGGACATGTACATTCGTCGCAAAAGACATGCTCGACTCAGGGTTTGGCAAATTGTGTATACATGACTATATGCTTAAATGATCTTAATGAAATATGACTGTTGATATCTGTTAGGTTAATAGGGAGCATGAGATACTGATAAGGCCTGGGCTGTGACTATAGCATGATGATATTGAGGCGTGCTTATCAGCACTGCTATGCATGTGAATGAATATATGGATGAATATTTAGATAAACTGTTATATTTTGATTGCTTGTGAATGTTTGAGGTTCTAATGGTGGATCATGAAGGGAGTATTACCCTGTCATCATAGTCTGACTGCCGAGTCGTTGATTGCAGATTGACTTGGATAATTATGTGTCCAATAAAATCTACACGACTAGCCAGCAATAGGTCTGAGACTAGAGATGATGACCAGGGCCAGACCCCTCCGCCAGTCCCTGAGAACTGGCAGCAGGTTATGGCAGACTTGCAAGCTCGGCTACAAAGCCAGGATGAACAGATCTGAATTCTGTGGCAGCAGGCTCGCTCCATCAGGGATTGTTGCCCCCATTGTGCCACCTGTAGTGGTACCTAGTGTACAGCCAGTAGAGGTTGGGAATAGATGGGAGCCGTTGTATGAGCGGTTCAGGAAGCAGCAGCCCCCGATCTTTGAGGGAAGACCTAATCCACTAAAGGCTGAATAGTGGATGACTATGATTACTACCATTCTGGACTTTATGAGGGTAGAGGGGAATGACAGAGTGGCTTGTGCCACATATATGCTGAGAGAGGATGCCCGAATCTGGTGGGAGGTGGCATCACAGACCAGAGATGTTATTGCTTTGACTTAGGAAGGATTCAAGGACCTATTTAGTCAGAAGTACTATAATGTTGCCATCAGGGCAGCGAAGGTAAATGAGTTCGTGGGGCTAGTTCAGGGCAGCATGACCGTTACAGAATATGCCCTAAAGTTTGACAGACTTGTGAAATTCGCACCAGATCTTGTCCTACTGATGCAGCTAGGCAGGACAGATTTATTAGAGGGCTTAATGCTATGATAGCCCGAGATGTGAGGATTACAATAGTACCTAGAGGGACAACTTATGCCTAGGCTGTAGAGAAGGCTCTTACCACTGCAAAAACAGAAAATAAGATATGGAGAGAGAGTGCAGCGAGACGGGAGGGCCGCAAGGCGATGCCTCCATATTCTGGTTCTGGTGGGGTGGAAGCCCCAGTGATTTGAAGAGGAAGACCCCTGATGTTTCGACCGTTCCTGGTCCTGATAGAAGAGGTCAGGGTACTCAGGGTGGTTGTCAGGGAGGCGGTGATACATGGAGGACTTATCCTGAGTGCACGAGGTGTAGCAGATGCCATCCGGGCGAATGTCAGGCTAAGGCATGTTATGTGTGCGAGGTGGTGGGGCACCTCAAGAAAGATTGCCTGACAGTGAAGAAGGGAGATGCGGGGAAGGTGGATAGCTTGACTCCAGCTTGAGTGTTCACCCTGACGCAGGCAGAGGCCGAGGCTAGCCCCTCGGTAATGACAGGTCAGCTTTCTAGCGCTGACTCTCCTTTTACTGAATTGATTGACTCTGGTGCTACACATTCATTTGTTTCTAGTAAGGTGATTGATAGACTGTGTAGACCTAATGAGTATTGTATTTTAGGGTTTGGGGCTATTTTGCCTACAAGGGAACTGGTAGTATCTAGGAGGTGGATTAGAGCACTTATACCACATACCCTACTTTTTTCTATTTTTATTTTAATACCAATTAAGACTAGAAATAGAAAAGAATTTTCAAAAAAGTTTTTTAAAATACTTTTTAATACAAAGTGGAGTTTTTGTTCATTACCAAAAATTTTCTTTCATACCCACAATTAGACATTTTGGAAGACTTCAAGAGGTCTTGCAATGGAAAAAGACCAGAATAAGGAAGTGAAATGGGGTGTTCCCGATTTATTACTGCTATACCAGTCTGATCTTATCATATCTATACTTTTTTTGTTTTCAAATAAACAATGAATTTTTCTAGCACAGTATTAAAAATCTTAGCGAAAACTTACAGCGGCTTTCCAAACAAAAGTAAATAGAAAAAATAGAAGAGGGGTTACTAGCATAAAATCCACGATTGGATTTAAAAAAGCGTAAGCCTCGGGCAATTTGGCGATGAAAAAACTACTTGAAGAAAGGGCAGAATTAAGACAGATACAGATCAAACTAAATATGTTAAGCATAACAAACATTTTATTCTTGAGGGTAATTGTATTTATTTTGATTGAGTTATTAATAAGGCGAGTTATTGATATAAGGCAAGCTGAATAAAAAGAAATTAAATTAGCTATACCAAAAAACCTTCTTTCATTTGAACTCGCCCAATCAAAACTCCTTCAATTCTCAAATTAAAAGTGAATCAAATAAATCATACTTTCATACAATATCTTAATTGAATTAGATGTAATGATCAATAAATTCATCAGTTTAATCCAATATCTACATATAGAAAAATTCTATCAATAATTTTTTTTATATTTAGGCTGGAGTTGACGAACAATCAAGATTACTATTAGTCTTTATTAGTATCAAATAGAAATGGGGCGTGGCCAAGTGGTAAGGCAACGGGTTTTGGTCCCCCTATTCGGAGGTTCAAATCCTTTCGTCCCAGAGCATATTCGTCTGCACACCCAACCCATTATGTGATGATATTATTACATACTTAAACCATACTTAAGTCATATTATATCTTATATTTAGTATTCTATTTTTTTTATCTATATTAAAGTTACTTGACGATGCAGACTCAAAAATAACTAATTTTCTTCTTTAAAAAAAGAAAAATAAATTTAAAGAAGAAAATAATTTTTTAGTTTCTTTTTTTTAACTATTTAAATTAAATTTAAAATAAAATAGTTTTAAATATGTGTATTTGGAGTGAAATTGAATTCTTGCTTAAACTTACTTCTTTATAAACTATATTTCATATAGAAAGAAAAAAAAGTATAGATTACTAAGTACTAACCGAACCAATGATTATTCATGATTCTATAATGGAATTAATTACATACTGGTTTCAAACTAAAGGAATGTTATGGTAAAACTTTGTTTAAAACGATGTGGTAGAAAGCAACGTGCGACTTGAACGACACGATCCGCTGTGGATTCTTACATCCACCATTTCCTATTATATCAGAAAGAAAGTGCTCTTGACTCGACATCATTTGTTCTGTTCCACTAGAACCGGGGGTTGTGATGTAAACCATATCATCCATGATGGAGCTTGAGCAGAACGTATTGATTCGTTTCTCGGAGGCAAGAATCTAAGGTTAGTATCAATTAATAAATTGGGACAACTTTGTAAGTAAATTTTCGATAGAGAAATTGAAAGAGTCCAATTCAAGCAAGTTTCAAATTCAAAAGTAAAGAATTGGTAAAACTCTTTCGATCAAATCAAAAGTGTATTACACAGGAATCAACCATTCGTATGATTCTTTGATAGAAAGAAATCCCTCAAAATGGTATGTTGCTGCTATTTTGAAATGATTCAAGATCACCGAAGTAATGTCTAAACCAAACGATTCAAGGCAAAGATAAAGGATCCCAAAACAAGGAAATATCGTTTCAATTGTCTCAACAACTAGAACTCGATTTAAATGAAGAATTAAAATGGATTCGAAAGGAGACAGACAAAAGGAGGAATAGAGACCGCTCAATAAATGAAATGAAATGTTTAAAGGATTTCCTTTGCGAGTTATACAACTTGATTTATGAGAGTTCAAATTACAAATACGAATAATTTTTTTGTTGGAGAAAGAATAATAAACAAGTATTTAAATATAAAGAAAGACAGTTCTGGGTCTAATTGATTTGATAATTTTCTGGATATATTTGACATTTGAATTCTCTACATAAACATAACTTGAATTTTCTTGAGCCGTACGAGGAGAAAACTTCGTATACGTTTCTCGGGGGGGTATGACCCATTTATCGAATCGTTGCAATTGATGTTCGATCACGAAGAGAAGGGAGAGCTCTTCGGAAAGTGGGGTTTTATGATCCGATAAAGAATCAAACTTATTTAAATGTTCCTGTTATTCTATATTTCCTTAAAAAAGGCGCTCAGCCTACAGGAACTGTTCATGATATTTCAAAGAAGGCTGGGGTTTTTATGGAACTTCGCCTTAATCACCAACCAAAATTCAATTAATCAAATATATAATATATATAAAGTTTGGATTAGAATCTTTTCTTTTCTCTGCTATTTTTATTTTTTCTCTTTTTCTCATTTTATTTATATCCTATTTAATTTAGGATTTCTACTATAAGAGATATAGAAAGAGATATAGAATAAAAAAAAATTAAATGTCGTCTTTTATAACAATAAAAATATCTTTTTTTGGTTTTATTGATGGAATAGATAGAAAAAATATCAAGAGAATAAACAATTTTGTCTTCCATTTTTGATATTATTGTGATATCAATGGGTGTTTTTCATAGAAATTATATGAACAAATAAAAAGCAAAGCATTCACTTTTTTTGCTTTGACTTATTTCTTTTACTTATTTTATATTGATTGATATTAATTGAATAAACCTAGGTTTTTCTACTTCTTCTTTCATTTATTCGTCCGTTTACACCCTTTTCTTTTGTCTCTGCGTTGATTATCTATCCAGTGCCAATCCAAGATAAATCTTTTTTTTGTTGCCATTTCTCCATTGGATTCTTTTCTCAACATTGAAATTGATGAGGACACCAAGACTAAAGATCCAAGTCAAGTTCCAGTTGATCTAAGTCAAGAAGGGGGGAATGATGAGGACACCAGTTTAGGAGTTTGATCAATATTTAGCTTCTTGTAATGAGTCTTATTGGATTTCGGCATCTTGTATTTTTATTTTAATCAGTCACTTAATCACGTTTTATTTAGTCTTTGTTTTTTTTTTGTGAAAGTCAAACATTTGACTTGTCAGAGTCCAAGAGTCTTTCTATTTTGTGATTGTTAGGGTTTTTATTAGGAAGACAAAGGGGCTTTTCTTTCATGTAATTTCGGCCATATTAGGGCTTGTAAAACGTTGGGAAATTCATATTTTGATGAAATGAAAATTGAGAGGTTTTCTTCTTGAGTTCTTGAAGAGACTATTCGAACTTATCGAGGGTATTCCTTGTGGCGTTCAATCTGACTTATCAAACGGATTCCCATCACCGTTTGTGCGTCTTCCTTATACCAAGTTTTGTGCTTGGCTAAGCATTGGGTCGCGGTTCATCATTCCAGATTTGTGTGTTCTTGGTGGCTTCCATATTTGGTGTCGGGTTTCACCACAATCGTTGGTGTGGTTCGTATCAGTTGGTATCAGAGTTTAGGATCATCCGGTTTGGCCTATCCTTTCCTTTTTGTTTTTCTTTCAATTCGTGTTTCTATATTAGGTTTTTTTGAAAAAAAAAATCATCATCTAGTCGTGTTTTGATTTCTTTGTCCTTGTTTCCTTGTGAAATCCGAAACTATTCTAGAGCTTGTTAATTTCCTTATTTCATTTGTTTCCTTGTTTTATTTGTTTCCTTGTTTCCCTTATTTGTTGTGAACTCCGAAACTATTCTAGAGCTTGTTGATTTCCTTATTTCATTTGTTTCCTTGTTTTTCTTTTTTCTTTCGTTTCATTGTTCAAATCGTGCAATTGAATTTGGGTTTCTGAAATTTCCCCTAATTTGTTTTTTTTTTGTTTCTGAATTCGTGAATAAGGGTTCTTATTGTAAAAACCGAATTTTCATTGAGTTCCTCTTGTTTTGTTGTGAAAACCGAATGTGCTTTGGGTTTCTCTTGTTCTAATTGTGGAATCTGAATTTGCATTGGTTTTTTTCTAGTTCTTATTGTGAAATCAGAATTTTCATTGAGTTTCTCTTGCTTTTCTTTTGAAATCCGAATTTTGCCTTGGGTTTCTCTTGTTCTTGTTGTGAAATCCGAATTGGGATTGAGTTCTCTTGTTCTTATTGTGAAATCCGAAATTGGGATTGAGTTCTCTTTTTCTTATTGTGAAATCCGAAATTGGGATTGAGTTCTCTTGTTCTTATTGTGAAATCCGAAATTGGGATTGAGTTCTCTTGTTCTTGTTGTGAAATATCTGAATTTTGCATGAGTTACTCTTGTTCTTTTGTGCAATCCGAGTTGTATTGTTTTCAAATCGTTGTAGTTCCACCAATTCTGATTCTTCTTGTGTCTTGTACCTGCATTTGAGAAAAAAATAGAAAGAAAGAAAGAAAGAAGAAGAAAAAAAAAACCAAGAGGATCCGAGACCAAAAAAAAAAAAACCCCACACAAGTGGAAACCTCTCTAAAATTTTTTTGTTCTATTCTTGTTCCCTAAGGTCTAGAGGCCTTTTGGCCAAAACCCCACACAAGTATTCCAAAAATCATCATTTTTTCGTCATTTTTCACTAGTTTTCGTCGGTGTTCGTTTCATTTGTTTGGTTTGATTTGCTGCTTGAATACTCCATATTACCGTTGGATTAGTTTTGAAAGAACTTAAAGAAGAATATGAGTGGAAAAAGGCAGAGGTGTGAGCCTATTTGAGGGTAAAAGCCATTGAAATTGAGTGAAACACGAGGGGATTTGACTGAAATTATTGTTCGAGCGAGACACGTGAGGGAGTGTGGTGAGGTCTTTTCTCCATATTATTCTAACCTTATTTTGCAGATTTCCATCATGGCACAAAATCCAGAGAAAAATGCAAGCAATGATATTCCGCCACCTGAGGTTCCGAATCTACAAATGCAAGCATTAATTGGGAAGATGCGAAGGATGATGAGGGCAGAATGTGAACAAATACATGAGAGGTTGGATAGGGTAGAAGAGGGAACGCAATGGAGGGCTCGGAGGAATAGGGTGCAACAACGGGATGTTGAGGGTGAAAGAGAGTTTGAAGGGGGAGATTTAGAGGAAGAGTATGATAGGATGTCAGAGGGTAATTATAGGAGGTATGGTCGAGATAGAGAAGGTAGGAACTGGGTAGATAATAATTTGGGAAATATCAAAATGAGAATCCCCGCATTTCAAGGGAAAAGTGATCCCGAGGCATACCTTGAGCGGGAAAAGAAGATGGAGTTGGTTTTTGATTGTCACAACTACTCCGAAGTGAAGAAGGTAAAACTTGCTGCAATTGAATTTACTGATTATGCTGTTGTTTGGTGGGATCAGTTGTGTATCAACAGGATGCGAAATGGAGATCGTCCTATTGAGACTTGGGATGGTATGAAGAGGGTGATGAGGCAACGTTTTGTACCAGCTCATTACTATCGGGGTCTATACCTTAAGTTGCAGGGTCTTCGTCAAGGTTCCAAGAGTGTTGATGAGTATTACAAAGAGATGGAGATGGCTATGATTAGAGCCAATGTGGAAGAGGATCGGGAGGTGACAATGGCAAGGTTTTTGAATGGGTTGAACCGAGAGATTGCTAATCTGATTGAGCTACACCATTATGTGGAATAAGAAGATTTGGTGCATATGGCAATCAAAGTTGAGAGGCAGCTCAAGAGGGGTAGTACAAGTTCAAATCCGAGACAAATCCCACAAAATTCAAGTGCAACACCTTGGCGGTCGAACTATCCAAAGAAGGAAGAAAACCCTTTCACGCCCAAGCCTAAAACCGAGCCAAAACCAGCCACCACAACCACAGCCTCTTAAGGTAAAACAGCCCCTACTTCATCACATTCTAGTGAGATAAAGTGTTTCAAATGTCAGGGGCGAGGACACATAGCTAGCCAATGTCCAAACAAGAGAGTTATGGTGATTCGAGAAAATGGTGAGGTAGATTCTGAAGATGAAGATGATCTTGCTGACATGCCACCATTGGAAGATGCTTCTATAGATGATGAAGAGTATGGGCCAGAATCTGGTGAGATGCTTGCTGATACGAACCACACCAACGATTGTGGTGAAACCCGACACCAAATATGGCAGCCACCAAGAACACACGAAATTGGAATGAAGAACCGCGACCCAATGCTTAGCCAAGCACGAACCTTGGTATGAGGAAGACGCCACAAATGGGGATGGGAATCCATTTGATAAGTCAGTTTGATCGCCACAAGGAACCCCTTGATAAGTTCTAATAGTTTCTTCAAGAACTCAAGAAGAAAAAAACTCACAAATTTCATTTCATCATAATCTGCCTTTCCCAAACGTTTACAAGGCCTAATATAGCCAAAAATTACATCAAAGACAAGCCCCTTTGTCTTCCTAATGAAAAACCGAAAATTACATCAAGACAAACCCCTTTGTCTTCCTAATGAAAACCGAACATTACAAAAAAAAAGACTATTGGACTCACACAAGTCAAGTGTTTGACTTTTCACAAGATAAAAACAAATACTAAATAAAACGTGATTAAGTGACTGATTAAAATAAAAATACAAGATGCCAAAATCCAATAAGACTCATTACAAGAAGCTAAATATTGATCAAGTTCCTAAACTGGTGTCCTCATCATTCCCCCCCTCTTGACTTGGATCAACTGGAACTTGACTTGGATCTTTAGTCTTGGTGTCCTCATTATCCCCCCCCCCCCCCCTCTTGAGAAAGATTTGACCTCAAATCGTCACCTGCATCAAAAGGACTCAAATCAGAAACATTAAAAGTAGCACTAACAATATACTCACCTGGTAAATCGAGTCTGTAGGCATTGTCATTGATCCTTTCTAGCACTTGAAACGGCCCATCTCCTCGAGGTAGCAATTTGGAACATCTTTGTGCTGGGAATCGCTCTTTCCTCATGTGTAACCATACCCAATCACCGGGATCAAAAACCTGCTTGTGAAGACCCTTGTTAGCATCAAGTTGGTTAGTGTTTAAAAGAGCCTCCTTGTACATGAGTAAATTCTTTGGTTGTTTTGTACGCAATGCTCGCTTAACCTCACTTTTTTTTGCATAAAAATTATTTTGTTTTCTCTCTAATTTTCCCTCGTTGATCGAACTCTTCTCTTTCTTTTCTCTCTCACTTGATTTGACCATTTTCTCTCTTTGTCTCTCTCTTTTCTCACTCTCATTCATCTTTTCACTCTCCTTCTTTTGCTCACTCAATTTTTTTTTATCACTTAATTTTTGCAACCTCACTTGGTCTTCATATACTTGCTTTGGCGTCAATGGAGCTAGAGTGATTGTTCGTTGACAGAATTTGAATGAGTACTTGTTGGTGAAGCCATCATGCTGGACTCGCCGATCAAATAGCCAAGGCCTTCCTAGAAGGAGGTGTCCAGCTTGCATTGGAACCACATCGCACAATACCTCATCCTCATATTTGCCAATTCGAAATGATACCAGAACTTGTTTTGTAACCCTCACTTCACCACTATCATTCAACCACTGCAACTTGTATGGACGAGGATGTTTAAGCGTTGGGAGCCCCAGCTTCTCAACCATGGAAGAACTAGCAACGTTAGTACAACTACCTCCATCAATAATCACACTACATACCTTGGCTTTCACATGACAACGAGTGTGAAAGATGTTCTCCCGCTGTACCTCTTCTTCCTCTTCTTTTGCTTGCAAATTTAAGGCTCGTCGTGTGACTAGTGCAAGCATCTCACCAGATTCTGGCCCATACTCTTCATCATCTATAGAAGCATCTTACAATGGTGGCATGTCAGCAAGATCATCTTCATCTTCAGAATCTACCTCGCCATTTTCTCGAATCACCATAACTCTCTTGTTTGGACATTGGCTAGCTATGTGTCCTCGCCCCTGACATTTGAAACACTTTATCTCACTAGAATGGGATGAAGTAAGGTCTGTTTTACCTTGAGGGGTCGTGGCTATTGTGGCTGGTTTTGGTGTAAAGGATGAAGTAGGTTGGTCTTCTTTCTTTGGATAGTTCAAACTCCAAGGTGTTGTACTTGGATTGTGTGGGCTCGGTCTTGGCTTTGAACTTGTACTACCCTTCTTGAGCTGCCTCTCAACTTTAATTGCCATATGCACCAAATCTTCCAATTCCACATAATGGTGTAGCACAATTGGATTAGCAATCTCTCGGTTCAACCCATTCAAAAACCTTGCCATTGTTGCCTCCCGATCCTCTTCCACATTAGCTCTAATCATTGCCATCTCCATCTCCTTGTAATACTCATCAACACTCTTGTAACCTTGACGAAGACCTTGCAACTTAAGGTATAGATCTCGATAATAATGAGATGGTACAAACCGTCGCCTCATCACCCTCTTCATAGCCTCCCAAGTGTAAATGGCACGATCTCCATTTCGCCTCCTGTTGATGCACAACTGATCCCACCAAACAATAGCATAATCAGTAAATTCAATGGCAGCTAGTTTTACCTTCTTCATGTCAGAGTAGTTGTGACAATCGAAAATCAACTCCATCTTCTTCTCCCACTCAAGGTATGCTTCAGGATCACTCTTCCCCTGAAATGCTGGAATTCTCATCTTGATATTTCCTAAATAATTATCTACCTGGTTCCTAGCTTCTCTATCCTGACCATACCTCCTATGGTTACCCGCCGACATCCTATCAAACTCTTCATCAGAAACTACCCCTTCCAAATCCCCTTCATTCTCACCCTCCCTTTGGTACACCCTATTCCTCCCTGGCCTCCGTTGTGTTCCCTCTTCTACCCTATCCAACCTCTCATGTATCTGCTCACACTCCTCCCTCATCATCCTTCGCATCTCCCCAATTAATGCTTGCATTTGTAGATTCGGAACCTCAGGTGGCGGAATATCATTGCTTGCATTTTTCTCTGGATTTTGTGCCATGATGGAAATCTGCAAAATAAGGTTAGAATAATATGGAGAAAGGACCTCACCACACTCCCTCATGTGTTTCGCTCGAACAATATTTTCACTCAAATCCCCTCGTGTTTCACTCAATTTCAATGGCTTTTACCCTCAAATAGGCTCACACCTCTGCCTTTTTCCACTCGTATTCTTCTTTAAGTTATTTCAAAACTAATCCAACGGTAATATGGAGTATTCAAGCAGCAAATCCAATCAAACAAACCAAACGAACACCGACGAAAACTAGTGAAAATGACGAAAAATGATGATTTTTGGAACACTTGTGTGGGGTTTCGGCCAAAAGGCCTCAAGACCTTAGGCAACAAGAATAGAACAAATTTTTTTTTTTTTTTTTTAGGTTCGGATCCCTTGAATTTTCCTTTTCTTTCTTCCCTTTTTTTTTTAAATGCAGGTACAAGACACAAGAAGAACCAGAATTGGTGGAACTACAATGATTTGAAAACAATACAACTCGGATTGCACAATAGAACAAGAGTAACTCATGCAAAATTCAGATATTTCACAACAAGAGCAAGAGAACTCAATCCCAATTTCGAATTTCACAATAAGAACAAGAGAACTCAATCCCAATTTCGGATTTCATAATAAGAACAAGAGAACTCAATCCCAATTTTGGATTTCACAATAAGAATAAGATAACTCAATCCCAATTTGGATTTCACAACAAGAACAAGAGAACTCAATCCCAATTTCGGATTTCATAATAAGAACAAGAGAACTCAATCCCAATTTCGGATTTCACAATAAGAATAAGATAACTCAATCCCAATTCGGATTTCACAACAAGAACAAGAGAACTAAAATACCAATTTTCGGATTTCACAATAAGAACAAGAGAACTCAATCCCAATTTCGGATTTCACAATAAGAACTAGAGAAAACCAATGCAAATTCAGATTCCACAATTAGAACAAGAGAAAACTCAAAGCCCTAATTCACAATTTCAGAAAAAAAAAAATAGATGGATTTTCAACAACCCTAATTCAAACGCACCAATTGAACAAAGAATCGAAAAGAAAAACAAAGGAATTGAAACTTTGTGTAGACTAGTTTCGGATTTCAAGGGATTTCACAAAGAAATAATGGAAACTTTGGAAATAAGGAAATGATTGAACAAGGAAACAATTGAAATAAGGAAATTAACTATAATAGTTTCGGATTTCACAAGAAAAAAAACAAGGACAAAGAACTCAAAACACGACTAGATGATGAATTTTTTTTTTTGATTTCAGAAACCCTAATATTGAAAAACGAATTGAATAGAAAACACAAATGAAAAAGGATAGGCCAAACTGGATGATCCTAAGCTCTGATACCAACTGATACGAACCACACCAACGATTGTGGTGAAACCCGACCAAATATGGCAGCCACCAAGAACACACGAAATTGGAATGAAGAACCGCGACCCAATGCTTAGCCAAGCACGAACCTTGGTATGAGGAAGACGCCACAAACGGGGATGGGAATCAGTTTGATCAGTCAGGTTGAACGCCACAAGGAACCCCTTGATAAGTTCTAATAGTTTCTTTAAGAACTCAAGAAGAAGAAAAACCCACAAATTTCATTTCATCATAATCTGCCTTTCCCAAACGTTTACAAGGCCTAATATAGCCGAAAATTACATCAATGACAAGCCCCTTTGTCTTCCTAATGAAAAACCGAAAATTACATCAAGACAAGCCCCTTTGTCTTCCTAATGAAAACCGAACATTACAAAAAAAAAGACTATTGGACTCACACAAGTCAAGTGTTTGACTTTTCACAAGATAAAAACAAAGACTAAATAAAACATGATTAAGTGAGTGATTAAAATAAAAATACAAGATGCCAAAATCCAATAAGACTCATTACAAGAAGCTAAATATTGATCAAGCTCCTAAACTGGTGTCCTCATCATTCCCCCCCTCTTGACTTGGATCAACTGGAACTTGACTTGGATCTTTAGTCTTGGTGTCCTCATCACTTGCACTAGTCACACGACGAGCCTTAAATTTGCAAGCAAAAGAAGAGGAAGAAGAGGTGCAGCGGGAGAACATCTTTCACACTCGTTGTCATGTGAAAGCCAAGGTATGTAGTGTGATTATTGATGGAGGTAGTTGTACTAACGTTGCTAGTTCTTCCATGGTTGAGAAGCTGGGGCTCCCAATGCTTAAACATCCTCGTCCATACAAGTTGCAGTGGTTGAATGATAGTGGTGAAGTGAGGGTTACAAAACAAGTTCTGGTATCATTTCAAATTGGCAAATATGAGGATGAGGTATTGTGCGATGTGGTTCCAATGCAAGCTGGACACCTCCTTCTAGGAAGGCCTTGGCTATTTGATCGGCGAGTCCAGCATGATGGCTTCACCAACAAGTATTCATTCACGTTCTATCAACGAACAATCACTCTAGCTCCATTGACGCCAAAGCAAGTATATGAAGACCAAGTGAGGTTGCAAAAATTGATTGATCAAAAAAAATTGAGTGAGCAAAAGAAGGAGAGTGAAAAGATGAATGAGAGTGAGAAAAAAGAGAGACAAAGAGAGAAAAGGGTCGAATCAAGTGAGAGAAAAGAAAGAGAAGTGTTCGATCAATGAGGGAAAATTAGAGAGAAAACAAAATAATTTTTATGCAAAAATAAGTGAGGTTAAGCGAGCATTGCGTACAAAACAGCCAATGATTTTACTCATGTACAAGGAGGCTCTTTTAAACACTAACCAACTTGATGCTAACAAGGGTCGTCACAAGCAGGTGTTTGAGCCCGGTGATTGGGTATGGTTACACATGAGGAAAGAGCGATTCCCAGCACAAAGACGTTCCAAATTGCTACCTCGAGGAGATGGGTCGTTTCAAGTGCTAGAAAGGATCAATGACAATGCCTACAGACTCGATTTACCAGGTGCGTATACTGTTGGTGCTACTTTTAATGTTTCTGATTTGATTCCTTTTGATGCAGGTGACGATTTGAGGTCAAATCTTTCTCAAGAGGGGGAATGATGAGGACACCAAGACTAAAGATCCAAGTCAAGTTCCAGTTGATCCAAGTCAAGAGGGGGGGAATGATGAGGACACCAGTTTAGGAGCTTGATCTATATTTAGCTTCTTGTAATGAGTCTTATTGGATTTTGGCATCTTGTATTTTTATTTTAATCAGTCACTTAATCACGTTTTATTTAGTCTTTGTTTTTTTTTTTTTGTGAAAGTCAAACATTTGACTTGTGAGAGTCCAATAGTCTTTCTATTTTGTGATTGTTAGGGTTTTCATTAGGAAGACAAAGGGGCTTTTCTTTCATGTAATTTCGGCCATATTAGGGCTTGTAAAACGTTGGGAAATTCAGATTTTGATGAAATGAAAATTGAGAGGTTTTCTTCTTGAGTTCTTGAAGAGACTATTCGAACTTATCGAGGGTATTCCTTGTGGCGTTCAATCTGACTTATCAAACGGATTCCCATCACTGTTTGTGGCGTCTTCCTTATACCTAGGTTCGTGCTTAGCTAAGCATTGGGTCGCGGTTCATCATTCCAGATTCGTGTGTTCTTGGTGGCTTCCATATTTGGTGTCAGGTTTCACCACAATCATTGGTGTGGTTCGTATCAGAAATTCATCATTCATATTGACAGCAGTCTATCAAATAAATATAATCCGATCATGGAGAATGGATAAATGAATCTATTTATCTCCGTCCCATAGATTTTATTTCATTCAAAAAACAAAAATTTGACGGTAGAGAGTTGTCAGTAGATTTGATAGAGTTGAGTATGGTGGACTTTGATATGATTTTGGGTATGGATTGGCTGGTTAGGTATGATGCTACTATTGACTGCAGGAAGAAGATGGTGACCTTTGAGCCAGAGGGTGAGGATCCCTTTGCTTTTGTAGGAGCGGTGCATGGACCCCGCGTACCCAGGATATTGCCGTTGAGAGCCAGAGATCAGTCAGCCCATTTTCTTCCAGTGAAGTTGACGTATACTGTGGATCAGTATGCTGAGTTGTACGTGAGGGAGGTCGTACGTCTCCATGGGGTTCCTAAGTCTATAGTGTCAGAACGAGATCCTATCTTTACCTCCAAGTTTTGGGGTGGTTTGCTGAAGGCTATGGGGACTCAGTTGAAGTTCAGCACAGCCTTTCATCCTCAGACTGATGGACAGTCTGAGAGGATAATTCAGGTGTTGGAGGATATGCTCAGAGCGTGTGTGATCGACTTTGAGGAATCATGGAGTAAGTATCTCCCGCTGATTGAATTTTCATATAATAATAGTTACCAATCAACGATTGGAGTAGCTCCCTATGAGATGTTATATGGGAGGAAGTGTAGATCACCCATTCATTGGGATGAGATGGATGAGAGGAAGTATTTGGGGCCAGATATGGTTCAGAGGACAAGTGAAGCTATAGAGAAGATCCGAGCCAGGATGCTCGCCTCACAGAGCAAACAGAAAAGCTACGCTGATCCCAAGCGTAGGGACGTGGAGTTCTAGGTTGGGGACCACGTGTTTCTCCGAGTTTCACCAAGGCGAGGGGTGAGGAGATCTGGAAAGAAGGGCAAGTTAAGCCCTAGGTTCATTGGACCTTTTGAGAACCTGGAAAGGATCGATCAGGTGGCTTAAAGGTTAGCCTTGCCACCATCGTTGTTAGGAGTCCATGACGTAATCAATGTTTCTATGCTTCGGAAGTACGTCTCAGATGCGACTCATGTGTTGAGGTATGAAGACTTGGAATTTCAGACATATTTGGCTTATGAGGAACAATCGGTTCAGAATTTGGATTGGAAAGACAAAGTACTATGGAATAAGATGATTCCTCTTGTTAAAGTGTTGTGGAGGAATAGTAGGGTCGAAGAAGTGACCTGGGAACTTGAGACAGCGCTGCAGGATCAGTATCCTGAATTGTTTAGGTAAATTTCGAGGACGAAATTCTCATTAGGAGGGGATAGTTGTAACGACCCAAATTTACTAATAAGGCTTAAGGGCCTTGATTAGTGTGCTAGGAGGGCATAACTAGATTATATGTGATTTAATGATTAAAAGCATGCTATATGATTATTTGAATATCTGAGATGCATGACTATGTGTATTAGTATGCATGTAGGCCCTGATTAGGTTAGAAGGACATAATTGAAATTTTGACCCGTTGAGGGCATAACTGTATATATATGTGATAAATTGATGAGACCACATTATTATGTGGATATATTTGTAATCTGTGATTCGACGCGATCCTAGTGAGCGATTTAGCAAAAAAGTCACGGCAGGGATTTATACCCGACTCGGGGTGAGCCTACGTGTATTTATGGGAATTTAGAGAATATATTGGAGTCTATTTTGATATTGGGGAATATAATTGGTGATTGGTTAGGTGTCGGGAAGTAAGCAGTAAATATTAGAGACACTCGAGGAATTAGCGGGAATTGGGAATAAACGACCAGAATGCCCTTGGATGGGTTAAGGGATTAAATTTTAATGGGAGGGTATTGTGGTCATTTTTTTATAAGGGACAAGTATTATTAAGTTTTATACTTTAGTGGAATGTGGAGAAGGCAGTAGAGGTCTGAAGGAAAGAAAGAAGAGAAAAGGAAAAAAAAGGGAATTAGGAGTCTATCTTTCTCTCATTCGATTGGAGGTCTCTTCTCCATTTCATGGAGGAGTTTGGAGCTAAAACTCAGAGGAAGTCTAGGCAGGAGCTTGAGGCTAAGGTCTTTGGTCTGGTTTGAGGAATTAGCAAGGAGTTAGCAAGAGTAATCCATCCACTTGAGGTAAGGTCTAAGGTTGTTTTCTTCATTTTCTGGTTTTATGTAAACATGGATTTTACGTTGGGTTTTCATGGGGAATTCTAGGGAGTTGAGGCTAAAGCTTTGAGGAGGTGAAGGCTAAGCTAGTGTGGAGGATAACCTAAGTTGAACTCATCCATCAAAGGTAAGAAACTCTGGTTTAAGTTTTGTGAATTCTGTGGTTTTGCTGAGATTTTGAGCTCTAGGATCAGCCATGGTGAATTTTGTGATTTGGAGTGCATGTGATTGAGTTTTGTGTGGTTGGGACTTATGGGATGAGTGGAGGATGTTGGGAGGCTTGCTTTGAAGTTTGGTTGAGTTTTGAGTAGGTTTGGCTCGGGAAAATTCGAAGGAGAAAATGTTGTGCAGGGTTGTGCTATGACTAGCGCTACAGTGCTAGTCACTGGGCGCTGTAGCGCTAGGCCTTGAAGTTCCAGAGCCTTTTAGCTCTGTTTGTAGCGCTATAGCGCTCTCCTTAGGGCGTTGTAGTGCTACCCTATTTCCATAAATGGGTTTTTGGGTTATTTCTAAGGGTTTTTGCCCGGGGGTTCAGGGTTTGATTCCATCACCCCGTTTGGTGGAATTAGGGCTTCCCGAGGGCTCGTGATTGGTCTCGAGGCTAGGTTTTGGATTTGAGGTTTGGTGATGATTCTGATCTATGGCTGTGATTAGGTGTACACTAGGGCTCAGGCGGGATCGTGCTCGAGGATCAAATTGAACAAAGCTAGCGAATTAAAGGTAAGAAAACTGCACCCGGATATGTGTTTGTGATGGGACTAAGAGCTCCCTATATCTGTATGATGTCTTAGATGGTATTATGCCATGGGACATGTGATAAACGGCCTAAGGGTGCCGTAAATAATACTTGCGCACAGGGCGCGGCTCGGCCACTGGTAGCTGAGGACAGCTTGATATTCACTTAGCTCAGTTTAAGCGGGCCGGAGTCAGTGGGATAAATAGAGGGTGCGACCTAAGGGCGTTAACCCTAGTTAATACTTGATTAAATGCTTAGACTGTTGAGTACATGCTTATGCGGTTTGAGTTATCTGATTGTCTGTTGAATGATTATGCTTTGTTATTGTGTTTTCTTGCTAGGCCTTGGCTCATGGGTGCTACGTGGTGCAGGTAAAGGCAAAGGCAAGTTGGACCAGTGCTGAGGTGGAGAGCTACAGGGTTGAATGTACATGGTCAGCTGATCAGCCGCCACGGCCGAGGAGTGGAACAGGACGAGGAAAACCCATTTGTCTGTTTTGCCTTAGCGTGGCTAGCAACTGTATTTAAATCTTAAATCATTTGTAAATGGTCTTAAACTTATTACTTTTGGGATCCCATGTAAAAAGAAAGTGTTTATTTATAAGAGATGAAGCTTTTGAGACCAAAATCTTTTAACCCTAGTTCAACTATAGTTTCAATAACACGTTTCTAACTAAATGACTTGATTAGCAAGTCTTGCACCTTTATAAACATACAGTGTAACGGTCTTAGCTATCTAGGGCGTTACACAGTAACACTATGTTATCCTTGTCCTAGTTGGTGAGCTTCAAAAATACCACTAGTTAAATAGAGTTGTAAACTCATTTAATAATGGACACCATTATTAACAACCTATTATCCGATCAAAATAAGAAAACAAAATCTCTTATTTTATGAGCTAGACCCACGGTTTCGATAATCATAGATTTAGTCCTAGTAGTCACCATTGGGGTGAGTCTAGTAGAATTTGACCTATAATTTTCTATCTTTTGAAATTTAACCTTGTCAAAATAACTAATGAACACCTTCCATAGGGAGACGAATCAAAGCGTTTCGAGACCCCATTAAGCTATTGACTATGTTAAACCAACGGTGGAGATCGAATAAAATTCTTAGAATAAGCTCATTATAAAATTAAAAATAGTATTTTTAGTATTTTTTGAAAATTAATGACTATGGTACTCCAAAAATTGTAAGATTAGAATTTTTAAAACCAAAGTTCTATAATTTACTATTAATTCTAAAGTGTCACATTGAAACAAATTCAATTAATTTAGAATTAATTTTTTGCTAATCAATATTTAGGTTTAACTAATATAATGAACCTATACAATTAGTCCAACTCAGGTAAATGAGCCTTAACAATTGGGTTTGTATGGAGGAGGGCTGGGTCCAGTATGTCGTTCTCACTACAAAGACCCTAATCTTCCATACAAGGTTCAAAAGACAAGAATTTAAACATTCATTTCATTAATTGTTATTAATTGATTAGACTCACTATAGTCATGCAAAGCAAATGGGCCTTCACAAGTGGAATCACCCACAAGAGAGGAATTTAAACTTGGGAAATCTACAAAAATGCACTAAAAGTTAAAAAAATATATGAAAAATACGGTACATTACAAAAATACGGAATTTTTGGATAAAAACACGGAATGGAAAAAGTGTAAATTCGGAGTGGCAAAATCATAAATAAAAGCTGTAAAATATAATTTTTTGTGATCAACGTTTACAAACTATTAAATATCTGTTACAAACTTGTAAATATCTGTTACATGTTTGTAAATAATATTTACAAAAATCAGTTATAGAATTGTAAATTTTTTTTGTTGATAAAACTTACAAACAAATTCGTAACTAAATTTTTTATTTTTGTAACAATAGTTTACAAATCTAATTTTTCAACTAAGAGAGATATTTACCAAAATATTTTATAATTAATAAATCATAACCAAAATATAAATAAAAATATTATACTTTTTCATATTGTTACAATATTGTACCAAAAAATTATAGGAACCATCATATTTATGCTATATATAACTTAAAAATATAAATTTAGGATATTCATTATTTATAAAACACTTTATTAAATATATATTTATATGAAAAATATTGTTACAGAGTGGTGAAATACAATATTTTTTAAAACAAGTTTTACATTTTTGTAACAACAATTTACAAAATTAATTTCACAACCAAAAATTTTATTTTTGTAACTAATATTACATAAATATTTATAAATTTATTTAACATGATTGTTACAAAGATTTACAAAACTAATTTTTTGCCTTTAAAATATATTTTTCTAACAAAGCTTGAAACTTGTACTAAATTATGGTTTTGGTTTAATATTGAGTGTTGAGATTTAACTAGCTATGATTTTCAAAAAAATATAATAATTTTTATTACTATTTTTTTCTACTATTAATATATGTTACAAAAGTTCATAGCATCATCAAATAAGCACAAAACCATTTCATTTTTACAATTGAAGGTATATATCTTAAAATTTTGTCTTTATTAATATAAGTGATGTGTCTAATTATTGTTGTCAATGTATATCGAAAATAAATAAATTAAATAAAGTAGGAAATAATTTTGAAACTTTTAGATTAATTCTATTTTTCTCAATAAAAAATAATGGTTTGACAAAAATATTAAATAAATATTTAATATAGAATCTCAACTCATTTGACAATAAATATATTTATATATCTATAAAATGTTAATTTGACTAAAGTAAAATGCCGACTCAAAGTTATAAATCCACTACACAAAATGATAGATGTTGATGCGGTTCTTCGACAATAGATAATTAATAGAATAAGGAGTGGGATTAGTGCTAAATAATGAACCGTAATAGATGAATGATCTCTTAGTAAAATTATAACTCGAATACTTTTTTAGGTGGTTCAAAGGTTAAAATCATTCTAGTCCACCAGCCAATATTATTGATATCTCTCTAATATTCCTTACAGGGTGTTTCTTTACAAAATAGAATCCAACCCCTTGCAACTCCCAGGGTCTCCATATTTATAGGGAGAGGGCACCTGGGGGTTGGCAAGGGAGGTCATCCCGTGACCTTCTTACCTGTCATGTTACTTCTGTGACATTCATGATTAATTCCTAAAACCTGACAATGAAGTGTGGTCTAATCAATAGGTAAGGGGGATAATGGGCCGCACGGCCCAACCTAGTCGTGGGTGCCTGAACACGCACATTTATGCTGCGTGTCCGAGAATTCAGGGATGGATCAGACACGTGATGTCTGATATATGCACGTTTACATTGCGTGGTTGACTTTATAAAAGGTCAGAGGTGCCAACTCAAGCTCGTATCTCGAGCTTGATGTAGTCTCAGCTCGTGGTGTCCATACTTCTGACCCGACTCCTTAGTAATCTCATTAAGCCTTTGGTTACCTCGAGCTAAAGAGGTAGAACCTCTCAACGGCAGCTCCGGGTAGGTGGTTTCCACGTGGCTGATATAATTATGCCCTCTCTCAGCTCACTAATGGCCCGTGGATATTTAGGGTGTACAATATCAATTAAGGAGAACAAAAAGTTTCGTACACGGTGAAGCACCGTAATTTTGTAATTTATTTAATTTGCCGTATAAAACGATTTTTTTTTAAATTACTGTGTAAAATGTAATTTTCCCTTTAAACTTTACATTTTCTAATGGGCCCAAATAAAACATATCATTTTATGAATCTTTTATTTGACAAAATCCATTATCTAACAAACATATTGGCCACTATATGCATCTAAGCCCAATTGCAAAAATACAACATATAGTACAAACATACATGTTATAATTGGATGGGCCTAATCATGTTACTATATGAGTAATTTTATGAATTTATGCAAAAATACCATAATTTATTTCATTTACAAAAATACCACAATTAATTTTCTAGAATTTATCAAAAAAAATCAAATTAACTAAATTTTTTACAAAAATAAGTCAATTTAAATTAAATTTATCAACAATTAACAATAGTTAATTTAAATTTCATTTATCAACAATCAACTTGTTTTAGGTTAATTTGAAAAATATTAACTTAATTTAAATAGGATTTATCAACAATTAACCAAAGTTAATTTAAATCTCATTTAAAAAAATATTTTATTAATTGGCTGAAAAAAATGATATTTTTTAAAATTGAACCAATTTTAAATTTTAAAATCAATATAATAACTGTTTTTCAAAAATATATTGTGTTGTTATAACTATTAGCTAATATTTTAACCATTTTTAAAATAAAAAATATATTAATAGTTATAGCAACCCTAAAATATCTTAAAATAGTTAATCAAATTCAAATGTTCATAAAAATATCTAACTAACAATATTCAAATTTCAAATAATTTAAATATTAAAAACTATAGAATAAAAAGATATTTATATTTTCAAATAAAGATTTAATAAAAATTTCAAGAATTTTAAAAAAATATATCTTAAATATCTCATATCTTAATTCTAATATTTTAATATATTAAAAGATTTAAAATAAAGTTGTTAGTCTATTTTTAAATTTGAATTTGAATATTTGTAGAAAATATCTAATTATTTAAATATCAACCAACAAAAATATCTTATGTTTAAATAGCATTTTTAAATGATAAAAAAAATATGATATTTTTTGTTGTGATTATAAATAATAAATTTTTACATTTTTAATTTTCTTTATTTAAAAAAATATTAAAAAAAATCGGATGAATAGTATCCGGTACTGTTCATCACGCACGCGGGTGGCTGGTGCGCAGGCGTGTGCGCCGGGCGTGCGCGCGCATGGGCAGCTAGGCCAAATTTTTTCGAAAAAAAAAATTTGTGCAATTTTTCAAACCAAAAACATTTTCTAATTTATTTTACCATGTTTTACACAAAATAACGCATATATAAAAATTAATAGCATAGAAAACACAACAAAATAACCTAAAAATTGCTAATAATCACATAAAATCCATATGCTTCATAAAAACATGAAAACCATCAAATTATTCAAACACATCAAATAATCCAATTTTTAACATGTTCATGCATGAAAATAAAGATTACAAAAGTCTCTAAGGCTAGTTGTTGGGAAAACTTATACAAGATCTTTATTTATTTTCATGTAGATCTAATAGTAAACAAATTAATATGAGATAACCTAGAGCATGTTTCTAAAATTTAATTCAAAGAGAAACAATGATGAGAATATTTACAGTATACGCAGTGGAATGAATGAGTCTCTCATTCAGTTTCTCTAACCCTTGTATCCTTTCTGTCGCAGAGTATTATCAAGAAACTGAACCGATCTTCAATTTTCTTCACAGCCTTCCAAAGTATCCTTAGAATCACCTAGACTAGAGTGGGAAATTCTCAACACATGAGATAGATACAGAGAGAAGAATAGAAAAGAATAATAAGAGGCTTAGAAAAGGACTTGTGCTTAGAAAGAATCTAAAACTATCATAAACTTGTGTTTTTTACTTCTGAACTTCTGAAACTTATCTTTTTGACTTCTCTCTAAGCACTCATTTTATAGACACAATTAGGTCATTTATTTAATTAAAAAATCAATAAAATAATAGCTAATTAACAACCCTAGGTCGAAATTATCATGGGCTTTAGGCCCATGAAATTTCTCATTTGATTATAAACCCATTGGACTTAAAATCAAGTCCTGTATTATTTTCTATTAATTTAATTAATTAAATAATTATTTAAATCCTTTATTAAATTAATTATTTATAATTTGAACCTTGATTTAAACTTATTTATTAATTTAGATATCAATTTATCTTAATTAATAAATCTGCCCTAATTTCTCTTTTCTTCTTAAAGTTACATAACTCTGTGAAACTATCCAAAATTGATCTGGTCAACTTTGATAATTCTAATTAATAATTAAATCAATTAATTGAGACAATCTAGATGATTTTATCTAATGTACAATGGGGACCATAGGTGTAACGCCCTACTTCCTTAGAGTCGTTACTAAGTAAGTTTAGAACGTGCTAATCACTCGCTAATCGAGGTTTTTAGGTTAAAAGTGTAGCTAAATTGTGTTAAAATCGGTTACCAACTATTAAATATAAAACATATGATATTCATTGAAATCCCATAAAGTTTTACAGTTGGGATCCCAAAATACTGTTTAGAAAATATTTACAATTCAAAATACATTTCAGGTCGACTAGACGACAAAATTCAGGTTAATACATAACATCTCCCAAAAATAACCCTGGCCATGGTAGCCAGGTAGGACGAACATGTACACGTCACTTTACGCTCTTCGTACTCATGGTTGGTCGACCTTTCCTTTGCCCCTACCTGCACAATAGAGCACCCGTGAGTCGAAGCCCAGCAAGAAAACTCAACATAAAACAATCAACATATGCATATCTATCAGCAGCATATAATAAAACAGCCACCAGGCTAAACACGTAGCGGCCATGCTGTCCCAGGAGCTTTACTAGGCCCTGGGTTTGCGGTCTACACCGTGTGGATGGCTCTATCATCGGAGAAGGGTCTCACCCTAGCAGCTTCGAGGAAA
This sequence comes from Humulus lupulus, assembly GCF_963169125.1. Taxonomy (NCBI): domain Eukaryota; kingdom Viridiplantae; phylum Streptophyta; class Magnoliopsida; order Rosales; family Cannabaceae; genus Humulus; species Humulus lupulus. Next base: position 160,432,329 of record NC_084793.1, on the reverse strand, counting down.
ATAAAAATGGTCTCACGACGCTCCTAGTGGCGACGTGGGGTCCCACCTGTCTCGCGAGCCTATAACCCACATCTCATGAATGGCACCTAGGGTGCTTCGGGCGTCTCGTGCCAAGGAGGTCATATGGGCGCGTCGGAGGTGTCGCAGGGCCACGTCTCATGAGGCCACGTCTCACGAAGTTGCACTTGGGGTGCTATGGGTGTCTCACGCCAACGGCCCAAGAGCCCAGTCTCGGCCCTCCCAATGCATTGCCCTGTGATGGACCCAAAACGGGTATGTTTTAAATATTTATACTCGCAAGCGCACGAATCGTATTTATAGAATAGTGTTCATGTAAGCACGAGATCGAACCCAAAGGAGTTGTCTAAAATGGAAAAGAAAACTATTTTAAATCAAAATTAATAAATTCTAACCTAGTTCCAAAGATTGATGAGATTTTTGTATAATAAAAATAAAATAAAAGATAATAATAATGAAATTAAAGACAATATATATAACATAAATTAATAATAGAAATGAAGATGGTAAAATAAGATTATTAAGGATTAGAATCCACAAAATATAAGTTCAATAATATTTATAAGTACATTGATTCCCAAGTTTTAGTGATAGTTAAAATAAATCAAGCCATAATTTTCCAAATATATTTATAATTTTAAGCACAAATTACTTCTAAAAAGATAGGATTTTTCTTCACTTTTCAAAGTTATAATTTCAAAGCATTTAGTGTAAATCAATCTAATGAGATAACAAATAAATCAATGAACATTATTTATAAGGCAAAACATAATATTTTTGTTCTAAGCATGGATGTGTACAATTTAATGACACATCTTACACAAAGAATATTATGTATTTGCACTAATGAAGAACAAAGTTTAAATATGTGCTAACAATCCAAAATACATGATATTTAAGATGAAAGAAGATATTTGAAGAAGAAAATTCCATAAACTTTGTTGCACAAAATGGGAAATCAACATACAAAATAAACACTATCTAGTTACATATTGTTTCATCATCACCTTAATAATCTTAAAAAGATTAGAAACTCATAACTATAATAGAAAATACACTAAAAATTACAAACATAACTAGGAAAATTTGGAGGAGAAACCCCCAAATTTTTCCTCTAAAAATACATAGAAAAAAAAATAAAAGAAGAAGAAGATGAAGAGAATTGAGAGGTTTTGAATGTGTAGAAACTTTGTGTAGAGTAACCTCCCTCTAAAATGGACTCCCTAAATGGTCTTCAAAACTCCCTATTTATAGCCACAAATGAGGTATTAAAATAATCAATTCAAATTAATTAAATTGATTAAATTAATTTAATTAATTATAATATGGTAAATAGGGGTAAATTATAGGGTATAATAATTATGTTTTAGGGTAAAATGTGTAGAAAGTGGAGTAAAAAGTGGTATTTTTGTCATAGGGGACAAATGGTACAAAAGCATTTTTGTGGGCTCAAAATGTTGGTGGCATGCATGGGCTTTTGGCTGGCAGGCGGCTGGGCATAACAAAAAGGGCAGGTGTGATTGTTGTGTGCTCTGGTGAAGGCATGGATTGCTTGCTGAAGAGAAGTGGCTGGCGTTGGTGCATTTGGTTGAAGGAATTGGTGGCAAGCTAAGGAGCTCGTGGAATGAAGGCAGCAAGTACGTGGAGCTCCTTGATGGAGTGGATTGGGCCTTGGGCCTGGCTGCTTTTGGTATTTCAAAAATACCAACTTTCTTTACTTATAAAGCTTTATATCTTTTTTTTTTTTCAAAGCCCAAAAATACAATAAATTCCCTACAAAATAAACATAAAATAAATCATAATAAAATATTTTCAACTATAAAATAAATCAAATTAATTCTTTGAAAATATTAATTATAACTTAATTTATATTAACATTTAGTTTCAATAAAACACACATTTTCTTACTTCTAACTAAACACAATAATTTAAATAATTAAACTACAACAAAATAACTATAAAAACACACAAAAATATATAAAATCAAAATAAGACTAATGAATTCAAAATTACTTAAAAACTTAATAAATCAATTAAAAACTCAAGAATTAAGCAACAATTAGCACATAAAAAGTGGTAAAATAACTCTATTTTGTAGAGTTATCACCCTGCACCTCGCGAGACCCATCATCTCGCACGCCTCGCCTCGCGACACCACCCAGGGGCTCACTCGCCTCCCCTCGTGACACCACTTGAAATCTGCACGCGCGTGGCCTCACTCCAAAAGGCCTCGCCAGGAGCCATCTCGCATGCATAAAGTCCTCGCTCCAAAGGGCCTCGCCCAGGAGCCATCTCGCATGCATAAAGTCCTCGCTCCAAAGGGCCTTGCCCAGGTGCCATCTCGCATGCATAAAGGCTTCACTCTAAAGGGCCTCGTCCAGAAGCCATCTTCCATGCATAAGGGCCTCACCCAGGAGCAATCTCGCATGCATAAAGGCCTCGCTCCAAAGGGCCTCACCTAGGAGCCATCTCGCATGGGTGCTCCCACAGCCTCGCGCCCATGTTGCTTCGAAGGTGTATATGACACCCCACGCCTCGCGGGTGCACACGGTGCCAGGACCTCCCCACGTCCTCGTGAGACCTCACTAGCCTCACAGCATGTTATACCCACCTTGTTGAAAAGGCCCTATGTAACTTGGTGAGGTTGGGGCCCCCAAAAAAATACACCCTCTCTAGTTAGCCAATTGGGACCACTTACAAGAAGGCTAACCAGACATGTCGTTCAAGGTGCCCCACAAGAGACAAGAAATACGAACAAGGTACCTCTAAATAGGTACATACACGTCTGCAAGGATCAAGACACAGACTTGACACCTGTACCCGATAAGTAGTGGCGGTAAGGGGTAGTACGAGGAGTGGCAACACCACCTCCACGCCTCTGACATGTACCAGAGTCGACCACCACTCTCCCAACACCACTATACCTGATACCACTCTCCTAACAATGTACTTGTGTATAATCTGGTCCCCTGGACCACAATGTATCAAGGGCCATTAGAACCCTTCTTCAACATTGGGGGGGGGGGGGGGGGGGGGGGTTGGAAAAAACACTGTAGCTGGACACAAAAGAGAAATACAAGTTCTTTCCTCCATTTTTCTTCTGCAACTATTTTCTAAGTTTCTATTTAGATTTTTGAAGTTCTTCATTTATAAGCACTATCCTTTAATTTTTCTATCTTAACTTCGTTGACGAGTTCTCAGCGTCACCAGTTTGGCGCCGTCTGTGGAAAGAATAAGTGTCAAGCCACTGTTCTTCCGTCGATTCTGATAAGAAAGAGATGCCACGACGTTTGAAGCGATTGAAAGAGCCGCGAGAGGTGGAGGTCCATCTCGACGGAGATCAGCTAAAAGCCTCTATGAAGGATCATCCTCCACCTACAAACGTGGAGGCCCCAAAGGAGCCTGAGTTTCATGGAGATGAAAGGGAAGCCTCCTCCGCAACAGTCCCACCTTAGGAGGACCGTCCAAGGCCAACGACTGCCCCAGCAAGGGATACCGGTGAGTTCCTGCCTCCAGGGCCGCCACAAGTGCCAAACTCCGGCCGGCAGGATCCAGGCCCATCGGCGCGTAGACCTGACAAGCACCCTCAGGTCGACTCCGTGAGCTCGAGTTCTAAATCTTGATTCTATGAAGACGAGATACGTGAAATTCACCGTTAGAACCAAAGGCTAGAAACCACCCTGGAAAACATGCCAGAGGTGTTTAATGGCCTATTGCAAGGGAGATCAAACATAACACTCCCTAAGCGAAAATAGAGAGGTCAAGAGAGGGCAAAAACCACCGTCCCAGTAGACGATGGGACATTTAGGTAGATATGAGTGCAAGGAGAGCCAAAGCGGAATGCAACCATTTAAAGGTAGAAATCGAGGAGCTTATATGCATGGGACATTTAGGCAGATATGAGTGCAAGGAGAGCCAAAGGCCAGAAGAAGGAGCATCCTCGCCGCGGGCATGAGAGGTGGCCCTCGAAGTACAAGGAGAGGTCAGGACCATTTTTGGAGGGTCTGGATTCAGGGGCGAATCAAGGAAGGGGCAAGATAAATACGCCAGGGAGGCCAGACAAAGTCCACCACCGTGCATCTTAACTTTGCAATAACGCCCCATGAAGAGTTTTAAGGGTGAAAATGACTCAATAACCTTCACTGAGGAAGACGCCTGGGGTGTAAATTTCCCCCATAATGACCCTCTAGTGTTGACTGTCCAGGTCGCAAACATGAGGGTGCATCGGGTCTTGGTGGATAACGGAAGCTCTATGGACATCTTATATCGCCCAGCTTTGGAGAAGATGTGACTAAACATCCAGCACCTAAAGCCTTGCAGTACCTCCTTGTATGGATTTGCAGGAGATTCAATACAGCCCCTAGGGGCAATCGAGTTAGCCCTCACTATGGGAGAACAATCCAAACAAACCACCATAATGGCAAACTTTGTTGTGGTAGATTGTGCCTCAACTTTTAATGCAGTATTAGGGAGACCTTCCCTAAGAGAATTGAAGGCGATAACTTCTGTGTACCACTTAGCTATGAAATTCCCAACTCTCAGGGGAATAGCATGCATGAAAGGAGAGTAGAATGAAGCAATGGAATGCTATAACACATCCCTCCGCACAGCCACAAAGCCATTGACGCCTATGGCAATGGTTGTGCATGAAGGCGCGAACCCGCACGAGTTAGACCCACGAGTCGCAGAAGAACCCAGAGCTGAACCAGTAGAGGAGTTAGAGGAAGTCACGGTCATGAACAAGCCGTTAAGAAAGTTGAAGGTAGGAAAAAACCTTGTGGGTGACGTGAAGGAGAAGATAGTAGAATTCTTGAAAGCCAACCTCGATGTATTCGCCTGGAGTCAGGAGGACATGGTAGGGATATATCCAGTGGTCATGTGCCACCACCTGAACATCGACCCAAAAGCAAGGCCTATGAGGCAGAAAAGGAGAGTGCTAGACCCAGAGAGATACACGGCCCTAAAAGAGGAGGTTGACAAGTTGAAGGCAAATGGGTTTATCCGAGAGGCATTTTACCCACTATGGGTAACCCAGTGCTAGTCCCGAAGCCCAACGAAAAGTGGAGGACTTGTGTGGACTTTACTAACCTTAATAAGGCCTGCCCTAAGGACAGCTTCCCACTTCCTAGGATAAACCAGTTAGTAGATGCAACAGCATGGCACGAGGTACTTAGCTTCATGGATGCATATTCCGGGTACAACCAAATACCCATGAACTCGGGTGATGAAGAGCACACTTCGTTTACAACAGACAAGGGGCTGTATTGCTACAAAGTGACGCCTTTTGGTTTAAAAAACGCTGGTGAACAAAATGTTTGAAAATCAAATAGGAAGAAATATGGAAGTATACGTGGACGATATGCTGGTGAAGACAGAGAAGGCGGGAGAGCTCACCAACGATCTCATGGAAACGTTTGACACCCTTCGAAAGTTTAGAACGAAGCTAAACCCGCTCAAGTTCACCCTTCAAAGTTTCATCAGGGAGGTTCCTGGGTTTTATGGTGAATTCCCGAGGTATCAAGGCTAACCCTGAAAAAATCAAGGCATTGCTGGAAATGAGCCCACCACGAAGCAATAAGGAGGTGCAGTGCTTAACGGGGAGAGTAGCAGCCCTCAATAGGTTCATCTCCAGGTCTACTGACAAATGCCTCTCTTTCTTCAACATCCTAAAAGGGAACAAAAAGTTCGCTTGGGATGATGAATGTCAGGATGCCTTCACCAAGCTAAAGGAACACCTTGAAAAACCACCCCTTTTGGCCTAGCCAGAAAAAGGGGAGAAGTTGTATTTGTATCTGGCTGTATCAGAGCATGGTATAAGTGCCGCCTTGGTCAAAGGAGAAAAGAAGCACCAACAACCCGTGTACTATGTGAGCCAACAGTTAATAGACACAGAAGCCCGGTACCCAGAAATAGAGAAGTTAGCATATGCCTTGATAGTGGCTTCTTGAAAGTTGAGGCCCTATTTTCATGCTCATGATATCGAGGTACTCACAAACACCCCTCTGCGTCAAGTCTTGCACAAATCAGAGACTTCGGGAAGGTTGTTAAAGTGGTCGATTGAAATAAGTCAATTTGATATCACTTACACCCCAAGGACCTCAATCAACGTGCAGGTACTTGAAGACTTTATAGTCGAGTTTGCACACCGACCTCATGAGGAGGGAGAAATAGAAGAGAATGAACTGGTACATGAAGAGGAAAAGCACCCTGAAGAATGGAGCCTCCATGTAGACGGGGCATCTAACGAAGGAGGAGTCGGTGCTGGCATAGTAATGACGGGACCTGAGGGGCACAAGATGTATTGTGCCTTGAGATTTGGATTCAAAGCTTCCAACAATGAGGTAGAATACGAGGTGCTGTTGGCCGACCTGTGGTTAGCTAGGGAGTTAAAGGTAACACATCTGCATGTCTTTAGCGACTCACAGCTGGTGGTCTTTTCAGGTGAAGGGTGAATACCAAGCTAGAGGTCCAAAAATGGCTGCATATCTCGCCAAGGTGAAGGGGTATTTGGATCAGTTCAAAAAATATACCATAGAACAGATCCCAAGGGAGCAGAACACGAACGCCAATGCACTCGCGAAACTCGCCTCCACACGAGATGAGGACACACTTGAGTTCGTCCCGGTCGAATACCTCCCCAAGCCAAGCATAGCAGAAGAAAGGATCAACATGATCAATAACACTAAGGAGTCATGGTTTGCACCCATCGTGAGGTACTTAAATGACGGGACCTTTCCTTTGGACAAAAAAGATGCCCGTAAACTGACTTACAAAGCCGTTCAGTACACCCTAGTAGATGGAGCCATATATAAGAGAAGCTTCTCTACCCCGCTTCTGTGGTGCGTAGATAAGGGAGAGGCTTTAAATTTTTTACAAGAGATACACGAAGGGGAATGTGGAAATCATGTTAAGGGGCAGTCCACGACAAAAAGGCCTTCCACCAGGGGTATTATTGGCCTACCATGGAGAAGGACGCGAGTGACTTCGCGAGAAGGTGTGACAAGTGCCAGAGACATGCAAATTACCCCCGACAGTCACCAAATGAGCTGGTGAACAAGATCAGTCCATGGCCCTTCGTTGTATGGGGAATTGACTTGATTGGAGCGTTGCCAACAGGAAGAGGAGGAGCTGAATATGCGGTGGTAGTAGTTGATTATTTCACTAAGTGGGTTGAAGCAGAGCCTTTAGTCAACATAATGGCTAAGAAAATCACCACCTTTATCAACAAGTATATCGTCTACAGATTTGGAGTACCCTACAAGATTATCTCCGACAATGGAATGCAGTTTGAAGGAGGAATATTTGAGGAATACTGCAAGGAAAAAGGAATCAAGAGGAGTTTCTCCGCAGTAGTTCACCCACAAGCCAATGGACAAGTAGAGGCCATCAACAAGATCCTAAAAAGGAACTTGAGATCAAATTTGGAAAAGTTGAAAGGGGCCTGGGTGATGAGGACACCAAGACTAAAGATCCAAGTCAAGTTCCAGTTGATCCATGTCAAGAGGGGGGGGGGGGGGGGGAATGATGAGGGCACCAGTTTAGGAGCTTGATCAGTATTTAGCTTCTTGTAATGAGTCTTATTGGATATTGGCATCTTGTATTTTTATTTTAATCAGTCACTTAATCACGTTTTATTTAGTCTTTTTTTTTTGTGAAAGTCAAACATTTGACTTGTGAGAGTCCAAGAGTCTTTCTATTTTGTGATTGTTAGGGTTTTCATTAGGAAGACAAAGGGGCTTTTCTTTCATGTAATTTCGTCCATATTGGGGCTTGTAAAATGTTTGGGAAATTCAGATTATGATGAAATGAAAATTGAGAGGTTTTCTTCTTGAGTTCTTGAAGAGACTATTCGAACTTATCAAGGGTATTCCTTATGGCGTTCAATCTGACTTATCAAACGGATTCCCATCACCGTTTGTGGCGTCTTCCTCATACCAAGGTTCGTGCTTGGCTAAGCATTGGGTCATGGTTCATCATTCCAGATTCGTGTGTTCTTGGTGGCTGCCATATTTGGTGTCGGGTTTCACCACAATCGTTGGTGTGGTTCGTATCAGTTGGTATCAGAGCTTAGGATCATCCGGTTTGGGCTATCCTTTCTGATGAGGACACCAAGACTAAAGATCCAAGTCTAGTTCCAGTTGGTCTGGTGACGAGGGCGCGAGCCAAAAGACTCAGTTTAGGAGCTTGATGAGTCTTTTGCGTTTTGTCATCTTGTATTTTTTATTTAGTCTTTGTTTTTTTTTTGTGAAAAGTCAAACACTTGACTTGTGTGAGTCCAAGAGTCCTTTTTGTCTTTAATTTTCAGTTTTTATTAGGAAGACAAAGGGTTGTCTTTAAATTTCAGTTTTCATTAGGAAGACAAAGGGTTGTCTTTATTTTTCGGTTTCATTAGGAAGACAAAAGGCTTGTCTTTAATATTTCAGTTTTTAGGAAGACAAAGGGGCTTGTATTGATGTAATTTTCGGCTATATAAGGCCTTGAAAACATTTGGAAAAATCAGATTATGTTGAATGAAATTGTGAGTTTATTTCTTCTTGAGTTCTTGAAGAAACTTTTGAACTTATCAAGGAGATTCCTTGTGGCGTTCATCCTGACTTATCAAACGGATTCCATCCCCGTTTGTGGCGTCTTCCTCATACCAAGGTTCGTGCTTGGCTAAGCATTGGGTCGCGGTTCCATTCCAATCTCGTGTGTTCTTGGTGGCTGTTCCATATTTGGTGTCGGGTTTCATCAAAATGTTGGTGTGGTTCGTATCAGTTGGTATCAGAGATTAGGATCATCCGGTTTGGCCTATCCTTTTTTTTTTTTTTCATTTGTGTTTCTGTTCGTATTTCAATATTAGGTTTTCTGAAAAAAAAAAAAAAAGTCTTCATCTAGTCGTGTTCTTGAGTTCTTTGTCCTTGATCTTCTTGTGAAATCAGAAACAATTATAGTTAGTTTCCTTATTTAAATCGTTTCCTTGTTGAATCGTTTCCTTGTTTCATTGCTTCATTGTTTCCATTATTTCTTTGTGAATTCCCTTGAAATCCGAAACTAGTTGATATTGCTAAGTCCGAATCTGTTTTCTTTTTATTTCCAATTCAAAAATCTGAATCTGTTTGTTGTCAAATTCAATTGTTCCCTTGGTCAATCTTTTCCTTATTTTTTTTTTCTTTTCCTTGTGAAATCCCTTGAATCCGAATCTGTTTGATATTGCTAAGTCCGAATTTGTTTTGATTTCAAATCATATCTTAATCTGTTTTGATTTCTATTCATTTGTTTTCCCTTGTTCCCATTGTTTCTTGACGAAATCTGAAATTACTCTAGTACCACGGATTGATTGTGTTATTTTCTTTACTAGTTGAGAATTCTGAGATTGTTTTGGGGCCACGGGTTGTTTGGATCTCTAATATTGGTTCTTTATTATTGGGCGTGTACCATAGATTTTATTGGGAGTATTGGTTTTCACAGATTGGGTTTCATGCTATAGGAAGTGTTCTTGAATCTGTGTTAGTAACTGAGATTGTTTGATTTCGGGTTGGCTCTTTGGTATTCATTTTTTTTCTCTCCTTTTCAGAAATTCGTATCTGGTTTCTCAAATTTGAGAGGTTAAAAAAAAAAAAAAAAAAAAAAAAAAAAAGAGTCTGGAAACCCTTCTTAAATTTTTTTGTTCTATTCTTGTTCCTTATGGTCTAAGAGGCCTTTTGGCCAAAACCCCACACAAGTGTTCCAAAAAATCCTCATTTTTTCGTCATTTTCACCAGTTTTCGTCGGTGTTCGTTTGGTTTGTTTGGTAGAATTGGCTGCTGGAACCTTCCATATCACCGTTTCATTAGTTTTCAAAGAGCTTAAAGAAGAAAATAGAGTGGAAAAAGGCAGAGGTGTGAGCTTATTTGAGGGTAAAAGCCATCATTGAGTGCAAACACGAGTGTACTTGAGTGACCATTTTATTTGAGTGAAACACGTGAGGGAGTGCAGTGAGGTCCTTTCTATAATTGTCTAACCTTATTGTTTTGCAGATTCTACATCATGTCACAAAATACAGATAGAAATGCAGGCAATGACGCTCCACCACCTACAGTTCCAAATCTACAAATTGAAGCTTTAATGGGGGAGATGAGGAGGATGTTGAGGGAGGAGTGTGAGCAAATACATGAGCGGTTGGATAGGGTAGAAGAGGGGGCACAACGGAGACCAAGGAGGGGTAGGGTACACCAAAGGGAGGATGAGAATGAAGGGGATTTAGAAGGAGTAGTTTCTGATGATGAGTTTGATAGGATGTCGGCGGGTAACCATAGGAGGTATGGTGGGAATAGAGAAGATAGGAACCAGGTAGATAATTATTTGGGGAATATCAAAATGAGAATCCCAGCATTTCAGGGGAAGAGTGATCCTGAAGCATACCTTGAGTGGGAGAAGAAAATGGAGCTAGTTTTTGATTGTCACAACTACTCCGACATGAAGAAGGTAAAACTTGCTGCCATTGAGTTTACTGATTATGCTATTGTTTGGTGGGATCAGTTGTGCATCAACAGGAGGCGGAGTGGAGATCGTCCTATTGACACATGGGAGGCCATGAAGAGGGTGATGAGGCGACGGTTTGTACCACCTCATTATTATCGAGATCTCTACCTTAAGTTGCAGGGTCTTCGTCAGGGATACAGAAGTGTTGATGAGTATTACAAGGAGATGGAGATGGCTATGATTAGAGCCAATGTTGAAGAGGATTGGGAGGCAACCATGGCAAGGTTTTTGAATGGGTTGAACCGAGAGATTGCTGACCCAATCGAACTACACCATTATGTGGAATTGGAGGATTTGGTTCATATGGCAATCAAAGTTGAGAGGCAGCTCAAGAAGGGTAGTTCAAGTTCGAGGCCAAGACCGAGCCCACACAATCCAAGTACAACACCTTGGAGGTCGAACTATCCAAAGAAAGAAGACCAACCCACTTCATCATCTACACCAAAACCAGCCACCACAGCCACACCACCTCAAGGTAAAACAACTCCTACTAAGTCTCATTCTAGTGAGATAAGGTGTTTCAAATGTCAGGGGCGAGGACACATAGCTAGCCAGTGTCCAAACAAGAGAGTTATGGTGATTCGAGAAAGTGGAGAGATAGATTCTGAAGATGAAGATGATCTTGCTGACATGCCACCATTGGAAGATGCTTCTGACAATGAGTATGGGCCAGAATCTGGTGAGATGCTTGCACTAGTCACAAGGCGAGTCCTGAATTTGCAAGCGAAAGAAGAGGAAGAAGAGGTGCAGCGAGAGAACATCTTTCACACTCGTTGTCATGTGAGAGACAAGGTATGTAGTGTCATTATTGACGGAGGTAGTTGTACTAATGTTGCTAGTGCTTCCATGGTTGCCAAGCTGGGGCTTACAACGCTTAGGCATCCTTGTCCATACAAGTTGCAATGGTTGAATGATAGTGGTGAAGTGAGGGTTACAAAACAAGTACTGGTCTCATTTCGCATTGGCAAGTATGAAGATGAGGTGTTGTGTGATGTGGTTCCCATGCAAGCTGGACACCTCCTTCTAGGAAGGCCTTGGATGTTTGATCGGCGAGTCCAGCATGATGGCTTCACCAACAAGTACTCATTCACGTTCTGTCAACGAACAATCACTCTAGCTCCATTGACGCCAAAACAAGTATATGAAGACCAAGTGAGGTTGCAAAAATTGAGTGATAAAAAAAAATTGAGTGAGCAAAAGAAGGAGAGTGAAAAGATGAATGAGAATGAGAATGAGAAAAAAGAGAGACAAAGAGAGAAAATGGTCGAATCAAGTGAGAGAGAGAAGAAAGAGAAGAGTTCGATCAATGAGGGAAAATTAGAGAGAAAACAAAATAATTTTTATGCAAAAAAAAGTGAGGTGAAGGAGGCTCTTTTAAACACTAACCAACTTGATGCTAACAAAGGTCGTCACAAGCAGGTTTTTGACCCCGGTGATTGGGTATGGTTACACATGAGAAAAGAGCGATTCCCAGCACAAAGATGTTCCAAATTGCTACCTCGAGGAGATGGTCCGTTTCAAGTGCTAGAAAGGATCAATGACAATGCCTACAAACTCGATTTACCAGGTGAGTATACTGTTAGTGCTACTTTTAATGTTTCTGATTTGAGTCCTTTTGATGCAGGTGAAGATTTGAGGACAAATCCTTCTCAAGAGGGGGGGAATGATGAGGACACCAAGACTAAAGATCCAAGTCTAGTTCCAGTTGGTCTGGTGACGAGGGCGCGAGCCAAAAGACTCAGTTTAGGAGCTTGATGAGTCTTTTGCGTTTTGTCATCTTGTATTTTTTATTTAGTCTTTGTTTTTTTTTTGTGAAAAGTCAAACACTTGACTTGTGTGAGTCCAAGAGTCCTTTTTGTCTTTAATTTTCAGTTTTTATTAGGAAGACAAAGGGTTGTCTTTAAATTTCAGTTTTCATTAGGAAGACAAAGGGTTGTCTTTATTTTTCGGTTTCATTAGGAAGACAAAAGGCTTGTCTTTAATATTTCAGTTTTTAGGAAGACAAAGGGGCTTGTATTGATGTAATTTTCGGCTATATAAGGCCTTGAAAACATTTGGAAAAATCAGATTATGTTGAATGAAATTGTGAGTTTATTTCTTCTTGAGTTCTTGAAGAAACTTTTGAACTTATCAAGGAGATTCCTTGTGGCGTTCATCCTGACTTATCAAACGGATTCCATCCCCGTTTGTGGCGTCTTCCTCATACCAAGGTTCGTGCTTGGCTAAGCATTGGGTCGCGGTTCCATTCCAATCTCGTGTGTTCTTGGTGGCTGTTCCATATTTGGTGTCGGGTTTCATCAAAATGTTGGTGTGGTTCGTATCACTTTCCTTTGTGTTTTTCTATTCAATTCATGTTCTTATATTAGGGTTTCTGAAAAGAAAAAAAAAATTCATCATCTAGTCGTGTTTTGATTTCTTTGTCCTTGTTTCCTTGTGAAATCCGAAACTATTCTAGAGCTTGTTAATTTCCTTATTTCATTTGTTTCCTTGTTTTTCTTTTTTTGTTTCATTGTTCAAATCGTGCAATTGAATTAGGGTTTCTGATATTTACCCTAATTTGTTTTCTTTTTGTTTTTGTATTCGTGAATTAGGGTTCTTATTGTAAAAACCGAATTTTCATTGAGTTCCTCTTGTTTTGTTGTGATATCTGAATGTGCTTTGGGTTTCTCTTGTTCTTATTGTGCAATCAAAATTGGCATTGAGTTTTCTCTTATTCTTATTGTGCAATCCGAATTGGCATTGAGTTTTCTCTTGTTCTTATTGTGCAATCCGAATTGTCAAGTTCCAGTTGGATCTTTAGTCTTGGTGTCCTCATCATTCCCCCTCTTGAGAAAGATTTGACCTCAAATCGTCACCTGCATCAAAAAGACTCAAATCAGAAACATTAAAAGTAGCACTAACAGTATACTCACCTGGTAAATCGAGTTTGTAGGCATTGTCATTGATCCTTTCTAGCACTTGAAACGGCCCATCTCCTCGAGGTAGTAATTTGGAACGTCTTTGTGCTGGGAATCGCTCTTTCCTCATGTGTAACCATACCCAATCACCGGGCTCAAAAACCTGCTTGTGACGACCCTTGTTAGCATCAAGTTGCTTAGTGTTTAAAAGAGCCTCCTTGTACATGAGTAAAATCATTGGCTATGTTTGTACGCAATGCTCGCTTAACCTCACTTTTTTTTGCATAAAAATTATTTTGTTTTCTCTATAATTTTCCCTCATTGATCGAACTCTTCTCTTTCTTTTCTCTCTCACTTGATTCGACCCTTTTCTCTCTTTGTCTCTCTTTTTTCTCACTCTCATTCATCTTTTCACTCTCCTTCTTTTGCTCACTCAATTTTTTTTTATCACTCAATTTTTGCAACCTCACTTGGTCTTCATATACTTGCTTTGGCGTCAATGGAGCTAGAGTGATTGTTCGTTGACGGAACGTGAATGAGTACTTGTTGGTGAAGCCATCATGCTGGACTCGCCGATCAAATAGCCAAGGCCTTCCTAGAAGGAGGTGTCCAGCTTGCATTGGAACCACATCGCACAATACCTCATCCTCATATTTGCCAATTCGAAATGATACCAGAACTTGTTTTGTAACCCTCACTTCACCACTATCATTCAACCACTGCAACTTGTATGGACGAGGATGTTTAAGCGTTGGGAGCCCCAGCTTCTCAACCATGGAAGAACTAGCAACATTAGTGCAACTACCACCATCAATAATAACACTGCATACCTTGTCTTTCACATGACAACGAGTGTGAAAGATGTTCTCCCACTGCACCTCTTCTTCCTCTTCTTTTGCTTGCAAATTTAAGGCTCGTCGTGTGACTAGTGCAAGCATCTCACCAGATTCTACCCCAAACTCCTCACCACCCATAGAAGCGTCCTCCAATGGTGGCATGTCATCAAGATCATCTTCTTCTTCAGAATCTATCTCCCCATTATCCTGAATTACCATAACTCGCTTGTTTGGGCATTGGCTAGCTATGTGTCCTCTCCCCTGACATTTGAAACTCTTAATCTCCCTAGAAAGGGATGAAGTAGGGGTTGTTTTACCTTGAGAGGCTGTGGTTGTGGTGGCTGGTTTTGGCTCGATTTTAGGCTTGGGCGTGAAAGGGTTTTCTTCCTTCTTTTGGATAGTTCGACCGCCAAGGTGTTGCACTTGAATTTTGTGGGATTTGTCTCGGATTTGAACTTGTACTATCCCTCTTGAGCTGCCTCTCAACTTTCATTGCCATATGCACCAAATCGTCCAATTCCACATAATGGTGTAGCTCAACTGTATTAGCAATCTCTCAGTTCAATCCATTCAAAAACCTTGCCATTGTCGCCTCCCGATCTTCTTCCACATTGGCTCTAATCATAGCCATCTCCATCTCTTTGTAATACTCATCAACACTCTTGGAACCTTGACGAAGACCCTACAACTTAAGGTATAGATCCCTATAGTAATGAGCTGGAACAAAACGTCGCCTCATCACCCTCTTCATACCATCCCAAGTCTCAATAGGACGATCTCCATTTCGCCTCCTGTTGATGCACAACTGATCCGACCGAACAATAGCATAATCAGTAAATTCAATTGCAGCAAGTTTTGCCTTCTTCACTTCAGAGTAGTTGTGACAATCAAAAACCAACTCCATCTTCTTTTCCCACTCAAGGTATGCCTTGGGATCACTCTTCCCTTGAAATGCGGGGATTCTCATTTTGATATTTCCCAAATTATTATCTACCCAGTTCCTACCTTCTATATCTCGGCCATACCTCCTATAATTACCCTCTGACATCCTATCATACTCTTCCTCTAAATCTCCCCCTTCAAACTCTCTTTCACCCTCAACATCCCGTTGTTGCACCCTATTCCTCCGTGCCCTCCATTGCATTCCCTCTTCTACCCTATCCAACCTCTCATGTATCTGTTCACACTCTGCCCTCATCATCCTTGGCATCTCCCCCATTAATGCTTGAATTTGTAGATTAGGAACCTCAGGTGGAATCTCATTGCTTGCATTTTTCTCTAGATTTTGTGCCATGATGGAAATCTGCAAAATAAGGTTAGAACAATATGGAGAAAAGACCTCACCACACTCCCTCACGTGTTTCACTCGAACAATATTTTCACTCAAATCCACTCGTGTTTCACTCAATTTCAATGGCTTTTACCCTCAAATAGGCTCGCACCTCTGTCTTTTTCCACTCGTTTTCTTCTTTAAGCTCTTTCAAAACTAATCAAACGGTAATATGGAGGATTCAAGCAGCAAATCCAACCAAATGAACACCGATGAAAAATTGGCGAAAAATGATGATTTTTGGAACACTTGTCTGGGGTTTTGGCAAAAACCTCTAGACCACAGGGAACAAGAATAGAACAATTTTTTTTTTTTTCTTGGTCTCGAATCCCCTTGAATTTTCCTTTTCTTTCTTCCCTTTTTTTTTTTATCTCTCAAATTTGAGAAACCAGATAATCACTTCTGAAAAGAAAAATTTTGAACACCAAAGAACCAACCCGAAAACCAAGCAATCTGTGGTACTAACAGATTCAAGAACAAACCAATCTTTGATTCAAGAACACTCCCAATAACAGAAAACCAATATTCCCAAAAACCAATCTGTGATTCAACCAATAACAGAATAACCAATAGCCCCAAAACCAATAACAGAGAACCAAGCAATCTGTGGCACACTCCCAATAACAGAGAACAAATTATCCCAAAATCCAATAGAAAAAAAAACCAATCAATCTGTGGCACTATAATAATCTCGGATTTCACAACAAATAAAGGAAACAATTGACATAAGGAAACAATTGAAACAAGATTTGTGGCTCGGATTTCACAACAAATAAGGGAAACTTTGGAAAAAAAAAAGGAAACAATTGAAACAAAGAAACAAATGAAATAAGGAAATCAACAAGCTCTAGAATAGTTTCGGAGTTCACAACTAATAAGGCAAACAAGGAAACAATTGAAACAAGGAAATTAACAAGCTCTAGAATAAATAAAAAACACGACTAGATGAACACGAATTGATTTTTTTTTCTTTTCAGAAACCCTAATATAAGAACACGAATTGAATAGAAAAACACAAAGGAAAGGATAGCCCAAACCGAATGATCCTAAGCTCTGATACCAACTGATACGAACCACACCAATGATTGTGGTGAAACCCGACACCAAATATGGCAGCTACCAAGAACACACGAATCTGGAATGATGAACCGCGACCCAATGCTTAGCCAAGCACGAACCTTGGTATAAGGAAGACACCACAAATGGTGATGGGAATCCGTTTAATAAGTCAGATTGAACGCCACAAGGAATACCCTTGATAAGTTCGAATAGTCTCTTCAAGAACTCAAGAAAAAAACCTCTCAATTTTCATTTCTTCAAAATCTGAATTTCCCAAACGTTTACAAGCCCTAATATGGCCGAAATTACATGAAAGAAAAGCCCATTTGTCTTCCTAATGAAAACCCTAACAATCACAAATAGAAAGACTCTTGGACTCTCACAAGTCAAATGTTTGACTTTTACAAAAAAAAACAAAGACTAAATAAAACGTGATTAAGTGACTGATTAAAATAAAAATACAAGATGCCAAAATCTAATAAGACTCATTAAAAGAAGCTAAATATTGATCAAGCTCCTAAACTGAGTCTACTTTGATGAGCAGTACAAGTCTTTGTTCTCCTTCAGTGTTGACCACGGTCTCCTCCTGTTTTTAGGACTCTGTGGACTAAGTTGTTATGTTCTTCTTTGAATCTCTTGGCTCGCGCCCTCGTCACCGGACCAACTGGAACTTGACTTGGATCTTTAGTCTTGGTGTCCTCATCAAAAGTGCCTGCTGAAATAAATTTCACCAAGCACTTGAGGGGGTAGGACAGGAGGCATAATATACATCAAAGAAGAGGATCCCAAAAGGACCCTTATATCAAAAGGATCCTAAAAGGACCATTGATATCAAAAGGATCATAAAAGGACCCCTGATATCAAAATGATCCTTAAAGGACCCCTTATATCAGAGGAATCCTAAAAGGACCCACTATCAGGAGGATCCTAAAAGGACCCCCTTGTCAGGAGAACCCTAAAAAGGACTCCTTATCTCAGGATCCTAAATGAGACCCTCATATATGTATATAAAAGAAAGAACCCCCTTATTTGGAGAACCCTAAAAGGACCCCTTATCTCAGGATCCTAAACGAGACCCTCATATATATGTATATAAAAAAAAAAGGACCCTTATACCAAAAGGATCCTAAAAGGACCCCTGATATCAAAAGGATCCTAAAAAGACCCCTTATATCAGAGGGATCCTAAAAAGACCCCTTATATCAGAGGGATCCTAAAAAGGACCCCCTATCAGGAGAATCCTAAAAGGACCCCCTTATCAGGAGGACCCTAAAAGGACCCCTTTTCTTAGGATCCTAAACGAGACCCTCATATGTATATATAAAAATTAAAAAAAAAAGTGGAAAAACCCCTTATAAATCAAGAAGAAGACCTTGTAAGGTATCGCTTGACTTCACAAGGATTAGCTACCCTTATGAACATCAAGAAGGCCAAAAGGTCCTACAAGAAAAGCATCTAAATAAGAGAAAATGCTTCCGCAAGAGGAAGTGCCTCAGGGAAAATGCCCTCCGATAAGCCTAAAGCGGCCACCAGCCGTCTAGCCAAAAAGGGTTCTAAAAGAGACCCTTGCAAAAATAGTACTATGAATAATGACAAGAAGGACGCTTCTCGCAAGAAATAATAAGCGCGCACAAAAATATATAAAAGGATAACTAGAACCCATGGGGTCAATATATCCTTATAGGAACAATCAAGAGGCACCAAAGAGGGGCCTATTAAACCCCTTCGCATGGGCTCCAAAGGACCTCAAGCCTGATAAATAGAAAAGAGAACCTATTGAACCCCATTGTACGAGCTCAAAGGGACCTCGAACAAAGAGGAATAAAGATGAATGATCACATATGCATATATATATAAAAAAAAAGGGAGTTTTGATAATATAATAGGGCTCGGAGAAATTACAAGCAAAATAGGGATCAAATGAGCATACAACCGCATTGGAATAAATGACAAAAATCGCAGAATGATAATCTCAAGGCCTCCTGCCATGGGCGTTCCACTCAGCCGCCCGCGCAACGGCGTGCTCACCGAAGGAGGAGAAATCGAAGTTAGGATTCTGCCTCCATACTCCGTAGAGGGCGCGCTCTATGGATCTATACTCAATAGCTGCCTTGTCCGCCTCTACGGAAGTGACCCTCCCTTACAACGCTGCGATGGTAGCCTTGGCACCCTCAAGTTAGGTCTCTAAGGAATTGACCTTTTCCTGCAGCATTGTGGCCTTGGCGATCGCCCTCTTCTTCTTTTTTGATGAAAAAGAGGCCTTTGCCAGAGCCTCCTCTAGCTTAAGCCTGGTTTCAGCAAGTTCCCTCTCGAGCCCCTAGACCTAGACCGTAATACGGATCCTCTCAGCATTCGACGTGGAGAGGTCTTGAGCCGAGCCACTATATAGGTCTGCATAAGAAAAATAACAATAACAATGATAAGCAACAAAAAAAAGAGAGAGAGAAAAGGGATAAGGCCGATGTAAGATGCATGAACTCACCCAAGCGACGGAACGCGCAAGAGTCTCCCCGAGCTCCGACATGGCAAAACTCCCAAGACCACTCCAATCAACCTTAGGAAGATCCGTGGCAACCTGGACATACCGTCGCCCATAAGAGGCCGCCATGCGGCCCACCCAGGGCGCCCCTTCCGAGCCAAGGGCGCTTGGCTGGGTAGGAACAGATGACCCGCTCGCCGAAGGAGGACGAGGCGCAGGAAGATCAGAAAAATGAGCCCCCAATGGACCAGGATCAAGGGAAGCTTGAGGAAAAGCATCGAGGTCCTCAGAATAAGGACAGACGAAACCCCTCGGCATGGCCTATTGATCCTAGGAGTGGGAGGCCATGTCACGGTCTGTAGGGGCTAAAGGAGGGCACCCCCTGGGAGACAAAGACAGTCGGTGGGGTTGCCCAAGTCCAGGGGAGACCCCCTCTATCACACACTCAGCCTCACCCCCGTCCGAGTGATGTTTAGCCAAAACAACCTTCTTCTTCTTTGTTCCAGAAATAGTCCACAACAACCCGGGCACCGAAACCGGGGACAGCTTGTGAAAGTTGAGTTTGGCCATGGTGAAGAGGTGTACAACCATTTTCTCAGCAGGGTTAGCCTCGAGAAATTTATCCACTGCATTCGCCTCCGACCCAACAACTTCAGGCGTGACAAAATGCTCTGCACAATCGACACAGTTGCCGACACAAACATAAGTTCCAAAATAGTAAGTTCCAAAAAAAATAAAAAATAAAAGGGATTGAAGTACTTACTAGGAGCTGAGCGAAAGTGCTCACGAGCAGAGACAGGACCAAGAAAAAGTCCTGCTTCCAAGACCCTGGGTTGGATACAGAGCCCTCTATCAAGGAGGCCGAAGTATTGGCTTTTTGCGGGAAATAAAAGCCCTTGGATTTAGGAGAGGGCATGAGATTGTACATGAAATGCACCTCTTGGGCCGTAGGAGCACGCTCGAAACGCTCCATATACGAGATGAAGAGGCAACTCAAGGTCAGCCAGTTGTTGGGCGCTAGCTGGAGCAGAGCAAGGTCAAAATAATTAAGAACCGTGAAGAAAAACGGGTGTAATGGGATTGTGCCACCCGCTTTCAAGATATGCTCGCTCATGGCCACGTAACCCGGACTTGGGCAATCAGCCCGGAACGTGTTCGAAGGAACGTATAACGTGTATTCCAGGCCAACACAGTAGTTCCCCATTATCTCCAACAGTTTATTTTCAAACACATGGGACACTAGAGTGGATGCCAACAAGGGGCCAATATCTTGATCATTAGTAGTCACTTGTCGTCGTGCTCTCTTCGACATATCTGCAAAACCAAAAGAAAAAGGTGAGGTGGAAACAGGGAACTTTACCCCCCCCCCCCCCCCCCCCCCATTTTTTCTTCCCAGCAAGGGTCTTCCACCGAGGCACCGGGTGTAAAGTGCTAAGCAAGGGTAGATCGAGAATAAGTGTTGAGGAGAAGACGGGATGGCCCCATTGTAATGACCCACTAATCTAGACTATTTGGACCATTAACGAAACTATACATAAAACTTACATTTTTACGAAAATACCATAATTTATTGAGTAACTTGCAAAATAAGAGTTATTTACAAATAAACAGAATACTAAGAAGGATTATGGGATCCCATTGTTTTTTTTTAAAACAAAAGATAATTTAAAATAAAAGACATTACATAATTGGTGCGGAAAATACACATAAAATCATAAAAACATAAAATGAGACTACATCCTCGAATCAAATAACGCTCGGCCCCTTGACTCCATTCACCATCGATACACATCCTCCAAGCGTCACGAATCTTACCGCCTCTAAAGCTTATTTTCCTGCACATAAAACAAAAAGGAATGAGCCTAATGCCCAGCAAGGAAAAAAATCTAACACATAGTCATATACATAATTTCATAAGAAACATAAAGACTTAACATAATACATATAACATACACTTATTATAATGGCCATTATTACTTGGGGTCCCATAGACTAAACAAGCATATGCCCATGGGATTAGTGGGGTCCTACTAGCTAAGTAGGTCATATGCCCATAACCCATTTGGGGTCTTGTTAGCCATATGGGTCATATGCCCAAGCCTACAAACATACATACATATCATAACACATTTAATAACATAAAACATATAGATAACATAAGCACATAACATATTGATTCTAGCCTATTTTCCTTACCAAAGTTATCGGGATATAATGGACTGAGTTGGGACTTTTGGAACACTCCTAAAACCATAATGAACAAGAGTGAGTCTAAAGAAAGGAGATGAAATGAAAGAGAATAGGAAGACTAAACCATAAAAACATACTTACCGACTTATATGCTTAAGAACTTGGATTCCCTAACCAAAATAAGAATGAGGTTAGGAAATTGAGTAGAAGACTAAGAGAAAGGAAACATAATACAGAAAGGAACTAGAGTTTTGGTTACCTCAAAGACTTGAAAAACCAATCTATACCTCCACCGAAATACTATAGAACTCATTTCCCAAAGTGTTTGATAAGCTTATGATGTTTAAGCTTATAGTTTTTCCCCAAACCAGGTGTTTACACTCTCACACTCACTTAACACTAGTAGCTTCTGAACTTAGAGCAAATGGTGAATAATGGCTGGGTACTAGGTCCTATTTATAGAGTTTGGGAATGAAAATATCTTGATTTTACTTGAATAAAAATAATGGCTTTTTAGGTGAAAATCATTTGAATAATCGTTCAGCAGAGGCTGAAGACTCGTTCAAAAGATGCTGGACTGTTGAAGGAGTTTGAATGGCTGAAAGGAAATGAATTCAAAAGAGTTTGAATTCATGCTGAAGGAGGCGATATATCGCCCCCTGTAGGCGATATATCGCCTGGGCCAGTATGCCCGAGGCGACCGTGCATCGTCTCGTGTTTTCCGTATCTACGTGTTGCGATATATCGCCCCCTATAGCTGCGATATATCGGCACACGCTGAATATTTAAACACGAAATTACACATTTTTAGCTAAGTTTGAATGGAGTAAACAGCCTTGACTAAGCCTTCAACGTATTCAAAGCTGCTGACTGACCCTATATCATTCAAACTTTACCCTTATTTAATTTAATCCTCAAAAATCTTTAATCCTTAATCACCATTCATAACATGTGCTTAAAATCCTATTGGTTGATGTCTAAACCTTATAATATAATAAATATAATCCTTAATATCAGTCACATTAATCAAACCTTAGGTTATACTTAATATTCTTAAACTATAGATTAAACTTAGAAAATCTATAAGTACTACTATGAGTGTCCAAATAATTCCCGGTTTGAACCAAAAATCCACAGTTACAAAGATAATACTAAACATACTATAATGCTACTAACAATTAGCTAAGTAAAGTTCTTGGACTCTACACCCATGATAGTCATTAGGGGGAAACGGGGTGGAAGGCTCAGGCGGGAGATTTCCCTCCATAAACTCCAACTCCATCTACAAATATAAAAGGGTCACCCTAAGGCTTGCTACATGGTCGTTAAGGTCAACGGGGAAAGGTACTCCATCTCCCCTCAAAACTAAGTTTATTTCGCTCTCTACCACCCAAATTTTATGCCTAAGTTCAGCCATATGCGCAAGATGACGAATACGGGCCTGCCTTAAGGTGTCGTAGTCATGGTGAGGATTGTCCTCGGGGGACTCCGAGTCTGAAGACAAGTCAACAAACTCGACCCCCGGAGGAGCGTCGATTGGACCTTCACATGCCATGAGACCTCGTCCCGAAAGCAAAAAGGGTTCACGAATAAATGATAGGATTGCTACAAAACACAAAGGAATGGGCTCGAAACCTCTAGGCTCAAGAGCTTTAAATAACCCACTACGTGGTATAAATGAGGACATGCAATTGGGTTAACTCACGACGAGGTCAGGCCAAAGTACCCCATCCCAAGTGGTGTTAATTTGGACCCAATAAACATAAGGGAGAAAGAAAGTATACCTCAAGCAAGTGAAATTGGGCGCTGTCATGGTTAAAAGGAGATCGAGGGCCAAAAGCACCGTCACGGTCAAATATAGGCAAATGGTCGAAAGTACGTGTCTGCAAAAACAAATGGAAAAGGTGTTTTAGTCCTCAAATGCCTGCATGGATACAGACATACAAGAAATGAACTCACATATACATAAAAAAAAAGATAGCAAAAGTGAGGTTGTGGGGGATTGAACCCCTTAACTCTTGAAAGGAGCAAGGATCTAAAAACCACTAAGCCAAAGAAATAAAGGGTGAGAGATAGGCTAGACATGAAGGGTTATTTATAAGGATCATGATCTCATCTTAGCCATTAAGTCCAGTGCTTGATCTATGGTCGAAAATGAAGCTGAACGCTTGCATTGGATCTGCGAAGCCAAATAATGTTCTCACACCCAAGCTCAAGCAATAACAAGTGATACGAACCACACCAACGATTGTGGTGAAACCCGACACCAAATATGGCAGCCACCAAGAACACACGAAATTGGAATGAAGAACCGCGACCCAATGCTTAGCCAAGCACGAACCTTGGTATGAGGAAGACGCCACAAACGGGGATGGGAATCCGTTTGATAAGTCAGGTTGAACGCCACAAGGAACCCCTTGATAAGTTCTAATAGTTTCTTCAAGAACTCAAGAAGAAAAACTCACAAATTTCATTTCATCATAATCTGATTTTTCCAAACGTTTTCAAGCCCTCTTATGGCCGAAATTACATGAAAGAAAAGCCCATTTGTATTCCTAATGAAAACCCTAACAATCACAAAAAAAAAAAGACTCTTGGACTCACACAAGTCAAGTGTTTGACTTTTCACAAGATAAAAACAAAAACTAAATAAAACGTGATTAAGTGACTGATTAAAATAAAAATACAAGATGCCAAAATCCAATAAGACTCATTACAAGAAGCTAAATATTGATCAAGCTCCTAAACTGGTGTCCTCATCATTCCCCCCCTCTTGACTTGGATCAACTGGAACTTGACTTGGATCTTTAGTCTTGCTGTCCTCATCAACAAGGATCATCATAGACACCGCCTATGCTTTTAGAACACCATACCGAAGAGAATACCAGAGTGCCTAAAGGCCCTCTCCTAGACTGGGGGGCAAGTGTGGATGCTAAAAGCCCACCTTGTTGAGGAAAATAAAAATGGTCTCACGACATTCCTAGTGGCGACATGGGGTCCCACCCGTCTCGTGAGCCTATAACCCACATCTCATGAATGGCACCTAGGGGGCTTCGGGTGTCTCATGCCAAGGAGGTCATATGGGCGCATCGGAGGTGTCGTAGGGCCACGTCTCGCAAAGTGGCACCTGGGATGCTGCGGATGTCTCATGCCAATGGCCTAAGAGCCCAGTCTCGCGCCTCACCATGCCTTGCCCTACACCTCGCGAGACCCATCATCTCGCGCGCCTCGCCTTGTGACACCACCCAGGGGCTATCGCGCCTCCCCTTGTGACACTACCTGAAATCTGCGTGCGCATGGCCTCGCCCAGGAGCCATCTCGCATGCATAAAGGCCTCGCACCAAAAGGCCTCGCACAGGAGCCATCTCGCATGCATAAAGGCCTCGCTCCAAAGGGCCTCGCCCAGGAGCCATCTCGCATGCATAAAGGCCTCGCTCCAAAGGGCCTCGCCCAGGAGCCATCTCGCATGCATAAAGGCCTCACTCCAAAGGTCCTTCCCCAGAAGCCATCTCGCATGGATGCTACCACAGCCTCGCGCCCATGTTGCTTCGAAGGTGTATATGACACCCCACGCCTCGCGGGTGCACACGGTGCCAGGACCTGCCCACGTCCTTGTGAGACCTCACTAGCCTCATAACATGCTATACCCACCTCGTTGAAAAGGCCCTACGTCACTTGGTGAGGTTGGGGCCCCCAACGAAATATACTCTCTCCAGTTAGCCAATTGGGACCACTTACAAGAAGGCCAACCAGACATGTTGTTCAAGGTGGCGCGCAAGAGACAAGAAATACGAACAAGGTACCTCTAAATAGGTACATACATGTCTGCAAGGATCAAGGCACAGACCTGACACCTATACCCGACAAGTAGTGGCGGTAAGGGCTAGTACGAGGAGTGGAAACACCACCTCCATGCCTGTGACATGCACCAGAGCCGACCACCACTCTCCCAACACCACTACACCTGATACCACTCTCTTGACAATGTACTTGTGTACAATCTGGTCCCCTGGACCACACTGTATCAAGGGCCATTAGAGCCTACAATAAAGGGAACCGTTCTTCAGCCTTGGGGGGGGGGGGGGGGGGGAGGGTCTGAAAAAACACTGTAGCTGGACACAAAGAGAAATACAAGTTCTTTCCTCCATTTTTCTTCTGCAACTATTTTCTAAGTTTCTGTTTAGATTTTTGAAGTTCTTCATTATAAGCACTATATTTTAATTTTTCTAAGTTAACTTCTTTGACGAGTTCTCACTGTCAACAATTAACAAGTATGCAATTCATAGCATATAATCAAGAAATACTTACACAAATACAGAACATAAATAATAGGGCTACACCCTGCAATACAATTACATAGGGTTGTGATAGGGCTACACCCTGCAATACAATTACATAGGATTGTGCCCTGCAATAAAAACTATAGGGCATGCCCTGCTCTATGGGTGCAACAGTTTTCTTACCTGTGTCCCAAGCTTCCCAAGCACCGATATCCCGAGCACAGTCCCTTAGTCTGAGCCTTGCTGAAAACCTAAATTGCGGTTTGAATTTACAAGCTAATACTGAGCTAATCTTCATGTCTAGAGCTCCAATTTGTGTCTTCTAGCCCAACAATTTCCACTTAGCTTCCAAAGTTTTCCCATGGAGAAGTGTCTAGAGGAAACAAGAGTGAGAGAGAGAAGAATGGGTCGGTTTAGGCAAAGTTTTTCTGTTTCTGTCTTATCTAACTTAAGTCACTTAAGTTACTCCCAAGGCATACCAAAAACGTCCCCGAGGGCAAAATGGTAAATTTCCCCGATATTCCCTCCTATACGCTCTATCTTCAAATATATCTCCAAATATTTATTTTCATAACCCGATATCTCAATTAAATGTCTATCACTCAAAATACCCCTTGACTCACCCCAAGTCGAGTATCAGGTCCCGTTGTGACTTCCCAGCTAAACCGCTCCCTAGGACTGTCTCGGATTGTGCATCACAAATATATCACCACTCACACATGGTAAAGATCAAAATATACACAAATATTGAATTTATGCCCTCAACGAGCTAAAATTACAAACATGCCCCTAATAACCAAATGGAGCCCACATGCATATTTAATTCATCTAAACATGCAGTTCTAATCACATACTCATCAAATTCACATATTAACATAATAAATCACTTATTGCCCTCCAAGCATGCTAATCAAGGCCCTAAGCCTTATTAGCAAATTTGGGACGCTACAGTGGGATCAAGATCCAATAAGTTATCATAAATCTAACAAATAAATTTACTACCTTGTTAATTCCTCGTGACTCCACTAAAGACTCGAAATTGCACTCTTGAATTCATAGAATGCTCTATGACAAATATATAGACACTATTAATTATCCATTGTTACAACCATAATTGTCACTCAATCCTCTATAGACGGTCTATAATGAGATGGGACTAAAATACCGTTTTACCCCACATTGTATTTTATCCTTAAAACACTTAGTTCCTTGTAAATGATATTTCAGTAAACTAATATTAATTACTCAAATGAGATCTCTATCATTTAACACCTTCAACCAAACTAAAAGGAAACCATCATTTCACTTCTTCATCAGAAACTATAGATATTCATATCTATGATTAACACTCCCACTCAATCATACTACCGAGTTCCCAAGATGTAAGTATGGGCTAGTCCGTAGGGCAAGCTGGTAAAGAACAAGTCAAATAACTCAAATACAATCAATTAGAATACTGACCACTCAGAATTGAGATTGAATTGACATATGGTCAACTATATGATATGAGTAGAATAGATAATTACTGTATGTTTACTTATCTTATAAATTATCAATATCGGTCCTGTTCGATGTAACAAATACATCTGATCTTATCTACTTTGCTAATGTTCTGGAAAGAACATAACACCACAATGTGTAAGTAGATCATATCGTAGATTGGCAAGTCAGTGTAAATCCTATGCACTGACTAATCTTATGACTAACTTATTTTGAACATATAATCATATTTATATTCCACTATGATTACGTCACTATAAATATGATTAGCTATATGCTGGAGATTTAGTAGAACTTTATATTAAACAAATAATCATGAAAATAAAACATGTGAGCAAAGTGATTGACCAAGTCAAAAAATGATTTCTATTCTTTTATTGATAATAAATGAGATTACAAAGAAAATGGGTTTTAATTAGGGCATAAAATCCCAACACAGGAGACCCCTCCTGATGGCATTACATGCATTAATGTCTATCTGGCATCTGTCTTTGAAGTTCCTTACAAGCGCAGGGCAAGGATTCATACAGAGGCACGGGAATGCTATAACGCGTCGATGGTCAAAACAAAGTAAGGACCATGTGTAAAAAACATGGTGGTGACTTGTTGCGAAGGGAATGAATTAACCGATGAAGTGGTCAACATGGAAGTTGACGTTGAAAGAAACACTCTACTGGAGTCGGCGACTCCTTCTAACGAAGATTTTTTGTTGTAACAAGTTTCCCAAAGCGAGGGAAATGACATCGATCCACGCTTTGGGGATGACGTCATGGGGATAGGACCAGTTGAAGATCTTGACAAAGTCCTACTAGATGAGGAGGACTCAAAAAGAGTAATCAAAGTCAGGAAGGAACTAAAAGTGGAAATTAAGGCACGGTTGGTAAAACTTTTGAAGAAGAACCAAGACATCTTTGCCTGGTCACATAAGGACATCGTGGGAATTTCTTCATTCGTGATAAGCCATGTCCTCAATGTGGACAAAAAATACCCAATGGTGCATCAAAATAGGTGACAACTAGACAAAGACCGATCTCAAGCCTTGAAGGAGGAGGTCGAGCGGCTTAATGAAAACTGTTTTATAAGGGAGGCCTACTACCTAGACTGGGTATCAAACTCCGTGCTGGTCCCAAAACCAAACAGGAGGTGGAGGACATGCGTGGACTTCACATATCTGAACAAGACCTGCCCCAAAGACTGCTCCTCTCTACCCAGAATAGACCAAGTGGTCGATGCAACTGCAGGTCATGAAATACTCTCATTCATGGATGCATATTCTGGGTATAGTTAGATAATTATGTACCCTCCCGATGAGGAACATACCATCTTCCAGACAGACAAGGGATTGTACTGTTATAAGGTAATGCCATTCGGCTTGAAGAATGCAAGAGCCACCAACCAACGTTTATTTAATGGCATGTTTTGAGACGTGATCGGCAAAAATATGGAGGTATATGTCGATGGCATGTTGGTCAAGTCCAAAGAAGATGGAGGGCATGTTCAAGACTTGGAGGAATGCTTTACAATACATAGAAAGTATCGCATGAAGTTAAATCCTCTCAAGTGCTCGTTTGGAGTTGGTTTTGGTAAGTTTCTCAGATACATAGCCAATTCACGTGGAATCGAGGCAAACCCCGAGAACATAAAGCATTGATCGACATGAAGTCACCTACCACAATCAAAGAAGTACAATGCTTAACATGGAGAGTAGCTGCCCTCAGTAGATTCATATCAAAGTCTACGGACAAGTGTGTCCCGTTCTTTAACTTAGTGAGGGGCAGCAAAAAGATCTAATGGACCAAGGAATGAGAGAAAGCTTTCCAAGCCCTGAAGGAGCATCTTGCTTAACCTCCCGTCCTAGGAAAGCCAGTAGGTGGTGAAGTGATATTCATATATTTGGCAATCACCGAGCATTCAATCAGCTCTACTTTGGTACAACACCCTGTGTACTATATCAGTAAAAGGCTAGTAGGTGTGGAGTCCAGGTATCCCCCTCTTGAAAAGTTAGCCTACTATTTATTAATCGCTTCTCGGAAGCTGCATCCATACTTCCAAGCTCACTCAATCTGAGTCCTTACCAATCAACCGCTACGGAAAGTTCTTCAGAAACCAGTGGCATTGAGACAATTTGTAATGCCTTGAATAGCCAAGACCGCTACAATGTGTATTTGTAAAGGTGTAGGACTTGCTAATCAAGACATTAGGTTAAAAATGTGATTTCTAAATTCATTAATGTGCTAGGGTCAAAAAGTTTTGGTCTTAAAAGATACTTTCCATATAATTAAACATTTTTACACATGGGATCCCAAAAGAAATTGCGTTTAAAAATCTGGTTACAAAATTTCCAGTGTACAGACAAGCACCAGCCTTTCTAAAGGCAAAACAGAAGTTTATGGTTTACCCGTCCCTATCTCCCCTCAACAGTGGTGGCTGAGCAGCTGATCATGTACATTCTTCTCTCAGAGCTCTCCAAGTCAGGGCTGATCAAGCTTGCCCTTGCCTTTACCTGCACCACGAAGCACCCGTGAGCCAAGGCCCAACAAGAAAACATACCATATTATATAACAAGCAATATAAACATTTGGATAACCCTTTAAGCACATTCATACACATAACATACCACATTAATCACAAAGCATGAAAACTCAACCAAAGAATCAGCTAATCATCACCCAGCTATACAGCACAATAATCCACCAATCAATAATAACAAACAAATCACATAATAATCAGGGTCGACATTTTAGGTCGCACCCTCTGTTTACCTCACTGACTCTGACCCGCTTAAACCGAGCTCAATGCATATTAAGCTGTCCTCAGCTACCAGTGGCCGAGCCGCGCCCTATGCGCTAATGTAAACTTCGGCACTCTTAGGTCGTTGGTCTACTGTTTACATGGCGTGATACCATCCTTTACAAGCATACAAAATAGGGAACCCTTAGTCCAATTATAAATCCACAACCGGGTGCAATTCTCTTACCTTTAATTTCCAAGTTTAATGATTATGAGCGACGCCCCTCGAGCCCGACCTGCTTCCCAAGCCCTAGCGTAATACCTAGTCACAACCAAGATAGGGAGTACCATTAACAATCCATTAATATTTCCAGATGGAGTTCTAGCCTCCAGGACATCGAATTCCACCAAACACGGTGGTGGAATCGATCCCGAGCACCCGAGGTTAGGTTCTCGCTCTTAAAACCTCTAAAAGATCAAAATTACCCTTAAGGGCTGCGGCCCTAGAAACCCAGCTTTGGCCGGCCCCTAAAACAGAGGCTAGGCCTCTTGGAGGATAGACACACGTCGCGGCCCTGCCCTGTGGCGCCGCGGCGCTTCCCCACTGCAGAGCCTCCTTGGCTCTTCCTTGCTTCACAGGGTCGCGGCACTCTAGAACAGAGTCGCGGCCCAACCCTTCGTGCCCAGAAAAACCACCATTTCTAGCATCCAAACCTTGCTAAAAACCACCCCAAAGCACCCTAATTCCAAAACCCATTGATGACAAGACTTTTAACATGATTCTAGCGACATAATCCAACAAAAACCCAGCTTAAAAACTCATTAAAATCCCATTTTGATCTCTGAAACCCAGTAGCTCAAGAACTCTAAAACTAGTCATGAAAACTCAGAATTTAAGCTCTAAACTACGAATTGAAGCTTACCTTCTTTGATGAACCACTTCCTTAACAATTTATGAGCTAAAACCCAAACTTCCAGCTTCAATTCAGTCCTTAAACATCAAAACCATAAACACTCTTAGAACCCAGCCAAAACTCATAATTCTAATGATCAAGAGTGTAATTCAGCCCTTACCTTAATCCTGGTTGAGTTTCCTTAGCTAAACACTGGACTAAACCTTCAAGATTCCAGCCCAAACCACTGAATTCCCAGCAGAATTCCCTTAGGTTTCAGTAGTTTTCTTAAGAGAGAGAATAAAAGGAATAGAGGAGCAAAATGGGTCGGTTTGGGTTTTTGTTCTACTGTCTTCTATTTACTTAGTCTAACCTTAGTTAATTAAGTTAATCCTGGGGCTCGGGGTACCGAAAATGTCCCCGAGGGCAAAATGGTAAAATTCCCCAATATTCCCGCCTAAGCTTCCTAACCTCAAATATATCTCCAATTATTTATTTCCATAACCTGATAGCCCAAATAATCATCTAATACCCAAAACACCCCTTGACATGCCCCAAGTCAAGTATTAGACCCCGTTGTGACTTTCTAGCTAACTAGCTCCCTAGGATCGCCTCGAGTCGCACACTGCAAATTACCCACATAATAATGTGGTTCTCACAAATACAACATATAATCTCATTTACATTCATATAGCCATGCAAGCATGTTTATCATATAATCACACGTTAATTTAATAATTTCACACATAAACCAATTATGCCCTCCCGACACACTAACCAAGGCCCTTTAGCCATATTAGTGATTTTTACTAAAATGGGCGGTGGAGTTAGGACAGTTTGATATCACTTATCATCCGAGGACAACAATAAAAGGACAAGCATTGGCAGACTTCATAGCCGAGGGCACCAACCTTGAAGAACCTTCCTACCAATCGGAGAATGGAGATACCGAGAAAGAAGGAGATACTCCTGTATGAAAGCTATATCTTGATGGAGCATCCAATGAACACAACTCAGGCATAGGAATCATACTGATCACTCTAGAGAATCATCGAATCCACTCCGCTCTCAGATTTTGGTTTTCAACACTTCAAACAACGAGGCTGAGTACGAAGCATTGCTAGCGAGATACGCTTATCTTGGGATGTGCATGCATAATCTCTGGAGATATTCAACGATTCCCAAATAGAGTGTACTAGGTACTGGGGGAGTATCAAGCCAAGGGACTTAGGATGGTGCAATACCTGAATAAGGTGAAGGACTTGTTAATACAATTCAAGAGATACTCAATTACACAAGTCCCGAGGGAGCAGAATGCCAATGTTGATGCCTTAGCCAAGCTTCCAGTGCCAAAGACGCGGACACCCTGAATGTCGTTCCTGTTGAATACTTGGAAGAAAGAAGCATAACCGAGCAGAAGACACTGCCTGTTGAGTTAGGAGATACATGGATGACCCCTATTATTAACTATCTCAACCAATGAGAACCCAGTGATCAAAACAAAGCAAGGAAGTTGGTGAGACAAGCTGCACAATATATGATAGTCGAAGGGGTCCTGTACCGACGAGGGTACTCCCTACCACTTCTAAGGTGCATTACACAAGACCAGTCAAAGTTGTTAATGATCTAGGTACACGAGGGGTTTTATGGAGATCACACTGGGGGGCAGAGCCTATCAAAGAAAATCTTAAGGCAATAAGACTTCTAGCCGATGATGAATGAAGACTCAATGGAGTATGTTAGAAGATGCCACAAGTGTCAGATGTTCTCCAAGATACCCCGGGTGACACTTAATGAATTAACACAAATAGAAAGCCATTGCCCCTCTGTTGTATTGGGAATCGACCGAATCAGGAACCTACCCACGGGAAGGGGAGGAGTCCAATTTGTTGTTGTAGTCGTAAACTACTTCACCAAATAGAGTGAAGCAAAACCGCTAGCCACCATCACCTCAAAGAAAGTCTTAGACTTTGTGGTGAAGAATATCATATGTCGATTTGGTCTACCGAAGAGGATAGTCTCGGACAATGGGACTCAATTTGACAGTGATATGTTCACTGATTTTGTACGAGGCATGGAATCACAAAAAGCTTTTCCTCAGTAGCACAACCCCAAGCCAATGGTCAAGTAGAAGCAGTGAAAAAGACTACCGAAGACACTCTGACGAAACGCCTTGAACATGCCAAAGGTGCCTGGCCAGAAATACTTTCGGTGGTCCTATGGTCACATCGAACAACGGCTTGAATAGAAACAGACCATACACCATTCTCTTTGGCATTTGCATATGAAGCCATGTTGCCAGTTGAACTCACTCCTCCATCGCATAGACGAGAGACATGCGATCAAGAGAGGAACCATCAACTAATAGAAGAGTCACTCGATTTAATCAAAGAAAGGAAAGAAAAGGCATGTCTCATAGTAGCAGCACACCAGTGAAAGGTGGCCAGGTACTTCAACTCCAGGGTGAAAGATCAAAAATTCCAAGTTGGGGACTTAGTACTCAGGATGGTGTTCCTAAACAATGAGGACACTGCAACAGGATTACTGGGACATAATTGGGAAGGTCCATACCTTGTGGAGGAGGTGATCCCACCAAGGACATACAAGATAGCTCGACTGAATGTAGAACTCATCAAAAACTATTGGAATGGCAAACATCCTCTGCCGGTACTATCAGTGAAGCTAATCAATGGAAACACAAATTTGAATTTGCAAATGTATTATTTTTTAATTATCTATGTAACAGCCATTGTGCTTACAATGAATGAATGAATTTAATTTCTTGAGTTTAGCTTAATTCTTTAAATTTCTTTCAACAAAAGACTGGTCTGAGAACCTGTCGCCATTATGGATCATGTTTAATCTAGTCCTTGAGGGACCTATCAACCTATAAGATCCAAACAAGAGACTAGTCCAAGGACCTGTCGCCATTATGGTTCATGTTCGATTTTGGTTCATGAGGAGCCTATCGACCCATACAATCCAAAAGAGAGACTGGTCCTAGGACCTTGTCGCCTAATTATTTGAACATGTTCGATTCTGGTTCTTAAGGAACCTATTGACCCACACATCAACAAGAGATACTGGTCCTAAGACCTTGCCGCCAAATTATTTGATCATGTTCGATCCTGATTCTTAAGGAACCTATCGGCTCATACGATCAACAAAAGAGACTGGTCCGAGGACCAATCTCCATTATTTGATTATGTTTGATCATGGACCTATCGACCCATAAGATCCAAACAAACCATTATTTTTTCATGTTCGATCATGGTTCTTGAGAAACCAATCGACCCATACGATAAAAAAAAGACCAGTTGGAAGACCAGTCGCCATCATCAGATCATAATCGAATCAGGTCCTTGAGGGACCAATGGATAATCTTATCTAAGACTCATTACAGGCTTGATTATCCCATCAAGACCCGATTGGTCCAACTTAGACACTTCTGTCTACAATCATTATAATGAGTACATGAGAGATTACATGGATCATGATCGACATTTGCTACACAATATGCATGTGTGTATAGGTATCATTACTATTGAGTATGAAACCATCACCTGACTACCAATGAGGGACAAGCATTTGCTGCTTGCATCATTGGATGAAAAGGATTGTACTATGTGTCTAAACACTCAAAGAAAGGCATGGTCAAGTAGCAAGTGACCAAGGCATTTTAAACCCATGATCACTTTGGGGAATATAGTACATACTGATCAGGGTATACATATGCAATGAGGACGTGACCCTATCTACTAAGCAAGCTCAAATTTTTCTAGAACATTTGTTTTGAAAGCGCAAAAAACAAAAACAAAAAGGCATTGGTAGGGAGACTCCTAGCCTCCTAGCCATGTCCCTTATAGGGTGGTCGGCCAGACCATCAACTCAATAGGGTGGTCGACCTATCACCCATGGGGTGGTCGACCTGATCATTTTGTTCGTGGTACTTGGTGAAGTATCATACTACTCACATTACCATGCTTTTTAGCATGAAAAACGTAAAGGGGTAAGGTTAGTATGGCGCGTGAAATACATGTGTTCAGAGTATACTGATACTTGAATCAATGAGGGTTGTGAGTTGATATACTTAGTAAGCATTGGAAATAAAAAATTTCAATCAATATGCTGAGTACCCATAGCAAAAAAGCATAAAGGCATAAAATGTCTTATGTAAAAATTGTCAAGTACAAGCTGCCCCGCCAATGGCACAAAAGGAAAGACAAAGAATAAAAGACCAAAAGAAGACTAACTAGGGCGACGAGTATCATCTGAAAGACTGCCCTGAGCCTCAGTAGCCTCAGAAGCCAGACACTTATTAAGCTCCTTCACTTGCATTTTATCGGTGAGGAAATTGTAAAACGCCCTAGTCTAGTGCTTTGTAAAACATTCACATATTCATTTGTGTATAAAAGAAAACCACTTATTATAAAGATTTCAGTGGGGTCTTGCTAAAAACATGCAAGTTGAGCCCAATAGTTTTAAAAGAAAATATCAGTTTTCAGGCAAAGTTCTTAAAACAACCAAAAATTCAAATCCCACTGATAAGTTTGAAAAGACCCATTAAACATAACATTATCAAAAGAAGAATGGGGTTTTGATTGATCGTTTATCATCCATAGGATGCCCCCACGCCATACACACCACGACCATAGAACTCCCCACATCACCACGCGTGCCATAGAGAAACCTATTTGCTACCTGGAAGGAAAGTAAGGGGTGAGCTAAATGCCCAGTAAGGAAGTACAACAATAAACAAGAAAAACACAACAAAACACAAACATATTCATCCATCTTTATACATCATTGCATCATGTTCATAATGGCGTAAATATCATAAACATAAACACATTCACGTCAACTTAATATCATCATCATATCATAAACATCATAACATCATCATACATATTTCCTTGTGAACATGGCCCGCTAACTTGTCCATGTCACCCTTTGAGGTAAATAGGATCTCTGGTCCTTGAATAACCTCGGCATGTTCGCCCTTTGAGCTACGTCTTCATATGGGATCCCAAAAGTAATAAGTTAAAGACTAGTTACAAAAGATTCAAGATTTAATTACTGTGATTAGCCACTCTAAGGCAAAACAGACAGTTAAGCATTTCTCGTCCTGTTCCACTCCTCGGCTGTAACGCCCTGGATAGCTAGGACTGCTACATTGTGTACTTATAAAGGTGCAGGACTTGCTAATCAAGTCATTTCGTCAAAACATGTCACTAAACCATAAATGTGCTAAGGTTAAAACGGTTTTGGTCTCAAAAGATACATTTTATAAATTCAAACAGATTTACATATGGGATCCCAAAAAGAAACAGTGTTTAAAAGTTAGTTTACAAATTTCCAAAATACAGACTACCATCAGCCACTCTAAGGCAAAACAGACGTTTATAGCTTTTTTGTTCCTGTTATCCTCACAACCGTGGCGGCTGAGCAGCTGGTCATGTACATTCCGCTCACAGAGCTCTCCAAGTCAGGGCTGATCAAGCTTGCCCTTGCCTTTACCTGCACCATGTAGCACCCGTGAGCCAAGGCCCAGCAAGAAAACATAATACACATCTCAATAATCATAACAAGAGTATAATCCTTTAAGCATGATCAAACACTTAACATTCCACATTAACCACATAGCATATAATCGGAATCAAAGATGCCACCAATCATTAATAACAGTCGAATCACATAATAACTAGGGCCGAAAACTTAGGCCGCACCCTCTGTTTACCCCCACTGACTTTGGCCTGCTTAAACCGAGCTCAGTGCATAATCAGCTGTCCTCGGCTACCAGTGGCCGAGCCGTGCCCTGTGCGCAAGTGTAACCTTTGGCACTCTTAGGCTGTTGGTTTACTATTTACAAGGCATAATACCATCCTTTTCAAAGCATGCATATTAGGGAACCCTTAGTCCCATTACAAATACACAACTGGGTGCAGTTTTCTTACCTTTGGCTTCCAAGTGAACAAGTTGCGAGCGATGCTCCTTGAGCGCGATCCGATCTCCGAGCCCTAGCTTAGCACTTAGTCACAAGAAAGATAAAGGATACCATCAACAATCTTAAATGAGCTTCTAGACAAAGTTCTAGTCTCCAGAACATTGAACTTCACCAAACATGGTAAAAGATTCAATCCCGAGAACCCTAGGTTAAATTCCCAAGCCTAGAATCTCAAAATCCCAAAATCCCTTAAGGGTCGCGGCATTAGCCACCCATGTCGCGGCATGGCCCCAACCAGAGGCCTCCCAATGCCCAAAAATAGGCAAGGGTCGCGGCCCTACTCAGACCATGCCGTGTGATACGAACCACGCCAACAAGTGTGACGAAACCCGAACCAAATCTGGACAAACAACCCAAGAACACTCGAAATTGGAATGGTAAACCGCGACCCTATGCTTAGCAAAGCACGAACCTTGGTATAGTGAAAGACGCCACAAACGGGGATGGAATATCCTTTTGATAAGTCATGTTGAACGCCACAAGGAAACCCCTTGATAAGTTCGAAAAGTTTCTTCAAGAACTCAAGAAGAAAACCTCACAATATTTTCATTAACCAAAAATAATCTGCCATGCCAAACGTTTACAAGGCCTAATATAGCCGAAAAATACATCAAAGACAAGCCCCTTTGTCTTCCTCATGAAAACCCTAACAAGCACAAATAGAAAGACTCTTGGACTCTCACAAGTCAAATGTTTGACTTTCACAAAAAAAAAAAAAACAAAGACTAAATAAAACGTGGTTAAGTGACTGATTAAAATAAAAATACCAGATACCAAAATCCAATAAGACTCATTACAAGAAGCTAAACATTGATCAAGCTCCTAAACTGAGTCTACTTTGATGAGCAGTACAAGTCTTTGTTCTCCTTCAGTGTTGACCACGGTCTCCTCCTGTTTTTAGGACTCTGTGGACTAGGTTGTTAAGTTCTTCTTTGAATCTCTTGGCTCGTGCCCTCGTCACCGGACCAACTGGAACTTGACTTGGATCTTTAGTCTTGGTGTCCTCATCACCGCGGCCCGCCCTCCTTCCTCAGCACACAATAGTTTCGAAGGGCCGCGGCTCACCAAGAACTATACCGTGGCCCGACCCCCTTCGAACTCAGAAAAACCTCCATTTTTTATTCTCAAACCTCATGCAAACTCACCCAAAACTACCCCAATTCCACAACTCAATTACCCAAAAACTTCCCACAAGATTCCAACAACACAACCCAGCTGAAACCTAGGCTAGAAACCCATCAAAAACCTATTTCAATCACTTAAATTTTTCTAACTCAAGAACACAAAACCCAGCTATGGAAACACTATAACTCAGCCATTAAACCTTAAATTCGAGCTTACCTCAGTTGCAGAACCAATCCTCCAAGAGCTTTCTAGGCTAACTTCCAAGGTTCTAGCCTCAATTTAATCTTCAAATCCAAAACCCAAAAACCACTTAGAACACACTCAAAAATCACAGAATTTCAACCACAGAAAATGGGATTTAATGCTTATCTCTACCTTGATTAAGTTCCTTTGATAATCCTTGAGCTAATCTTCTAAACCCCAGCTTCAATTCTTAGAATTCCAGCCAAGACCTCTAAGTTTCTTTGTTTTTCTTTGGGAGAGAAAGAGAGAAAGGAAGAAAGGGTCGGTTTGCTATATCCCACAGTTTTCTAAAATCTTCTCAAGTCTATCCTTAAGCAATTAAGTTAATCCCAAGGCTCGGGGTACCGGAAACGTCCCCAAGGGCAAAATGGTAAAATTCCCCAATATTCCCACCTAGACTTCCTAACCTCAAATACATCTCCAATTATTTATTTTCATAACCCGGTAATCTAGATAACCACCCTATACCTGAAATATCCCTTGACTTGTCCAAAGTCAAACATTAGGCCCCGTTGTGACTTTCCGGCTATCTAGCTCCCTATGATCGCCTCAAGTCGCCCGCTGCAGATTTACCCACATAATAATGTGGTTCTCACAAGTATAACTTTTAATCACATTTATATTCACATAGTCATACAAGCATGCTTATCATGTAATCATACATTAAATCAATAAATTCGCACATAAATCAATTATGCCCTCTCGGCACACTAATCAAGGCCCTTAAGCCATATTAGTAAGTTTGGGTCGTTACAACTATCCCCTCCTACTGAGAATTTCATCCTCGAAATTTACCTGAAAGCTCGGGATACTGATCCCGCATCGCTGTCTCTAACTCCCAGGTCGCTTCCTTGACCTTGATATTTCTCCACAACACTTTCACTAACGGAATTGTCCTATTCCGTAAGACTTTGTCCTTTCGATCCAAAATTTGAAATAGTCGCTCTTCTTAGGACAAGTCTGTCTGCAACTCTAAGTCCTCATACTTCAACACATGTGTCGTATCTGAAACATACTTCAGCAACATCGACATGGAATACATCATGAACTCGTGACAGCGATGATGGCAAGGCCAACCTGTACGCCACCTGTCCAATCCTTTCTAAAATCTCAAATGGTCCAACAAACCGAGGGCCCTGCTTGCCCTTTACCCCAAATCTCCTCACCCCTCTCAGTGGTGAAACTCGCAGAAACACGTGGTCCCCAACCTAGAACTCCACGTCTACTCTGCGAAGCAAGCATTCTGACTTGGATCTTCTCAATAGCCTCATTGGTCTTCTGAACCATATTTGACCCCAACTACCTTCTCTCACGCATCTCATCCCAATGAATGGGCGATCTACACTTTTTTCCATATAGCATCTCGTAAGGGGCCACACCAATAGTGGACTAATAACTGTTATTATATGAGAATTCGATCAACGAAAGATACTTACTCCAAGATCCCTCAAAGTCAATCACACACGCTTTAAGTATGTCCTCCACTACCTAAATCGTCCTCTCTGACTGCCCATCAGTCTGAGGATGAAAAGCTATGCTAAACTTCAATTGAGTCCCCATGGCTCTCTGCAGAGCTCCCAAAAACTTGGAGGTAAAGATAGGGTCTCGATCAGATACAATAGACTTTGGAACCCCATGGAGACGAACTATCTCCCTCACATACAACTCTTCATACTGTTCCACTGAGTATGTCGACTTCACTGGCAGAAAATGAGCTGACTTGGTGTATCTGTCCACTATCACCCAGACCGAGTCACAAAGTCCCACTGTCCTGGGTAGTCCTCCCACAAAATCCCTCGTGATGTCCTCCCACTTCCACTCTGGGATACCCAAAGGCTGAAGAAATCCCGCGGGTCGCTGATGCTCAGCCTTTACCTGCTGATATGTCAAACATCTAGCCACATACTCTACCACATCCTTCTTCATTCCGGGCCACCAATATAATGTCTGTAGATCCTGATACATCTTTGTGGTATCCGGATGAAGTGAGTATGGCGTAGTGTGAGACTCATCCAGTATCTCTCGTCTGATCCCCTCATCTACCGGAATACAAATACGTCCCTGATATTGAAGCAAACCAGTCTCAAAAACAGAATAATCCTTAGATGTCCCCGCTAAGACATGCTGCCTAACATCTTGCAACTGTGCATCCACCAACTGACCTTCCTTGATTCGCTCTAGCAGGGTTGACTATAAGGTAATATTAGCTAACTGGCCTACCACCAGTTTTATCCTTGCCCTGGCCATCTCATCAGCTAATTTTCTTGAGATCTGGGTGGAACTATACAACTGTCCTGGGCCCCTCTAGCTCAACGCATCTGCCACCACATTGGCTTTCCCAGGGTGGTAAAGGATATCACAATCACAATCCTTAACCAGCTCCAACCAATGCCTCTGCCTCATATTCAGATCCTTCTAAGTGAAGAAGTAATTCAAACTCTTATGATTAGTGTATATCTCACAATTTTCCCCATACAAGTAATGTCGCCACACCTTCAGTGCGAATACCACTTCTCCTAGTTCTAAATCATGAGTAGGATACCGCTGCTCATACTCCTTCAGCTGTCGCGATGCGTAAGCTATAACCTTCTCATTCGTCATCAACACGCAACCTAAACCCATCCTCGATGCATCACAATGGACTACAAACTTTCCTTCCTCCGAAGGAAGACTCAGCACAGGTGCAGAAATAAGCCGTCACTTCAACTATTGGAAACTGTTCTCACACTTCTCTGACCAAACAAACTTCTGATTCTTCCTCGTCAACTCTGTCATTGGTGAAGAAATCTTTGAAAAGCCCTCCATGAACCGTCTGTAATAACCTGCCAATCCAAGGAAACTCCGCACCTCCGAGGCGTTCCTTGTCCTCGGCCAATCTCTTACTGCTTCTACCTTGGACGGATCCACCTTAATCCCTTATGCTCCAACTATATGCCCAAGAATAGTCACCTCAGGCAACCAAAACTCACACTTCTTAAACTTGGCGTATAACTGATGCTCCCTTAACCTCCGTAAAACCTGTCGAAGATGTTGCTCATGCTCTGCCTCTGAACTGGAGTAAACCAAGATGTCGTCAATGAAGACAATGACGAACTAATCCAAGAAGTCTCTGAACACCCTGTTCATCAGATCCACAAAAGCTATCGGGGCATTGGTCAAACCGAAAGACATGACCTAGAACTCATAATGCGCATACCGTGTCCGAAAGGCCGTCTTCGGTATATCCTCATCTTTGATCCTCAGCTGGTGATAACCAGATCGAAGATCAATCTTTAAGAACACCATCTTTCCCTGCAGCTGATCGAACAAGTCATCAATCCTTGGTAGGAGGTACTTATTCTTGATAGTCAACTTGTTCAATTCTCTGTAGTCTATACACATCCTCAGAGTCCCGTCGTTCTTCTTAACAAACAACACTATAGCGCCCCACGGAGAATAACTAGGCCTGATGAATCCCAAATCCAGAAGTTCTTGTAACTGTGATGAGAAATGATGAGGACACCAAGACTAAAAATCCAAGTCAAGTTCCAGTTGATCCAAGTCAAGAGGGGAGGAATGATGAGGACACCAGTTTAGGAGCTTGATCAATATTTAGCTTCCTGTAATGAGTCTTTTTATTTTTAATCACGTTTTTTATTTAGTCTTTGTTTATTTTGTGATAAGTCAAACATTTGACTTGTGTGAATCCAATAGTCCTTTTGTCTTTAATTTTCGGTTTTCATTAGGAAGACAAAAAGCTTGTCTTTAATTTCGGTTTTCATGAGGAAGACAAAAGGCTTGTCTTTAATTTCAGTTTTCATTAGGAAGACAAAGGGACTGTCCTTAATTTTTCGGTTTCATTAGGAAGACAAAGGGGCTTGTCTTGATGTAATTTTCGGCTATATAAGGCCTTGAAAACATTTGGAAAAATCAGATTATGTTGAATGAAATTGTGAGTTTATTTCTTCTTGAGTTCTTGAAGAAACTTTTGAACTTATCAAGGAGATTCCTTGTGGCGTTCATCCTGACTTATCAAACGGATTCCATCCCCGTTTGTGGCGTCTTCCTCATACTAAGGTTCGTGCTTGGCTAAGCATTGGGTCGCGGTTCCATTCCAATCTCGTATGTTCTTGGTGGCTGTTCCATATTTGGTGTCGGGTTTCATCACAGTGTTGGTGTGGTTCGTATCAGTTGGTATCAGAGATTAGGATCATCCGGTTTGGCCTATCCTTTACTTTGTGTTTTTCTTTCAATTCGTGTTTCTATATTAAAAAAAAAAAAAAAAATTCATCATCTACTCGTGTTTTGATTTCTTTGTCCTTGTTTCCTTGTGAAATCTGAAACTATTCTAGAGCTTGTTGTTTTCCTTATTTCAATTGTTTCCTTGTTTGAAATCCGAGCCTAGGTTCATACGGTTTGCCTATCTTTTTTTTTCTTGTTTTTCCATTTCGTTTCTTTGTTCAAATATTGCAATTGAATTAGGGTTTCTGAAATTTCCCCTATTTTGTTTTCTTTTCGTTTCTAAAATCTTGAATTAGGGTTCTTAATTGTGAAAACCGAATTTTCATTGAGTCCTCTTGTTTTGTTGTTAAATCCGAATGTGCTTTTGGGTTTCTCTTGTTCTTATTGTGCAATCCGAATTGGCATTGAGTTTTCTCTTATTCTTATTGTGAAATCTGAAATTGGGATTGAGGTTCTCTTATTCTTATTGTGAAATCCGAAATTGGGATTGAGATTCTCTTATTCTTATTGTGAAATCTGAAATTGGGATTGAGTTTCTCTTGTTCTTATTGTAAAATCTGAAATTGGGTTTGAGATTTCTCTTGTTCTTATGGTGAAATCTGAGTTGGGCTTGAGTTTCTCTTATTCTTATTGTTAAATCCGAATTTTGCCTTGGGTTTCTCATGTTCTTGTTATGAAATCTGAAATTGGTATTGATAATTCCCTTGTTTCAATTGTGTCCCTGGTTTCAATTGGTTCCTTTATTTGTTGTGGAATCCGAGACTGTTATAGTGCCACAAATTAGTTTGGTTTTGATCTTATTGGTTGAATCACAGATTATATTTTGGGAATAATCGTTTTCTGCTATTGGGATTGTTCTTGAATCTGTTATAGTACCACAGTTTGCTTGATTTTCGGATTGGTTCTTTGGTGTTCTTAATTTCAAGGGGATCCGAATTAAAAAAAAAAAAAAATTTTGCTCTATTCTTGTTCCCCATAGTCTAGAGGCCCTTTTGCCAAAACCCCACACAAGTCTTCCAAAAATCACCATTTTTCGCCACTTTTTCATCGGTTTTCGTTTGATTTGTTTGGTAGAATTGGCTGCTTGAACCTCCATATCACCGTTTCATTAGTTTTCAAAGAGCTTAAAAAAGAAAATAGAGGGGAAAAAGGCAGAGGTGTGAGCTTATTTGAGGGTAAAAGCCATCATTGAGTGCAAACACGAGTGTACTTGAGTGACCATTTTCTTTGAGTGAAACACGTGAGGGAGTGCAGTGAGGTCCTTTCTATAATTGTCTAACCTTATTGTTTTGCAGATTCTCCATCATGTCACAAAATACAGAAAGAAATGCAGGCAATGACGCTCCACCACCTACAGTTCCAAATCTACAAATTGAAGCTTTAATGGGGGAGATGAGGAGGATGTTGAGGGAGGAGTGTGAGAAAATACATGAGAGGTTGGATAGGGTAGAAGAGGGAACACAACGGAGGCCACGGAGGAATAGGGTGTACCAAAGGGAGTATGAGAATGAAGGGGATTTGGAAGGGTTAGTTTTTGATGAAGAGTTTGATAGGATGTCGGCGGGTAACCATAGGAGGTATGGTCGGGATAGAGAAGCTAGGAACCAGGTAGATGATTATTTAGGAAATATCAAGATGAGAATTCCAGCATTTCAGGGGAAGAGCGATCCTGAGGCATACCTTGAGTGGGAAAAGAAGATGGAGTTGGTTTTCGATTGTCACAACTACTCTGACATGAAGAAGGTAAAACTAGCTGTCATTGAATTTACTGATTATGCTATTGTTTGGTGGGATCAGTTGTGCATCAATAGGAGGCGAAATGGAGATCGTGCCATTGACACTTGGGAGGCTATGAAGAGGGTGATGAGGCGACGGTTTGTACCATCTCATTATTATCGAGATCTATACCTTAAGTTGCAGGGTCTTCGTCAAGGTTCCAAGAGTGTTGATGAGTATTACAAGGAGATGGAGATGGCTATGATTAGAGAAAATGTGGAAGAGGATCGGGAGGCAACAATGGCAAGGTTTTTGAATGGGTTGAACTGAGAGATTGCTAATCCAATTGAGCTACACCATTATGTGGAATTGGAAGATTTGGTGCA
The DNA here is from genome assembly GCF_963169125.1 of Humulus lupulus. Classification (NCBI taxonomy): domain Eukaryota; kingdom Viridiplantae; phylum Streptophyta; class Magnoliopsida; order Rosales; family Cannabaceae; genus Humulus; species Humulus lupulus. The sequence goes on along the minus strand of NC_084793.1, from coordinate 160,387,919 downwards.
TATGGCTATCAAAGTTGAGAGGCAGCTCAAGAGGGGTAGTACAAGTTCAAAGCCAAGACCGAGCCCACGCCATTCAAGTGCAACACCTTGGCGGTCGAACTATCCAAAGAAGGAAGAAGACCAACCTACTTCATCCTTTACACCAAAACCAGCCACGACCCCTCAAGGTAAAACATCCCCTACTTCGTCCCATTCTAGTGAGATAAAATGTTTCAAATGTCAGGGGCGAGGACACATAGCTAGCCAATGTCCAAACAAACGAGTTATGGTAATTCGGGATAATGGGGAGATAGATTTCGAAGAGGAAGATGATCTTGATGACATGCCACCATTGGAGGACGCTTCTATGGGTGATGAGGAGTTTGGGGCAGAATCTGGTGAGATGCTTGCACTAGTCACACGACGAGCCTTAAATTTGCAAGCAAAAGAAGAGGAAGAAGAGGTGCAGCGGGAGAACATCTTTCACACTCGTTGTCATGTGAAAGACAAGGTATGCAGTGTTATTATTGATGGTGGTAGTTGCACTAACGTTGCTAGTTCTTCCATGGTTGAAAAGCTGGGGCTCTCAACGCTTAGACATCCTTGTCCATACAAGTTGCAGTGGTTGAATGATAGTGGTGAAGTGAGGGTTACAAAACAGGTGCTGGTATCATTTCGAATTGGCAAGTATGAGGATGAGGTATTGTGTGATGTGGTTCCCATGCAAGCTGGACACCTCCTTCTAGGAAGGCCTTGGCTATTTGATCGGCGAGTCCAGCATGATGGCTTCACCAACAAGTACTCATTCACGTTCCATCAACGAACAATCACTCTAGCTCCATTGACGCCAAAGCAAGTATATGAAGTCCAAGTGAGGTTGCAAAAATTGAGTGATAAAAAAAAATTGAGTGAGCAAAAGAAGGAGAGTGAAAAGATGAATGAGATTGAGAAAAAGGAGAGACAAAGAGAGAAAAGGGTCGAATCAAGTGAGAGAGAAAAGAAAGAGAAGAGTTCGATCAATGAGGGAAAATTAGAGAGAAAACAAAATAATTTTTATGCAAAAAAAAGTGAGGTGAAGGAGGCTCTTTTAAACACTAACCAACTTGATGCTAACAAGGGTCGTCACAAGCAGGTTTTTGACCCCGGTGATTGGGTATGGGTACACATGAGGAAAGAGCGATTCCCAGCACAAAGACGTTCCAAATTGCTACCTCGAGGAGATGGTCCATTTCAAGTGCTAGAAAGGATCAATGACAATGCCTACAGACTCGATTTACCAGGTGAGTATACTGTTAGTGCTACTTTTAATGTTTCTGATTTGAGTCCTTTTGATGTAGGTGCAGATTTGAGGACAAATCCTTCTCAAGAGGGGGGGAATGATGAGAAATGATGAGGACACCAAGACTAAAAATCCAAGTCAAGTTCCAGTTGATCCAAGTCAAGAGGGGAGGAATGATGAGGACACCAGTTTAGGAGCTTGATCAATATTTAGCTTCCTGTAATGAGTCTTTTTATTTTTAATCACGTTTTTTATTTAGTCTTTGTTTATTTTGTGATAAGTCAAACATTTGACTTGTGTGAGTCCAATAGTCCTTTTGTCTTTAATTTTCGGTTTTCATTAGGAAGACAAAAAGCTTGTCTTTAATTTCGGTTTTCATGAGGAAGACAAAAGGCTTGTCTTTAATTTCAGTTTTCATTAGGAAGACAAAGGGACTGTCCTTAATTTTTCGGTTTCATTAGGAAGACAAAGGGGCTTGTCTTGATGTAATTTTCGGCTATATAAGGCCTTGAAAACATTTGGAAAAATCAGATTATGTTGAATGAAATTGTGAGTTTATTTCTTCTTGAGTTCTTGAAGAAACTTTTGAACTTATCAAGGAGATTCCTTGTGGCGTTCATCCTGACTTATCAAACGGATTCCATCCCCGTTTGTGGCGTCTTCCTCATACCAAGGTTCGTGCTTGGCTAAGCATTGGGTCGCGGTTCCATTCCAATCTCGTATGTTCTTGGTGGCTGTTCCATATTTGGTGTCGGGTTTCATCACAGTGTTGGTGTGGTTCGTATCAAACTGCATCTTCAACTCTTTCAGTTCTGCTGGTGCCATCATGTACGGTGTCCTAGATACTGGTTTTGTCCCCGGTGCTAACTCAATCTCAAACTGAATCTCCCTGCGCGGCGGCAACCCTGGTAGATCCTCAGGAAATAATACTAAGAACTCACACACCAATTTGTTCTCTCCCAACCCTGCTGACACAACCCTGGTAGTATCCACCACACTAGCCAGGAAACCTATACACATCCACCCTGTAACAAGTCTCTGGCTCTCAATGCTGATATATGGGTACGCGGGGTCCAGACACCGCACCCACAAAGACAAAAGGATCCTCGCCCTCAGGCTCAAAAGTCACCATCTTCTTCCTCCAGTCAATAGTAGCCCCATACCTGACCAACCAATCCATCCCTAAGATCATATAAAAATCTTCCATATCTAACTTAATCAGATCAACCGAAAGTTCTCTACTATCAACCATCACTTACAGTGCCCTAATCCATCTCCTAGAAACTACCAGTTCCCCTGTAGGCAATAGAATCCCAAATCCTGCAGTCCAATATTCACTAGGTCTACACAATCTATCAATCACTTTACTAGAAACAAAGGAGTGTGTAGCACCAGAATCAATCAATACAGTAAAAGGAGAGCCAGCGCTAGAAAGTTGACCTGTCACTACCGAGGGACTAGCCTCAGCCTTTGCCTGAGTTAAGGTGAATACTCTAGCTAGAGTCAAGCTATCCACCTTTCCTGCTTCACCATTCTTCACTGTTGGGCAATCTTTCCTAAGATGCCTCACTGTTCTGCACACAAAGCAAGCTTTGGCCCGACACTCGCCCAGATGGCGTCTTCTACACCTCGGGCACTCCGGATAGGTCTGCCATGCCTCGCCACCACTCTATCCACCCCGACCACTCCTATCAGGACTAGCAGTGGTCGAAGTGTCAGGAGCCTTTGCCCTTACCTACCCCTGAATAAGGAGGCACCACTCTGCGGCCCTCGCGTCTCATCGCACTTTCTTTCCAAATCTTGTTCTCCACTTCCTCAACGATAAGAGCCTTCTCAACGGCCTGGGCATAAATGGTACAAAACGGTAATGTAACGCCCTGGATAACCAAGACCGTTACACTGTGTATTTGAAATAGTGCAAGACTTGCTAATCAAGTCGTTTGAATAAAAAAATGTGATCCTAATGTCATAATCAGGTTAGGGTTAAAAGATTTTTTATCATAAACGGTTAACTTCCATTAAAGTAGATGTTTGATACATGGGATCCCAAAAACAGGGTTTAAAAGACAATTTACAAACTCTCAAAAGTTATATACAATCAGTGGCCACTCTAATGGCAAAATACAAGTTTTAGGCTTCTGTCCTTGTACTTCCCTCAGCCGTGGTGGACAAGCAGCTGACGATGTACACCTCGCCCCCAAAGCTCTCCAACTCATGGTTGATCCATCTTACCGGCCTTTACCTGCACCACGTAGTACCCGTGAGCCAAGACCCAGCAAGAAAACCATGATAGCAGATACATATTCAGTGATGAAAATTAATGAATCATAAAACAATCATCCAGATAATCAATAAGCCATAGACATCAGATTAACATCAGTAAACATATACATATTCAACAGTTTATCTCAATCATCATGCAATACTCAGGGTCGACGCCCTTAGCCCGCACCCTCTGTTTAACCCACTGACTCCGACTCGCTTAGGGCGAGTGTAGTGTATATCTAGCTGAACCTAGCTCACAGTGGCCAAGCGGTGTCCTGTGCACAAATTATCACCCCCGACTCTCTTAGGCCATTCATTTCACGCTCACATGGCATTATCATAGTTATAAAGCATATGTATTCAAATACAGGGAATCTCAGTCCCAACACAGCCACACAAGGGTGCAGTTTTCTTGCCTTTAATTCCAAGCGGAGATAATGCAATGGTTCCGAGCATGATCCTCGGTCCCGAGCTTTAGCGATAAACCTAGTCACAGTGTCCAATGGGTTATTGTTAACTTCCAATCCAAATAAATACTTATAAAACAAAAACTAGCCTCTGGGACCACAATTCCTACTAAATCGGGTAGTAGAAATTGTCCTGGTCGCCTAGGTTCGAACCCCCGAGCCTTACCAATCCTAGAAACCATTCTAAGGCTAAAATCCCTAGGTGGGTTGCAACCTGGCTTAGTGGGTCACAACTTGCCCCCAAGTCAGAGAGCAAGTACCCAAGCCAAAGGGGAGGCGGGCCGCGACTTGGCATAGTGGATCGCGACGCGCCCCCATCTCAGAGAGCATCCCAGGGCCAAAAGGCCACACGTGCCGCGGTGACTTAGGGCTGGGTCGTGGCGCGCCCTGTTCGAGTCCAAAAAATCCGGGTTCTCTCCAACCTTTTCCAACCAATTTCCCTCAAAACTCAAATCCAATAAGCCTCCCAATTAGAACCAAACCCAACCACGAGTTCAAGATTAAATCACATACTTTAAACATAAAAACCTTAACAATTATACTAGAATCACTATCCCAAATCAGTTAGAACTAATCACCAAAAGACCAAAACCAACTGATCATAGCACTCAAAACTAATCATCAAACTCACACCCATGCCAACAAAAATTCTTAACACAAACCTGTTAGGAAAACTTATACAGGATCTTTATTCATTTTCATGTAGATGTAATATTAAATAAATTAATATGAGATAACCTAGAACATGTTTCTAAAATTGAATTCAACGAAAAACAATGATAAGAATGAATGAGTCCTTCCTTCAGTTTCTCTAACCCTTGTATCCTTTCTATCGCAGAGTATTACCAAGAAACTAAATCGATCTTCTATAATCTTCACAGTCTTCCAAAGTATCCTTAGAATCACCTAGACTAGAGTGGGCGATTCTCAACACATGAGATAGATACAAAGAGAAGAAGAGAAAATAACAAAGAGGCTTAGAAAAGGACTTGTGTTTAGAGAGAATCTAAAAACTATCAGAAAATCCGACTTCTGAACTTATCTGTCGTCTGTATTGACTTCTCCCTAAGCTGTAGTGCACCAAAAAAAAATTTAGTTATTAAAATTTTCGTGTTTTATTTTATTTAAGTGTTAAGTGTGGTGAATTGTTTTATTTAAATGTTGTTTATTTTTATTTAATTGTTGTTTGTTGTATTTAATGGTTTGTTATTTTATTTAATTGTTAGAATTGTTGGTAGCATTTTTATGAAATTAATTGTTAAATGATATGTAATTATTTTTATTTTTAAAATGTGATTATGTGAGATTTGGTTGAATGCACTAAGGTGTATGGTAGGTAGTGATGCACCCTAGTGATTGAATATGTGCATGTGCATGGTTGCATGGTGTGCATGCAATAGTTTTCTACACATTAATTTCCTTTTATTGGTTTATTTATTTTTATTTAATTAAGGGATTTAAAAAGAAAATAAAAAGAAAGGGAAAATAAAGAGGCTTGTGTTCACACAAGAAAAATGTTGGGAAACAAATGGTGAGAAAGGATAGAGTTGTCATTTTTGAATTCCCGTAACCTTAGACCCAGCCTCAGTAAAACGAGTATAACATGGGCTGTGAATATCCAATTTAGACACAACTGATACTGTTAGAAAGCTAATGAAGTTATCTACATTTTTTATGAATATCATTTTTCCTAAAACGTAACAGAAATGGGTCAAAACTCAGTCCCAAGTCTCAGCACCCTAGAGTTACGAGAATAGCATTATTTCCTTTATTAGCCATGGACAGCCAAGGAAGACAAGAGAGGAATTAGTGTGCTGTCAATTATAAAATGGGTTGATTGGTTAATTGAATTATATTTTTATTTAGGAAAAATAAAGGAAAATGATAATTACATTTTCCTTAGCTAGGTTTTGATGATTGAGGCATTTGAATAGAAAATAAGAAAGAGATTGAAGGCTCATTTGGCTTGGTGGCTGCCGTGTGCTTAGAGAGAAGGGAGAGGGAGAGCTCGTGAGTTCTAGAGAGAGAGGTGGAGAAGAAGAACGTGAAGGAGAAGAGAAGGAGAAGAAAGAAGAGGCCAAGGCTAGGGATCCTAAGGTATGGGTTAAGGTTCATAACATTATATTTTGTCTCCTCTACATCTTGATTCTAAGCAAGGCAAAATGATGGTGATGATAGGTTTGGATTTTGTTGCAAGAGGATTGGAGGCTAGTGATCTAAATCCCTAGGGTAAATATTTGGGTTCATAGTGATATTAATTTCTACCTCTTCTTGAATCTAAGATCATTTTTTTTCTTTTCTTCATGTGGGTTTCGAAACCCTAGGCTTGAACAAGTGGTGGCCATAGTTTGGGTTATTGTCACTATTGTCCTTGAGTTCTAGCAAGAGAGGTAATGGGAACCTTTATGTGTTATGGTTATTGTTTTTATCTTTGGTTTCTTGTGGTTTGGAGAATATTGTTTGAGAATGGTGATTCATTGTTTTGTTCTCCTTTGATATATTAGATGATTAATCTTATTGAAATGTGGTGTTGATGATATGTTGTTTAAAGATCTTCTATGATTTGATGATGGGTATGTTTTGGCTTAAAGACTCTGTGTGAAAAGATACAAAGGTTTTAAATTGTGATCTATAAAAATGATGATGAATATCTCTTTTAAAAATAACATGAATGGATTTGATTATTTTGGCTATGGGGATTTCGGCCTAAAGGTGATATTCAAAAGCATGATGGTTATTTTTATTATGTTTTATGCCAATGAAAATCTTAGAAACATGATAGGTTGTTGTAAGATTTTAAAGGGATACATATTGGTTTTGTTTCTTTTAGAATACTTGCATGGTAGTAATATGACAAGAGTATATTTAGACAAGATCAAAGATGATTATTTGTTTATGATTTTGAGTATGTTTCAAGGTAGTTGATGAATTATTGTATGCTAATGGTAAATATTAAAATCATTAAAAAGGGTGTAGAAACATGCTAGGGTTTGAGTTGGAACATTGTTATTAAATATGTATGAATTTTGTGAACTATGATGAAAAGAATTCAATTTCATGATTAAATATGCTTGCTGATTTTGTGTATAATTGGTGAGAAATTTGGTGATATAATAATTTGCATGCATAAGTAATGTCCCAAAATGCTATGTTTATTTTATGAAATTAAAAGGCATTTTAAGTCATAATAAAATGATATTTTTACTCAAATAAATACCTACATAATTTTTATATATTTTTAGAGAAAACATGAGGTTTTAAATTCAATATGGTGATTTTAATGATAAATATGATTGCTGGAATTTTTGTAAAAAAAAATGTGAAGTGTGCTATAATAAGAGGAATTTGATCAATATTTTAAATAAATTAAAACCCTAAACTATGGTAATATTAAAAATGGTATTTTTAATATAGTATGAGTGTTTATTTTAATAGTTATGATCTTTCTTTATTTTGATTTAGAAAAAAAAATTGAATTTAATTCACTTGTGATTTTTAAATAAATTTAATGGTGGCTGAAAGTTTAGTTTAATATGTGTAAAATAATTATTTGATTGTCACCTATGAATTTATGTTACATAAAATTAAGTCTTAAAATAATTCAAGCAAAAATATTTTTTTCCACACTTAAAATATATATTTTTCTCACATCAATTACGTAACACAATTAATTAAAATTAAATTGATATTTTCTAAGGAAACATGGTAATCATAGGTATTTTAAATAAATTCCAAGCCATTGTTATTTCTTTGTAATTTGAAAATAATAAATGGATTTATCACATATATTTTTTTAAATGGCTAAATAAAATTATTTTTAAAAATAATCTCTTGAGAGATTTAATCAATCTAGTCATTTTAAGAAGATAATTAATAGTAAACAAAGCATGTTACAAGTCTATTATTTTTAAAACGATAGAAGTAAGACACATAGAATTATCGTTTTAAACGCCACAATTACGCAACGTTCCCACTTATGCATGTTACATTCACTTTTACATCCAAAATTATGTCTATTATGCAATCATGTAGTTTTTATAGAAGGATCATGCATGCAATATAGGTAGAATGAACATTATTCTTTTTATGACCTTATGTGTAACTAATCATATTTGTATGTTGTGTGTAACTCTTACCATGTGTGCATGGCCTGTGCACACATGAGTTATATAAGAGGGAGAAATAGAAATTATGTGAAGCTAAGGAATGTCGTTTTGATTATGGTATAGGTTCGTTGAGAAGTTGTGGTTTTACTTAGCTTGGACCTGAGGTGAGGAAGTTAGATAGAATATATGATTGTTTATGCTATGAATGGTAAGACTATTTGTATGAATGAAAATATTATGAGTTATGAAATGCTATAATGTGATGATATGTTAGCTTGTATGAATGCTGTATGATATGAATGGATGTTAGCGTGATGAACGCGACACATCAAATAAAGAGGTTACTAAGGATATGAAGACGTAACCGAGTTATATGTAATGGTTGTTAGCGTTTTGAACGCGACACAACAAATGGGTTACTAAGGATATGAAGACGTAACCCGAGTTACTAAGGATATAAAGACGTAACTCCAAGGGTGGACGCGCCGTGGTTATTCAAGGACCAGAGACTCTTGTTTACCTTAAAGGGTGGCATGGACAAGTTAGCGGGCCATATTCACAAGGAATTGTTCATGATTATGTTATGATGTTCGGTGATGTTTATGATTATGTTATGTGTTTTGTGATGTTTATAATTGTGTTATGATGTTTATGATATGATGGTGGCATTATGTTTATGTTTATGATATTGATGCCAATTTTATGATTATGCTATGATGTATAAAGATGAATGATAGTATTTGTAAATTGTTGTATCTTACTTGCTTGTTGTTTGTACTTCCTTACTGGGCTTTTAGCTCACCTCCTTACTTTCCCTTCCAGGTAGCAAATAAGTTTCTCTATGGAACATGTGGTGATGTGGGGAGTTTTGTCGTCCTGGTGTGTATGGCGTGGGGCATCCTATGGACGAGAAACGATCAATTCTAAATGCCATTTTCTTTTAATGATGTTACGTTTAATTAGACTTTTCAAACTTGTCAGTGGGACTTAAACTTTTGGATGTTTAGAACTTTGCATGAAACTGATATTTTCTTTTTAAACTATTGGGACCAACTTGCATGTTTTCAGCAAGACCCCACTGAAACCTTTATAATAAGTGACTTTCTATTATAAACCAATGAAAATGTGAATGTTTTATTAAGTACTAGTCTAGGACGTTTTACATAAGCATTCCTTTTATAGACTCAATTAGGCCATTTAACTTAATTAAAAAATCAATAAAATACTAGCCAATTAACAGCCTTAGGTCGAAATTATCATGGGCTTTAAGCCTGTGAAATTTCCCATTTGATTATAAGCCCATTAGACTTAAAATCAAGACCTGTATTATTTTCTCTTGATTTAATTAATTAAATAATTGTTTAAATCCTTCATCAAATTAATTATTTATAATTTAAACCTTGATTTAAACTTATTTATTAATTTAGATACTAATTTATCTTACTTAATAATTCTGCTCTAATTTCTCTTTTCTTCTCAAAATTACATAACTCTGTGAAACCATCCAAAATTGACCTGGTCAACTTTGATAATTCTAATTGATAATTAAATCAATTACCTGAGACTATCTAGATGATTTTATCAAAGGTACAATGGGGTCCATGGGCCTATGAAATCATGCTCCAATAAGTTATCATAAATCTAACAAATAAATTTACTAACTTATTAATTCCTCGTGACTCCACTAAAGACTCGGAATTGCACTCTTGAATTCATTGTTACACCATAATTGTCACTCAATCCTCTATAGACGGCCTACAATGAGATAGGACTAAAATATCATTTTACCACTTATTGTATTTTATCCTTAAAACACTTAGTTCCTTGTAAATGATATTTCAGTAAACTAATTTAATTACTGAAATGAGATCTCTATCATTTAACACCTTGAACCAAACTAAAAGGAAACCATCGTTTCACTTGTTCATCAGAAGTTATAGATGTTCATATCTATGATTAACACTCCGACTCAATTATAGTACCGAGTTCCCAAGATGTAAGTATGGGCTAGTCCGTAGGGAAAGCTAGTAACGAACAAGTCAAAGAACTCAAATAATACAATCAGTTAGAATACTAACCACTCAGAATTGAGATTGAATTGACCTATGGTCAACTATATGATATGGCTAGAATAGATAATAATGGTATGTTTACTTATCTTATCAACTGTCAATATCGGTCATGTCTGATGTAACAAATACATCTGATCTTATCTACATTGCTAATGTTCTGGAAAGAACATAACACTGTGATGTGTAAGTAGATCATATCGTAGGTTAGCAAGTCAGTGTAAATCCTGTGCACTGACTAATCTTAGGACTAACTTATTTTGAATATATAATCATATTTCTATTCCGCTGTGATTACCTCACTATAAATACGATTAGCTATATGCTCGGGATTTAATAGAAGTTTATATTAAACAAATAATCATGAAAATAAAACATGTGAGCAAAGTGATTGACCAAGTCAAAAAATTATTTCTATTCTTTTATTGATAATAAAATGAGATTACAAAGAATTTGGGTTATAATTAGAGCATAAAACCCCAACAAACTCCCACTTGCACTAATTGAAACTAATGACTTAATTCTACTAATCCCATTTCCTTGATATGCTTATCAAATGTAGCTTCTGGTAGTGTCTTTGTAAATGGGTCTGCAAGATGGTCTTCAGTTGCAATCTTAATAACCTTCAAATCTCCCCTGGCCACATATTCTCGAATTATGTGATACTTCCTTTCTATATGTGTTTTCGAGATTATTTAGACGGCACGACATTGAGAATGTCGTTCACGGTTTCAATTGCATGTCCCCATAACGAAGTTGGTAGAGTTGAGTAACTAAGCATGCATCTAACCATTTCCAATAAAGTTATGTTCTGGCGTTCCGCTACACCATTTTGTTGCGAAGTAAGGGTAGTAAGTTGTGATAAAATCCCAAGTTCAGTTAAATGATCTTGGAACTGCATATCCAAATATGCTCCACCCCTATCAAATTGCAAGATCTTTAAAGTTTTACCTAATTGGTTCTGAGCCATTACTAGGAATTCCTGAAATTTTGAAAATGTTTCTAATTTCCTATGCATTAGGTAAAGGCATGAGTATCTAGAGTAATCATCAATAAAAGTGACGAAATACTCAAAACCACCCCTGGCTTGTACATTCAAAGGTCCACAAACATTTGAATGCACAAGTTCAAGTGGTTCTTTGGCCCTATCACCCTTTGTAGAGAATGGACGCTTGGTCAGTTTGCCTTCTAGACAAGATTCACAGACAGGTAATTCACCTAAAGTGAATTCCCTCAAAGGTCATGTAACGCCCTACTTCCTTAGAGTCGTTACTAAGTGAGTTTTTAAGACAAAACAGTGTGCAATGAACTCGCTAACCGAGGTTTTGAAACAAAAGTGTGACTAATTAAAAGTTAAGGTTGTAATCTTTGAAAATGCGTCGTTTCATTAAAACTTCTATTATTAAACATTTGGGATCCCAAAATAAGGTTTGAAAACTAATTACATCTTGAAATAAGGTTATAGTTGAGAAATCATAAAATCATAGATTATTACAGCCATTTTCGAATAAACCCCCAACCAAAGCAGTCGGGCAGGCCAAACATGTACGCGTCGCTTCACGCTCTCCGTACTCATGGTTGGTTGACTCAGTCCTTGCTTCTACCTGCCACACGGAGCACCCGTGAGCCGAAGCCCAGCAAGAAAACCCAAATAATACATAACATATGCAATTCATATAGCTGGCATAATTCACTGATAAATAGGAAAACCATCATAATAAACAAGCACGGCCATGCCGCCCCAGAGGCCTTACCAAAGCCTGGGGTTTCGGTTCTCACCGCGAGGATAACTCATGTATCCCTTGGGTCCCACCCTGAATATAAGCATCCCATGTGCTGTGTGTTACTTTCGGCCCCACAGCCGTACCCGGCCTACGCCGCACTCGGCCCTTGCCGTTCATTTCATTATAATCACACTTATAGTACATTCGAATAATCATTCATACACATCATGATTCATTTAAGGTTAAACATATGCACATAATACAATCTGGGGCCATGCCCTGCAATCACACAGTGGGGCCATGCCCTATTCTCGGGTGTTACAGTTTTCTTACCTGTATTCCGAGCTTTCCGATGCACCAAGGCCACAAGCACGGTCCTCTAGCACGAGCCTCACCGAAATCCTAGTCACAACACACACAAAACACTCTTTAATACTAACCAACCCAAAACCACTTCCCAGGACCAATCCCGCACTCTCGGGACCTCTAAATCCCTAAAACAATACATTGGAACCATCCCCCGAGTCCCCGGGCAAAATCCCTAAAAACCAGAATTTTTGCCTGCCAAAATGGCCTAGGGCCGCGGCACTCCCCTCAAGGGCCGCGGCGCCCAGCAGCCTGACCTCCTCCTGATGCAACCTCGCGCCGCGGCGCCCAAGAACAGGGCCGCGGCGCTCATACGCGAACCCAGATTTTCTGGGTTTTCTCTTGCGTTTTTCCCGAACTAAAACAATCCCAAATCATCCCAAACTCAAACCTAAGCCCCAAAACCATATCAAAACCCCAAGTAGACCATTCAATCATCCCATAAACATCATAACCCAGCTCAAGAACACAATCACTCTCAAAATCCACCCCTTAGATTCCTAAATTCAGCAACTCATACAAAACCTAGAAACTCAACTCAAGCTTTAGATTTCTCAAATCAAAACAGAAACAAGCCCTAAATTTGCATAAAACTTCTTACCTCAAGTGGAGAATTCATTCTTTGCTTCCTAGATCCATCTCCAAGTCTCCAAATTTCAGCTCCTTCTCCTCTTCTTCTTCTTCTTCTAGCTTTTCTTTTCTTCTTTTCTAATTTTATCAAAACCCAACATATATGCCAAGCCCAAACCGTGTACCCCTATAACACAGCTCAAATTTGTCTAAAACCCTTGCCAAATGACCATTTTACCCCTTCATCAAAACCCTTTGCTAACTAAACCTCAAGGGCACACTAGTCATTTCTCCTATATTGCAATTCTACCATTTCTTTCACCTAAACTTGTTACTCTCAGCAGTAACTAACAGTTACCCAGGTTACTCAATCACCAATAACCAATACCCGCTAAACCTCAACTTAAACATAAAATTCCCAAGGTACCCCTAGGCTCCTCCCGAGCCGGGTACAAAATCTCGTTGTGACTCAAGTTAATTTGCTCTCTAGGACCGTCTCGGCACGTGCATCACAACAATAACACCACGCTCACGTGGTACAAATCACGGAATACAATTATCACATATCAATGCAGTTATGCCCAACAAGGCCAAAATTACAGTTATGCCCTTCTAACACGATCCGGGCCTACATGCATACTAATATACATAGCCATGCATCTTAGGTAAACAAATAGTCACATAACATGCTTCAAATCATAACCATGCATTTAACTCATCAGATCACACATAAATCCCATCATGCCCTCCTGGCACGCTAATCAAGGCCCTTAAGCCTTAATAGCGAATTTGGGTCGTTACAGGTCATCCTTTGTAAGTCTTTGAATCCTATCATAGCCAATGTAACCTAGTCTCAAGTGCCATAAATACGTCATATTATCGTTATCGGTCTTTTGACATTTATTGGTCCTAGGTTTAGCTACTTTGAATAAATCATTGTTAAGAGTGAGGGGTTCGTTAGGTCGCAGAATATAAAGCCCGTTTTCCAAACATGCAATACAATTGTGATCCTTTGAAAGAAATAGATATATTAGAACTTGTGAAAGTCATAACAAATCATTCTAATTGCAACATGGACACTGAAATTAAATTTCTACTAAAATCTGGAATGAAAAAGACATCATTTAAAATTAAAAATTTATTTCTGAACTTCAAACGAGCTCTTCCACTAGGTTGGACCGCAATGAACACTTCGTTCCCAACTCTAACATTTAAGCCGCCTTCGTCCACTTCCTCCAACGATTCAAGAAGTTGTAACGAGTTACAAACATGGTTGGTAGATCCAGAATCAATAATCCAAACGAATTTATCATTCTCTAAAACACATGTTTCTAAGATAAATGAACTATATAATCACTACCTTTGTTTTTCACTGCTAGAAACTTGGGGAAATCTTGTTTCCAATGCCCCTTCTCTTTGCAGTGAAAATACTTATCTTTACCTTTCTTGTTTTTCTTGTTCTTCCCCTTAGGCCTCTGTGCACTTGGTTGTGCACTCGTCTTTGCAGCCTTTGCAGGCTTGGGTTTGTTATTTTGTCCACCTTTCTTCTTGTTTCCAGCTTTCAAAGACAAAGCTTGGTTAGCTTCAGCCTTAGCTGGATCAGCAGCAACAACAGTAGTCTTATTTTCTCCTCCTTTACTAGGTCCACCCATGATAGGCTAAAAAAATCTTAAGCTCGTTCATGAGCAGCGTCAGACCATATTTGAGTTGATCACGAATGTGCGGACACGGTTCCATTCAAACATTCACGGTGTCATCACGTATGTGCGGAGACGGTACTATCCAAGCATTTATGGTGCCATCACGAACATGTGGACACGATGCTCATTTTGGGGATTCCTCAATCATGACGAATTCAGAGTTGTCACCAATCAACTCTATGTTGATTTTCTACTTACAATTAAGGAAGTTTTCTCTAGTGAGTTTCTCCATCGAAAGTTGAGAAAGGCTGGGAGTAGACACTACTTAACTTAAAACTACATGTGGATATCAAAATTTTAGTCGGACAAGACCCCAACTCTTGAACCTCAAGGTAAAGGCCTGGAAGACGAGTAGCCAAGGCCGGCCTTGCACCCTGCACCAAGGGCCTCATAAGGCATGCACCCCTCTTATAGAGCCTCGCTTCATGCACAAGCTCAAGTAGGATCACCCCTCAAAATTAACGGCACGTCTCACACTAAGGGTCCCAAGGAGGCGGATATGCCTTTCTAGCAATAGACCACCTCGCCCATAGGCGTCTCGCGAGGCACGACCTTGCCAAGGTGTCTTGCGCCACCACCGTCTCGTGAAGCACAGCCTCGCCAAGGCGCCTCGCGCACCTGGGTCCATGCCGCAAGAAAGGCCTCACGTAGTGAGGCACACCTCGCCTTGCCCAGGCATGCGTCTCGTGGCCCCCGAGTAACCCTACCTCGCCTCAATGGTCTCACGACCCCTCACACTTGCGCCTCGCGCACCTGAGTCCATGTCACGAGAAGGGCCTCGCGCAGTGAGGTACACCTCGCCTCGCCCAGGCATGTGTCTCGCGACCCCGAAGGACCCTACCTCGCCTCGACTGTCTCGCGGCCCCTCGCCCCTACGCCTCGCGCATGGGGACTGCGGGGCATTGGTCCTTATCGCATACGTAACAGGCCTCATTGAAGAGTCCTTATCTCTCTCCCTGAGATAAGTGCCACCAACGAGGCACCACTCTCCCTGTGGGTCTCACGGGATGTAAAGTCGAGGACCTCTTTAACACATGTTAAAGAAAGGATAGGGAAGGCCTCACAACGATTCGGTATGAAGTCAGAAGAGGTACAGAGTGTGTTTACAAACCAAGATGAGTTAGAGTACGAACACGATGTACACGACAAACAAGTAGTGGTCGCACGAGTAAGGTACATGATGTGGTCCTCATCAGTCAATCTCTGACACTCGTACTAAGCAAGTAATGAAGGCCTATTTGAGCACTAAAGTGGAGGTTCTCCCACAGACTCTGATGAGGACACCAAGACTAAAGATCCAAGTGAAGTTCCAGTTGGTCCGGTGACAAGGGCACGAGCCAAGAGATTCAAAGAAGAACTTAACAGCCTAGTCCACAGAGTCCTAAAACAAGAGGAGGTCGTGGTCAACACTGAAGGAGAACAAAGACTTGTCCTACTCATCAAAGTATACTTAGTTTAGGAGCTTGATGAGTCTTATTACATTTTGTCATCTTGTATTTTTTATTTTAATCACGTTTTTTATTTAGTCTTTGTTTATTTTGTGAAAAGTCAAACACTTGACTTGTGTGAGTCCAATAGTCTTTTTTTTGTAATTTTCGGTTTTCATTAGGAAGACAAAGGGCTTGTCTTTGATGTAATTTTCGGTTTTCATTAGGAAGACAAAGGGGCTTGTCTTGATGTAATTTTTGGTTTTTCATTAGGAAGACAAAGGGGCTTGTCTTTGATGTAATTTTCGGCTATATTAGGCCTTGTAAACGTTTGGGAAAGGCAGATTATGATGAAATGAAATTTGTGAGTTTTTCTTCTTGAGTTCTTGAAGAAACTATTAGAACTTATGAAGGGGTTCCTTGTGGCGTTCAACCTGACTTATCAAACGGATTCCCATCCCCGTTTGTGGTGTCTTCCTCATACCAAGGTTCGTGCTTGGCTAAGCATTGGGTCGCGGTTCTTCATTCCAATTTCGTGTGTTCTTGGTGGCTGCCATATTTGGTGTCGGGTTTCACCACAATCGTTGGTGTTGTTCGTATCAGACTCTGACAATGTACTGGAGCCGACACCACAACCCTCTGCTCCTCAATGACCTGTGCCACGACCCTAACAATGTACATACGTACAATCTTGTCCCCTAGGACGACAATGTATCAGGGGCCATTAAAGCGCCACTATAAATGGATTTTCTCCTCTCCATCTAAGGGGTTGGAAAATTCTTGTAATATCATACTATTATAAGAGCAATATACAAGTTTTTCTTCTATTGTTCGCTTGCAATCCTCCCTCATATTTCTACAAGTTGTTTTGCATTCATTAGGTTTTGATTAATTCTTTGAATTTTCCATCCATATTTCATTGACGAGTTTCTGTCGTTAACAGTTTGGCGCCGTCTGTGGGAAGGATAAGTTCCAAGCCACTGTTCTTCCATTGATTCTGGTAGGAAAAAAATGCCAAGATGCTCTAAGCGACTGAGAGATCCACGAGAGGTGGAGGTCCACCTCAACGGAGATCAGCTGAAAGCCTCCATGAAAATTCCTCTGCCACCCAAAAATGTGGATGCACCAAAGGAGTCCACGGTTCCTGGGAATGAAAGGGAGGCTTCATCCCCAGCTGTCCAACTTGATGAGAACCATCCGCAATTCGAGGTTGCTCCCGCGAGAGATGCCGGAGAGCTTCCTCCCCCAAGGCCACCATGGGTACCGAACTCCGACCGGCAAGATCCAGGTCCATCAACGCGCAAGCCGGGCAAGAGTAATCGAGTGCATTCTATAAGCTCGAGCTCTAGGTCTCAATTTTATGAAGAGAAGATATGTGAGTTACACCGGAAGAACCAAAGGCTAGAAACCACCTTAGGAAATATGCAAGAGGTGTTGAACGACTTGCTACAAAGAAAATCAAGCGTGCCCCTTCCTAGACGAAAAGAAAAAGGCCCAGAGGGTGGAGAAACCACGTTCCCTATGGATGATGGGAGGACTCGACTCTCCACTAGTAATACCCCTCGGACAAAGCAGCGTGAACACCCTGGGAAGGTGTAGCAGCCCTAGGGGCTAGAGAAGAAGAACAATGCTAACCCTCATAATGACGCCGAAGTCAACTCTAGGGAGGTGCCACCTGGCCTAAGAGAAAAGCTCAATAGAAGGAGGTCTTAAGTAAGGATAACACCTCATGTGGTCCCACAGAAAGGTAGAGAAAAGCGAAAGGCCGACCCTACAGAGCTGAGGGACTCCTTGAATAGGAGGCGACAGGAGCTAGACACTGAGATGAGGAGCCTTTGGAGCAAGATCGTCACAGCGTCTGGGGGGCACATTACTAATGAAGAGTTCGACTATGAGTCGCCCTTCACACGAGAAATCCAGTTGGAACGGCTCCCGACTAACTATAAAGAACCTCATATGACCCCTTATGAGGGAAATACGGACCCCAAATACCATCTAGACGCGTTCAATGACCTAATGAAATTGAGATGAATTAATAGCAGGGCCAAGTGCCACTACTTTGCTGTCACGTTAAAAGGACCTACGTACAAATGGTTCAAGAGACTCTGACCAGGGTCTATTAGGTCATGGAAATAATTTTCCGACGAGTTTCTCCAACAACATCATGCCGTACGCGATTATACCTTACCGGGAACTAACCTCGCTAATATAAAGCAAGGTGAAGGAGAGAGCTTGAAGAGCTACATCCATAGGTTCAACATGGAAGCGACTAAAGTGGGAAGCCTGGCTAGGGGAGAACTCAAAATGGCGATCATGGTCGGAGTGCACCCACGCAGTAAGCTTTGGGATAATATGCTCAAAAGGGAGGTCACAGACTTAGACGATTTCTACCAGCGGCAAAGAAGTACATTCATGTTGAAGACGGCCATGAGAACTTGAAGGCATCCCTTGTCAAGCCCTCAGCCCCTGAAAGGTCGAATGACACAAAAAAGAAAAGGGTGTATGAAGGCCCAAGAGATGACCACTAGAGGAAGTAAAAACACAGACGTAATCCTAGGCAAACATCCCACACCTTCTACACTGACCTGACACGTACTAGGGAGCATATCTTCATAGCAAACGAGAATTAGGTCCCCTTCAAGAGACCCCCACCAATGAAGAGAGATCGGTCAAAGAGAGACCTTGGAAAGTACTATCAGTATCATAAAGACATTGACCACACCACCACGGAATGCAATCATTTAAAGGTGGAAATAGAGGAACTCATACGCGGGGGACACTTGGGTAGATACGTCCGAAGAGAAAATGAAATACTAGATGATAGACCACCCTCGCCACGAACGCGAGAAGTATCCCTAGAAGTGCAAGGAGAGATGAGGCTGATCTTAAAAGGACCAGGATTCGAAGGAGTATCGAGAAAAGGGCGAGATAGGTACGCCAAGGAAGTCAGACGAAGTCCACCCTCATGTATGCTAAGCTTAGAACAACGACCCCCGAAAAACTTTAAAGGGGGAAATGACTCAGTAACCTTCAGCAAAGAAGATGTGCGGGGTGTGCATTTCCCTCACAATGACCCCTTGGTGTTGACTATTCAGCTTGCAAACATGAGGGTACATCAAGTCCTGGTGGACAATGGAAGCTCCGTAGACATCCTATATCACCCGACCTTAGAGAAGATGGGACTGGGTATCAGGAACCTAAAGCCCTGTAACATCTCCCTGTATGGGTTTACAGGAGACTCGATACAACCCCTGGGCACAATTGAGTTAGCCCTCACCATGGGAGAGCGGCCCAGACAAGCCACTGTAATGACAACCTTTGTCGTAGTAAACTGTTCCTCGGCCTTCAATGCGGTATTAGGGAGACCCTCCCTGAGAGAATTAAAGGCGATAACCTTAGTATACAACTTGGCCATAAAATTCCCAACTCCTGGGAGGTGGCGAGCGTGAAAGGGGAACAGAAAAAAGCAAGGGAATGTTATGATGGTAGTACATGGGGGCACAAACCAGAGAGAATTCAACCCCAAAGTCACTGAGGAGATCATAATCGATGGTTGTGCATACGAGCCTGAGAGGAAACATCGTGTAAAGCTCCACTTTTAGTATGATAAATCAAAAGGGTTACCATAGTTAGCCCCCCAACAACTATGAATTAGAAGGGTAACTTAGATTCCCTGATATGTAGTAAGAACATCGTCTCCACAAATACCTATGTACTCTCCTTATTTTTAAGTGAATATGTTTTTTATTGGCATGTCACACTCCTCATTTATGTGAGCATGTATCTAACTTTTGTGTACCTATCACCAATTGGAATTATCAAAGCGCATGAGCAAAATGATCAAGTGCCCGACGAGATAAATCATGCCAACCACTTTGGGGGCAGGGTACACAGCCAAAAATGGTTCTAAAAGAGACCCTTATAAAAAAAATAAGGAAAAAAACATTGCAAGGCATCTCTCGAGCTCACAAGGATTAGCTACCCTTATGAACATCTAGAGGGTCAAAAGGTCCTACAGAAAGAGCCTCCTAATAAAGGTCGATACCTCCACGGGAGGTAAAGCCTCAGGAAGAGCCTCCTAGTAAAGGCTGATGCCTCCTCGAGAGGAAGAGTCACCTAGTAAAGGCCGATGCCTCCACGAGAGGAAGAGCCTCCTAGTGAAGGTTGATGCCTCCATGAGAGGAAAGGCCTCAAGAAAAGCATCCACCAATAAGCCTAGAGCGGCCACCAAGCCGTCTAGCCAAAAAGGGTCCTAAAAGAGACCCTTGCAAAATATAGTACTATGCATAATGATGAGAAGGACGCTTCTCGCAAGAAATAATAAGCACGCGTAAAAGTATATAAAAGGATGACTAGAGCCCAAAGGGTCAACATATCCTTAAAGATACAATCAAGATGCACCAAAGAGAAACCTATCGAACCCCCTTCATATGGGCTCCAAAGGACCTCAAGCATGATAAATAAAAAAAGTATAAAAAAAGGACCTATCGAACCCCTTTTTGTGGGCTCAAAAGGACCTAAAACATAGAGGAACAAAAGCAAATGATCACATATATATAGAAAAAAAGGAGTTGCGATAATGTAGCAGGACTTATAAAAATTCAAACAAAATAAAAAAAAATGAATGATAGGCTCAAATGAGCGTACAGCCAAATCAAATTAATTGATAATGTTGCAGAAGAAAAATCTCAAGGCCTCCCGCCGCGAGCATTCCACTAAGCCACCCTGGCGACGGCGTGCTCACCGAAGGAGGAGAAATCGAAGTTAGGATTTGCCTCCACACTCCATAGAGGGCGCGCTCTATTGATTTGTATTCGATTTCAGCCAAATTCGCCTCTAGGAGAGTGATCCTCTTCTGCAACATTGCGACCTTAGCTTCTGCTCCCCCAAGATTGGCCTCTAACCCTCTTCTGCAGCATCACGGCCTTGGCATTCGCCCTCTTCTTCTTTTTCAATGATGAAGAGGCCTTTGCCAAGGCCTTCTCTAGCTTAAGCTTGGTATCAGTGAGTTCCTTCTCGAGTTTCTGAACCTTGACAGTTAGACGGTCCCTTTCAGCATTCAACGAGGAGAGGTCTTGCACCGAGTCGGCGAAGCATTGGGCCACCAGAGAAGCTTTCACAAAAAAAAACTTGTATATAAAAAATAATGATGATGAGTAAACAATGAATCCAAAACAAAAAAAAAAAGAGTAAGGCCAATGTAAGACGCATGAACTCACCCAAGGCATGGAGCGCACAAGAGTCTCCCCAAGCTCCAACATGGCAAAATTCCCGAGACTTCTCCACTCAGTCTCAAGAAGACCCTCGGTGACCTAGGTATACCGTTGCCCATAAGAGGCCGCCATACGACCCACCCAGGATGCCCCCTCTGAGTCAGGGGCGTCCGGCTGAGTAGGGACAGATGAACTGCTCAACAAAGGAGGAGGGGCATGGGAACACTGGGAAAATGAGCCCCCGAAAAACTAGGATTGATGGGAGCATGAGGAAAAGTATCGTATTCCTTAGAAAAGGGATAGAAGAAGCACCCCGCCGTGGCCTGTGGACCGCGGTAGTGAGAGGCCATGACACGGCCCATAGGGGCCAAAGGAGGGCACCCCCCCTTTGGGAGATGAAGATGATCGGTGTGGTCATCTGGGCTCTGGGGAAACCTCCTCGGGCACCCACTCTGCGTCACCCCCGTCAGAGTGATGCTCTACCAAAGGTGCCTTCTTCCTTCGCTCAGAAACATGCCACAATGCATCAGGATCCGAAACTGCGGATAAGTTGTGGCGGTTCAGGTTTGCCATGGTGAAGAGGCGGGCGACCATTTTCTTGATGGGGTCGGCATCGAGAAAGTTGTCCACTTGTGCTGCCTTCGACTCGGGAATGTCAAGGTTACCAAACTCCTCTGCACAATTAACACAATTACAAATATAAGCATAAGTTCCAAAATAACCAATTCAAAGTAAAAGGAAGACAAGCTTAAAGTACTTACTTGGGGACGAGCGAAAGCATTCACGTACAAAAAGGGGACCTTTTACGAAGAAAAAGTCCTGCTTCCAGGACCCCAGGTTGGATACAAAACCCTCTATGAGGGAGACCTGGAAATTGGCCTTCTGTAAGAAATAGAAGCCTTTGGATTTAGGGGTTGGCATGAGGTTATACATAAAATGCACCTCTCGAGTCGTAGGAGCGCGTTGGTTGAGCTCAGTAAATGCCATGTATAGGTAGCTTAAGGTCAGCCAGCTGTTAGCCGCCAGCTGGAGTGGAGCAAGGTCAAAGCGATTAAGCATCATGATGAAAAACAGGTGTAAAGGAATGGTCCCACCCACTTTCAAGATATGCTCGCTCATGGCACGCACCCCTGGGGGGGATTATCAGCCTGGCAGTTATTGGAAGGAACATACAACTTGTATTCCTCGCCAATACGATACTTAGCAGATAGCTCCAACAGCCGATTCTCTGACACATTGGACACAATAGAGGATGCCAATAGAGGACCAGAATCTTGCCCCTTGGAAGCCACCTGCTGCTGCGCTCTCTTTGCCATATCTGCAAAACCAAAGGAAAATGGTGAGGTAGAAACAGGGCACTTTACCCTCATTTTTTCTTCCTAGCAAGGGTCTTTCACCGAGGCACTGAGTGTGGGAGCGTTGAGCAAGGGTGAATCGAAAACAAGGGGAACCCGGGGTGAACCCATGGCAACCATAAAGGGAGAACAAGGCAGGAGGTTTAGGCGAGAGATTTCCCTCCATGAACTCCAACTCCATCTGTAGATCCAAAAGGGTCACCCTATGGTTTGCAATGTGTCGCTAAGGTCAAAGGGGAAAGGAACTCCATCGCCCCTCAAAATTGAGTTTATTTTGCTCTCCACTACCCAGATTTTACGCCTAAGTTCAGCCATATGCTCAAGGTGACGTATACGGGCCTGCCTCAAAGTGTCATAGTCTTGGTGAGGGTTGTTTTTGGGGGACTCCGAGTCTGAAGATAAGTCTACAAACTCGACCCCTGGAGGAGCACCAGACAATCCCTCACATGCCGTGGAACCTCGTCTCGTAGGTAATAAGGGTGCACGTATAAATGAGGGGATTGCTACAAAACACAAAGGAATGAGCTCAAAACCTCTAGACACGAGCACTCTAAATGACCAACTACAAGGTATAAACAAGGGCATGTAAGTGGATTAACTCACAATGAGCTCCGACCAAGACAACCATCCCGAGTAGTGCTAATTTGGACCCAATGAAATAAGAAAGAAAGAAATTATACCTTATGTAAGAAAAATTGGGCACTCTCACGGTTAAAGGGAGGCCGAAGGTCGAAAGTACCACGCGGTCAAAAGGAGGACAAGGGTCCAAAGCACCGCCGTGATCGAAAAAATGTGAAGGATCGAAGATTTGCTCCTGCAAAAATGGAGGAGAGAGGAGTTTTAGTCCCCAAGTACCTGTGTGGATATTGGCATAAAATAAATGAATTCGAAAAATAAAAAAGAAGGACAACAAAAGTGAGCTTTTGAGGAATCGAACCCCTTACCTCTTAAAAGAAGTAAGGACTCCAAAACCACTAAGCTAAAGAGATAAAGTGTAAATAATAGGCTAGATATGAAGGCCTTTATAAGAACCATAGACTCATCTTAGCCATCAAACCCGATGCCTGATCAATGGTCAAGGAGGGGGCTTGGCACTCACCCTGGGATCCACAAAGCACAACAATTGGCTCACATTCACTCTCAACATCTCATAATAGTCTCCACCTCCAATATGTGTTTTTGTATGCCACCAATGTAAAGAAACACCACCTACGCTTTGAAGACACCATACTGAAAAGTCTACCGGAGAGCCTAAAGATCCTCCCATAGACTAGGGGGCAAGTGTGGATATCGAAATTTTAGTCGCACAAGCTCCCAACTTGTGAACCTCAGGGTATAGGCTTGGAAGGCGAGTAACCAAGGCCAGCCTTGCACCCTGCGCCAAGTGTAATGACCCAAATTTGCTAATAAGGCTTAGGGCCTTGATTAGCGTGCCTGGAGGGCAATAAGTGAATTATTGTTATAATATGTGAATTTGTGTGAATATGTGATAATTGTGATATATCTGTGTTGCACGATCCGAGACAATCCTATGGAGCGATTAGCTAGAAAGTCACATCGGGGTCGAAAATCCGACTCGGGACGAGTCGAGGGGTATTTCGAGTATTAGACATTTTATGGGTGTTATACCCAAAAATTGGAGAATGCATCCTAGGAGACCCCAAGGAGAAAGTGGTATTAGGAGACCCCAAGGAGGATGTGGTCTTAGGAGACCCCAAGGGTGTGTAGGAGGCAAGCCTCCCAAGGTTTCCTAAGTGTTGGCTCGAACGTGTCCAAGGTAAGTAGCTAAGGAGGAGGAGTCTCATGCAAGAGGATGGAGACTTAGATTTTGATAAGGAGAGCCTATACAATGTTCGATCGGACATGTTTGGGAGATCCTAAAGGAGAATGCCTTGAACTTGTCCAAGGTGAGGTGCCAAGGAGGTTGCCTCGGACCACCTTGGTCCGAGGAGAAGCCAAGGAGATTGGTTCAAGGAGGAACATGGCATGCTAGAGGAGAGTGCCATGTTAGAGGAGAGAAGTGCATGTCCTACCACCATGCACGTTCAACCCACGAAAACATGTCCAACCACCATGCACGTCCGACCAACACTTGCATGGGTGGTCAGTAGGAGGTGGATCAACTAGCTAGAGGAGACTAAGTCAAGATTCCCAGAGACAGCTTCAACAACATACGCGGGAATCTCTCATTCTTCCCACAAATGGGGGGTTTGTTACATTTCGAATTTTGAATGTTTAAATGTAATAAATATAATAAAATATCCCTATCATAAGGGGATATCAGTTGAGGATCCCATGCCTATAAATAGAGAGCTTATGGGATGAGAGAGGGGCTTCTTCGGGCTAGAGAGAGAAAATTGGGACTGTGTATTCTAGAGAGAGAAAGTTGGGTCTAAGTATTCTAGAGAGAGAATTCTTGTATTTTTGCCATCTGTACTGAAGAAACTCAGTTGGCTCAGTCCATCTGATCTTGAGTACAGATCTATTAATCATAACTCTAAGTGGATTAGGCTATTACCGACAATCGGGGCTGAACCACTATAAAATCTCTTGTGTTATTTACTTTTTGTTCATTAAACCATCTGTGTCGTTTTTATTTCTCTTGAAGGCTTGTCGTAATTGACGTTCTCACGTCGTTGGCTAAAAACGCAGTCAACATTTTGGTGCTTTCATTGAGAGCCTGAAGAGAAGAACAGACAGTCCCTAAAGCAATATGGCGCCTAAGAACACCACCGCGGCCTCCAAGAGGGCAAGCACCTCCAGGGAGCATGCAAGATCGGAAGGCCCCAGCGTTCAAGATCGTGAGAATGAGCCCAGGGTCGTGCTTGAGGATGTAGCTCCTGAAGTTGAGGAGCTCCAGGAGACCATGAGCGCGTTCTAGGAGGAGTTGGCCCAGTTCAATGCTAGGCAGGAGGCCTTCGCTGAGGAAATGGCCAAGCAGAGACAAGAGATGGACGCTAGGAGCGAGGAGATCCGTCGACAGCAAGAGGAGGCCGACAGGCGACATCGCGAAGCTGCACTTGCTCTGGAGGCAGCTACGCAATTAACCCGAGCCAACGCTCAAGCTGTGCCTGGGGTGACACCCACCCCAGAGGAAAGGACCACAGAGGCTGGTCATAAGAAAACTGATAGGCCAGGTAGGAATGGTGGTGACCCACCTGGTCATGAGGAAGAGGGAGTACGATCGCGCACTGCCTCTACCCAAAGGGGGAATTCTAAGACCCCTTCAAGGAGCCACAGATCAGAGACTTCCAGGTCAGGGAGTCATAAGTCTGGCAGTAAGAAAACACCTTCTGAGTAGGGGCACAACAAAGCTCCTCGTGGCAAGGAGACTTCCCACTTCAAAGATGGACATGGGCGTGATGAAGCTGACAGTTACCACTCCAACCAGTCGAAGGAGAAGAATAATAACCGACGAGGAGGAGAGGATCAACCGGCTCAAACGGGGAAGCCACCACGGCATCCCAACCAGCGTAATGGCAAAGAGCACGCTCCACCTAGTAGACCTTCCGAGAAGACTCGGAGTACGGTGTTCGACCGATTGGGAAAGAACACTGCTCAGAAGGACCTAAGGGACGTCATTGATGACAGAAGGAGGACCGTTCAGGTTGAAGGGCAGGAGCCAATCCGTCCTACCAGTCGAGTAGAAATACTCGATGTTGATACGCTGGATAGGAGTGCCCGACCAAACGGTCCCGAGAGTGCGTCCCCAGCAGTGGCCCCAGGCATCCAAGCCCAGCTTGATGCTTTAACGACGGCAATCCAAAGTTTGTCAAAACAGCCAGTTATTGATCCGATAGACCACAGAAGTGTTAGCCCTTTTTGTGCTAGAATAAGAGCAGCCCAACCACCAAGGAAATACAAAGCACCGGTATTGCCAATTTATACAGAAAAGGCAGACCCGGTGAGACGCGTTGGAAAGTTCGAAGATCAAATGGAGCTGCTTGGGGTGAGTGATGACTACCGCTGTAGAGTCTTCCCCACCACCTTGTCAGACACTGCCCAGGAGTGGTACTGGAAGTTCAAACCCGACTCCATCACCTCTTGGGAGAGCTTTAGGAAGGAGTTCTGCAGGCAGTTCAGTACTGCCCGAACCCCTCCTGTTTATGCCAACCACTTGGTGGACATTAGGCAAGGAAAAGATGAGTCTCTCAAGAACTATATTCAAAGGTTTATGAGAGAAGCCAATCGGGCTACCGTGGTTGGAGATGAAGGGAAGATGGTTGCAATCTCCTCGGGTATTATTTATCGAAGTCCTTTGTGGGACAGCATTCACCGCCATCTAATTTCAACTTTACAGCAGTTTTTGGACCGGGCAGATAAGTACATGAAGTTAGATGATGCCATTGAGAAAGGAGAGAACGGGTTGAACAACCCAAGTGGATCAGATGATACTCCAAAGGATAGCGGAAATGATCAAGGCGGTAGTAAGAAACGTGGGAATAATGGGTCTGACCGCCGCAGTGAGAAAAAAGCTAAGTCTAGATCGAATGACAAACCAACGAAGTATGAACCTCGATTCACCAACTACACTACTCTTTCGGCAACCCGAGCGGAGATCTATCTAGCCAGCCATCAGGAGGTCCCTTACCGGAGACCCCCACCAATCAAGAAGGAAATGAGTAAGAGGGATAAAAACAAGTTCTGTCGTTTCCATGGAGACTATGGTCACGACACGAATGAGTGTAATCACCTTAAAGATGAGATAGAGTTTCTCCTCCGGTCGGGGAAACTAAAAAAGTATAAGGCAGAGAAGACCCAGGGAGAGGGAAGCAGCAATAATCCTGGGTTCAAGCGGCAACGATCCCCACCTTTGCAACCTGAACCTGTGGACTTCACACTAGATACAATATGTGGAGGACCACATCTTGCTGGAGATAGCAACAAGGCGAGGGAGAGGTATGCTCGCACCCTTCGTCATGAGTTGGGGGCGGCATCCACTTCCGAGGTTATGACGGTGGAGGAGAGACCATCAAAGAACCCAAGGTATGAAAGTGAGTCCCTCACTTTCACTGAGGAGGATGTAAAACACGTGAGGTATCCTCACAATGACCCTCTTGTTGTGACAGTTCAAATAGCTAATATGAAGGTGAAAAGATGTCTGGTTGATACGGAAAGCTCCATAAACATTATTTATAAGTCATCTTTCGAAAAAATGAAGCTATCCATCAATGACTTGAAGCCATGTTCTCACGTCATTTATGGGTTTACTGGAGAGGGACTGTCACCAGCTGGGACAATAAAGTTACCAGTCACCACGGGGGAAGCCCCCAAGCATGAAACCGTGATGACTGAATTTTTGATTGTTGACTGCCCGTCTGCCTACAATGTGGTTATTGGTCGACCACTACTCACCAACTTGCATGCAGTAGTTTCAATTTGGCACCTCTCTATGAAGTTCCGGACCAGCGCTGGCATAGGCTGCGTCCAAGGAGACCAAAGGGAAGCTAGAGAGTGTTATAATGCCTCCATAGCTAAGGCAAAGAAAGGTGCCAAGGAGAACAACGTGATTGTATGCGATGAAAGAGAGGAGGTGGATGAGATGGACGTAGACCATAATCTTGTAGTAGTGAACGATGAAGAAGTGTTGGAGGAGTGTGGTCAGGAGAGCACTCCTAGTTTAAAAGAGCAGAAGACCCCATCAGGTGATGAAGTCACCAAATAGGGCGTTGCCCAAAGCGAGGGAAGAGATATAGATCCTTGCTTTGGGGATTATGAGAGTGACGTGGGACCGTCCGAGGAGTTAGAGGAGGTCCCTATAGATGTGAGTGACCCGACAAGAGGGGTCAAGATTGGGAAGAAGTTGAAAGCTGAGGTGAGGGAACAGCTGATAGAATTCTTGCGAAGAAATCAAGATATCTTCACCTGGTCTCACAAGGATATGGTGGGTATCTCACCAACTGTGATCAGCCACGTGCTCAACGTGGATGAAAGATATCCAGCAGTACAGCAAAAGAGGAGGTTGCTTGACAAGGATCGAGCAAAGGCTCTTAAGGAGGAGGTAGAGCGATTGAAGGAGAACGGGTTTATTAGAGAGGCATACTACCCAGCTTGGGTTTCAAACCCAGTCTTGGTGCCTAAACCCAATGGAAAGTGGAGGAGTTGTGTAGATTTTACTGATCTAAACAAAGCGTGCCCGAAGGATTGTTTTCCTTTACCGAGAATAGACCAGTTGGTGGATGCAACCTCTGGTCATGAGACCTTGTCCTTCATGGACGCATATTCGGGATACAACCAAATCAGCATGCATCCTCCTGATGAAGAGCATACCAGCTTCCGAACGGATATAGGGCTCTATTGCTATAGAGTGATGCCCTTCGGATTAAAGAATGCAGGAGCTACCTACCAGCGCTTGGTGAATGGTATGTTTCGTGACTTAATCGGCAAGAGCATGGAGGTATACGTAGATGATATGCTGGTGAAGTCAAAGGAAGCTGGGGGGCACGTGGGAGACTTAGAGGAGTGCTTTGCAATCTTAAGGAGGTATAACATGAAGTTAAACCCTCTCAAGTGTTCATTTGGAGTGGGTTCTGGTAAATTCCTTGGGTTTATTGTCAACTCCCGAGGAATAGAGGCAAACCCAGAGAAGATCAAGGCTCTCATAGAGATGAAGTCTCCGACTAGAATAAAGGATGTGCAAAGCTTGACTGGGCGGATTGCGGCTCTAAGCAGGTTCGTCTCAAAATCAACGGACAAGTGCATCTCGTTTTTTAACCTGCTTAAAGGAGGCAAGAAGTTCGAGTGGACCGCAGAGTGTGAACAAGCTTTCCAGGCGATAAAGGAGCATTTGGCTCAACCTCCTGTTCTTTCTAAGCCAGTTGATGGAGAGGACCTATTTATATATCTAGCAGTCACGGAACACGTTGTTAGTGCTGCCTTGGTACGTGAGGAGGATAAGGTGCAGCACCCAGTGTATTACGTTAGCAAGTGTTTGATAGGAGCGGAGTCCCGATACCCCATGATTGAGAAGTTGGCTTACTGCTTGGTACTTGCGTCATGAAAGTTGAGGCCGTATTTCCAAGCACACCCCATCAAGGTCCTCACTGACCAGCCTCTTCGCCAAGTTTTTCAAAAGCCGGAGTCGTCTGGTCGGCTACTTAAATGGGCGGTCGAGCTAGGCCAGTTTGAAATCAAATACCAACCAAGGACTGCTATTAAAGGTCAAG
The DNA here is from genome assembly GCF_963169125.1 of Humulus lupulus. NCBI lineage: Eukaryota > Viridiplantae > Streptophyta > Magnoliopsida > Rosales > Cannabaceae > Humulus > Humulus lupulus. Next base: position 160,358,233 of record NC_084793.1, on the reverse strand, counting down.
CCTTGGCAGATTTCATAGCCGAGTGTACCGGAATCGTTGAGGTCCCTGACCAGCAGGAGAGTGTTACTGGGTTAAAAGAAAAATTTCCTGCTTGGCAACTTTTTGTTGATGGATCGTCGAACGAGCACCATTCAGGAGCTGGGATTATACTAGTCACACCAGAGAAGCACCGAATTCATTGTGCACTAAGATTCGGATTTAATGCTTCTAATAACGAAGCGGAGTATGAGGCCCTCTTAGCAGGCTTGCGACTGGCTAGAGATGTACGTGCCCGGTCGGTGGAGATAAACAGTGATTCCCAATTGGTGGTTTATCAAGTATTAGGGGAATACCAGGCAAGGGGCCTACGCATGGTGGCATACTTAAACAAAACCAATGATTTGCTAGCCCAGTTCGAGGAGTATACCATCAAATTAGTACCAAGGGAGCAGAATTCCAATGTCGATGCTCTAGCAAAGCTTGCAAGTGCGAAAGATGCCGAAACACTGAATATAGTTCCAGTAGAGTACTTGGCGGAGCCGAGCATTGATAGACAAGAGGCCATGCCGATTACGATAGTCGACACCTGGATGACTCCCATCATTGCTTACCTTGAGCAAGGGACACTCCCAGATGGTCGTAATGAAGCAAGGAAAGTTATGAGGCAAGTTGCTAGATACACCATGGTGGATGGAGTGTTATATAGGAGAGGATACTCCTTACCTCTACTCAGGTGCATAACTCCCGACCAGTCAAAGAACTTATTAGCTGAGGTGCATGAGGGGTTCTGTGGAGATCATGCTGGGGGGCAGAGTCTATCTAAAAAGATCTTGAGGCAAGGATTTTTCTGGCCTACTATGAACGAGGACTCTATGGAATATGTGAAAAAGTGTGACAAATGCCAAAGATTTTCTAAAGTACCCAGAGCGCCCACAAATTTTTTGAAGCAAATGCAAAGTCCGTGGCCTTTTGCAGTCTGGGGCATTGATCTGATCGGGAAGTTACCCAAAGGAAAAGGAGGAGTGCAGTTCGCAGTGGTCGCGGTAGATTATTTTACTAAATGGACTGAAGCCAAGCCATTAGCCACGATTACATCGAAGAAAGTGTTGGATTTTGTTGTTAAAAACATAATATGTCGCTACGGTCTGCCTAAGAAGATAGTGTCTGACAATGGCACCCAGTTTGACAGCGACATATTTACCGATTTCTGCACTCGGCATGGCATCACCAAAAGTTTCTCCTCGGTTGCCCATCCTCAAGCCAATGGGCAGGTTGAAGCGGTGAACAAAACATTGAAGGACACTTTAAAGAAGCGCCTGGAGCAAGCTAAGGGTGCTTGGGCAGATGAGTTACCAGAGGTCCTTTGGTCATATAGGACTACCGCTCGGACGGCAACTGGCCATACCCCATTCTCTTTAGCATATGGGTATGAAGCCATGTTACCTGTGGAGATAGATCCACCCTCTCATAGAAGGACCATTTACAACCAAGAGGAGAACCATCAGTTGTTGGCAGAATCATTGGACTTCCTCGAAGAGAGGATCATTGGACTTCCTCGAAGAGAGGAGAGAGGAGGCAAGCCTCAGAGTAGCAGCTCATCAGCAAAAAGTGGCACGCTACTTCAATTCCAGAGTGCAAGATCGAAAGTTCCAGGTAAGAGATTTGGTCCTAAGGAAGGTGTTTGTTAGAGACCCAGCAGCTGGTGTGCTAGGACCGAACTGGGAAGGACCGTATCAAATTGAACAAGTCTTGCCGCCCGGCACTTACAAGCTTGCTCGGTTTAATGGGGAGCTGATCAGAAACTACTGGAATGGCGAGCACTTGAGAAAATATTATCAATAAATACTGCTTGCAGAGTAGTAACTTTGTATCAAGTGCTTAACTTGTTATTTAAGTTTTTGTTTGTGAACTGGTTATTTGCTACCCAGTCACACTATTTTGAACAATGTTATTTTGTGTGGAACTCGTTGTTAGACACGTTTTGTCATTTTTTATTACGAGTAATAAAAGGGACCACGCGCAGCGTGGTTGCATCTTGCTACTATTTTGCATATGTGTTGATTATTTTTGCTTGGCAGTGTTCAACTGTCATAATAATTTAAACAAAACAGGTCTTCTAAAAACTAAGTGTAAATATATACCGGACAGTGTTCAACTGGTCGGTATCATGATATGAAGGACCAACGTTTAAATAATATTTTTGTAGTGGTCAACTACTGAGATATCTTCGTATATTTTATGTGTTTCACGAGTAGTAACTACTCGAACAAATTCGATCAAGTAGCAAGTGATCAAGGATTTATCAACCCTCAATCACTTGGGGGGCACATAGGGTATACTGATATGTATGTCAACACAGGCAATAAGAACACGAGCAAATATATTTGTTTGGGCTGACTTGTAAGCTTGGAAGTCTAAAAAAAGCCATTAAGCTAACTTGTTTTACAAAGCTTAAGTAACTTAGAATTTTTCAAATTTTAAGTTAGAAACGGATATTCGTGTAATAAAAAATTTATGCTCATAAAAAGTTAGAGCAATAAGAGCATGAGGAAATATATTTAGTATGGACTTATGAAATGGTAAAAAATTTCTAAGTTAAAAAACTAAATACTCATGTGAAACTAAAGGCATCTAAGAACTTTGCTATGAACAATAAAAACTTAAAAGTTTAAAGTTGTCAACAAAGAAAGAGTAAAGTGCTAAATGTCAAAATAGCTCACTAGTTCGAGCAACAAAATACCTAGTAAACTATGATGAACTACAAGAGGGAGTCACTGGTGGGTTCCTCTAGGGGGTTGATCGACTGCCTCCTCCGCATCAGCTGATCCTCTCGCTCAGAATGATAAAGCAGAGCAGGCGGGGGTGAGTGCAGGAGGATTGGCAGCTTCTTCAGCGGCCCTTGCTTCACATCTGGCTAGCTCTTCTGCCTGAGCCTCCTTGGAGAAACAATCAAGATTAAGAGGCTTGTTCAGCTTCCAGACCTTATAAAAGCAGTCAAAACTGGCCTCCTCAAAGCGAATCAAGTCAAGCTCTTTTTCTTGCTTCAGCTCTTCGTTCTCGCTGATTAACCTCTCATTGTCTCGAACTAACTCTTTAATCTCGAGGGATTGCTTCTCCAATTGAGTTGTCAAGGAAGCATTAATTTGAGCCTGCTTCTGGTTCTCGTCAGAAAGCTTTTTGAGAGACTCGTCCCGTTCAGCTACGGTTCTCTCTGCTTGCTCCAGCTTGGATTTGGCCTCCACCAGTTGATCGTTCTGCACCTTGATCAACTCCTTGTAGTCTACGGCTCGGAGCTGAGCATGACCAATGGTGACAAGTGACTGCATTGAAGACAAAAGGTTAGTACAAGTAAAAATACTAATAACAAATTGTCTCAAGAAAAAATGCTTACCTTCATCAATTGAGCGAGTCCTCTCATCAAGACAACTTCGACACTAAGTCGAGGGTAGGAGTCTAGGCTTTGAAGCGTCGATGCATCATGGCCAATATCCTCAAGAAGTCCCTTGCCCAGGTCGCTAACAGCACGAAAAAGCTCGCTCGAACTACCCTGGTGAGTAGGAGTTAGGCTCGCAGAAGAAGGAAGGGAAGAGGGTGTCAATGGCGGAAGTGTAGTCGGTCCCTCAATTTGCCCCCCTTGACTGGGCGGTGCTACCTTCTGAATCTTCTGTGGAGGCATAAAGCCACTTCCATCACCAGTTTTCCTCTTTGAAGCAACGCACTCTCTGAACATGTTTGAATCTGCAAAGGGTGAAAAAACAAGGTTGTTAGAGAAATAAACATAATGAAACTTGTACAAGTGTATGCTACAATTGTGTTACTCTCTAATTACCAATTATCAAAAATATTCCTATTTTCACTAGACATGTGTTACCTGCGTTGAGGATCTGATCAAGGAACTCATCCTCGTCGTCCGAGGATGAGCTAAGTTCCCCATCAACCTGGATAGCTTTTCCTTTCCCAGGCTGAGCGGGAATAGTAGATCTGCGCTGAGGATCAGGTTCTCTAATGACTAGGTCGCCAGGTCTGCGAGAAAGCGGAGAAGGCCCAAGTGAGAGCCGATCAGTCATTTGCTCCGTGCCCTCATTAGACTGACCAGGTGTGTCGTTCTCCCCGGTGGTACTTTCCACCGCCAGATCCTGGTCACATGGCACCAGACCCACCATCTGGAGGAGGTCCAACGTGACCAACCTTTTCACATCCTTCTCTTTAAGACTCATGTTAGCCAACCTTTTGGCCCGCTTAAACATCCCTTCAGTAGGCAATGGTCGCTCGAATGGACCCGAGCGTGTAAAGGCCAAGTTGTTGGCCTCAATATCCAATGTGAGGAAGTATTCTTTATGATACTTCCCGGCGTTCGATTTGTGAGAGATGCCGTTGAGATATGTAATCCCCCTATGCCTATGATAGAAGTGGAAGAAGCCTGAGTTGTTGTGGGAAGGATTGGTCCGAAGATCAAACAGGTAATGCACCTCATGAGGGGTAGGCTCGTCCCAACCATTCAGGAAGTAAAGAATGTACAGCGCAGAGAGTGCCTGGATCCCATTAGGTGTGATTTGAAATGGGGAGACGTTGAAGTAGTCTGCTACAGACCGGAAATAGATGTGCAGCGGGAGTGTTGCTCCAGCATGCACATGATGCCTGGACCAGGCGCAGTATCTTCCACCGGGCCTATTAGCTCTTTGATGCGAGCCCGGACACGTCACATTCGCCCCGCTCAAGCCTAAAGCTTCAATGTGTTTTTGGAACAGCGCGGGATTAAGTTTTGAAGCTTCAGCAATGAACCAGGAAGGTTCTTCTTCTCCCTCATCACGTGGTTTCTGAACGGCTAAGCCCTGGATCGCGGTAGCAAAGTTCTAAGAAGGTTTTCTTGAAGCTGTAGTAGTGTGGGTTTGATTGCGCTTTACCACCTTCTGTACTGCTCTGCGGGCAACCTGCGGATCATGTTCCTGAGGGAGCCTGTTAGATTGCTTCACCCTCATCGTCGACTGAGAAGCTTGTCGAAGGAACTGTTCCTCGTGGAGAAGATATAAGGCTGAGCGGGGAAGGATTTGCTTGAAACGGCGAAGACGGTCTTCTGGAGTGCAACCAGTAGACGAGCCCGGTGAGGAATCGCTATTTAAGGGAGTCTCAATTGTTTGCGGGGTGGATGATTCAGAGTCCGTATGATTGTCACCTCCCCTATAGTCAGAGCGATTCATCTACAAAAATGAATAAAAAATGGGGAGGTGAGTAACCATACAGAAAAAATTCATCAAAAATAAGAATTATTTTTATACTTGGAAAATTTTGTCTAAGTTACAAAAATATAACGCATATGGAAAAAATAATGTTAATGCTCAAAAGTGCCTAAAAAGTACTTAAAGTATTGAACTTTTTAAAGTTTATACAAGGAGGCATTTTTGGGGTTTTCCTATAAGGCTAAGTTCCTTATGCGTGTAAGTAACACAAGAGGTTGGCTATGCATTTGGAAGGAAAGAAGGCCAAGGCCTAAGGAGTTAGGTGTGGTCCGATCGGACCACATTTTAGGCTCAAAGGAATGGTTTTATACCTCCAATCGGATGCCTAGATCCACTAAGTGAGCATGACCACAAAAGCGTTCAAGCCAAGGGAAGTTGAAGACGGTCCGATCGGACCATGTGCTTACTCTAGGGGATAACTTAGCATATTGCATTCGGTCAAATGCCAAGATGGGTTGGATACTCATAACCAAAGGAGCGTTCAGAGCTAATGGGGTCAAGGAACCGTGTATCCACGCAAGCCCAGAACAAAGTACAATTGGTCCGATCGGTCACTTTCTGGCCAGGAGACGTCCCGCCTCGCCACCGCTCGAGCCTCACGCGAAGTCCCCAGGACGTCCGATCGGACATAGCACGCCCGAGGAGAAGATGTTGAGGTCCGATCGGACGTGTGCCTCGTGCCTCCAAAAACTCCTAGCCAGCAGCAGCAACAATTCAGGTCCGATCGGGCATGGGTATCTAGGGAGGTTCGAAATTGGCTGTCAAAGACTTGGGCACTTAAAGGCAAAGGAAGGAACGTGTGGTCCGATCGGACCACACACTTGTCTAAAAATTTTCGAGGCCCGATCGGAAGTGACTGTCTCGCCTCATTCAGAAGGGATGCATGCCTTGAGCTTAAGCAATAGTTCATCATCCCCGATCGAACGTGGGCTCACGAGGAGGACAAAGTGTGGTCCGATCGGACCACACGTATGCCCAGAATTTCTGGGCAAAAAACTATGTAAAAAATGGTCCCTAATGGCATACTTTGCCTACCCCAAATCCGAACCAAATGGACAAAGCCCTAAAAATCCCTAGTCTAAACGCATTCCATCATTCACACAAACAAAAAACAAGATCAAAGTATAAAAATGAAAGGTTTTCCTTCATGATCTTAGAAACCCATTACACTATCAAAACCCTCAAAACCCACATCCATATTCATGTCAAAATAGCCAAAATGTCTTGAAATTCCTATGAAATTAGGGGTGAATTCGGGTTACCCATGCTACAAACCTCATCAAAACAACAAGCAAACACATTGTACAAAACATTTTTAAGAACTTCAAGAACATTCAAGATGCATATTCGGCCATGGCAATTTTTTGAGAATTTCTGAAAAAAAAAAATATATAGCAATCTAAAGGGCATGGAAAAGAAGACTTACCCAAGGTTGGAGAGCTTTGGGTTTGCTTGGAGGATGCTTGAAGATGAAGAACTCCCCCTTGAAGCTTGTGAAATCGGCAAGAAGATGGGATCCTTGGGAGTTTCGGCCAAGAGAGAAGATGAAGGGTTTTTTAGAGTAATTTTTGTATGTGTAAAGAAGAGAGTGTAAAGTGGGGATATTTAAAGGGAAAAAAGTGGGTTTTTCATTTACTTTTGGACCTTTGGTATTCTGGGACTATTTTTCTCCCCACGATCATGGGTGGATTTTTGCAGTGATCGTGGGTATGCTGCATGAAGATGAACAGTTATTATTTTTTATAATGACGTCAGCGGGAGAAAAAGTTTATTACGTGAATGAATCATATAATAAACTTGGGGGGCAAATGTTATCCCAAAAATTTGAAAAGAATGACGTGGCAGTAAAATTGACACATGGCATGAGTTAGTGGGGTGATCTGGCTCAGTAATGGCCCAATACATCAGTTAAGGAATTGGACAGATGGTCAAGCCAAATACGCCCGACCAAAGAGAATATTTGAACTAAGGTTGCTTGGCTCAGATCTCAGTTTGAAGACCTTAATAATTGAATTGGAGCCAAGTCCAAGAAGTTGAAGGGGAAGTTTGGATTTTGGTTCAAAGGATAAAAGCATTAGGTCCGATCGTACCTAAGCTTAGGGGACCTCTTGTTAAGATTGGCTCGAATGAGTTCAAAGAAAATGACCAAGGCTCAAGTTTTACTCAAGGGGAAAGCCACATAATGGCCGATCGGGTATGATGTGGAAGAGGTACACTTGGGCTTGAATGAGGTGAGGAGGAAAAGTATACCTCGGACCACTTTGGTCCGAGGAGAAGATGTTGGAGTCCGATCGGGCTTTGGTTGAAAAGGAGAGGCTCGGACCATTTTGGTCCAAGGAGAAAGGTCCAAGGTCCGATCGGACCTTGGTTGAACAAAGGAGGCTCGGACCATTCTGGTCTGAGGAGAAGAGGACTATGTTCGATCGGACATACTCATGAGGGTACCTTGGACCATTTTGGTCCAAGGAGATGTAAATGGTGGCTCGGACCACCTTGGTCCGAGGAGAAAGGTCCAAGGTCCGATCGGACCTTGGTTGAACGAAGAAGGCTCGAACCATTTAGGTCCGAGGAGAGGGGCATTGTGCCCGATCGAACAAGATGCCTATGGGAGTGCCTTGAACCATCTTGCTCCGAGGAGATGGCAAGGAGAAATGGCTCGGACCACCTTGGTCCGAGGAGAAGAGTGCAAGGTCCGATTGGACCTTGACTAGAGGAGCCAAAGAGGGTGGTTTGAACCACCTTAAGCCAAAGAAGAAGGCTATTGTGTCCGATCGGACACAATGAAGGGAAATGCCTCGAAGTAAGAAGCAAAGTAAGTACCCTCGGACCACCTTGGTTCGAGGAGAGCTAAATGTACATGACCTGTGGTCCGAGGAGAGCCATGCACATACCATCTTTGACCTACGAAAAGCTTGAAGAGTAGTCAACATGCATGAGAGACTACGTCAAACTGCCCAAAACTACTTCAGTGAGAATTGGTCTGAGCGTCCGGGAATCTCTCAATCCTCACTCGAATTTAGGGATCAGTTGTATTTTAAACATTTATTTTGTAATATAAATATTAGGTAAATAATGAAATATCTCGATCTAAAGGGGATATCAGTTGAGAATCCCAGGTCTATAAATAGAGAGTTGGGAGGATCGTAAAAGGACTTTTTGCAAAATCTAGAGTTAACCTGTGTTCTAGAGAGAGAAAGTGTTTTCCCTGAGAGAACCCCTTTTTGTATTCTGGAATATTTTACACTGAAGAAACTCAATTGACACGGTTCATCTGATCTTGAGTGTGAATACATAATAAAATCTCGTGTTATTTACTCTCATTGATAAAAACTGTCTGTTGTCGTTTATAATTCTCTTGAAGGCTTGTCGTAGTTGACGTTCTTACGTCGTTGGCTAAATTCACAGTCAACAATGGGGTTATCGGGTTATGGAAATAAATATTTGGAGATATATTTGAGGTTAGAATGTCTAGGAGGGAATATTGGGGAAATTTACCATTTTTCCCTCGGGGACGTGTTTGGTACCCCGAGCTTTGAGGTAACCTTAGAAGTTTAAGTTGAATAAAACAAAGTTAAGGAAACAATCAGAACTTAGGAACCTACTCACCCACTCTATCTCACTCTCTCATCTTCTTCCTTGGGAGCTTGGAGGTTCTTTTTGTGAAAACTACTTGGAAACTAAGAATCAAGTTAGCACTTTGGAGGCTAGGAGCTTGGTGCTTAGAGAACTAATTTGGGGATTTACTTCAGCTTAAGGTAAGCTTTAATCTCAGTGAATTGTATTGAATAGCTACTGGTCTTTCTTAGAGTATGCATGTGTGTTGAGTGAAGAATTGACTTTGAGTTTGATAAGGTTTTTGGCTTGAGTTCTTGTTGGGTTTTGTTGCTGAATCTATAGTATAACCTCTGTGATGATTAGTTTGGATTGTTGGCTTGATTTTGGGGATAATTGGATTGGTTTTTGAGGTAAAAATGGTGAGTTTTTCTGGGCTCGAGGGGTCGGGCCGCGGCGCTGTTGTTGTTGAGCTGCGACCCCTTAGAACATAGAGGCGTCTGGAATTGGAGGCGCATCGCAGCGCCCTTCAGGAAAGGCCGCGACGCGTGTAGGCTGATTTGAGGCAGGGCCTCGGGTTGAGCTGGGGGCCGCGGCATGAGTTCCTAGGGCTGCGATGCTTAGTGCATTTTTTGGTTCTAAAGGCTCGGGAATTCAATAGTTAAGGCTCGGGATGGATTTTATCACCCGGATTGATAGAATTCAATGTTCTGGAGACTAGAATTATGACCCAAAGCTATTCAATGGATTAGAACTTGATGGGTGGAAATTGTTAATGCGTTATGTCTAGGGTTTCGGCGAGGCACTAGGGGACTGTGCTCGGGACATCAGTACTTGGAAAGCTTGGGACAAAAGTAAGAAAACTACTGTTTCCATAGAGCTTGAGTTGCAAGGCCATGCGTTATGGTTGAGTTGCAGGGCGTGGCCCTTTGATTGAATTTATATGTGTTTAAGTATCTGTTTAGTTATATTATGTGTACATATAAATGAATGAATGGCGATGGCGATGGCGATGGCGATGGCGATGGCCGGGAATGGCAAAGGCTAGGAACGGCAAAGGCCGAGAATGGCAAGGGGCCAGGAGCAGCGTCTAGCACGCGGAGTGCGAGTTGCCAAGGTGAGACCCCAAAGGATACATGAGATATCCTCACAGTGCGGACCGTGAACCCAGGGCTTGGTAAAGCGCCTGAGACTGCATGGCCGTACGTGTATAGCCTGATGATGGCTTGTTTATATGTTAAGTGTTTGATATGCATATATTATCTGCTTGTGAGGGTTTTCTTGCTGGGCTTCGGCACACGGGTGCTCTATGGTGCAGGTAAAGACAAGGGGAAAGTTGACCAACCTTGAGTATGGTGAGCGTGATGAGCGGCGCATACATGTCTGGTCTGCCTGGTTGCCACGGCCATGGGTATTTTTGGGGATGATTGTACTGAACTTAAATTTTGTCGTTTAGCCGACTCTGGTTTTATTTTTTAATTGTAAATATTTCTAAATTGTATTTTTTTTGGGATCCCAACTGCTAAACGCTTTATAATTTTCAATGAATGGTTAATTTTCAAGTTTATGACTCTGGTAAGGGTTTAATTACACTTTTTTCCTAAAATCTCAATTGGCGAGTTAACTGCACATTTTTAAACTCACTTAGTAACGACTCTAAGGCAGTAGGGTGTTACAACTTGGTATCAGAGCGAGCCAAGGTTTATGGTTTCTGGAGAATGACTGAACATGTACGCTCGCTGTCATTGGCATGCTCGACTCAAGGTTGGTTGGTAATAATTGAATTGTGTATCTGATTATGTGCTTAAATGCCATGTTTGCCTGCTTATTCCATATAGATCATGATGAATGATTTAACGTATGCATGATGTTAGGGTAGTGTGTTATATGCTATCTGTGTGTTACATGGACTGTTGCTTATGGTTGACTGATGTAATTGGGAGGTGGTTTTGGATGTTGTTATCATGCCTGATGAGCAACGTCATTGATTGCAGGCATATTTGTTGAGATGCCTCGACAACATCTAGACTCTGCGGCAGTCAGGCCGAGGATGATAACCAAGGTCAGGACCCTCCACCTGCCCCACAAAATTGGCAACAAATGTTTGCCAAAATGGAAGCAAGATTGCAACGAACAGAAGAAGAGCTCTGACAATTGAGGCAACAGGCCCCTCCACAGGTCACTAGGTTGCCAATTTAGCAGGTTATGGCGCCAGTGCCAGTTCAACATGTTGTGGAGGACAAGTGGGAACCTTTATATGAGAGGTTCAGAAAGCAGCATCCTCCCACCTTTGAGGGTGGACCAGACCCACTGCGAGCAGAGCAGTGGATGAATATGATTTCCTCTATTCTCGACTTTATGAGGGTTGAGGGGAATGAGAGGGTAGCTTGTGCAAGCTACATGTTCAGAGAGGATGCCCGGATCTGGTGGGATGTTGTAGTTCAGAGGAGAAATGTGACAGCTATGACCTGGGAATAGTTCAGGAACATCTTCAATGAGAAATATTATAGTGTTACAGTCCGAGTTGCGAAGGTTGATGAGTTTATCAATCTAACTCAGAACCGGTTGACAGTGACAGAGTATGCTCTGAAATTTGACCGATTGGTGAAGTTTGCGCCAAATTTAGTGCCGCCAGATGTGGCAAGAAGAGACAGATTTGTACAGTGATTGAATGTTATGATTGTCCATGATGTGAAGATCACTTTGGATCCAGAGATTACTACCTATGCTTAGGTTGTAGACAAGGCCCTTACCGCTGAGGGGGCCGAGGACCAGATTTGGAGAGAGAGCACTGTCAGGCGCGATTCCAGGAGGACAGTGCCTCCTTTTATTGGATCTAGTCAGGGTAGTGGATCCAGTGAGAAGAAGAGGAAGGCCCCAGATTCCTTTGTTCCTCCCAGTTCAGATAGGAGGACACAGGGTGGTTTTAGTGGCTGTCAGGGTGGAAATGACAACTGGCGGAGTTTTCCAGTGTGTCCTCAGTGCAGACGACGACATCAGGGTGAGTGTAGGATTAGGGCCTGCTTTTTCTGTGGGAGTGTCAATCATCTGAAGAAGGACTGCCCATTAGTCAGGAAGGAGGAGTCGAAGTAGGGCAACAGTCTCCCTCCTGCCAGGGTGTTTACTTTGACTCAAACTGAGGTGGAGGCTAGCCCCTCAGTTGTGACAGGTCAGATTTCTAGTGCTAGTTCTTCTTATACTGCATTGTTTGTGTCTGCTAGAATGATAGATCAGCTGTGTAGACCTAGTGTTTTGTATTCTAGGGGTTTACAGACTTTGTTGCCAACTGGGGAGCTAGTAGTCTTTAGGAGGTGGATTAGAGCTTTACCAATAGAGGTAGGTGGTAGGGAATTGTTTGCTGATCTGATTGAGCTTACGATGGATGACTTTGATATGATCCTAGGGATCGATTGGCTATCAAAGTATGGGGCGAGGATTGACTGCAAGCGCAAGATGGTGACTTTTGAACCAGAAGGGGATGTGCCCTTTGTATTTGTGGGAACAGCTAGTGGACTGCGGGTACCTATGATTTCAACACTGAAGGCTATAGATCTGATGCAGGGAGGTTGCATAGGGTTCCTAGCGAATGTAGTGGATACCTCTAGGGTTGTGTCGGTTGGATCGGGGGAGACCAGATTGGTATGCGAGTTTCCAGATTTATTTCCAACAGATCTGTCAGGGCTGCTGCCGCAGCGGGAGATTGATTTAGTTATAGAGTTGGTACCAGGAGCGGAGCCAGTATCTAGGACACCTTACAGAATGGCTCCGGTGGAGTTAAAGGAGTTGAAGATTCAGTTGCAGGAGTTACTAGATTTGGGGTTCATCAGACCGAGTTTCTCGCCATGGGGTGCTCCAATGTTGTTTGTCAAGAATAAGGATGGATCTCTTAGGATGTGTATTGACTACAGGGAGCTGAACAAGTTGACTATTAAGAATAAGTATCTACTGCCTAGGATCGATGATTTGTTTGACCAGCTACAGGGAAGGACAGTGTTTTCCAAGATAGATCTCCAGTCAGGTTACCATCAGTTAAGGATCAAAGAGGAGGACATACCAAAGACCGCTTTTCGCACGAGGTATGGGCACTATGAATTCCTGGTTATGTCCTTTGGATTAACCAATGCCCCAGCAACTTTTATGGATATGATGAATAGGGTTTTCAGGGATTATTTGCACAAGTTTGTGATTGTGTTCATCGACGACATTCTAGTGTACTCACTGTTAGAGACAAAGCATGAGCAGCATCTACGTCTGGTATTGCAGCGGTTAAGGGAGCATAGGTTATATGCTAAGTTCAGCAAGTGTGAGTTCTGGTTACCACAAGTTACATTTCTGGGCCATATTGTCAGTAAGGAGGGGATTCTGGTTGACCCAAGTAAGATTGAGGCAGTAAGAGACTGACCTAGACCAAGCGTTGTTCCTGAGGTGAGGAGTTTTCTGGGATTGGCAGGGTATTATCGGTGGTTTGTTGAGGGATTCTCCAAGAAAGCCACACCATTGACAAAATTGACAAAGAAGAAGACAAAGTATGTTTGGACAGACAGATGTGAAAACAGTTTCAAAGAGTTGAAGCGACGACTGATCACTGTACCAGTATTGAGTCTGCCGACAGACAATGAAAAGTTCGTGGTTTATTGTGATGCTTCCAGATAGGGTTTAGGGTGTGTGTTGATGCAAGCTGGGAAGGTGATAGCCTACGCATCGAGACAGTTAAAGGAGTATGAACAGAGATATCCCACGCATGATCTAGAATTGGCAGCGGTGGTATTCGCACTTAAGATTTGGAGACATTATCTATACGGTGAGAAGTGCGAGATATACACCGACCTTTGAAGTACTTCTTTACTTAGAAGGATCTGAATATGCTCCAGAGACGGTGGCTGGAGTTGGTTAAGGATTACGATTGTGACATCCTATACCATCCTAGGAAGGCTAATGTAGTAGCTGATACATTGAGCCGGAAAGGCCTAGGACAGCTGTTTAGTTCTAGCTAAGGAGATGACTAGAGCAGGTATAGAGTTGGTGTTTGGTCGGTTAGCCAACATCACTATTCAGTCTACGTTCCTTGAGAGGATCAAGGAGGCACAGGGAAATGATTACCAGTTGAGGAGTTACAGGGAGAACATCTTAGTCGGAGCGACTAAGGACCTTTCTATCTCGGAGGTGGGGTTACTGAAGCATAAGGGTCGAATCCGTGTTCCGATGGATTCTGATATCCGGTGAGAGATCTTAGATGAACTGTATACCACTCCTTATTCCTTACATCCGGGTACGACGAAGATGTACCAGGATTTGAGAGCTTTGTATTGGTGGTCGGGCATGAAGAGGGATGTGGTGGATTATGTGGCCAAGTGCTTAACTTGTCAACAGGTCAAGGCTAAACATCAAAGGCCAGGAAGGTTGCTGCAGCCTCTAGGGATTCCGGAGTGGAAGTGGGAAGATATCGCCATGGACTTTGTGGTTGGTCTGCCGAAGACCATGGGACAGCATGACTCGGTGTGGGTGATTGTGGATAGGTACACCAAGTCCACCCACTTTTTACCAGTCAGGATGACTTATACTGTGGAGCAGTATGCTGAGTTATATGTGAAGGAGATTGTTCGACTGCATGGGGCTCCAAGGTCGATAGTATCCGACAGGGACCCCACATTCACCTCCAAGTTCTGGGAGAGTCTGCAGAAGGCTATGGGCACACAGTTACGATTTAGTACCACTTACCATCCTCAGACAGATGGTTAGACTGAGAGGACGATTCAAATATTGGAGGACATGCTACGAGCCTGTGTGCTAGATTTTTGGGGGTCTTAGAGTAAGTATCTCCCTTTGACTGAGTTCTCATACTACAACAGTTATCAGGCGACCATCGAAGTGGCTCTGTATGAGATGTTGTACGGGAGGAAGTGCAAATCACCTATCCATTGGGATGAGACTGGTGAAAGGAAGTACTTAGGTCCTGAGATGTTCAGAGGGTCGATGAGGCGGTTGAGAAGATTAGAGCTCGAATGCATGCCTCCCAGAGTCGCCAGAAGAGTTACTCAGATCTGAGACGCAGGAGCGTGGAGTTTCAGGTTGGTGACCATGTGTTCCTTAGGGTTTCACCTTTGAGGGGAGTGAAACGATTTGGTGTTCGGGGCAAGCTGAGCCCTAGATTTGTTGGCCCCTTTGAGATTCTGGAGCGGGTTGGAAAGGTAGCTTACAGATTGGCAATTCCACCAGCCTTATTAGGGGTTCATGATGTGTTTCACGTGTCCATGCTCCGGAAGCATGTGTCTGATTCGACGCATGTTTTGAGTTATGAGAATTTGGAGCTGGATCAGGATTTTTCTTATAAGGAGAAGCCAGTTCAGATTCTCGACCAGAAGGATAAAGTCTTGCGGAGCAAGACCATCGCTGATACGAACCACACCAACGATTGTGGTGAAACCCGACACCAAATATGGCAGCCACCAAGAACACACGAAATTGGAATGAAGAACCGCGACCCAATGCTTAGCCAAGCACGAACCTTGGTATGAGGAAGACGCCACAAACGGGGATGGGAATCCATTTGATAAGTCGGATTGAACGCCACAAGGAATACCCTTGATAAGTTCGAATAGTCTCTTCAAGAACTCAAGAAGAAAACCTCTCAATTTTCATTTCATCAAAATCTGCCTTTCCCAAACGTTTACAAGGCCTATATATAGCCGAAAACTACATCAAGACAAGCCCCTTTGTCTTCCTAATGAAAACCGAAAATTAAAGACAAGCCTTTTGTCTTCCTAATGAAAACCGAAAATTAAAGACAACCCCTTTGTCTTCCTAATGAAAACCGAAAATTAAAGACAAGCCTTTTGTCTTCCTAATGAAAACTGAAAATTAAAGACAAAAGGACTCTTGGACTCACACAAGTCAAGTGTTTGACTTTTCACAAAATAAACAAAGACTAAATAAAAAAATACAAGATGGCAAAATACAATAAGACTCATCAAGCTTCTAAACTAGGTCTACTTTGATGAGTATGACAAGTCTTCGTTCTCCTTCAGTGTTGACCACGGTCACCTCTTGTTTTAGGACTCTGTGGACTAGGCTGTTAAGTTCTTCTTTGAATCTCTTGGCTCGTGCCCTCATCACCGGACCAACTGGAACTTGACTTGGATCTTTAGTCTTGGTGTCCTCATCATTCCCCCCCTCTTGAGAAGGATTTGACCTCAAATCGTCACCTGCATCAAAAGGACTCAAATCAGAAACATTAAAAGTAGCACTAACAGTATACTCACCAGGTAAATCGAGTCGGTAGGCATTGTCATTGATCCTTTCAAGTACTTGAAATGGACCATCTCCTCGAGGTAGCAATTTGGAACGTCTTTGTGCTAGGAATCGTTCTTTCCTCATGTGTAACCATACCCAATCATCGGGCTCAAAAACCTGCTTATGATGACCCTTGTTAGCTTGCTTAATGTACTGTTCAGTCCTTCTCTCTATGTTGAGTCGTGCCCTCTCATGGATTTGCTTCACAAATTCTGCCTTCTTCTTTCCATCTAAATTCAAATGCTCAGAAACAGGTAAAGGTGATAGATCCAAAGGAGTTAGAGGATTAAAACCATAAACAATTTCAAATGGTGAAAATTTAGTAGCAAAATGAATGGAACGATTATAAGCAAACTCAACATGTGGTAAACAATCTTCCCAAGTCTTAATATTTTTACTTATGATAGCCCTCAACAAGGTGGATAGAGTCCTATTAACTACTTCTGTTTGACCATCGGTTTGAGGATGACAAGTAGTAGAAAACAATAGTTTTGTCCCAAGTTTACCCCACAATGTTTTCCAAAAGTAGCTTAAGAATTTAGCATCCCTATCTGATACAATTGTCCTAGGCATACCATGTAATCTCACAATCTCCCTAAAGAACAAATCTGCAACGTTAGAAGCATCATCAGTTTTATGACAGGGGATAAAATGAGCCATCTTAGAAAACCGGTCTACCACCACAAAGATTGAATCCCTCCCACGCTTACTTCTAGGTAAACCCAACACAAAATCCATCGAAATATCAACCCATGGTGAACTAGGAATAGGTAGGGGTGTGTAAAGGCCATTTGGTTGAACTCTCGATTTAGCTTGCCTACAAGTGACACACCTACCACAAATTCGTTCAACATCTCGTTTCATGTGGGGCCAAAAGAAGTGCTCTTGTAACATAACTAGGGTCTTAGCAACTCCAAAATGTCCCATCAACCCTCCCCCGTGGGATTCCCGAACTAACAAGTCTCTTAAAGAACAATTAGGTACACACAACCTATGCTCCCTAAACAAGAAACCCTCATGCCTATAAAATTTTCCCTCAGCAGATTTTTTACAAACACCATAAATCTCCCCAAAGTCATGGTCAACAGGATGAAGCTCCTTAATGTGTTCAAAACCAAGTAACTTAGCATCAAGAGTAGAGATTAAGGCATACCTGCGAGAAAGGGCATCAGCAACCACATTCTCCTTACCTTGCTTATACCGAATGACATAAGGAAATGTCTCAATGAACTCAACCCATCGTGCATGTCTCTTGTTGAGCTTGTGTTGGCCTTTCAAATGTTTCAAGGATTCATGATTTGTGCGAATCACAAACTCTTTCGGCCACAAATAGTGCTGCCATGTTTCTAAAGCTCGCACTAGTGCATACAACTCTTTGTCATAGGTGGGGTAATTAAGGGAAGCCCCGCTTAGCTTTTCGCTAAAGTATGCAAGCGGTCTCCCATCCTGCATAAGAACAACGCCAATACCTATACCAGAAGCATCACATTCAACTTCAAACGTGTTAGAAAAGTTTGGCAAAGCAAGTAAAGGAGCATGAGTAAGCTTGTATTTAAGTAGCTGAAATGCCTCCTCTTATGCTTCACCCCATTTAAATGTTACATTCTTTTTGATAACTTCTGTAAGTGGTGCGGCGATGGTGCTAAAATCCTTCACAAACCTCCTGTAAAAGCTAGCAAGTCCATGAAAACTTCTAACATTACTTACACTGGTGGGGGTCGGCCATTCTTGGATGGCTTTGATCTTCTCCTCATCAACCTCAATACCTGTAGCACTCACAACAAAACCTAGGAAAACAAGCTTATCGGTGCAAAAAGTACATTTCTTGAGGTTAGCATAAATTTCTCTTTCCTAAGCACATCCAAAACATAATGTAAATGTGAGGCATGATCATGCAAGCTCTTGCTATAAATAAGAATATCATCAAAATACACAACAACAAATTTTCCAATGAAAGCACGCAATACATGATTCATTAATCGCATGAAAGTGCTAGGTGCATTAGTTAATCCAAAAGGCATGACTAACCACTCATACAATCCATGTTTAGTTTTAAATGCAGTTTTCCACTCATCTCCTTCTTTCATTCGTATTTGATGATACCCACTCTTAAGATCAATCTTGGAAAACACACAAGAACCATGCAACTCATCTAACATATCATCTAAACGAGGGATGGGATGTCGATATTTTACCGTTATGTTGTTGATGGCTCGACAGTCAACACACATCCTCCATGTTCCATCCTTCTTAGGAACGAGAATCACTGGAACAGCACAAGGGCTCATGCTTTCTCTCACATGCCCTTTCTCCATCAATTCTTCAACTTGCCTTTGTAGTTCCTTTGTTTCATCAGGATTACTTCTGTATGCTGGTCGGTTTGGGATTGAAGCACCTGGAACAAAATCAATTTGATATTCGATCCCTCGAATAGGTGGTAAACCATGTGGTACCTCCTCGGGAAACACATCCTCGAACTCCTGCAAAATAGAAACAACAACACTAGGCAGCGAAGAATCAAGTTGGTTAATGTTTAAAAGAGCCTCCTTGTACATGAGTAAAATCATTGGCTGTTTTGTAAGCAATGCTCGCTTAGCCTCACTTTTTTTTGCATACAAATTATTTTGTTTTCTCTCTAATTTTTCCACATTGATTGAACTCTTCTCTTTCTTTTTTCTCTCACTTGAGTCCACACTTCTCTCTCTTTGTCTCTCTTTTTTCTCACTCTCATTCATCTTTTCACTCTCCTTCTTTTGCTCACTCAATTTTTTTTTATCACTCAATTTTTGCAACCTCACTTGGTCTTCATATACTTGCTTTGGCGTCAATGGAGCTAGAGTGATTGTTCATTGATGGAACGTGAATGAATACTTGTTGGTGAAGCCATCATGCTGGACTCGCCGATCAAATAGCCAAGTCCTTCCTAGAAGGAGGTGTCCAGCTTGCATGGGAACCACATCACACAATACCTCATCCTCATACTTGCCAATTCGAAATGATACCAGCACCTGTTTTGTAACCCTCACTTCCCCACTATCATTCAACCACTGCAACTTGTATGGACAAGGATGTCTAAGCGTTGAGAGCCCCAGCTTTTCAACCATGGAAGAACTAGCAACGTTAGTGCAACTACCACCATCAATAACAACACTGCATACCGTGTCTTTCACATGACAACGAGTGTGAAAGATGTTCTCTCGCTGCACCTCTTCTTCCTCTTCTTTTGCTTGCAAGTTTAAGGCTCGTCTTGTGACTAGTGCAAGCATTTCACCAGATTCTGGCCCATACTCTTCATCATCGATAGAAGCATCTTCCAATGGTGGCATGTCAGCAAGATCATCTTCATCTTCAGAATCGAGCTCGCCACTTTCTCAAATCACCATAACTCTCTTGTTTGGACATTGGCTAGCTATGTGTCCTCGCCCCTGACATTTGAAACACTTTATCTCACTAGAACGGGACGAAGTAGGGGCTGTTTTACCTTGAGGGGTCGTGGCTGGTTTTGGTGTAAAGGATGAAGTAGGTTGCTCTTCTTCCTTCTTTGGATAGTTCGACCGCCAAGGTGTTGCACTTGAATTGTGTGGGCTCGGTCTTGGCTTTGAACTTGTACTACCCCTCTTGAGCTGCCTCTCAACTTTGATTGCCATATGCACCAAATCTTCCAATTCCACATAATGGTGTAGCTCAATTGGATTAGCAATCTCTCGGTTCAACCCATTCGAAAACCTTGCCATTGTTGCCTCCCGATCCTCTTCCACATTGGCTCTAATCATAGCCATCTCCATCTCCTTGTAATACTCATCAACACTCTTGGAACCTTGACGAAGACCCTGCAACTTAAGGTATAGATCTCGATAATAATGAGATGGTACAAACCGTCGCCTCATCACCCTCTTCATAGCCTCCCAAGTGTCAATGGCACGATCTCCATTTCGCCTCCTATTGATGCACAACTGATCCCACCAAACAATAGCATAATCAGTAAATTCAATGACAGCTAGTTTTACCTTCTTCATGTCAAAGTAGTTGTGACAATCGAAAACCAACTCCATCTTCTTTTCCCACTCAAGGTATGCCTCAGGATCACTCTTGCCTTGAAAGGCGGGGATTCCCATCTTGATATTTCCCAAATTATTGTCTACCCAGTTCCTAGCTTCCCTATCTCGGCCATACCTCCTATGGTTACCCTCTGACATCCTATCATATTCTTCCTCTAAATCGCCCCCATCAAACTCTCTTTCACCCTCAACATCCCGTTGTTGCACCCTGTTCCTCCGTGCCCTCCATTGCGTTCCCTCTTCTACCCTATCCAACCTCTCATGTATCTGCTCACACTCCGCCCTCATCATCCTTCGCATCTCCCTAATTAATGCTTGCATTTGTAGATTCGGAACCTCAGGTGGCGGAATATCATTGCTTGCATCTTTCTCTGGATTTTGTGCCATGATGGAAATCTGCAAAATAAGGTTAGAATAATATGGAGAAAAGACCTCACCACACTCCCTCACGTGTTTCACTCGAACAATATTTTCACCCAAATCCCCTCGTGTTTCACTCAATTTCAATGGCTTTTACCCTCAAATAGGCTCACACCTCTGCCTTTTTCCACTCGTATTCTTCTTTAAGTTCTTTCAAAACTAATCACACAATATCATGGAGGATTCAAGTAGCAAATCAAACCAGAAAGAACCGAACGAACATAGAAAAACTGATGAAAAATGACGAAAAATGATGATTTTTGGATCACTTGTGTGGGGTTTTGGCCAAAAGGCCTCTAGACCATAAGGAACAAGAGTAGAACAAAAAAATTTAAGAGAGGTTTCCAGACTTTTTTTTTTTTTTTTTTGGTCTTGGATCCCCTTGAAATTTCCTTTTCTTTCTTCCTTTTTTTTTTTTGAGAAACTTGATAATCACTTCTGAAAAGAAAAATTTTGAACACCAAAGAACCAACCCGAAAACCAAGCAATCTGTGGTACTATAACAGATTCAAGAACACACCAATATTCCCAAAAACCAATCTGTGTTTCAACCAATAACAGAATAACCAATAGCCCCAACACAAATCTGTGATTCAACCAATAAGAACAAAACCAAAATAGTTTGTGGCACTATAACAGTCTCGGATTTCACAACAAATAAAGGAACCAATTGACACAAGGAAACAATTGAAACAAGATTTGTGGCTCGGATTTCACAACAAATAAAGGAACCAATTGACACAAGGAAACAATTGAAACAAGATTTGTGGCTCGGATTTCACAACAAATAAAGGAACCAATAGACACAAGGAAACAATTGAAACTTTGGCAACAAATAAGGGAAACAAGGATACAAGGAAACAATTGAAACTAGGAAATTAACAAGCTCGAGAATAGAAAAAAAAACATGACTAGCTGAACACGAATTGAAAATAGGAACACGAATTATTATTATTATTTTTTTTAGAAACCCTAATATAAGAACACGAATTGAATAGAAAAAAAAAACACAAAGGAAAGGATAGGCCAAACCGGATGATCCTAATCTCTGATACCAACTGATACGAACCACACCAACGATTGTGGTGAAACCCGACACCAAATATGGCAGCAACCAAGAACACACGAAATTGGAATGAAGAACCGCGACCCAATGCTTAGCCAAGCACGAACCTTGATATGAGGAAGACGCCACAAACGGGGATGGGAATCCGTTTGATAAGTCGGATTGAACGCCACAAGGAATACCCTTGATAAGTTCGAATAGTCTCTTCAAGAACTCAAGAAGAAAACCTCTCAATTTTCATTTCATCAAAATATGCCTTTCCCAAACGTTTACAAGGCCTATATATAGCCGAAAACTACATCAAGACAAGCCCCTTTGTCTTCCTAATGAAAACTGAAAATTAAAGACAAGCCTTTTGTCTTCCTAATGAAAACCGAAAATTAAAGACAACCCCTTTGTCTTCCTAATGAAAACCGAAAATTAAAGACAAGCCTTTTGTCTTCCTAATGAAAACCAAAAATTAAAGACAAAAGGACTCTTGGACTCACACAAGTCAAGTGTTTGACTTTTCACAAAATAAACAAAGACTAAATAAAAAAATACAAGATGACAAAATACAATAAGACTCATCAAGCTTCTAAACTAGGTCTACTTTGATGAGTAGGACAAGTCTTCGTTCTCCTTCAGTGTTGACCACGGTCACCTCTTGTTTTAGGACTCTGTGGACTAGGCTGTTAAGTTCTTCTTTGAATCTCTTGGCTCGTGCCCTCGTCACCGAACCAACTGGAACTTGACTTGGATCTTTAGTCTTGGTGTCCTCATCAATCACCTTGGTAAAAGTGTTGTGGAGGAACAGCAAGGTCGAGCAGGTGACATGGGAACTGGAATCAGAGATGGGGAGCGGTATCCCGAGTTATTCAGGTAATTTCGAGGACGAAATTTCTGTAAGGAGGGGATAGTTGTAATGACCCAAATTTTCTAATAAGGCAGCCTTGATTAGCGTGCTTGGAGGGCAATAAGTGAATTATTGTTATAATATGTGAATTTGTGTGAATATGTGATAATTGTGATATATCTGTGTTGCATGATCCAAGACAGTCCTAGGGAGCGGTTAGCTAGAAAGTCACATCGGGGTCGAAAATCTGACTCAGGACGATTCGAGGGGTATTTCGGGTATTAGAAATTTTATGGGGTTATCGGGTTATGGAAATAAATATTTGGAGATATATTTGAGGTTAGAATGTCTAGGAGGGAATATTGAGGAAATTTACCATTTTTCCCTCGGGGACGTTTCTGGTACCCCGAGCTTTGAGGTAACCTTAGAAGCTTAAGTTGAATAAAACAAAGTTAAAGAAACACTCAGAACATAGGAACCGACCCACCCACTCTATCTCTCTCTCTCATCTTCTTCCTTGGGAGCTTGGAGGTTCTTTTTGTGAAAACTACTTGGAAACTAAGAATCAAGTTAGCACTTTGGAGGCTAGGAGCTTAGAGCTTAGAGAACTAATTTGGGGATTCACTTCAGCTTAAGGTAAGCTTTAATCTCAATGAATTGTATTGAATAACTGCTGGTTTTTCTTAGAGTATGCATGTGTGTTGAGTGAAGAATTGACTTTGAGTTTGATAAGGTTTTTGGCTTGAGTTCTTGTTGGGTTTTATTGCTGAATCTATAGTATAACCTCTGTGATGATTAGTTTGGATTGTTGGCTTGATTTTGGGGTTAATTGGATTGGTTTTTGAGGTAAAAATGGTGAGTTATTCTGGACTCGAGGGGTCGGGCCGCGGCGCTGTTGTTGCTGAGCCGCGACCCCTTAGAACATAGGAGCGTTTGGAATTGGAGGCGCGCTGCGGCACCCTTCAGGAAGGGCCGCAGTGTGTGTAAGCTGATTTGAGGTAGGGCCTCAGGTTGAGCTGGGGGCCACGGCATGAGTTCCTAGGGCCGCTGCGCTTAGTGCATTTTTGGGTTCTAAAGAGGTTTTATGCTCAGGAATTCAATAGTTAAAGCTCGAGATGGATTTTATCACCCGGATTGATAGAATTCAATGTTGTGTAGACTAGAATTATGACCCAAACCTATTCAATGGTTTAGAACTTGATGGGTGGAAATTATTAATGCATTGAGTCTAGGGTTTTGGCGAGGCTCGGACTAGGGGACTGTGCTCGGGACATCGGTACTTGGAAAACTTGGGACACAGGTAAGAAACCTACTGTTGCCATAGAGCTTGAGTTGCAGGGCTCGACCCTATATGGTTGAGTTGCAGGGCATGGTCCTTTGATTGAATTTATATTTGTTTAAGTATCTGTTTAGTTATATTATGTGTACATATAAATGACTGAACGGCGATGGCCAGGAACGGCGAAGGCCGGGAACGGCGAAGGCCGAGAACGGCAAGGGGCCGGGAGCAGCGTCTAGCACGCGGAGTGCGAGTTGCCAGGGAGAGACCCCAAAGGATACCTGAGATATCCTCACGGTGCAGACCACGAACCCAGTGCCTGGTAAAGCGCCTGGGACGGCATGGCCGTACGTGTATAGCCTGATGATGGCTTGTTTATACGTTAGTGTTTGATATGCATATATTATCTGCTTGTGAGGGTTTTCTTGCTGGGCTTCGGCTCACGGGTGCTCTATGGTGCAGGTAAAGGCAAGGGGAAAGTCGGCCCTCCTTGAGTATGGTGAGTGTGATGAGCAGTGCGCACATGTCTGGTCTGCCTGGCTGCCACAGCCAGGGGTATTTTTGGGAATGATTGTACTAAACTTAAATTTTGTCGTTTAGCCAACTTTGGTTTTATTTTTGAATTGTAAATATTTCTAAAATGTATTTTTTTTTTGGGATCCCAACTGCTAAACGCTTTATAATTTTCAATGAATGGTTTATTTTCAAGGTTATGACTCTGGTAAGGGTTTAATTACACTTTTTTCCTAAAACCTCAATTAGCGAGTTAACTGCACATTTTTAAACTCACTTAGTAACGGCTCTAAGGCAGTAGGGTGTTACACCAAGGGCCTCATAAGGCATGTGCCCCTCTTATAGAGCCTCGCTTCATGCACAGGCTTAGGTAGGATCACCCCTCAAAATTAACAACACGTCTCGCACTGAGGGTCCCAAGGAGGAGGATATTCCTTTCTTGCAATAGACCACCTCGCCCCTAGGCGTCTCGCGAGGCTTGGCCTCGCCCCTAGGTGTCTCGCGAGGCACGGCCTCGCCCCTAGGTGTCTCGCGAGGCAAGGCCTCACCAAAGCATCTCACACCACCACCGTCTCGCGAAGCATGGCCGCGCCAAGGTGTCTCACACCATCACCGTCTTGCAAAGCACGACCTCGCCAAAGTGCCTCGCGCACTTGGGTCCATGCCGCGAGAAGGGCCTCGCGCTGCGAGGCATACCTCGCCTCACCCAGGCATGCATCTCGCAGCCCCCAAGCAACCTTGCCTCACCTCGATGGTCTCATGGCCCCTCGCGCACCTGAGTCCATGCTGCGAGAAGGGCCTCGCACAGCAAGGCACACCTCACCTCGCCCAGGCATGCGTCTCGCAGCCCCCAAGCAGCCCTGCCTCGCCTCGATGGCTCGCGGCCCTTCACGCATGGGGACCGCGGGTCATTGGTCTCGTGAAGTGAGACCATCAACTCATGCATGGGCATCAAGTCTTATCACATATGTAATAGGACTCGTTGAAGAGGCCTTATCTCTCTCCCTGAGATAAGCGCCACCAATGGGGCACCTCTCTCCCTGTGGGTCTCACGGGATGTAATGTCGAGGACCTCTTTAACACGCGTTAAAGGAAGGATAGGGAAGGCCTCACAATGATTTGGTATGAAGTCAGAAGAGGTACATGATGAGGACACCAAGACTAAAGATCCAAGTCAAGTTCCAGTTGATCCAAGTCAAGAGGGGAGGAATGATGAGGACACCAGTTTGGGACCTTGATCAATATTTAGCTTCTTGTAATGAGTCTTATTAGATTTTGGCATCTTGTATTTTTATTTTAATCAGTCACTTAATCACGTTTTATTTAGTCTTTGTTTTTATCTTGTGAAAAGTCAAACACTTGACTTGTGTGAGTCCAAGAGTCTTTTTTTTGTGATTGTTAGGGTTTTCATTAGGAAGACAAAGGGGCTTTTCTTTCATGTAATTTCGACCATAAGAGGGCTTGAAAACGTTTGGAAAAATCAGATTATGATGAAATGAAATTTGTGAGTTTTTCTTCTTGAGTTCTTGAAGAAACTATTAGAACTTATCAAGGGGCTCCTTGTGGCGTTCAACCTGACTTATCAAACGGATTCCCATCCCCGTTTATGGCGTCTTCCTCATACCAAGGTTCGTGCTTGGCTAAGCATTGGGTCGCAGTTCTTCATTCCAATTTCGTGTGTTCTTGGTGGCTGCCATATTTGGTGTCAGGTTTCACCACAATCGTTGGTGTGGTTCGTATCAGTACAGAGTGCGTTTACAAACCAAGAGGAGTTAGAGTACGGACACGATGTACACGACAGATAGGTAGTAGTCGCACGAGTAAGGTACCTGATGTGGTCCTCATCAGTCAATCTCTGACACTCGTACTAAGCAAGTAGTGAAGGCCTATTTGAGCACTAAAGTGGAGGTTCTCCCACAAACTCTAACAATGTACTGGAGCCGACACCACAACCCTCTGCTCCTCAATGACCTGTGCCACAACCCTGACAATGTACATACGTACAATCTTGTCCCCTAGGACGACAATGTATCAGGGACCATTAAAGCCCCATTAAGTCCAACTCGGGTAAATGGGCCTTAACAATTGGGCTTGTATAGAGGAGGGCTGGGTCCAGTATGTCGTTCTCACTACAAAGGCCCCCAATCTTCCATACAAGGTCCAAAAGATAGGAATTTAAACCTTCGTTTTATTAATTGATTAGGCCCACTATAGTCATGCAAAGCAAATGGGCATTCACAAGTGGAATCACCCACAAGAGAGGAATTTAAACTTTACATTTTCTAATGGGCCCAAATAAAACCTATCATTTTATGAATATTTTATTTGGCCAAATCCATATATCTAACAAACATATGGACCACTATATGCATCTAAGCCCAATTGTAAAAATACCACATATAGTGCAAACATTCATGTTATAATTGGATGGGCCTAATCATGTTACTATATGAGCAATTCTATGAATTTATGCAAAAATACCACAATTTATTTCATTTGCAAAAATACCACAATTAATTATTTAGAATTTATCAAAAAAATTCAAATTAATTAAATTTTTACAAAAATACATCAATTTAAATGAAATTTATCAACAATTAACAATAGTTCATTTAAATTTCATTTATTATCAACAATCAACTTGGTTTAGGTTAATTTGAAAAAAAATATTAATTTAATTTAAATAGGATTTATCAACAAATAACCAAAATTAATTTAAATCTCATTTATGAAAAAAAATATATTTTATTAATTGGTTGAAAAAAAATGATATTTTTAAAAATTTAACCAATTTTAAATTTTAAAATCAATATCTTAACTGTTTTTCAAAAATATCTTATGTTGTTACAACTATAAGCAAATATTTTAACCATTTAAAAAAATAACATATTAATAGTTATAACAATCCTAAAACATCTCAAAACAGTTAATCAAATTCAAATATCCATAAAAATATCTAACTAACAATATTCAAATTTCAAATAATTTAAATATTAAAAACTATAGAATAAAAAGATATTTATATTTTTAAATAAAGATTTAATAAAAATATCAAGAATTTAAAAGAAAATATCTGATATCATAATTCTAATATTTTAATATATTAAAAGATTTAAAATTAAGTTGTTTGTCTTATACAGGATCTTTATTTATTTTCATGTAGATGTAATATTAAACAAATTAATATGAGATAACCTAGAACATGTTTCTAAAATTGAATTCAAAGAGAAACAATTATAAGAATACTTACAGTATACACAACGGAATGAATGAGTTCTTCCTTCAGTTTCTCTAACTCTTGTATCCCTTCTGTCACATAGTATTACCAAGAAACTAAACCGATCTTCTATAATCTTCACAGTCTTCCAAAGTATCCTTAGAATCACCTAGACTAGAGTGGGCAATTCTCAACACATGAGATAGATACAGAGAGAAGAAGAGAAAATAACAAAGAGGCTTAGAAAAGGACTTGTGTTTAGAGAGAATCTAAAAACTATCAGAAAATATAACTTCTGAACTTATCAGTCGTCTGTATTGACTTCTCCCTAAGCATTCCTTTTATAGACTCAATTAGGACATTTAATTTAATTAAAAATCAATAAAATAATAGCCAATTTGAAGCCCTAGGTCGATATTATCATGGGCTTTAGGCCCATGAAATTTCCCATTTGATTATAAGCCCATTGGACTTAAAATTAAGGCCTGTATTATTTTCTATCGATTTAATTATTTAAATCTTTTATCAAATTAATTATTTATAATTTGAACCTTGATTTAAACTTATTTATTAATTTAGATATCAATTTATCTTAATTAATAAATCTGCCATAATTTCTCTTTTCTTCTCAAAATTACATAACTCTGTGAAAGTATCCAAAATTGACCTGGTCAACTTTGATAATTAAATCAATTAATTGAGACTATCTACATGATTTTATCCAAGGTACAATGGGGACTATGGGCCTATGAATTGAAGCTCCAATAAGTTGTCATAAATCTAACAAATAAATTTACTAACTTATTAACTCCTCGTGACTCCACTAAAGACTCGGAATTGCACTCTTGAATTCATAGAACGCTCTATAACAAATATAGATACGTTATTAATTGTCCATTGTTACAATAATAATTGTCACTCAATCCTCTATAGACGGTCTACAATGAGACAGGACTAAAATATTGTTTTACCCCTCATTGTATTTTATCCTTAAAACACTTAGTTCCTTGTAAATGATATTTCAATAAACTAATTTAATTATTGAAATGAGATCTTTATCATTTAACACCTTGAACCAAACTAAAAGGAAACCATTGTTTCACTTGTTCATCAGAAGCTATAGATGTTCATTTCTATGATTAACACTCCCACTCAATTATACTACCGAGTTCCCAAGATGTAAGTATGGGCTATTCTGTAGGGTAAGCTGGTAACGAACAAGTCAAAGAACTCAAATAATACAATCAGTTATAATTCTAACCACTCAGAATTGAGATTAAATTGACCTATGGTCAACTTTCTAATATGACTAGAATACATAACAATGGTATGTTTACTTATCTTATCAACTGTAAATATCGGTCCAGTCAGATGTAATAAATACATCCGATCTTATCTACTTTGCTAATGTTCTGGAAAGAACATAACATTGTGATGTGTAAGTAGATCATATCGTAGATTAGCAAGCCAGTGTAAATCCTGTGCACTGACTATTCTTAGGACTAACTTATTTTGAACATATAATCATATTTATATTCCACTGTGATTATGTCACTGTAAATATGATTAGCTATATGCTCAGGATTTAATAGAAGTTTATATTAAACAAACATTCATGAAAATAAAACATGTGAGCAAAGTGATTGACCAAGTCAAAAATGATTTATATTCTTTTATTTATAATATAATGAGATTACAAAGAAATTGGTTTTTAATTAGGGCATAAAACCCCAACAAAACCTAGCAGAATTCAGAGATTAAAACTAGAGTTCTTACCTCCAATAGTAGCCCAGTTTCCCAACAGAATCCTTGTACAAATTCAACTTCATTCCTTGAATTCTCCTCTGTTTATCCAGTTTAAGGCCTATGTTTCTTCCCTTTTTCCTTCCTTAGCTTCAAGCACAATGAGAGAGTGAAACCGTGAGAGAAAGAAAGAGGAGAGTTTGAGATGTTTCCTTAAACTTTAGCTGACTTCTAACACCTAAGTATATCTCAAATCCCTAAGCAAAAGACCTTTTTGCCCTTCTAGGTTTACTAGTCCTCAAGTTGTCCCTTGGGGTAAAATGGTCATTTCCCCTCAGCTCCCGCTAATTCCTCAAATGTTCCTAATATTTACCAATCAATCCCGTCATTCCAAATAATTACCAGTTATTTACTCAATATCTAATAATTCCCAAATTATTCTCTAAATTCCCATAAATGCTCACATGCTTACCCCGAGCCGGGTATTAATCCCCGATGTGACTACTTCGCTAATCTGCTCACTAGGACCGCCTCGAGCCATATGCTGCAAATATATCCACATAATGATGTGGTCTCAACAATTTATCACATATAATCACATTTATGCCCTTATAAGCTATAAAGAGCCCACATGCATATCTAATAGTCACAAACATGCATGTCAGATTGTCATATAATCATATTAATCATGCATGCCACGTAGTCATGCATTAAACCATTAAATCACACATAGACCAATTATGCCATCCCGACACACTAATCAAGGCCCTTAAGCCTTATTAGTGATTTTGGGTCGTTACAACTATCCCCTCCAACTGAGAATTTCTTCCTCGAAATTTACCTGAATAACTCGGGATACTGATCCCGCATCACTGACTAAACCCCCCAGGTCGCTTCCTCGACCTTGCTCATCCTCCATACACACTTTAACTAGAGGAATCGTCTTGTTTCGTAGAACCTTGTCTTTCCTGTCTATGACTTGAATCGGTCGCTCCTCATAAGACAAATCTGTCTGCAATTCTAAGTCCTCATACTTCAGCACATGAGTCGTATTTGAGACGTACTTCCGAAGCATAGAAATGTGGAATACATCATGAACTCTAGATAATGATGGTGGCAATGCCAATCTATAGGCCACCTACCCGATCCTCTCCAAGATCTCAAAAGGCCCAATGAATCTAGGGCTCAGCTTGCCCTTTTCCCAAACCTTCTCACCCCTCGCAATAGTGAGACTCGTAGAAACACGTGGTCCCCCACCTGGAACTCCACATCCCTATGCTTAGGATCAGCGTAGCTTTTCTGTCTACTCTATGAAGCGAGCATTCGAGCTCAGATCTTCTCGATAGCCTCATTAGTCTTCTGAACCATGTCTGGTCCCTAATATTTCCTCTCACCCATCTCATCCCAATGAATGTGTGATCTACACCTCCTCCCATATAACATCTCATATGGAGCTACTCCAATTGTTGATTGATAACTGTTGTTGTACAAAAACTCAATCAACAGGAGATACTTACTCCAAGACCCCTCAAAGTCTATCACACATTCCTTGAGCATATCCTCCAATACCTAAATCTTCCTCTTAGACTTCCATCAGTCTAAGGATGAAAGGCCATACTGAACTTCAACTGAATCCCCATAGCCTTCTATAGTCCACCCTAAAACTTGGAGGTAAAGATAGGATCCCGGTCTGATACTATAGACTTGGGAACCCCATGGAGACGTACAATCTCCCTCACATACAGCTTCGCATACTGATCATCAGTATAAGTCGTCTTCACTGGTAGAAAGTGAGCTGACTTGGTGTATCTATCCACTATCACCCACACCGAGTGATGTAGCCCCACTGTCCTAGGTAAACCTCCCACAAATCCATCGTAATGTCATCCCATTTCCACTCAGGAATACCCAAAGGTTGTAGCAACCCTGCTGGATGCTGATGCTCAGCCTTCACCTGCTAATAGGTCAAACACTTGGCCACATACTCCACCACATCCTTCTTCATCCCAGGCCACAAATACAATGTCTGTAGATCCTAATACATCTTCATGGTGCCTGGATGGAGTGATTACGGAGTAGTATGGGACTCATCTAATATCTCATGTCTAATCCCCATATCAGTCGAAACATAGATTCGATCCTTGTATCGTAGCAAACCAATTTCATAAATGGAATAGTCCTTAGTATATTCCCCCTAACTTCCTGAAATAATGCATCAACCATATGACCCTCTTTAATTCGCTTAATAGGGTCGACTGTAAGGTAATATTTGCCAACCGGCCCACAACTAGTTCTATCCTCGCTCTGGACATCTCCTCTACCAACTCTCTCAATTTCTGAGCAGAGCTAAATAACTGCCCCGGGCCCCTCCGGCTCAACGCATCTGCCACTACATTGGCTTTCCCTGGGTGGTAAAGGATATCACAATCATAGTCCTTCACCAATTCCAGCCAACGCCTCTGCCTCATGTTCAAATCCTTCTGGGTGAAAAAATACTTCAAACTCTTTTGATTGGTGTATATCTCGCACTTCTCTCCATACATATAATGTCGCCACACCTTCAGTGCGAATACCACCACTGCCAATTCCAGATCATGGGTGGGGTACCACTGCTCATATTCCTTCAGTTGCCGAGATGCATAAGCAATAACCTTCTCATTCTACATCAACATGCATCCCAAACCCAACCTCGATGCGTCACAATATACCACAAACTTCCCTCCATCCGAAGGAAGACTCAACACTGGTGTTGTAATAAGTCATCGCTTCAATTCCTGGAAGCTACACTCATAGTTTTTTGCCAGATGAACTTCAGATTCTTTTGTGCCAATTTTGTCATTGGTGCAGGAATCTTCGAGAACCCTTCCACAAACCGTCTGTAAGAACCTTCTAATCCAAGGAAGCTCCTAACCTTAGAGCCATCCCCATGATCATATCAAAGTCATCCATCGCAAGCTCAATTAGATCAACAGACGATTCCCTACCATCTACCTCTACTGGTAAAGCTCTAATCCATCTCCTAGAGACTACCAGTTCCCTAGTTGGCAACAAAGTCTGAAAACCCCTAGCATACAAAGCACTAGGTCTACACACCTGATCTATCACTCTGGCAGACACAAATGAATGGGTAGCTCCCTAATCAATCAATGCAGTATACAAAGAACCAGCACTAGAAATCTGACCTGTCACAACTGAGGGGCTAGCCTCCACCTCAGTCTGAGTCAAAGTAAACACTCTGGCAGGAGCGAGACTGTCACCCTGCTTTGGCTCCTCCTTCCTGGCTTGTGGGTCCTTCTTCAGATGATTGGCACTCCCACAGAAAAAACAGGCCCTAATCCTGCACTCACCCTGGTGTCTGCACCGAGGACACACTGGAAAGCTCCTCCAGTTGTCACCTCAGCCATGACGGCCACCAAAAGCTCCTCGTGCCCTCCTATCCGAATTGGGAGGAACAAAGTAATCTGGGGCTTTCCTCTTCTGCTTACTGGAGCCAGATTCGGGTCTCCTCCCAGTTAATAATGCCTTGTCCCCTCCTTATGAATTCTTCGAGGGTTGGCCGCCTTACTGCGTTGCATGTCGTCCCAGAAGGGAGACCCGGCCCGGATCCTGGATTGTAGGGCCACCAAGCGTTGTCCATCGTCCACCTTGGTTTTTGAGGCTTCCTTTGTGAAACGCTGGATGTAGGCACTCAGAGTCTCCGTGGGGAGCTGCTTGATATTGGCGAGGGCGCTGATTTGCATATCCATCCTCATGGCAGCCACAAATTATTTGTGAAACGCCGAATGCAGTCCGGACCAGGACTGGATGGATCCTGGCTTGAGTCTCTTCCACCATTCCTCTGTAGGTTCGTCTAGAGTAATCGAAAAGCAGAGGTACTTTCTGTTGTCGCAGACGTGGGCTACGGTCATTAACCGATTATAGGGCAATAGATGGTCTCTGGGGTCGGTGTTTCCAGTGTAGGCGGGTAGATTTGGCATTTTGAACCCTTTGGGGAGCACCACATCCAGGATGTGCTTGGCGCAGGGCTCCTTTTCCTCTTCTTCAGAGACGGAATCTCCTCCCTCCTGCTTGCGGACCAGGCGATCCGTAACCTTTTTTAAGGCGGCCAGCTGTTCCATGAACTTTCTGGCTGTACCATCATCTAGGGGAACTCTCTCGTTCCTTCTGTTGTTGATATTATTTCTCAAATCGCCTCCTTGGGGGCAAATCTTTTCCTTTCGGGCCCACTCCTTTTGAGCGTTCAGCCCATCACGCAGGTCTACTCAGGACATGTCATCCCCTGAGCTAAGGGCATTCGGCTCGTCATCGTGCTGGCGTCCTCGGTGATCTTTATTCACGGAAGCGTTTGGGCATAAAAATGGTTCCCATCCAGTTTTCCTTGGGACAGGCCGGTGCCTGGTACCTTGCAGGCGCATCCCTTGCGGATTGATCAGGTGGTCCTGTCCTGGGACGAGACGCACCTTCTCCTTCCTAGGGAGCGGGCGGGGGTTGGTCCCTGCTTTCTGGACTGAAGGAATTTTCCTCTGGGGGTTTGCTTTTCCCTCGGGGTGGGCCGCTTTGGCCTTCCCTTTCTCTTGGGCCGGGTTAGTCGGGCCCTGTTTGGGAGCTTATCCCGGGGGAAGAATTGGCCTCGCATTTTCGGGCACGTTATTCCTAGCCTGCGGAGCATGCGGTTGTGTTCTTGGAGACGGAACGACTGGAGGACTAGCCGCCAATCCTTGGGCGGCTATGAAAGCTTGTAGGGCCAGGAAGGATTCTTACATCCGCCGTCGAGTGGCTTCTTTTTGTTCGGCAATCCTGGCCTCTTGGTCCAAGACTTGTTGTCTTAGTTCGGTCACCTCCGGGTCCTCCTGGTTTGGGTCTACTTCCTCTGGGATTGCTGGATCCTCAGCTTCGAGATCATAGTATTCCCCCTCATTTCCCTCCTCTTCCTTGTAGTAATCTTCCTCATAATCCGCCCCGCCCTCATAGTTCTGTGACTCGTCAGGCTGGGGCATCTGATAAGGTATGTCCTCAGGTTGGTTCTGAGGAAGAGTTTGGCTGGGAAGTGGCTCTCCATTGCCTTGTTCTTGGTTAGTAGGGTCGAAAGTGGTGTGTCTTCTATTCACCATTGTTGTAGATGTTTGAGATCAACTCAAGCTTTCTCAGCTCTCAATGAAAGCACCAAAATGATTACCGAGTTTTTCGGAAACTAGAATTATGAAAGATAAAAGAGCTTAGAAAGTAAAGAATATAGATTATCACACAAGGAATTTTACGTGGTTGGGGCATTAAAGAGCCTTAGTCCACGAGTCAATTGTATTAGAGCTTTCTGGAGCTTAAGTAATGAAGTCTCTATGAATTTGAGCAAAGTGTATGCTTCTTAGAGAAAAATCCTCCTCTTCCCCAGTGCACCACTGTTCATATTTATAGGCAAGCAAGTGCACTGGGTTTGGGCCGGACTAATCCGGGCCCAATAAGGGAATAAATATTATTTGCTCTCTGATGGAGGCTTAATACAAAGGATTGAAGTATAAAACATATATTAACCAGAGCCCATTAGGCCAGCCCAAACATAACCACACTATAAGACTCGCGACAAACTGTTGCCCCAGTCTGGGTGTCGTGGGCTACGATGAAGATTCGGGGGATAGGATCTGTCAGTGTAGTGGCAGTACAATTCTGAACCGATGGCGTACATTCCCAATGTAACCTCCTCTGCAGGCTACTTATGGGGACATAGCTCCACACTTCTTGGGATGATGCCAGTATCGGGGATACTTTATCACGCCGAACTCGGCCATCCGATCCAAGTCCGTTTACCAACATCCCTCTTCATTTACCAGGGTCCCGGTTCATTTACCAAGACCTGGATTGTAACGACCCAAATTTACTAACAAGGCTTAAGGGCCTTGATTAGTGTTCCGGGAGGGCATAATTGGATTATATGTGATTTAATGATTTAAAATCATGTTATATGACTATTTGAATATTTTTTATGCATGACTATGTGTATTAGTATGTATGTAGGCCCTGATTAGGTTAGAAGGGTATAATCGTAATTTTGGCCTGTTGATGGCATAATTGTATATATATATATGTGATGAATTGTCGAGACGTTATTATGTGGATATATTTGTAATATGTGACTCAAGACGATCCCAGTGAGCAGTTTAGCGTAAAAGTCACGGTGGGGATTTATACCCGGCTCGGGGTGAGATTGGGGGTATTTCTGGGAATCTAGAGAATATATTGGAGTCTATTTTGACATTGAGGAATATAATTGGTGATTAGTTAGGTTTCGGGAGGTAAGCGGTAAATATTAGAGACACTCGAGGAATTAGCGGGAATTGGGTGAAATGACCAAAATGCCCCTAGGTGGATTAAAAGGCTTAGGAATTATGGGAGGGTATTGTGGTCATTTGGTTTATAAGAGATAAATTTTAATAGGCTTTATACTTAGTGGATTGTGTAGAAAGGTCTGGAATTCTGAAGGAAAGAAAAGAAAGAAGAGAAGGAAAAAGAGAATTGGAAGTCTTTCTCTCTCTCTCGATTTAAGCTTTTCTTCACCATTTCTTGAGGTCTTTTGGGGCAGAAACTCGGGAAGAGTTTGGGCAAGAGCTTAAGGCTAGGATCCCTGTTCTGGTTTGAGGAATTAGCAGAGCAATCCATCCATTTGAGGTAAGGTTCAGGGTAGTTTTTCAGTTTCTAGTTCTTTGTATTGCTGTGGATTTTGAGCTGAGTTTTTGTGGGGAATTTTAGGGAAATTGAAGCTGAGCTTTGAGGGGGTGAAGGCCAAGCTAGTGAGGAGGATAACCTAGGCTAGCTCATCCAGCAAAGGTAAAGAAATTCTAGTTCAAGTTCTGTGGTTTTAATTGTTGTTGTTGCTGAGTTTCTGAGTTTTAGGTCCAGCTATGGTGAATTCTTTGATTAGGGGTGCATGTGATTGGGTTATGTGTGGTTGGGATGCTTGGGATGAGTGGAGGATGTTGGTAGGCTTGTTTTTATGTTTGGTTGAATCTTGGAAGAGTTTTGGTAAGGTTTGGCTCGGGGAAAATCGAAGGAGGAAAATGCAGGGATTGTTGTGCTGTGACTAGCGCTACAGCGCTAGCCATTGGGCGCTGTAGCGCTAGGCTGGGTGGTCTAGGGTGCCTTAGGCTCTGTTTGTAGTGCTATAGAGCGCTGTAGTGCTACCCTATTTCCAGAAAGGGGTTTTTGGGTTATTTTCAAGGGTTTTTGCCCGGGGGTTCAGGGTTTGATTCCACCACCCCGTTTGGTGGAATTAGGGCTTCCCGAGGGCTCGGGATTGGTCCCAAGGCTAGGTTTTGGGCTTGAGGTTTGGTGATTATTCTGATCTATGGTTGTGGCTAGGTGTGTGTTAGGGCTCAAGAGGGATCGTGCTTGAGGATCAATTGAACAAAGCTAGCGAATCTAAAGGTAAGAAAACTGCACCCGGTTATGTGTTTGTGATGGGACTAAGTGCTCCTGATATCTGTATAATGTCATGGATGATATTACGCCATGAGACATGTGATAAATGATCTAAGGGCGCCGTCAATTATACTTGCGCACAAGGTGCGGCTCGGCCACTGGGAGCTGAGGACAGATTAATATTCACTAAGCTCGGTTTAAGCGGGCCGGAGTCAGTGGGATAAATAGAGGGTGCGGCCTAAGGGCGTTAACCCTAGTTAACATATGTGAATTGGTTGTTAATATGAAATGATATACTTGGTATGTTGAATACTTGATTAATGTGAATGCTTAAACTATTGAGTACATGCTTATGCGGTATGAGTTACTTGATTGTCTGTTGAATGATTGTGCTCTGTTATTGTGTTTTCTTGCTGGGCCTTGGCCCACGGGTGCTACGTGGTGCAGGTAAAGGCAAAGGAAAGTTGAACCAATCCTGAGATGGAGAGCTACGGGGCTGAATGTACATAGTCAGCTGTTCGGCCGCCACGGCCGAGGAGTGGAACAAGACGAGAAATACCTAACTGTCTGTTTTGCCTTAGAGTGGCTAATCACTGTATTTAAATCTTGAATCTTTTGTAAACAGTCTTTAACTTACTACTTTTGGGATCCCGTGTAAAAAGAAAATGTTTATTTATAAGAAATGCAGCTTTTGAGACCAAAATCTTTTAACCCTAGTTCAGCTATAGTTTCAGTAACACGTTTTGAATTAAATGACTTGATTACCAAGTCTTGCACCTTCATAAATACATAGTGTAACGGTCTTGGCTATCCATGGCGTTACACGGGTTCATCCACAGCGATCCCAGTCTAATCTCAGACTTGGGAGCCACGACCTCTTTTGCTGCATCTCGGGAAACATCCCAGGACACGGTCCAGGGAGTATGCAACACGCCAAGGCGATGGTCCTGGCTTATTTCCGGGATGTCCTTTGGGCTTTACCGAGACTTGGGCCGCCAATATTTGTTCTCTCTTCGTCTATTGGGCCTGATCTGGGCTTTAACTCCCTGAAAGGCAACCCATAAAATTAGAGTGTGGATCCATACACTTGGGGAGAAACGAGGATAACAACTGGGAACATGATTTACAATAATGGAATCCATACTTTCCTAACGGATCGAATATTGGTTCCCTTAACGGTTAATTCTAGAACTAAATAGTAATTGAGCTCAAATCTATAATTTGATTATAGATTAATTATTTGCTAGTGAATTAATGGTACTTAAGGATCAAGAGGTAATTAGAAGGGTAAAACGGTAATCTTAACAAGTTCTAATTAATGAACTAATAAATAGAGAACAGAACTACATTTATTGATTATACCAATGGACTATAAGAGAAAACTTTGTAAATATAGTTCTATAAATACTTAGAGTGCAATTCCATATTTATAGTGGAGTAATCATGGAATTAATAAATAAGATTATTAGATTAAAGAGTTTAATTAATAATATGGTTTATTGGAGCTTCGTATTATAGGTCCATGGTCCCCAGATCACATCTGTCCTACACTGTCAAGGGTAAGGATGTCAAAAGAAAGATTTGTAGGGAGAATGACTTAATTGCAAATAAATTAATTTTCCAAGGCAAGGAAATAATTATGTGATAGTAATGGGCAATTGATTAATTATGAATTAATAAGTTATTTAACTATATAGTTTTTATTTTAAAAATCTATATGTTAAAATAAATATTAATCGTGTTTGGATTAATATTTAAGATGTTAATTTAAAACTGATATTTTAAGATAAAGTTAATTTTGAATTGACTGATATTTATTTTGGGATAAAAATATTATCTTAAACATTAATTAAATAAAAAATGAGAAAATTGGAGATAAACCTAATAGTGGCACACGACACACTCTCTATGCAGTGAGTTAGCAGGCCCTACTCAGGGATAGAAATATCCATGGGATTTGAATTTTGAATTTCAAATAATTTGTTTATTTAATGATATATTAATTATTTTTTTAAATATGATGTAAATTAAATAATTAGATAGGTTATAAATGATTAGTTTTATTATTAAATAAAATAAAGAATAGTTAAATTAGTTAATTATCTTTAAAAAATTGAAGGAGCGATACTTTCAGAGATAATAATTTTTAAGCGATCAAAGTTGTTTGACTGTCTGACTCTCTCTCAAGAAAGAAACTATAGAATTTCTTAAACCTGAAATTCTAGTTTCAATAGCATCTCTATTCTCAAACCTCTCTAGATCTCATGTGTTGAGTACATCTAGAGAGTTCTAAATCAACTTTTTGAATCCTACGTGCCCACACACATCCTTGTGTGTTTGAGGATTGGTCTGGAAGATCAAGGAGTAAGCTTTCAGAATAAGGATAGGAAGATCGTTGATTTATATAGAAAGATTTGTGGACTCTTGATATGCTACAAGAGGTAATATATAATCTATTTGTGTTTGATTTAATATATCAATATATGTATGATCCTCGTTGGTACTAGTAAATGTTTTAAAAGATCCATTTCACAACGCATTCTGATTTTGATATTTAATACCAACAAAATAATATATCTCCATATGAGTTATGGAAATGAAATAAATCAAACATTGGTTATCTTGAAGTGTAGGGGTGTCTTGCTTATTGCAAGAGCACAGAACCTAAAATGACCAAGTTGGGTTCAAGGGCTATAAGAAGTGCATTTGTGAGCTATTCCTCAAATAACAAAGCTTATAGATTATTAGACTTGGAGTCTAATGCGATAATTGAATCAAGAGAAGTTGAGTTCTTCGAGAACATGTCATGTGATGACAACAAACTAAAAGAACTTATCCAAATGAGGGAGCCTCAAGATTACTGATGCTATTTTGGGGTTCTTTGATAAAGGTGAGCTGCCTTCTGATATAAATAACACTACTTTATCTCTGATTCCTAAGGTGGAGAATCCTTCTAAGGCAGTGGATTTCAGACCGATTGCTTTCTGTAATACACTTTATAAGTGTATTTCGAAAATAATTTGTGTGAGATTGGCTAGGGTGTTACCGTTGTTAATTAACCAAAATCAGGGTGCTTTTGTTCAGATCATTCTTTGGCTCATAATATCTTTATTTTTCAGGATCTTATTAAAGGTTACAATCGTAGGAATATTTCCCCTCGTTGTGTGATGAAGATTGATTTGAGTAAAGCTTATGATACTATTGATTGGCTATTCTTAGAGGACCTTTTGAAAGCGTTCTGTTTTCCAAGTAGATTTATTCACTGGATTATGGTTGTCTAAGGGGTGCTACCTACTCGCTTATGATGAATGGGAGGATTCAAGGGAAGTTCATTGGGCAGAAAGGGCTTAGACAAGGGGATCCTATATCTCATTTATTGTTTGTTCTTGTTATGGAATATCTTACCAGACTCCTCATTCAAGCTTTGCATCATAAGGATTTCAGATTTCATCCCATGTGTGAAAATCTGAAATTGGTTAGTCTCTGTTTTGCTGATGATCTTGTGATGTTCTGTAAAGGGAATATTCACTTAGTCCAAATTCTACAGGACGGGTACTCTCAGTTTAGTCATGCTTCGGGCTTAACTACAAATTTGGCCAAATCTCATGTTTATTTTGGTGGTCTGAAATCTAAAGATAAGAAGAATATTCTAGACTGTCTTAACATTGAAGAGGGATCTTTTCCTTTAAAATATCTCGGTATCCCTCTCCGACCTACCAAATGGAAGGCTAGTGACTGTGGGATCATTCTCAAAAAGATTAATCTTTGGTTGCATTCTTGGGCTAGTCGTCTATCATTTGTGGGTTGAGCTCAACTCATTCACTC
Organism: Humulus lupulus; assembly: GCF_963169125.1. Lineage (NCBI taxonomy): Eukaryota > Viridiplantae > Streptophyta > Magnoliopsida > Rosales > Cannabaceae > Humulus > Humulus lupulus. The sequence goes on along the minus strand of NC_084793.1, from coordinate 160,317,809 downwards.
TGTGTTGCTTGGTATTAGATCCTATTGGATGAGTATTTTCCTTCTTCCCCAAAGTGTCACTCTTGAGATTGATAGGCTTTGTAGGAATTTTCTCTGGGGTTCGACAGGTAATATAAGTAAACTGCATTTTACAGCTTGGGACCATGTTTGTTTGCCGAAATGTTTGGGAGGTATTGGGTTTAAGGAAGGATCAAAATGGAATAAAGTTTTATTAGCTAAAAATGTCTGGGCGATTTCTTCAAAACAAAATCTGCTTTGGGTTAAATGGGTTGATAATATCTACCTCAAAGGAGTGAATTTTTGGGAGTACAACCTAATGGCTGATGTAAGTTGGTATTGGAGAAAGTTGGCTCATCTAAAATCTTTTCTGTCAAGAGTGATTCTGGAGGTTGCAACAACCAGTAGGACTCTTAAGCTGAGTAGGTTGTATTTTTTGATGCTACAGCAAGGTAAAGTGAGTTTTGCCAAGGTGGTTTGGTGTAGCTTGTCCCTCCCAAAGCAAAGATTTATTCTATGGCAGTCTGTCCTTGGTCACTTACTGGCTAGAGAGAAACTTATTCTTTGCCAGGTTCATATTAAGTCTCCCTTATGCCCAGTTTGTGAGTTAGAGTTGGAATCACATGACCATCTATTTTTTTATTGTATTTACTCTTAGCAGCTAATGCACAAGATCGAAGAGTGGCTGGGTGTTGCTATCTGGCCTTCCAAGTTCTGTGAGTGGATTGCGTGGATGGATGGGAGGCCTAGAGGTCTGTTACATCGAATTTTGGCAGCTACTCTTGTTGCTTCTGTCAATTTCATTTGGCTGAACCGCAACTCATGTATCTTTAATTGTTTAGTTATTTCTAGTAACAGAGTTATATTTTTTTATCAAGGCTTGCTTAAAGGCTAGATTGTTGGGTATTGCTAGGAAGAAGCTAGGGAATCATGAGAAGACTTTTCTTGATTCAATGAGTCATTTGTAATCTGTTTTTTCTTATCTTAGCTATTCTGAGCTAGTGTTTGTATTTGTTGGTTGGTTCAATGAAGCTTCTTTCTTTCTTGAGCAAAAAAAAACAAAAGAGAAGACTCCTAAAATGGTTGGTGAGCAACCTCTATTGCCTAGAAGAAGTCAAAGGCTCAAGGAGTTGGGATTAAGTGAGAAGTGCTCTCAAATAGAGACATTATACCTTATAGAAGGAAATACTTGGCAATATCAAATAGTACTTCAATTAAAAGATGGTCCCAAATCTTTCAAAGAAGCTATGTCCTCAAGGAACTTCTCTTTTTGGAATGAGGCAATAAATGACGAAATGGATTCAATTATGTTTAACCACACTTGGGAATTGGTTGACCTTCCAAAAGGGTCTAAACCAATTGGGTGCAAATGTGTATTTAGAAGTAAATACCATACTGATGGCATCATACAAACATTTAAGGCTAGATTAGTAGCCAAGGGATTCAAACAAAAGGAGGAAATAGATTACTTTGACACACATGCACCATTAGCAAGAACCACTTCTATTAGATTGTTATTTACCTTATCATATATATAACCTTTGTGTACACCAGATGGATGTCAAAACGATATTCCTAAATGGAGATCTCAAGGAAGACGTCTATATGGAACAACCAGAGGGTTTTGTCTTCTAGGAAATGAACATAAATTGTGTAGATTTGTAAAATGTTTATGTGGATTGAAACAAGCTCCAAAACAATGGCATGAGAAGTTTGATAAAGACATTGTTTCAAATGGATTGAGACACAACAATGTGGATAAGTTTTTATACTCTAAGACTTGTGATGACTACGATATTTAAAAATTATGTTTTAAAAATTATTTAAGATAGAGAGTAAAGTTCTTGTTTTTTTTCACTTTAATTTTTCTATGTAACGCCCTGGATAGCCAAGACCGCTACACTGTGTGTTTATAAAGTGCTAGACTTGCTAATCAAGTCGTTTAATTAAAAATGTGTTATTGAAACTATAAAGGAACTAGGGTTAAAATGTTTTGGTCTCAAAAGTCACATTTTCATAAAGAAACGTTTCCTGTTTACACGGAATCCCAAAGACATTAAGATTAAAGACCGTTTACAAAAGACACAAGGTTTAAATATAATATCAAGCCATATTAAGGCAAAACAAACAGTTAGGCAATCCCTGTCCTGATCCACTCCTCGACCATGATGATCGAACAGCTGGCTATGTACATTCAACCCCGCAGCTCTCCGTCTCAGGATTGGTCCAGCTTGCCTTAGCCGTTACCTGCACCACGTAGCACCCGTGAGCCAAGGCCCAGCAAGAAAACACAACAACAGAGCATAAGCAATCAATAGACAAATCAATATCTCATATTGCATCACATATTCTTAATCATATCAACATTCAGAATAGTCAAGTATTCAGCATACTTAACATATCAATTTATAGCATACACCAAATCACATATGATAACTAGGGTTAGCACCCTCAGGCCGCACCCTCCGTTATCCCACTGACTCCGGCCCGCTTAAACCGAGCTCAGTGAATATAAAGCTGTCCTCGGCTACCAGTGGCCAAGCCGCGCCCTGTGCACTAATATTGTGTACAGCACCCTTAGGCCGCTATCACATGTCCCAGGGCATAATACCATCATTGACATAATACAAATATCGGGAGCACTTAGTCCCATCACATACATATAACCGGGTGCAGTTTACTTACCTTTCGATTCGCTAGCTTTGATCACTTGGACTCCTTGAGCACGATCCCTCTCGAGCCCTAGCGCTCACCTAAACACAACCATAGGCCAAAGTCATCATCAAACCTCAAGTCCAAAACCTAGCCTCGGGACCAATCCTGAGCCCCCGGGAAGTCCTGGTTCCACCAAACAAGGTGGTGGAATCGAACCCCGAACCTTTGGTCAAAAACCCTTGCAAACAACCCTAAAATCCCTTTCTGGAAACAGGGTAGCGCTACAGTGCTCTTAGGAGGGCGCTACGGCGCTACAAGCAGAACCAAATTCCCCCAGAAAGCTTGGCCTAGTGCTACAACGCCCAAAGGCTAGCGCTGTAGCGCTAATCACAGACGGGCAATACCCCAGTTTTCCTTCCTGCGATTTCCTCGAGCCAAACTCAACCAAAACCCCTCCAAACCTTCACCAAACTCAAAAACAACCTTATTAACACACTCCACTCATCCCAAGCACCCCAAATACCCAGAACTCAAGCACATGCATCTCTAATCTCAAAATTCACCATAGCCACTTCTAGACATCAAAATTCACCATAGCCACTTCTAGACATCAAAACTCAGCAGAAACCAGTCAAAACATCAAAGTTAAAAGCTTAGAATTTCATACCTTTAGTGGGAATTCGGTTTCAAGACAACCTCTACACCTCCTTAGCTTGCTCTTCCTCAACCTTTGGCCTGAATTCCCTAAAGTTCCCATCAAGTCCAGCTTATACACCATAGGTCAAAAACTAAAACCAGAAACTGAAGAAGCTACAAAGTCTTACCTCAAGTGATGGTGTGCTCTTGCTAAACCCCTGCCAGTTCTTCAAGCCTAGCTTAGGATCCTTAATGCTCAGCCAAACCTAGCTCTCCTCTGAGCTTTACTCCAAGAAAACCCAAGAAAAGTGGTGAGAGAACCACAAACCGACCCTAGAGAAAACAACTCTGTTTTTCCTCCCTTTCTTTCCTTTCTTTTCCTTCTTTCCTCAGACTTCTGTAGTATTCTACCACTTCCACTAACATAAAGCCTTAGTAATACCCATCTTTAAAAAGCCAAATGACCTTAATGCCCTCCCTATTAATTCTAAACCCCTTTAATCCACTTAGGGGCATTTTAGTCATTTTACCCAATTCCCACTAATTCCTTGAGTGTCTCTAATATTTTCCGATTACCTCCCAATACCTAATTAATCACCAATAATGTTCCTCGATGTCAAAATAGACTCCGATATACTCACCAAATTCCCATTTATACCCCTAGGCTCACCTCGAGCCGGGTATAAATCCCCGCCATGACTTTTTCGCTAATCTGCTCGCTAGGATCGTCTCGAGTCACAGATCACAGATATATCCACATAATAATGTGGTCTCAACAATTATCACATATATCAACACAGTTATGCCCATAATGGCCAAAATTATGATTATGCCCTTCTAACCTAATCAGGGCTCACATGCATATTAATACACATAGTCATGTATCTCAAATATTCAAATAGTCATATAACATGATTTAAATCATAATCATGCATTTTACTCATTAAAATCGTACTTAATTCCCATTATGCCCTTCAGGCACACTAATCTAGGCCCTTAAGCCTAATTAGCCAATTTGGGTCGTTACAACTATCCCCTCCTAATGAGAATTTCGTCCTCGAAATTTACCTGAACAACTCGGGATACTGATCCCGCATCGCTGTCTCAAGCTCCCAGGTCGCCTCCTCGACCTTACTATTCCTCCACAGCACTTTAACCAGAGGAATCGTCTTATTTCGCAATACTTTATCTTTTCGATCCAAGATCTGAACTGGTTGCTCTTCATAAGCTAAATCTGTCTGGAACTCCAAATCTTCATGCCTCAACACATGAGTCACATCTGAGACGTACTTCCGAAGCATGAAAACATGGAATATGTCATGCACTCCAAACAACGATGGTGGCAAAGCTAATCTGTAAGCCACCTGACCAATCCTTTCTAGAATCTCAAATGGTCCAATGAATCTAGGGCTTAGCTTACCCTTCTTTCCAAACCTCCTCACCCCACGCAGAGGTGAAACTCGAAGAAAGACGTGGTCCCCAACCTGGAACTCCACGTCCCTACACTTAGGATCAGCGTAGCTTTTCTGTCTGCTCTGAGAAGTGAGCATTCTAGCCCGGATCTTCTCTATAGCTTCACTTGTCCTCTAAACCATATCTGGCCCCAAATATCTCCTCTCACCCGTCTCATCCCAATGAATGGGTGATCTACACTTCCTCCCATATAACATCTCATAGGGAGCAACTCCAATCGTTGATTGATAACTATCATTATATGAAAATTCAATCAACGGAAGATACTTACTCCATGAACCCTCAAAATCAATCACACATGCTCTGAGCATATCCTCCAACACCTGAATCGTCCTCTCAGACTGTCCGTCAGTCTGAGGATGAAAGGTTGTACTGAACTTCAACTGAGTCCCCAAAGCCTTCTGCAAACCACCCCAAAACTTGGAAGTGAAGATAGGATCCCGGTCTGACACTATAGACTTAGGAACCCCATGGAGACATACAATCTCCCTCACATACAACTCAGCATACTGATCCACAGTATATGTCGACCTCACTGGAAGAAAATGAGCTGACTTAGTGTATCTATCCACTATCACTCACACTGAATTATGAAGTCCTACTGTCCTGGGTAAACCTCCCACAAAATCCATAGTAATGTCCTCCCATTTCCATTCAGGAATACCCAAAGGCTGAAGCAACCCTGCTGGTCGCTGATGCTCAGCTTTCACCTGCTGACAGGTTAAGCATCTGGCAACGTACCCTACCACATCCTTCTTCATCCCGGGCCACCAATACAAAGTCCGTAGATCCTGATACATCTTCGTGGTACCCAGATGAAGTGAGTACGGCGTCGTATGCGACTCATCCAGTATCTCTCGTCTAATCCCTTCATCAGCTGGAACACAAATCCGTCCCTGATACCGAAGCAAATAGCCTTCAGATATAGAATAGTCCTTAGCTACTCCCGCTAAGACATCCTCTCTAACCCTCTGTAACTGAGCATCTATCAACTGTCCTTCTCTAATCCGCTCTAGCAGGGTCGACTGCAGAGTAATATTGGCCAACCGGCCCATCACCAACTCTATCCCCGCTCTGACCATCTCATCAGCTAACTCCCTTGAGATCTTAATGGAACTGTATAACTGACCTGGATCTCTCCGGCTCAATGCATCCGCCACCACATTGGCTTTCCCCGAATGGTAAAGAATATCACAATCATAATCCTTTACCAACTCCAGCCAACGCCTCTGTCTCATGTTCAGGTCCTTTTGTGTAAAGAAATACTTCAGACTCTTATGATCAGTGTATACCTCGCACTTCTCCCCATACAGATAGTGTCGCCAAATCTTCAGTGCAAAAACCACTGCTGCCAGCTCCAAATCATGGGTAGGATACCGCTGCTCATATTCCTTCAACTGTCGTGATGCATAAGCTATAACCTTCTCATTCTACATCAACACACAGCCTTCCCCCGAAGGAAGACTCAACACTGGTGCTGTAATAAGCCGTCGCTTCAACTATTGGAAACTGTCTTCACACTTGTCTGACCAGATAAACTTCAGATTCTTCCGTGTCAATTCTGTCATCGGTGCTGCTATCTTCGAGAAGCCCTCTACAAACCTTCTGTAGTAACCTGCCAACCCAAGAAAACTCCGCACCTCCGAGGCGTTCCTTGGCCTCGGCCAATCCCTAACCGCCTCCACCTTAGATGGATCCACCTTAATCCCATCTGCACCTACGATATGTCTAAGGAATGTCACTTCGGGTAACCAAAATTCACACTTCTTAAACTTGGCGTACAACTGATGCTCTCGCAACCTCTGAAGAACCTGTCGAAGATGAAGCTCGTGCTCTGCCTTTGAACTGGAGTACACCAAGATGTCGTCAATGAAGACAATAACGAACTGATCTAGGAAATCCTTGAACACCCTGTTCATTAGGTCCATACAGGCTGCTGGGGCATTAGTCAAACCAAAAGACATGACCAAGAACTCATAGTGCCCATACCGCATTCGGAAGGTCGTCTTAGGTTTGTCCTCATCCTTGATCCTCAGCTGGTGATAACCAGATCGAAGATCAATCTTTGAGAACACCATCTTACCCTGCAGCTGATCGAACAAGTCATCAATCCTTGGTAGGGGATACTTATTCTTGATAGTCAACTTGTTCAATTCTCGGTAGTCGATGCACATTCTCAAAGTCCCGTCCTTCTTCTTTACAAACAAAACTGGAGCACCCCATAGCGAGTAACTAGGTCTGATGAACCCCAAATCTAGAAGCTCTTGCAACTGTATCTGTAACGCCCTGGATAGCCAAGATCGCTACACTGTGTGTTTATAAAGTGCTAGACTTGCTAATCAAGTCATTTAATTAAAAGCGTGTTATCGAAACTATAGAGGAACTAGGGTTAAAATGTTTTGGCCTCAAAAGTCGCATTTTCATTAAGTAACATTATCTATTTACACATGATCCCAAAAATATTAAGTTTAAGGACTGTTTACAAAAGTCATAAGGTTTATATACAATAACAAGCCATATTAAGGCAAAACAGACAGTTAGGTAATCCCTGTCCTGATCCACTCCTCGACCATGGCGATCGAACAGCTAGCTATGTACATTCAACCCCGCAGCCCTCCAACTCAGGATTGGTCCAGCTTGCCCTTGCCTTTACCTGCACCACGTAGCACCCGTGAGCCAAGGCCCAGCAAGAAAACACAACAACAGAGCATAAGCAATCAACAGACAAATCAATATCTCATATTACATCACATAATCTCAACCATATAACCATTCAGTATAATCAAGTATTCCACATACTAAACATATCAACTCATATCATTTACAGTTCACAAACGATAACTAGGGCTAGCGCCCTCAGGCCGCTCCCTCTGTTCACTGACTCCGGCCCGCTTAAACCGAGCTTAGTGAATATTAAGCTGTCCTTGGCTACCAGTGGCTATGCCGCGCCCTGTGCGCAAATATAGTGTACGGCGCTCTTAGGCCGCTTTTACATGTCCTATGGCATAATACCATCATTGACACGATACAAATATCGGGAGCACTTAGTCCCAGCACAAACATGTAACCGGGTGCAGTTTTCTTACCTTTCAATTCACTAGCTTTGATCCCTCGACTCCTTGAGCACGATCCCCCTTGAGCCCTAGCGCTCACCTAAACACAACCATAGGCCAAAGTCATCATCAAACCTCAAGTCCAAAACCTAGCCCCGGGGCTAATCCCGAGCCCCTGGGAAGTCCTAGTTCCATCAAACAAGGTGGTGGAAACCAACTCCAAACCCTTGGTCAAAAACCCTTGCAAATAACCCTAAAATCCCCTTCAGAAGGCAGGGTAGCGCTACAGCGCTCATGGGAGGGCACTACAGCGCTACAAACAGAAGCGAAATCCCTCAGCAAGCTTGGCCTAGCGCTACAGCGCCCAAAGGCTAGCACTGTAGCACTAGTCACAGACTGGCAAACACCAGTTTTCCCTTCCTGCGATTTCCTCGAACCAACCTCAACCAAAACTCTTCCAAATCTTTCCCAACCTCAAAATCAACCTTATGACCATACTCCACTCATCCCAAGCACCCCAAATACCTAGAACTCAAGCACATGCATCCCCAAACTCAAAATTCACCATAGCCACTCCTAAACACTAAAACTCAACAGAAACCAGCTGAACAACAAAGTTAGAGTTAAGAGTTTATACCTTTGATGGAATTTCGACCTCAAGGTGCCTCTAGACTTCCTTGACTTGCTTCTCCTCAACCCTTGGCTCCAACTTCCCTAGAATTCCCATCAACACAGCTTAGATAACTTAGCTAGGAACCAAAACCAGAGCTGAAGAAACTTACAGAATTTACCTCAAATGTTGATGAATCCTTGCTAAACCTCTGCCAATTTCTCAAACTTAGCTTGGAATCCTTGATGCTTAGTCTATCCCAGCTCTCCTCTGAGATTTGCTCCAGAAACCCTCAAGAAACTGATGACGGAAGCTTAAACCGACCTTAGAAAACTCTCTATGTTTTTCTCCCTTTCTTTTCCTTCCTTTTCCTTCTTTTTCAGACTTCTACACTCCTCTACAATTTCCACTAACATAAAGTCTCAGTAATTCCCATATTTAGAAATCCAAATGACCCTAATGTCCTCCCCTTTATTCCTAATCCTTTAGTCCACTTAAGGGCATTCTAGTCATTTTACCCAATTCCCGCAAACTCCCCGAGTGTCTCTAATATTTCCCGCTTAACTCCCGATACCTAATTAATCACCAATAATATTCCTCAATGTCAGGATAGACTCCAGTATATTCACTAAATTCCCATTTATACCCCTAAGCTCACCCCGAGTCGGGTATAAATCCCTGCCATGACTTTTTCGCTACTTTGCTCACTAGGATCGTCTCGAGTCACAGATCACAGATATATCCACATAATAATGTGGTCTCGACAATTATCACATATATCAATACATTTATGCCCATAATGGCCAAAATTACGATTACTCCCTTCTAACCTAATCAGGGCCTACATGCATACTAATACACATAGTCATGCATCTCAAATATTCAAATAGTCATATAACATGCTTTAAATCATAATCATGCATCTTAGTCATTAAAGTCACACATAATTCCCATTATGCCCTCCAGGCACACTAATCAAGGCCCTTAAGCCTTATTAGCAAATTTGGGTCGTTGCAGTATCTTTAATTCTTTCAATTCCGCCGGTGCCATTCTATATGGTGCCCTCGACACTGGTTCTGTCCCTGGCGCCAACTCAATGACAAACTGAATCTCTCTACGCGGCGGAAACCCAGGCAAATCCTCAGGAAACACATCCAAGAACTCGCAAACCAATCTAGTCTCCTCCGGTCCTACTGGTGAAACTCTGGTGGTATCCACCACAGTAGCCAGAAAGCCTATACAACCACCCTGAAACAAGTCTCTGGCTCTCAACGCAGATATCTTGGGTACGCAGGGTCCATGCACTGCTCCCACAAAAACAAAGGGATCATCGCCCTCTGGCTCAAAAGTCACCATCTTCTTCCTACAGTCAATGGTAGCTCCATACCTAACCAGCCAGTCCATATCTAAGATCATATCAAAGTCCTCCATACTCAACTCAATCAAGTCTACTGACAATTCCCTACCATCAACTATCACTGGCAGTGCTCTAATCCACCTCCTAGATACTACCAGTTCTCCTGTAGGTAAAATAGTCCCAAACCCTGAAGTACTATACTCACTAGGTCTACACAATCTATCAATCACCTTATCAGATACAAACGAATGCGTAGCACCAGAATCAATCAACACAGTAAAAGGAGTGCCAGCACTAGAAACCTGACCTGTCACTACCGAGGGACTAGCCTCGGCCTCCACCTGCATCAGAGTGAACACTCGAGCTGGAGTCAAGCTGTCCACCTTCCCTGTATCTCCCTTCTTCACTGTCAGGCAATCCTTCCTGAGGTGTCCCACCACTCCGCACACATAGCAGGCCTTAGCCCAACACTCGCCCGGATGGCGTCTCTTGCATCTCGTGCACTCTGGATAAGTCCTCCATGTATCACCGCCACCCTGGCGGCCACCCTGAGTACCCCAACCTCTCCTATCAGGACCGGGAACGGTCGAAGCTTTAGGGGTCTTCCTCTTCAAAGCACTGGAGCCTCCGCCCCTACCTGAACCAGAATATGGAGGCACCGCCCTGTGGCCTTCCCTCCTCACAGCTCCATATCTTATTCTCCACTTCCTCAGCAGTAAGAGCCTTCTCCATAGCCTGGGCATAAGTTGTCCCTCCAGGAACTGTGGTAATTCTCACATCTCGGGCTATCATAGCATTCAGCCCTCTAATGAACCTGTCCTGCCTAGCTGCATCAGTAGGCACAAGATTCAGTGCGAACTTCTCAAGTTTGTCGAACTTCAGAGCATATTCTGTAACTGTCATACTGCCCTGAACCAGCCCCACAAACTCATTTATCTTCGCTGCCCTGATGGCAACATTATAATACTTCTGACTGAACAAGTCTTTAAACCCTTCCCAAGTCAATGCAGTAACATCTCTAGTCTGTGCTGCCACCTCCCACCAGATTCGGGCATCCTACCTCAGCATATAAGTGGCACAGGCCACTTTGTCATGTCCTTCCACCCTCATAAAATCAAGAATGGTAGTAATCATGGTCATCCACTGCTCAGCCTTCAGTGGATCTGGTCCTCCCTCAAAGATCGGGGGTTATTGCTTCCTGAACCGCTCATACAACGGTTCCCATTTGTTCGCAACCTCAACTGGCTGTACCACAGGTACCACTGCAGGTGGCACAATAGGGGCAACACTCCCAGACGGAGCCTGCTGCTGCAGAATTTGGATCTATTCATCTTGGCTCTGTAGCCGAGCTTGCATGTCTGCCATTAACTGTTGCCAGTTCTCAGGGAATGGCGGAGGGGTCTGGCCCTGATCATCATCTCTAGCCCCAGACCTTCCGGCTAGTCGCGTGGATTTTCTTGGACGCATAACTATCCAAGTCAATCTGCAATCAACGACTCGGCAATTAGGCTATGATGACAGGGTAATAATCCTTTCATGATCCATCACTGGAACTCCAATCATTCACAAGCAATCAAAATATAGCAATTTATCCAGATATTCATTCACATGCACAGCAGTGCTAATAAGCACGCCTCAATAGCATCATGCAATAGTCAAGGGCCAGGCCTTATCAGTATCTCATGCTCCCTGTTCATCAAACAGATATCAACAATCATATCTCACTCAAATCATTTAAACACATAATCATGTATACCCAATTACCAAACCCTGAGTTGAGCTTGTCTCTCACGGCGAATGTACATATCCAGCCTGTCTTCAAGACCCATAAACCTAGGATGCTCTGATACCAAGTTGTAATGCCCTGGATAGCCAAGACCGCTACACTGTGTGTTTATAAAGTGCTAGACTTGCTAATCAAGTCGTTTAATTAAAAATGTGCTATTGAAACAATAAAGGAACTAGGGTTAAAATGTTTTGGTCTCAAAAGTCACATTTTCATAAAGAAATGTTTCCTGTTTACACAGAATCCCAAAGACATTAAGATTAAAGACCGTTTACAAAAGACATAAGGTTTAAATACAATATCAAGCCATATTAAGGCAAAATAGACAGTTAGGCAATCCCTGCCCTGATCCACTCCTCGACCATGATGATCGAACAACTGGCTATGTACATTCAACCCCGCAGCTCTCCATCTTAGGATTGGTCTAGCATGCCTTTGCCTTTACCTGCACCACGTAGCACCCGTGAGCCAAGGCCCAGCAAGAAAACACGACAACAGAGCATAAGCAATCAACAGACAAATCAATATCTCATATTGCATCACATATTCTTAATCATATCAACATTCAGAATAGTCAAGTATTCAACATACTAAACATATCAATTTATAGCATACACCAAATCATATATGATAACTAGGGTTAGCGCCCTCAGGCCGCACCCTCCGTTATCCCACTGACTCCGGCCCGCTTAAACTGAGCTCAGTGAATATAAAGCTGTCCTCAGCTACCAGTGGCCAAGCCGCGCCCTGTGCGCTAATATTGTGTACGGCACCCTTAGGCCACTATCACATGTCCCATGGCATAATACCATCATTGACATAATAAAAATATCGGTAGCACTTAGTCCCATCACATACATATAACTGGGTGCAGTTTTCTTACCTTTCGATTCGCTAGCTTTGATCACTTGGACTCCTTGAGCACGATCCCTCTTGAGCCCTACCGCTCACCTAAACACAACCATAGGTCAAAGTCATCATCAAACCTCAAGTCCAAAACCTAGCCTCAGGACCAATCTCGAGCCACCGGGAAGTCCTGGTTCCACCAAACAAGGTGGTGGAATCGAACCCCGAACCCTTGGTCAAAAACCCTTGCAAACAACCCTAAAATCCCTTTCTGGAAACAGGGCAGCGCTACAGCGCTCTTATGAGGGCGCTACAGCGCTACAAGCATAACCAAATTCCCCCAGAAAGCTTGGCCTAGCGCTACAGCACCCAAAGGCTAGCGCTGTAGCGCTAGTCACATTCAGACAATACCCCAGTTTTCCTTCCAGCGATTTCCTCGAGCCAAACTCAACCAAAACCCCTCCAAACCTTCACCAAACTCAAAAACAACCTTATTAACACACTCCACTCATCCAAAGCACCCCAAATACCTAGAACTCAAGCACATGCATCCCTAATCTCAAAATTCACCATAGCCACTTCTAGACATCAAAACTCAGCAGAAACCAGTCAAAACATCAAAGTTAAAAGCTTAGAATTTCATACCTTTAGTGGGAATTCAGTTTCAAGACAACCTCTACACCTCCTTAGCTTGCTCTTCCTCAACCTTCGGCCTGAATTCCCTAAAGTTCCCATCAAGTCCAGCTTATACACCATAGGTCAAAATCTAAAACCAAAAACTGAAGAAGCTACAAAGTCTTACCTCAAGTGATGGTGTGTTCTTGCTAAACCCCTGCCAGTTCTTCAAGCCTAGCTCTCCTCTGAGCTTTACTCGAAGAAAACCCAAGAAAAGTGGTGAGAGAACCACAAACCGACCTTAGAGAAAACAGCTCTGTTTTTCCTCCCTTTCTTTCCTTTCTTTTCCTTCTTTCCTCAGACTTCTGTAGTATTCTACCACTTCCACTAACATAAAGCCTTAGTAATACCCATCTTTAAAAATCCAAATGACCTTAATGCCCTCCCTATTAATTCCAAACCCCTTTAATCCACTTAAGGGCATTTTAGTCATTTTACCCAATTCCTGCTAATTCCACGAGTGTCTCTAATATTTTCTGCTTACCTCCCGATACCTAATTAATCACCAATAATGTTCCTCGATGTCAAAATAGACTCCGATATACTCACCAAATTCCCATTTATACCCCTAGGCTCACCCCGAGCCGGGTATAAATCCCTGCCGTGACTTTTTCGCTAATATGCTCACTAGGATCGTCTCGAGTCACAAATCACAGATATATCCACATAATAATGTGGTCTCAACAGTTATCACATATATCAACACAGTTATGCCCATAATGGCCAAAATTACGATTATGCTTTTCTAACCTAATCAGGGCTCACATGCGTACTACTACACATAGTCATGTATCTCAAATATTCAAATAGTCATATAACATGCTTTAAATCATAATCATACATTTTACTCATTAAAATTGCACTTAATTCCCATTATGCCCTCCAGGCACACTAATCTAGGCCCTTAAGCCTAATTAGCGAATTTGGGTCGTTGCATTCTATTTTTTAATAATTAATTAAAGTATAAGTTTTTATATTTTATATCAATTTTATTTTATTATTATTTAATTTAATAATATTTTATTTTTATATAATTTAGTTCATTAATTAAAAAACTTGAGATTATTTTAGTCATATTGAAAAATATTTTGACCAAAATATAGTACAGGATACTATTTTAATTCATTTTGTTAAACACGAGATCCAAAATGATCTTTAACAAAACAATGCAGAGGAGTAATGGAACAAAACAAGAGTCAAAATAATATTTAACCTTCTTTTAATTTTAACCCGTAAATTTTCAATGTGTAGTTATTAAAAATTTTATTATATTTCTTCTCATCCCCACAATTGTCTGCCACAATCCATAATTAACAAACCCATGAGTTTCGCTGGAATTCAAAATATTTATCTTCTAAAAAATTGTTTTCCACAATGAGATTAATAATAATGGCTACGCTTCTAGACCGGCCCAACGAGCTCAGCCCATACTCAAATTTTGAAGAAGAGGAAATTACATTTTATATGGGAATTTTAATAGTGTGCAAAAATATAGCTTTTTTTCAAACAAAAAAAAGTTAATCTATGGCTTTTTTTTAAGAATTTTCACTTTTATTGGTTTATTTTCTCATATTTTGTATAAAAATTGGTTTATGCCATAGTTTTACTCTTAATCAAGTTTTATTGATTTGGAAGCGTATGTGTTGTAATTTGATTGTTGTTTTTTTACTTTATTTTTTCTTATATTACTAATTTTATATTAAATTTTTCTTTAGTTGTTTTGCAATTTTTTTTCTTTTTTCTTTTTTTGTAATATGAATTAGGTTTAAAATTATTTTTTATTTATTATAAACATTTTTTTCTTTTTTTTTAGATTGTGCTTTTCTTTTTCCAAATCCTGGGTAAGGTAACCAGTTACTTGAATAATCTTTGACAGTTATGTAAAAAAAAAATCCTAGAGCTAGGTTAAACAACATGTACCAGGAGAGGTAACTAGTTATCCTGAGAGGAATAACTTTCTGTCATAAGAGTGGTAACCAGTTACCATAAGAGGGGTGACGAGTTACTCATATTAAATATGAAGATAAACATCAAATTTGAAGGAAAAGGAGGAAGAACACTTTCATTAAAAAAAAAGAAGAAATAACTATGATTTTAGTAATATAAGTAACCAGCTACCATAAAAAACCCAAAAATATACAGACACATCAAAACGTGAACGTAACCAGTTACCCCCAGAATTATATATACAAAGAACGTGAAGGTAACCAGTTATCCCCAGAAATATACACACAAAGAACGGGTGGTAACCAGTTACCACAGATTTGAAGATAGAAAAAACAAAATCAGATCCACCCCATTTCCCTTCTCTCCCATCTTCTTCATATAATTTTTTTTCTAGATTTGAATGTTTCTATCAGGGTAACTGGTTACCTATTCACGTTTTCATATTTTTATTAGTTTTCTTTCCAATTTGTGGTGTTCTATAAATGTTATAGTAAAAATAAAATGCTGAAAAATTTTATTTGAATTTTTTTATCTATAGTGGAAAAAATATTAAAAAATTACAATAATAAAAGATAATAATAAAAAAATAGTAAAATAATTATGTAATGTTAAAATATGTGTGAAAAAAAGAAAAAAAATGAAATGAGAAAATAATAAGTACAAAAAATGAAGAAAAAAGAAGGAAAGAAAACTAAAAAAATATGAAAAAAAAAACAAAACAAAAGAAATGATGAAGGAAAAAAAAACAGATAGAATGAATAAAAATGAAAAGAAGAAGAAGAAAAATAATAGAAAAATGGAAAGAAAAAAAATATGAGTGAAAAAATTGGTAGTAAAAAATGAAAAAAAAATGGAAGAAGAAAAAAAGCTCACATGTGTGAAAAAAGAAAAAAAATGGAAGGATAAAATCATAAATACAAAAATGAAGAAAAAATATAAGGAAAAATTGGAAAAAATAAATAAAGAAAACTGAAAAAATATGAACAAAAAAAATACAAATGAAAGAAAAAAAAATAGATAAATGAATAAAAATGAGAAGAAGAGAAAGAAGAAGAAGAAGAATGAAAAAATGGAAAGAAAAAAAAAGATGAAAAAAAATGTTAGAACAAAAAAAAGAAAAGGGAAAAAAATGGAAGAAAAAATAAGTAAGGAAAAAAAAGAAAAAATAATGAAAAATGAAGGAAAAAATAAAAATTGAAAAAAATTAAAATAAAATAACCTTCAAAATCAAGGAAAACATAACTATGATAAAAAATGTGACATTGCCATATTTTAGTTAGCTATTAATTGTGTTTCTCATACTTTAATTTTTTTTCTTTAATAAATTTTCTCATATAAATTAAGAAAAGTATAATTCATATTTTTGCACATTAATGTTATAAAAGCCATATTTTTTTAAAATTCTTATTGAAGAACTTGCCTGATTTGAAGTAGATTAGGTGAAATTGATATGATCCGAAATATATCTGAATATACGAATAAATTTCAAATCAAGCTCATACGTGTTATAATAAGATTTCAGGTTTCAGACTCAAAATCACGTTTGTTTAGTTTTATTTATATAATTTATTAATTATATTTTATTAAATTTGTATCATTAATTAAACCAAAACATTGTTTATGATTTTTTTAAATATATATATAATAGGATAAAGTTTTTAAACATAAATGATAATATTTTTAATAAAAATTAAGATTATGCACTATATATTATTATTAGAGTAAATGACAGCTAAAATACTCAATGTTTTCAAAATGTTGCACTTTTATACCTTTTTTTTTTTTTGCGATAAATATACTCAATGTCTTAAAAATGTTAAACTTTTATACCCAAACTTATTTTTTTGTGGCAAATAGACCTAATATTTTTAAAATATGGCACTTTTATACCTATTTTTTAAAATTATTTTGAGAAATAATAAAAAAGTGAAAGAAAAATATAGGATTTTATTTATTTTTTAAATTTTAAATTATTTTCACTTTCGAAATAATAAAAAAAATTAAGATTAGTAAAATTAAAACTTGTATTTTTCCATTACTTTTTAAAAAAACTTATATTTTAAATTGATGAAAATATATAAGTTTTTAATTATTTTAAATCATTTTTATTAATTTTAATAAAACGTTTATTAATGTTTAGTTTAAAATAGTTATTTTGAGAAATAATAAAAAAGAGAAAATAATTTAAAATTTAAAAAATAATTAAAATCTTATATTTTTCCTTCACTTTCTTATTATTTGTCAAAATAATAAAAATTAGGTATAAAAGTGCAACATTTTAAAATCATTGAGTATATTTACCGCAAAAAAAAAGTTTGGGTATAATAGTGCAACATTTTGAATACATTGAGTATATTTACCGCAAAAAAAAAAATATTTGGGTATTAAAGCTAACTTTTTGAAAACATTGGATATTTTAGCAGCCATTTACTCTTATTATTATAATGATATTTTATATTATTTAAAATTTATATTGATATAAACATTAAATATCTAGTCTTGTATTAAATATTATTATTAGGGATAATTGCGGCATGAGTACCCAATGTTTGGGTTTTGTATGCGGCATAGACCCAATGTTTATTTTTAGTGGCAAAAGTACCCAAAGTCAGTAAAACTGTAATTCTGTCAGTCTCCTCCGTTAGGCAGACACGTGTCACGTTTTTATTGGTCCAAATCATAATTATTTTTAAAATATTATTGAGTTGGACCAATCACAAAGTGACACGTGTTGGTCCAGTCATCACGAAACGGAACCTAACGGAGGAGGCTAACGGAATTACAGTTTTACTGACTTTGGATACTTTTGCCACTAAAAATAAACATTGGGTCTATGCCGCGTACAAAACTCAAACATTGGGTACTTATGCCGCAAATATCCCTTATTATTATTATAATAATAATATTTTATAATATTTGAATTCATATTAATATAATTAGTAAAAAATTAGGATTACATATTATTATATGTTGACTGTGTTTTTAGCCAACGACGTGAGAACGTCAATAACGACAAACCTTCAAGAGAATTTAAACGACACAGACAGTTTAATCAAGAAAAGTAAATAACACACAGAATTTTATAGTGGTTCAGCCCCGTTCAATCGGTAATAGCCTAATCTACTTAGAGATTTTATTACTTTATTAACACTCAATATCAGATGAACCAGTGTCAACTGAGTTTCTTCAGTGTAAATTTTCAAGAATACAAAAAGGGTTCTCTCTCAAGGAAAACACACTTTCTCTCTCTAGAACTCAGACCAAATCTCAAATTGCCAAAAGTCCTTTTCTGATCCCATCAACCCTCTATTTATAGGCTTGGGATCCTTAAACTGATATCCCTCATATTTTCGGGATATTCTATTATTTTCATTATATTTAAATTACAAAAAATATTCAAAATGTAACAAAACCCCCAATTTGTGGGAAGAATGAGAGACTCCCGCGCGTGCCAAGACCGGTTCTTGTTGAAGCCGTTTCTGGGAATCTTGACTTAGTCCTGTCGACTCATATCTCCTACTCACCACTCATGCAAGTGCTGGTAGGACATACACTTGCTGGTAGAACATGTGCATGGTGGTAGGACATGCACTCCTCTCTTCTAACATGGCAATCTCCTCTAGCATGTCATGTCTCTCCTCTAACATGGCACTCTCCTCTAACATGCCATTTCTTCATTTGGACAACCATGCACTTGTTGGACATACGCATAAGGACCAAACCTTTTGGACTCTCCTCGGACCAAATTCTTGGGCTCTCCTCGGACCACACCCTTTGGGTCTCCTCAGACCACACCCTTGGGGTCTCCTCGGACCACACCCTTGGGGTCTCCTCGGACCAAGGTCCGACCACACCTTGGCTCTCCTCGGACCAAGGTCCGACCACACCTTGGGCTTTCTTCGGACCAAAATCCGACCGGGCACACCCTAGCCCAAGTACTCTCCTCGGGTGCACTTGTGCACTTGGCTTGGACATGACACCTCTCAAGCAGTCAAAACTCTTCATCAGTCTACCGGGTCACTTTATCACAACTCTGAGGAGTCAATGTATTTATTGACTATTTGATGTGTCTTTTACGGACCATGTACTGCCATTTATTACCTCTATTGCCACGTCATCAATCTCCATTTTTTAGGATAACATTATCATAATAATATTTTATAATATTTAAATTTATATTAATATAATTATTAAATATCTAGTCTTATATTATATATTATTATAATAATGATATTTTATAATCTTTGAATTTGAATTTATATTAATATAATTATTATATATGCAGTCTTATAATAATATTATTATAATAATAATATTTTATAATATTTGACTTTATATTAATATAATTGATAAATATCTATTTTTAAATTAGTTGTAAATGTATATTTCGCTAAATGTTTAGAATATTCTATTAAAGTAAACAAATCATTAAAATCAATAATAATTTTCATTATCTACACACATTTTATATAGAATATATATATACATTATACTAAGTAGAACCAACGTGCAATGCACGTTTGCTTAGTGTTAAAGTTGTAAACATTATCTATAATTTTAGGGATATTTGCGGCATAAGTACCCAATGTTTGGGTTTTGTACGCGGCATAGACCCAATGTTTATTTTTAGTAGCAAAAGTACCCAAAGTCAGTAAAATTGTAATTCCATCAGTCTCCTCCGTTAGGTTTCCGTTTCGTGATGACTGGACCAACACGTGTCAATTCGTGATTGGTCCAACTCAATAATATTTTAAAAATAATTATGATTTGAACCAATAAAAACGTGACACGTGTCTGCCTAACGGAGGAGACTGAGGGAATTACAGTTTTACTGAGTTTGTGTACTTTTGCCACTAAAAATAAACATTGGGTCTATGCCGCGTACAAAACCCAAACATTGAGTACTTATGCCGCAAATATCTCATAATTTTAATAAAAATTGGTTCACTGTTATTTAAAAATATATATAATAGAATAAATTATAGTTCTATAGTATATATAAATATTTATATCAAGAATCTCTACGTACATGACATCTAAACACAACGTACAGATATATATATATATATTTACATAGCTACATGATATATATATAATACAATAATATTTTTAAAAAATTAATAATAGAAATAAAATAATAATAGAAAAAGTCATAGTGTAGACATTAGTATACGTGCATCAATTATTTTTAGTTTTTAATGTATCTCACAATGAACTATGGTGAATTTGATGAATAAAAATAGCTTCAATCACTTGATAAAAAACAAACTATCATATAAATTTATAAGATAAAAAAAATTGATATATATGCTTTTATTATTTTTAAATAAATATGATTTAATTATTTAAATTATCATAAAATATCTCTAAAATATCATATTTTAATTAATTAATTTATTTATTTTTGTTCTAGTTTTTTAATTTAGTAGTGACAACAAAAGATTATACATATTATATGTTTAATATAATATCAAGTTTAAGTTTAATTAAATTTTATTTAAATTATAAAATATATGGTTTTATTATTTTTAAATAATTATCATTGTAAAATATTTCAAAAACATCTTATTTTAATTTGTTTAATTATTTATTTATTTAATTTTATTCAAGATTAAGTCATATTTACAATTTACGGTTAAATATAAGAATATTCTGTTAAATATAAAAATATTTTGTTAAAGTTAAAAACAATAAAAAAATGTTAAAACCAAGAAAACTCGTTATCTACCCACTTTTTATATAGAAGATATATATGTATATATACTAGTCAGTTGCTACGTATAAATATATATTTAATAGAGTATGGACAAAAATTACTAGAAAAAAAGAGGAAGAAAGAAATAATGAAAAAAACACTTGAGTATATTTCTCATCATGATTTTACATTAAATGAATAGTAAGAAAATATACCTTAAATTTATGGAGAAAAAAGATACAAAATTATAAATAATTGAAAGTTTAGGTAAAAAAGAAAATTATTAGTAAAACTACTAATAATAAATAAATGAGAAGAACAAAAAACTTTGATAGAAAAGACAAAAAAAAGTTATATATAAAAAGACAAAATAGTTTATATAGTACTTTTATACATTAATTAATAAATATAATATAGGGATAATTGCGGCATAAATATCCAATGTTTCACACCTATTATAATTAAATACCTAATATTTTATTTTTACGGCAAAAATATCCAATGTTCAATATATGTTAAAGATAAATACTCAATTTTTTTCTTTGCGACAAAATTTCCCAAAGTTGCTAAAACATTATTTTTGTCAGTATCTCCTTTGTTAGTGTTGTTAGGTGTTGACTCACCAGATATATATAACTCCGTAATTTAAGTTTTTTTGTTATCAAAATATGTATTTTTTTTTTAAATTAGAATTAATTAAAAATATCTTTTTAATTCATTTTTCAAATTTAAAATGTTTTTTCAAAAGAAATTATGAAATAGACCAATTACAGAGTGACAAATGTCTGCTTAGTCAACATATTCAGTAACTCTAACAGATGAGGTACTTATAGAAGCAATGTTTTAGCAAATTTAGGTATTTTTGCCGCAAAGAAAAAATAGTAGGTATTTATCTTTAGCATATATTGAACATTGAGTATTTATGCCATAAAAAAATATTAGGTATTTAACTGTAACAGTTGTGAAATATTGGATATTTATGCTGCAAATATTCCTATATTATATAAACTATTTTGTCTTTTTATATATAACTTTTTTTTGTCTTTTTTGTCAAATTTTTTTGTTCTTCTCATTTATTTATTATTATTATTTTTACTGATAATTACTTTTTTTTTTACCTAAACTTTCAATTATCTATATTTTTGTACCTCCTTTTCCAGGAATTTAAGTTATATTATATTTTCCTACTATTCATTTAATGTAAAATCATGATGAGAAGTATACTTAAGTGTTTTTTCATTATTTCCTTAATATTAAGTATTTAACTATAACAAGTATGAAACATTGAGTATTTATGCCACAAATTGTAGGCCCTAAATGATGAGGACACCAAGACTCAAAATCCAAGTCAAGTTCCAGTTGATCCAAGCCAAGAGGGGAGGAATGATGAGGACACCAGTTTAGGAGCTTGATCAATATTTAGCTTCTTGTAATGAGTCTTTTTATTTTTAATCACGTTTTTTTAGTCTTTGTTTATTTTGTGATAAGTCAAACACTTGACTTGTGTGAGTCCAAGAGTCCTTTTTGTCTTTAATTTTCGGTTTTTATTAGGAAGACAAAGGGTTGTCTTTAAATTTCGGTTTTCATTAGGAAGACAAAGGGTTGTCTTTATTTTTCGGTTTCATTAGGAAGACAAAAGGTTTGTCTTTAATATTTCGGTTTTTAGGAAGACAAAGGGACTTGTATTGATGTAATTTTCGGCTATATAAGGCCTTGAAAACATTTGGAAAAAAATCAGATTATGTTGAATGAAATTGTGAGTTTATTTCTTCTTGAGTTCTTGAAGAAACTTTTGAACTTATCAAGGAGATTCCTTGTGGCGTTCATCCTGACTTATCAAACGGATTCCATCCCCGTTTGTGGCGTCTTCCTCATACCAAGGTTCGTGCTTGGCTAAGCATTGGGTCGCGGTTCCATTCCAATCTCGTATGTTCTTGGTGGTTGTTCCATATTTGGTGTCGGGTTTCATCACAATGTTGGTGTGGTTCGTATCACTAAATATCCACGCATATTGGCGAGCTAGAAAAGGGTCTAATTCGATCTGACATGTGTAGATCGTCCACCCGGAGCTGTGTGTTACGGACCTCCTTCTGTCCAGCCCGAGTTAATTAGAAAGTTAACTTCTACAC
Source organism: Humulus lupulus (assembly GCF_963169125.1). NCBI lineage: Eukaryota > Viridiplantae > Streptophyta > Magnoliopsida > Rosales > Cannabaceae > Humulus > Humulus lupulus. Next base: position 160,294,950 of record NC_084793.1, on the reverse strand, counting down.
GGAGGAATCGTGTAGCAGAAGTATGAGTGTCACGAGCTGGCGCCACATTAAGCTCGTGATGCAACAGAGATCTGACATTCAAACCCTTGTAAAGTCAACCACGCAATATAAACGTGCATATACCAGACATCACGTGTCTATTTTATTCCTGAATTCTCGGACACGCAATATAAACGTGCGTGTTCAGGCATCTCACGCCTGATTTGGGCCATGCGGCCCATTATCCATCCTTACCTATTGATTAGACCACACTTCAGTGCAAAGTTTAGAAATTAATCATCAGTGTCACAAATATGACATGAAGAATAAAGAGATCACGGGATGACCCCATTGCCAACCCAGATATCTTCTTCCTATAAATATTGAGACCCTGGGTAGTGCAAGGGGTTGGCATATTTTTGTAAAGAAACACTCTGTAAGAAATAGTTAAGAGATATCAATAATATCGCTTGGTGTAATAGAGAGATTATAACCTTTGAACCACCTAAAAGAAAGGAGTGATCATCTATAGTTTATTTTCATATTACGGTTCACTAATTAGCACTAATCCATCCCATTTATTCGTATAATTACCTGTTGGCGAAGAACCGCGTCAACACAAATATACCCCTATAATATAATATAGTATTTTCTGGTGAGTAACTATGAATATGAATAACAAAGATAAAATGAAATCAAAATAAGATCAATTAAAGCGTAAAATAGAGAATATACCAAATATGATCAAAAGTAGAATGAAAATTTTTGTTCTTATTATTATTGAAATAAATAAATAATATATATTATAATCATAATTATATAACCGAAACGTGATTGTACAAATAAATAATACGTGTGACATATTAAAATTACATATAAAACTAAAATAGTCGAATGAACGGTATATATATTTTGAGTAAAATACATGTGACATTTTGATTAGTCGGCTTTTTAAATTATAATAAAAAAATTATTTATAAAACAAAATAGTCGAATGAACGACTATATCAACAATTCTATATATTTAATAAATTTCTGGCAAAGAAGACATAACAATATAGATAATTGAAAGCTTAGGTAACAAAAAGTAAATCTCAGTAAAAATAATATTAATAAATAAATAAATGAGAACAAAAGAAGACAAAAAATAAAGCTATGTATAAAAATATAAAATAGTTTATATAATATTTTTATACATTGATTAATAAATATAATTTTTTTTTCTGATGATTGACTATGAATATTAATAACAAAGATAAAAAAAATTCAAATAAGACAAATTACAAAGTAAAATAAAGAATAAAAAGTAGAATGAAACTCCTTATTATTATTGAAATAAATAAATAATATATTATAATCATAATTATATAACATATAAGTAATAGTTGTACAAATAAATAATACGTGTGACATATTAAAATTACATATAAAATAAAATAATCAAATGAACAGTATATATATTTTAAGTGAAATACATGTGATATTTTCATCAATCGATCTTTCAAATTATAATAAATAAATTAAAATTATATATAAAGCAAAATAGTCAAAAGAACAACTATATCCATGCTTTTATATATTTAATAGACTAGTATTGTGTGCATGTACAAATCACGTGCTATAGCATTATAAAATCATCATTATTATAAAATTGGCATACTGTTTAAATTTATTAAGCTTTAATATAATTACAAACAAGTAATTTAATTTTAAATTATATATATGTTTTGCTAGAAAAACGTTGTCATGAGCTAGAAATAAAAGTAAATAGTATGGAAAGAAGACATTAAATTTACTAAATAATCTTTAAGTAACTTATTTAATTAAGATAGTTATTAAAATATAGAAGAAAAAAATATTGAATAAAGCAACAAAGTTTGCTTTGTATTTGTCCTCGGCTTTAATTTGACCTATATTAGATGAAGGGTAGTCCTATAATCGATTTTGATGCTAATATTTCACTAGAACTATACATACTATGCTAAAAGTAGTCAAAACTATATCATGTAAAATAATAGCTAAGTCAAACTAAAGTATTGTGGCTAAAAGACTACTTTGTTTTAATTAAGCTAAAAACTTAGTTCAAATTTTGGGGCAACTTAAGCCATATATTAAGGATTTTTATTTTAGTGTTTATTTACTTTTCTCAAGTTTCATGATAAATATTACTTACAAACTACTTATAAATATATATTTATATATATATATATTTTAAAGCACATCTAATCCTAGGTAAGTCCTAATAATTAAATTAATATATTAAAGCATAAATTCTATCTTAGTAATCAATCCCATGTGAGTATAAAAATATAAAATTATAAATAAATCATTCCTCTAATAATATTACAATTCTATAAATAATATATATTTGATTAGTGAAAGCTCACAAAACATTTGACTTTCTTTTTATTTTTGAGTAATAAAACATTTGGCTTTCTAATGTACACGAGAGAACACTATTACAGATTATAATTCTCTAGTAAAACAAAAAATAGGAAAATGTGAAAAGTAAAATAAAAAAAAGTAGAGTGCATATGTAAAACCTATGTCGAAAAATAGATATATAAACATAATGGGCAAACAACAAAATAAATAGGTCGGTTTGAAAAGGCAAGATTCACTATAGGTGGTGGCACAAAGAGAGAGGGAGAGCAAGAGAGAGAAGCTTACCAAAAAAAACCTGACAAAAAAAATATTGAAGCAAAATAGAACTGATACGAACCACACCAACGATTGTGGTGAAACCCGACACCAAATATGGCAGCCACCAAGAACATACGAAATTGGAATGAAGAACCGCGACCCAATGCTTAGCCAAGCACGAACCTTGGTATGAGGAAGACGCCACAAACAGGGATGGGAATCCGTTTGATAAGTCAGGTTGAACGCCACAAGGAACCCCTTGATACGTTCTAATAGTTTCTTCAAGAACTCAAGAAGAAAAACCCACAAATTTCATTTCATCATAATCTGCATTTCCCAACGTTTTACAAGCCCTAATGTAATGCCCCAAATTTCCTAATAAGGTTTAGGACCTTGATTAGGAGGCCGGGAGGGCCATAATTGATCTATTATGCTATTTAATAATCATATGTATGTTCATGTGAATTATATTATTATATGATGATAGATGCATGCATATGAGAGTATTTATAATTATAAGGGCATTTTGGTAATTTGGCCTGTTGAGGGCATATTTGTAAATTGGGTGCATATTGTAATTTGTGAATGAGATTTAATTATTATGGAGATATATTCGAGCTATTCGACATGAGACGGTCATATATAATGGATTAGCGGTTTTGTCATAACGGGGTCAATTTCGGGGTAATAGAAATGTTTATTTGGTGATAGATTGGGAGTATTTGAGATCAGGATGAAATTCTGGAGGTTTTGACTATAGTGTCCCCGGGGGTGTTTTCGGGACCCCGAGCACTAGGTTTTATTTGAGGTTACTTAAGCTTGAAGTAGCTTCCCAGATAAGAACGTACGTTAGAAACCTCTCGTTCTCTCTCAAAACAGACCGTTTTACCGTTTGAGCCTTTTTGAGGAAATCTTGAGTTCTAGGAGTCGGAATCAGGCGAGGGTCGAGGCATAGCGATCCTAGGAAAGAATAGAAGCTTCTTAACCGAAGGATTTGACGGAAAACAACCCAATCAAAGGTAATCTAAGTTTGAAGTTTTAAGTTTTTAAAGTTTTAAAGCTTAGAATTGGACTTTGTGAATTGTTGAGTTTTTGGTTGGTTTGAACCTTGGGTTTTGAGGGTTTTGGAGTATTGGGAAGCTTGGGAACTTTGATTTGATGATTGGGGAATGTTTGGGTATGTTTTTGGAGGATTTGGAGTGCTTAAAACGCGTTTGGGAATGGCCCAGGGTTGGGGGCCGCGACCCTGTTCTTGTGCGCCGCGGCCCTAGTTCGAAGAAGCAGGTGTCAAGAAGTGACCCTTGCTGGGCGCCGTGGCCCTTGATGGAGGGCGCCACGGCCCTAGCCTCAGAGAACCCTGGGGGCCGCGGCCCAAGGTGCTAGGGCCGCAGCCCTTGCCCTGTTTTCACCCCGTTTGCTCGTTTTGACCCCGAGAACTTAGTTATGGGCCTCGGGAGTGTCCCTACTACTTGGATTAGTTTGGATTGATCTCTTGGGGGCTAGATATTGGTGTGGAACCTTTGATTATCATGTTAATGATGGTGTTCCATATTTGGTTATGATTAGGTGACCGCTAAGGGCTTAAAGGTTGATCGTTCTCAAGGATCGTTCTTATATTGGTTCTAGCTCGAATCTGAGGTAAGAAAACTGCACCCTGTGTATATGTGACATGCATGGCTATTCATGATGCATGTGGGTTGATTATTAAGCATGACACGCATGGCTATTCTTGATGCATGTGGGTTGATTATTAGGTATGACATGCATGGCTATTCTTGATGCATGTTGGTTGACTGTTGAACGTGACATGCATGGCGGTTATTGATGCATGTTGGATTGTTGAATATTATGCATATGATGCATGAGAAACATGTGATTAGGACATGCTTTATATACTGAGTATGATATTGTTCAGAGCTTGAGCCTCTGTGTTCGTGTATGGTCCTAATTATACTAATACATGTTTAGTAAGCATGCTGAATACCTTGTTTATGGATATGGAACATGTGATATATGATTGGCGGCATGACTTACTTGTGTATGACATTGACTAGTCAGGGACCGACCCTAAAGTCGAGAATCACGCATTGAATGGCTCTATGGCTTTAATGCTAGACCGACCCTAAGGTCGATAAATCATGCATTGAATGGCTCTATGGCATTAATGCTGGACCGACTCTAAAGTCGAGAATCGTGCATTGAGTGGCTCTAAGGCACTAATGCCAGACCGACCCTAAGGTCGATGATCACGCATTGAATAGCTCCATGGCATTAGTGCGGGACCGACCCTAAGGTCGAAGAACTTATAAGCGCTTGCCTGGTCTATGACCAGATGTTTATAGCCAAGGTATATGACCCCGGTGACTGTTTGTCACATGGCTAGGGGACGATGTCCATAGCACGACTCTAGAGTCGGGAGGAAGGTTCTGTTGGTGACCATTCACCATGCACCTGTCCTGATCAAACTTATGAAATAATCACTTATCAGTTAAGCCCTGGTGACCCTATCGTCACATGGCTAAAGGGAGCGATGCTCATTATTGTGACTTTAGGCTATTGTCACCTATTTGCTTGGACTGATAGTCCTGAATGGTTATTATGATCGTTGTTGATATTATATCATGCTATATTGTGTTTTCTTGCTGGGCTTCGGCTCACGGGTGCTACGTGGTGCAGGTAAAGGCAAGAGGAAGCTGGACCATCCTTGAGTTGAAGAGCTTAGGTGATGACGTGTACATATGCAGCTGCTCGTCCGCCACGGCCGAGGTTTAAAGTGGAACTAGGGTTGAACCCTGTTTTGCCGCTTAGAACGGCATGTTGTAAATATTTTCTGTAATAAACTCTGAAATTATATTTTCGGGATCCCAATGTATATATATTAAACGTTCTAGTGAAACGTTACACTCTAACTAAAGTGTTTAATCCCTAAACCGCTAATCATACTTAGTTCACGATTTTGGCCAAATGACTCGATTAGCGAGTTTAGCACTGTTTACAAGGCACACTGTAACGGTCCCTGGAGTGGGGCGTTACACCTAATATGGCCGAAATTACATGAAAGAAAAGCCCCTTTGTCTTCCTAATGAAAACCCTAACAATCACAAAATAGAAAGACTCTTGGACTCTCACAAGTCAAATATTTGACTTTCACAAAAAAAAACAAAGACTAAATAAAACGTGATTAAGTGACTGATTAAAATAAAAATACAAGATACCAAAATCCAATAAGACTCATTACAAGAAGCTAAATATTGATCAAGCTCCTAAACTGGTGTCCTCATCATTCCCCCCCTCTTGACTTGGATCAACTGAAACTTGACTTGGATCTTTAGTCTTGGTGTCCTCATCATTCCCCCCCTCTTGAGAAAGATTTGACCTCAAATCGTCACCTGCATCAAAAGGACTCAAATCAGAAACATTAAAAGTAGCACTAACAGTATACTCACCTGGTAAATCGAGTATGTAGGCATTGTCATTGATCCTTTCTAGCACTTGAAACGGCCCATCTCCTCGAGGTAGCAATTTGGAACGTCTTTGTGCTGGGAATCGCTCTTTCCTCATGTGTAACCATACTCAATCACCGGGCTCAAAAACCTGCTTGTGACGACCCTTGTTAGCATCAAGTTGGTTAGTGTTTAAAAGAGCCTCCTTGTACATGAGTAAATTCATTGGCTGTTTTGTACGCAATGCTCGCTTAACCTCACTTTTTTTTGCATAAAAATTATTTTGTTTTCTCTCTAATTTTCCCTCATTGATCGAACTCTTCCCTTTCTTTTCTCTCTCACTTGATTCGACCCTTTTCTCTCTTTGTCTCTCTTTTTTCTCACTCTCATTCATCTTTTCACTCTCCTTCTTTTGCTCACTCAATTTTTTTTTATCACTCAATTTTTGCAACCTCACTTGGTCTTCATATACTTGCTTTGGCGTCAATGGAGCTAGAGTGATTGTTCGTTGACGGAATGTGAATGAATACTTGTTGGTGAAGCCATCATGCTGGACTCGCCGATCAAATAGCCAAGGCCTTCCTAGAAGGAGGTGTCCATCTTGCATTGGAACCACATCGCACAATACCTCATCCTCATATTTGCCAATTCGAAATGATACCAGAACTTGTTTTGTAACCCTCACTTCATCACTATCATTCAACCACTGCAACTTGTATGGACGAGGATGTTTAAGCGTTGGGAGCCCCAGCTTCTCAACCATGGAAGAACTAGCAACGTTAGTACAACTACCTCCATCAATAATCACGCTACATACCCTGGCTTTCACATGACAACGAGTGTGAAAGATGTTCTCCCGCTGCACCTCTTCTTCCTCTTCTTTTGCTTGCAAATTTAAGGCTCGTCGTGTGACTAGTGCAAGCATCTCACCAGATTCTGGCCCATACTCTTCATCATCTATAGAAGCATCTTCCAATGGTGGCATGTCAGCAAGACCATCTTCATCTTCAGAATCTACCTCGCCATTTTCTCGAATCACCATAACTCTCTTGTTTGGACATTGGCTAGCTATGTGTCCTCGCCCCTAACATTTGAAACACTTTATCTCACTAGAATGGGATGAAGTAGGGGATGTTTTACATTGAGAGGTTGTGGTTGTGGTGGCTGGTTTTGGCTCGGTTTTAGGCTTATGCGTGAAAGGGTTTTCTTCCTTCTTTGGATAGTTCGACCGCCAAGGTGTTGCACTTGAATTTTGTGGGATTTGTCTCGGATTTGAACTTGTACTACCCCTATTGAGCTGCCTCTCAACTTTCATTGCCATATGCACCAAATCGTCCAATTCCACATAATGGTGTAGCTCAACTGTATTAGCAATCTCTCGGTTCAATCCATTCAAAAACCTTGCCATTGTCGCCTCCCGATCTTCTTCCACATTGGCTCTAATCATAGCCATCTCCATCTCTTTGTAATACTCATCAACACTCTTGGAACCTTGACGAAGACCCTGCAACTTAAGGTATAGATCCCGATAGTAATGAGCTGGTACAAAACGTCGCCTCATCACCCTCTTCATACCATCCCAAGTCTCAATAGGACGATCTCCATTTCGCCTCCTGTTGATGCACAACTGATCCCACCAAACAATAGCATAATCAGTAAATTCAATTGCAGCAAGTTTTACCTTCTTCACTTCGGAGTAGTTGTGACAATCAAAAACCAACTCCATCTTCTTTTCCCACTCAAGGTATGCCTCGGGATCACTCTTCCCTTGAAATGCAGGGATTCTCATTTTGATATTTCCCAAATTATTATCTACCCAGTTCCTACCTTCTCTATCTCGGCCATACCTCCTATAATTACCCTCTAACATCCTATCATACTCTTCCTCTAAATCTCCCCCTTCAAACTCTCTTTCACCCTCAACATCCCGTTGTTGCACCCTATTCCTCCGAGCCCTCCATTGCTGTAACGCCCCAAACTCCAGGGACCGTTACGGTGTGCCTTGTAAACAGTGCTAAACTCGCTAACCGAGTCATTTGGCCAAATTCGTGAACTAAGTATGATTAGCGGTTTGGGGATTAAACATTTTGGTTAAGAGGTAACGTTTCACTAGAACGTTTAATATATACATTGGGATCCCGAAAATATAATTTCAGAGTTTATTACAGAAAATATTTACAACAGGCCGTTCTAAGCGGCAAAACAGGGTTCAACCCTAGTTCCACTTTAAACCTCGGCCGTGGCGAACGAGCAGCTGCATATGTACACGTCATCACCTAAGCTCTCCAACTCAAGGATGGTCCAGCTTCCTCTTGCCTTTACCTGCACCACGTAGCACCCGTGAGCCGAAGCCCAGCAAGAAAACACAATATAACATGATATAATATCAACTATAACCATAGTAACCATTTGGAACCAATGGTCCATTCAGATAGGTGACAATAGCCAAAAGTCACAATAATGAGCATCGCTCCTTCTGGCCATGTGACGATAGGGTCACCAGGGCTTAACTGATAAGTGATCCTTTCATAAGTTTGATTAGGACATGTGCAAGGTGATTAGTCACCAACATAACCTTCCTCACGACTCTAGAGTCGAAACTAAGGACAGCGTCCCCCAGCCATGTGACAACTAGTCATCGGGGTCATATACCTGGCTGAAATCATCTGGTCTCAGACCAGGCAAGCGCTTATAGTTCTCATTGACCTTCCGGTCGATCTAGCATTAATACCCCATATGAGTCATTCAATGCCGACCTCGATTAGATCTAATCTTTATTTGGCCCGGCGTTCACAACACACTGCCACCCCTGACCCTTGGGTCGGTAAAACACGACCAGTGCTCAGCCCGTGGTGAACTTAACTAATAAGTCACAGCTTCACAGACGGATCTGGCACCATTGTCGATTCTGACTAATAAGTCAGCGCCATACATAAGTAAGCCATGCCACCAAACATATATCACATGTCCAATATCCATAAACAAAGTATTCAGCATGCTTACTTAACAGATATTAGTACACTTAGGACTATGCATTAACACAGAGGCTCAAGCTCTGAACGATATCACACCCAGTATACAAAGCATGTCCTAATCACATGTTTCTTATGCATCATATGCAATATATTCAACAATCCAACATGCACCAATAACAGCCATGCATGTCAATGTTTAATAGTCAACCAACATGCACCGAGAATAGCCATGCATGTCATACATAATAATCAACCGACATGCATCAATAACAACCACGCATGTCATACTCAGTAATCAACCAACATGCATCATAATAGCCATGCATGTCACATATACACAGGGTGCAGTTTTCTTACCTCAAAGTCGAGCTAGAACGATTTAAAGAACAACCCTTGAGAACGATAAACTTTTAGTTCTTTAGCGGTCACCTAGCCATAACCAAATATAAGGTATCATCAATAAAAATGATCAACATAAGTTCCCAAACCAATATCTAGCCTCCGGGACATCAATCCCCACTTAACCGGGTACTAGCATCAACCCCGAGGCCTTAAGCTAGCATCCCTAGGCCAAAAACCCATTTTTGGCCAAATCTGCCTTGATGGGCCGCGGCTCACCACAGCCATGCCGCGGCTCATCACCCTGACACAGGCATTTCTGCCTCAAAAGCCACCTTAGGCCGCGGCACACAAAAGCCAGGCCGCGGCTCATTACCCAGATCAGCCAAAAATCAGCAACGCACCAGCTCGACCTCCCCTGCATAATCCCCTAAAACCAAGCCTTCAAACCAGCTCCAAACCTTCTCCCAACACACAATTAAACCTCTAACCATCACCCATAACTCCCCCTCATCAAAACCCAAACCAAACATCAACCTAACTCCCATTAATTCCACTTAACCACCAAGAATTCACAAGCTGAAATCTTAAACTAAAACAAAGTATGAAACAGAAACTAATGGCTGAAACTTACCTTAAATCCGAGTTTGAACCCCCTTCAATGGCTGAACCAAACTCCTAAGCTTCCACCTTTAATTTCCTAGCTTAACTCCTCAATTGGGCTCTCAAAAATCCAAAGGAAAAAGTGAAGGAAACCTTGTACGGGAGAGAAAGGGAGAAGGAAGAAGATAGGCTCTGTTTTTTATTCTGTTTTCTATAGCCTACTAAACCTCATGTATATCCAAGCCAAATGACCTAAATGCCCCTAGGTCATTTAAAGGCTTCTAAGCACTCCCAAGGGTAAAATTGTCATTTTCAACCTATCTCGTTAATTATAATTAACGCTCTCCAATTCCCGCTATTCTCAATATTCCCAAATACCAATAAATCATATCCCATTACCCTCTAATTCCCGGTAATGCTCTAATCATTAAATTCACCCCGAGACTCACCCCGAGCCCCGAACTTAAACCCGTTATGACTAGACCGAACATTTACATCTCATGATCATTTCATGTCGAATAGCTCAAACCAATCCACCTTATAATTTGGCTATGTTAAATAATCACAACTATGCACCCAAAATATACAATTACGCCCACAGTGGAAAAATTACCAAATTACCCTCATAGTTAACATATGAGCCCATATGCATGAATTCACCATCATATAATAATTTAATTCACGTAAACATGCATATAATCATTAAATACCATAATAAATCAATTATGGCCCTCCCGGCCTCCTAATCAAGGTCCTAATCCTTATTAGGAAATTTGGGGCATTACAATTGCGTTCCCTCTTCTACCCTATCCAACCTCTCATGTATTTGTTCACATTCTGCCCTCATCATCCTTCGCATCTCCCCAATTAATGCTTGCATTTGTAGATTCGGAACCTCAGGTGGCGGAATATCATTGCTTGCATTTTTCTCTGGATTTTGTGCCATGATGGAAATCTGCAAAATAAGGTTAGAACAATATGGAGAAAAGACCTCACCACACTCCCTCACGTGTTTCACTCGAACAATATTTTCACTCAAATCCACTCGTGTTTCGCTCAATTTCAATGGCTTTTACCCTCAAATAGGCTCGCACCTCTGCCTTTTTCCACTCGTATTCTTCTTTAAGTTCTTTCAAAACTAATCACACGATATCATGGAGGATTCAAGTAGCAAATCAAACCAGAACAAACCAAACGAACATAGCAAAACTGATGATTTTTGATACACTTGTGTGAGGATTTGGCAAAAGAACCTCTAGGACATATGGAAAAAGATTAGAACAAAAATTTTTAAGAGAGGTTTCCAGACTCTTTTTTTTTTTTTTTAGTTCGGATCCTCTTGATTTTTCTTCTTCTTTCTTTTCTTTCTTTCTTTTTTTCTCAAATGCAGGTACAAGACACAAGAAGAATCAGAATTGGTGGAACTACAACGATTTGAAAACAATACAACTCGGATTGCACAAAAGAACAAGAGTAACTCTTGCAAAATTCAGATATTTCACAACAAGAACAAGAGAACTCAATACCAATTTCGGATTTCACAATAAGAACAAGAGAGCTCAATCCCAATTTCGGATTTCACAATAAGAACAAGAGAACTCAATCCCAATTTCGGATTTCACAATAAGAACAAGAGAACGCAATCCCAATTTCAATAAGAACAAGAGAACTCAATCCCAATTTCGGATTTCACAATAAGAAAAAGAGAACTCAATCCCAATTCGAATTTCACAACAAGAACAAGAGAAATCAATCCCAATTCGGATTTCACAACAAGAACAAGAGAAACCTAAGGCAAAATTCGAATTTCAAAAGAAAAGCAAGAGAAACGCAATGAAAATTCGGATTTCACAATAAGAACTAGAGAAAACCAATGTAAATTCAGATTCCACAATTAGAACAAGAGAAAACTCAAAGCCCTAATTCACGTTAAGAACCCTAATTCATGAATTCAGAAACAAAAAGAAAACAAATTAGGGGAAATTTCAAAAACCCTAATTCAATTGCACGATTTGAACAATGAAACGAAAAAAGAGAAACAAGGAAACAAATGAAATAAGGAAATTAACAAGCTCTAGAATAGTTTCAGATTTCACAAGGAAACAAGGACAAAGAAATCAAAACACGACTAGATGATGAATTTTTTTTTTCCTAATATAGAAACACGAATTGAAAGAAAAACACAAAGTAAAGGATAGGCCAAACCGGATGATCCTAAGCTCTGATACCAACTGATACGAACCACACCAACGATTGTGGTGAAACCCGACACCAAATATGGCAGCCACCAAGAACACACGAAATTGGAATGAAGAACCGCGACCCAATGCTTAGCCAAGCACGAACCTTGGTATGAGGAAGACGCCACAAACGGGGATGGAAATCCGTTTGATAAGTCAGGTTGAACGCCACAAGGAACCCCTTGATAAGTTCTAATAGTTTCTTCAAGAACTCAAGAAGAAAAACCCACAAATTTCATTTCATCATAATCTGCATTTCCCAACGTTTTACAAGCCCTAATATGGCCGAAATTACATGAAAGAAAAGCCCCTTTGTCTTCCTAATGAAAACCCTAACAATCACAAAATAGAAAGACTCTTGGACTCTCACAAGTCAAATGTTTGACTTTCACAAAAAAACACAAAGACTAAATAAAACGTGATTAAGTGACTGATTAAAATAAAAATACAAGATGCCAAAATCCAATAAGACTCATTACAAGAAGCTAAATATTGATCAAGCTCCTAAACTGGTGTCCTCATCATTCCCCCCCTCTTGACTTGGATCAACTGGAACTTGACTTGGATCTTTAGTCTTGGTGTCCTCATCATTCGAACCACACCAACAATACAAAATTGATACCAACTGATACGAACCACACCAACGATTGTGGTGAAACCCGACACCAAATATGGCAGCCACCAAGAACACACGAAATTGGAATGAAGAACCACGACCCAATGCTTAGACAAGCACGAACCTTGGTATGAGGAAGACGCCACAAACGGGGATGAGAATCCGTTTGATAAGTCAGGTTGAACGCCACAAGGAACCCCTTGATAAGTTTTAATAGTTTCTTCAAGAACTCAAGAAGAAAAACCCACAAATTTCATTTCATCATAATCTGCATTTCCCAACGTTTTACAAGCCCTAATATGGCCGAAATTACATGAAAGAAAAGCCCCTTTGTCTTCCTAATGAAAACCCTAACAATCACAAAATAGAAAGACTCTTGGACTCTCACAAGTCAAATATTTGACTTTCACAAAAAAAACACAAAGACTAAATAAAACGTGATTAAGTGACTGATTAAAATAAAAATACAAGATGCCAAAATCCAATAAGACTCATTACAAGAAGCTAAATATTGATCAAGCTCCTAAACTGGTGTCCTCATCATTCCCCCCCTCTTGACTTGGATCAACTGGAACTTGACTTGAATCTTTAGTCTTGGTGTCCTCATCATTCGAACCACACCAACAATACGAAATTGATACCAACTGATACGAACCACACCAACGATTGTGGTGAAACCCGACACCAAATATGGCAGCCACCAAGAACACACGAAATTGGAATGAAGAACCGCGACCCAATGCTTAGCCAAGCACGAACCTTGGTATGAGGAAGACGCCACAAACGGGGATGGGAATCCGTTTGATAAGTCAGGTTGAACGCCACAAGGAACCCCTTGATAAGTTCTAATAGTTTCTTCAAGAACTCAAGAAGAAAATTCTACAAATTTCATTTCATCATAATCTGCATTTCCCAACGTTTTACAAGCCCTAATATGGCCGAAATTACATGAAAGAAAAGCCCCTTTGTCTTCCTAATGAAAACCTAACAATCACAAAATAGAAAGACTCTTGGACTCTCACAAGTCAAATGTTTGACTTTCACAAAAAAAAAAAACAAAGACTAAATAAAACGTGATTAAGTGACTGATTAAAATAAAAATACAAGATGTCAAAATCCAATAAGACTCATTACAAGAAACTAAATATTGATCAAGCTCCTAAACTGGTGTCCTCATCATTCCCCCCCTCTTGACTTGGATCAACTGGAACTTGACTTAGATCTTTAGTCTTGGTGTCCTCGTCAAGAACAGTCCAAACAAAACAAAAATGGTGCAATTACCTAAATAGTTATGTTTATATTAGAAAATCTCTGATTATATTGAAATATGAAATGTAAAATTTAAAGTAAAAGCCGGCTAAAAATGGGAGAAAAGATGATTGAAGGGCTGATTATCCACTCTTTTATTAATAGTATAAATACAGATGTATTATACCCAAAAAAAAAAAAAAAATAGAAAATCATTAACCTTAACCTCTTTTTTTTTTTTACTCATTTCCTCATACGCCACTCACAAGTTGCCCTCTCAATTTAATCACTCAAATCGCTCTTGATGCTAGTAGAGTCTTCACCACGTCTTTGGGCCCTTTTCTCCTCCTTCCATATGCTCTCCTGCTCCCACTCTCACACTCACAGAGACACATCGCCAACCACAACCTCAAGCTCACCCTCCCTCACCCTCCCTCACCCTCATGGACCACGATAGCTTTTATTTTTATTTTTTATGCTCGCCATCTTATCTAATTTCTACATTATTAGTAATATGGGTTATAGATGTGGAGAATGAAAACTGAGAATTTTTTTTTTCCTTTCGAACTTTAGATCTATGGTTTTCTTTATGTTTGTGACAATCTTATTGTGGAGGAAATGAGAACAAGGTTATGATTTGGAGTTGTTTTAATGGGTGATTTTTGTTGGATATGTATTATTTGGTATTTTGATGTTGGATGTAATTTTTTGAGGAGATGGTTTTGCATTGATATAATATTTGTGAAGCCCGAGTAAATTTGAATCAGTTTATGTCATAATCACTTAGGTTACTTTTCAAAATTTTAAAATTTTTTGTAAATTTTAAAATATTAATTGAATCAGCATTAAAATGTTAAACAAAATTTATTCTTAAAATAAAAAAAAAATATGAAAGTTTAAAGTATAAAAAAATATTTAAAAAAAATAAAAGTTTAATTGGGCAGGTTTTAATTGGACGGGTTGGACCTATTGTTCAACCGGCCCAATTAACATATTGAGTGATTAAATTTAACTCGGATTTTTCGAGTTACATTTTTTTCGGTTTTTTCGGATTCGATTGAGCAGTTTATTTAGGTTGGCCTACTCCTAAGTTAGATGCAACGACCTGATTACTGCATTTAATGTAAAGAAAAATTAAAAGCAAGTTTAGGTGAGAATTTATTCATTAATCAAGGTCTAATGAGAATTTTTTATTTTACTACAGACTCGCTGTCTTTATTCATTAATCAAGAAAGCAGCCAACTGGCCTGTAAATTTATTTCGATACATTCCGGTATCCAGTATCCGGTTGGATAGACTCACATGACAGGCCCATTTTCACAAGTAATAGCACTAGCACTGAGAGATTTTCCAGATTACAAGCAAGCCACAAAGCTTGCCTTTCCAAACATCATAATGTCGACATTTCTCTTAGCTGTTTCATGAAAACTGCTTTGCCATGTTCGTTTCCAGAATTTCTCTACTGGGTGTAGCAGTCATCTATATGACAGTTCCATCTTTTATAGTTGCTTTCTCCACTATGATGGTGATTCCCGACCGAATATGAAACCCCTCTTCCGGTCTATCTGCTTCTTCAACTCCCTAGAAAAAGATGATGAAATTAAGCACAAAAGAAAGAATTAGTCTTTTCATAGTTGCATACAACAAAAATAGCAATAGCAGCAGCGCTTACATCTTTGTTCATGATGATCACGTCCTTTCCTATCTTTGCATTCTTATCAATTATACAGTTCCTGTGAAGGATAATCATAATGATTACTAGTCAGAACCTTAACTCTAAAGTCTGATCAAAGACTTAATTTTGGAATTACTTCAGAGGCCAATATTCTTGTCGAGTTACCTAGTTGTTGTGTTCTGTCCAATTCCAATAGGAACCTTCCCCTCAGCCAACAAAGATGCAATCTCAGATTCAGTTTGGTAGTAGTCTGCACCCATCATTATGGTGTCCTGTAACCGGACATGAACAGTTAACAAAACAAGTTAAGTCATAGGGCATCCAGAAAACAATTAATGACTCTTTCTCAAATTTGTCCTAATTCACCTTAAGCTCCACACCGTAGTCCAATCGTGAGCGTTCACCCACAATGGAATGTTTGACACTACATTCTCTCAAGAAACATCCATGTGAGATTATAGCATCCACAATCTACAAAACACAACTGAAACATAAATAAACTGCAGTGAAATCAAGATAGAAAAAGAAACATATTTCATAAGCATACCCGGCACTTGTCGATCTTGGTTGGTGGTAAGAATCGAGGAGACGTGAAAAAAGGTGTTTTTGGGTCATAAAACTCAAACTTTGGAACCTGCATTAAAAAATAGATGGTCACATTAAATTTTGTTGGTTTCACAGTATGAATAGTGAAGTCTCATTTGAACATTGAAGTTGATGTGGGTAACTGCAAGTTACTGAAAGTAAAAGCTTCAATGCTTTAGTTGGTAAGAAATTTATGTAAGGGACATCATATTAGTTTTATAAAAGAAGAAGAACTAGAAAACAGTATCTTATTGGATGGTTCTAGCGTACCATTATTAAGACACTCAAGAACATGGGAGCTTTGAACCAATTAAACCACAAAATATCCGATGAATTGAAACATCCAACAATGAAGCCTACCTACCTTGTCAGTAAGGGCCAAGTTGGCATCATAGAAAGTCTTTATGGTCCCAATATCCTCCCAATAGTCTCTGAATAAATATGCCTATCAAAGTAAAATGAATGTAATTTCTTAATAGGAAATTTTTTTTTAGAAAATCTAAATTTAGAATCCAGTTCAACTACAATAAAAAATGGAGTGACAATCTCAAGATTGATTCTCTTACTTGAACATCATGTTCCTTCACAGCTGCAGGAATAATTTCTGATCCGAAGTCATTAGATGTAGGATATCTCCACCGTAGGAGCTTTAGCAAAATCTCTGTCTTAAATGCATAAACTCCCATGGATGCAATGTATGGGGATGTCATGGCATCTTGTTGGGACAGCCCTAGAAGAGTGGTATCTGCTTGCTGCAGAAAGCAAACAAAGAATATGTCTATATATGAGTAGAGCACAATATTTTCAATAGTAATAAAATCACAGTTGATATAAAATGTTTAAGGTAAATTACTTCTGAAGGTAAGTAGTAAATAGATATTGTTACTCAAAGGCCAACTATGAGTCTATAGTATTAAAGGCTGATTCATATTTCATCAGTTAGAATCTTTCATAAACTAATACTAATACGAAGTTTCCAGCAATTTGTAGCATTTAATTAATGATGATTAATAATTTTATCAAAATTGAAACAATTGAAGCTACGGGTGATTAGTCAATAAGCTCTAGAAACCATCAAATTGAAAAAGCAGAAGGCAGTGCGGAGGATAAGGATGATGTATCCATTGCTTGCTTACCATTGCTTTGAGATCAGCACCTGATGGTTTTTCAGCAAACTGGGCAATGCGTCCTCGGCTGTCAACCTTTACCAGTCCATAATCTGATGCACGTCTGAAAAGAATCGGCTCAACTTTAAATTTCATTTAAGAGGTAGAAGTTGATACGAAAGGTAATATTGTTATTATTCATTTTATCACTAACCCTTCTCTTCTAAATTAACCAGAAAGAAGTAGGTTGAAATTACAATTAAAAACTAGCTAAAGTTCACATGATCTTCCTACAAATAAAAAAAAAATTCAAAGATTAAATCAACACAAAAGGACAGAAGAAGGATAAGCAGACCTGTCATCTACTGCTGCACACGAAATTGTGATATCAGCATTTCTATCGACGTGGCTCTGTAAATTATTGAAATTAAGTATTAATTCAATTATAAAACAAAAGTTTTATGTTAAAGAAATTTGATTGTCTTGTACCTGCACAAAATCCATGTAATCCATCCGGTAGAGATGATCACCAGACAAAATCAGAATGTTCTCAATGTTTCGGTTCTTGGCGTCCTAAAAGAATTGACAAAATTATATGAGACAATTTCATTTTGAAGCTGAAAAGAAAGAATTATTTGGAAGGCTTGTATCCTTCTTTACTCTTTAAATATAGTACAAGCCTGGGAAACTTCAAACAAACCTCAAACACCCACGTAAATTGCCTCACTGCATCTGCGGTCCCTTGGAACCACTTCATTCCTGCTTCTCCTGGTGTTTGGGTGGCTGCTAAGACCTATTCATGAAGTGAATTGAGGCACCAAAAAGTCAAGTAACATACATATGTAACTAGCTCATTTTATTGATTTTCATAGGCAAAATTTCCACAGCCATATCACCCTGCCACAAGGGTACTGTGAAAGTGGTTCATATGTAAACATCACAAAAGTAATTTCCCCAATGCACAATCAGTAGGTTCTTAAGGTTTTTTTGTTTTTAAAAATAATGATAATAATAATTAATAGATTGTGCTCCTTAACCTTGTATCATGATCTTCTACAACTTTGGATCTGATCAAGGGCGATCCAACTACCAAATCAACGACTGACACGAAACACATCGAAATTTCATACGCTTAAAGGGTTTCATACCTCCACAAAACCATCCCCAAAATTGATACCATTTCCAAAGTATGTCCGGGCGATGTGACGATTGAGAGAAGCAGAATTGAACTGGGTCAGTACAAAGATCTTGTTTATGCCACTATTGATGCAATTGCTCATGGGAATATCTATGAGCCTGTAGCATCCTCCAACCGGGACCTGCAATTCAAATCATACATCATCGTTAACCCCTAACTATG
The DNA here is from genome assembly GCF_963169125.1 of Humulus lupulus. NCBI lineage: Eukaryota > Viridiplantae > Streptophyta > Magnoliopsida > Rosales > Cannabaceae > Humulus > Humulus lupulus. The sequence goes on along the minus strand of NC_084793.1, from coordinate 160,276,138 downwards.
TATCGTCATTACAAACAAATTGGACATAAAAAAGGAAATAGAAAGAAAAATCAAAGCAATATGATCTCGTTAAATAGTTAAAACACCAAACCAAATTACAAAACAATTATGACCAGTATCATCTCTTACAGCAGGTGTCGCAGCTCGTCTCGTAAGAGGAAAGAGCTGAGTCCCTGCCCCTCCTCCCAAAATGATCGCAGCAACATTTTTCGGGTCCGCTCTTCGTCTATGAAATTGAGGTACTTGAAGGGTCTGCGTCTGACGTTGAATTTGAGATCAAGAGTTAGAACATTTAAGAACACAAAACTCTATAACTCGAACAAAAAAGGAAGCTTAATCAAAGTGATCATAGAAATTTACCAGAGCCTCCTTGGTGTTATTTGATGTAAGAAGAGCAAAAGCAACAACGGGTTTGGCTTTACTGACTCTTTTTGCTACCTGTTTGATCCAAACGTTGTTGTTGTTGTTGTTCAGGCTTCCTCTGATTCTCTCCCCCCAAATCCCATTGTCTCCATATCTGAGACTGCCTTGGCTTGTTTTAGCCAAATGGGAGTTTGGTTTTGAGGTCACATTGCAAATATTCATTCCAGTTGCCATCATATTTGAGGCGATAGTAGATCAGAAAGGATGAAAATAAATAAAGCAGTGACAGTCCAATACAGATCGCACGGATATAAAGACAGTTTAGTCACATACTCATAGTGAAGTACGTGGAGTGATATTAAAAACCTTATAAACAAGTGACCCCCAAAAGAACGTTAGTTAAGAAAAAGCTGAACCAAGCGAAAATTGATAAGAAATAGGATCAAACTCATGCTATCCAGATAGATCAGAAATATTGCTCAGAAAGTAGAATATTGAGTACTCAGATGAGAAAACAAATCAAATTTGAAGGAAATGATTGGCAAATAACAACCAAGATAAAAAAGGAGTAGGAGTGAGTGAGGATTAAAATTGTCGAAAATATGGGAGTTGAATACAAGTGCGTGAGTGATCTGGATGGGAATGGAAAGTAGCAAGCTTTATTGGCTTGTGAGCCCTCACGAGAAATCCTGCAATTTTGGTGTTTATACTTATTCCAATATTATAAGCGAACATTTTATAGTTATATTTCACGAGTTCATGTGACATTTCCTCTATTACTAAATTACTAATGTGCCAAGTAGCTAGGTTCACCGTTCAACTTGCATTTAGCTAATTCAAATATAAACCCAACACCTGTCCACTTGAAGCCAAAACTTACATAATTGGGTTGATAAAGTATTTGAAAATAGTTAACTAAGGTAAATACTTTGATTAATAAGAGCCGTGAAATAAAGAAATTATTAAACAAACTAAAAACAGTCGTAATCTTCAATCTTCATTGGACAGTTGGTATCATAGATTTCCCGCTATTTGGCATGTTGCTTAAAAGTTGATAATGATTTCAACAAATTTCCAGTAGGATGATTATTAGTTTTATCAACTAAAGCCATATATTGTCAAAATAATAATAACTTATAACTTTATCATTACAAATTGCAAGTGGATGGCACTTACCGTCGAGCAGCAGGAATATCATGTCACTTTTGTAAAAATCATGGGCATGCACACACTAGATGTAAGTTGGTAAGAATTAAGGATTTTATCTCAAAATTGATTCAAAATTCTATACATAGTTAAATGTATGCACGCATTTTTTATATGTTATACTCTAGCATTAATTGCAAGTTGTATTAGGAAATTGATTTATCCCCATCTAAGACTTCGTCTCAGGAAGACTCGGAAACTTTTCTTTTATCAAAATCTTATATAGTTTCCTAATTTGAACCAGATTTAGTCTCTTGATTAGAAGGCAATGTAGTTTCTTGACCAGAAGTGGGCACGGTCTTGAGATCAAAAGTTGGTGTAGTCTCTTGGTTAGGACTAGCTGCTTCTTCCTACTCTGAACCAATGGAAGCCTTCTTGCTAGAAAATAGTTGACCCTTCTGCTCAGAACTAGCAGAAATAGGAGGATGATTGGAGTTAGAAGCGTGAGTTTTCCTCTTTCTTGTTCTCCTAGATGAGTAGCGAGAAGTTTCATTAGGTGAAGGAAAAGCAGGTGAATCTTTCCTTATGCTAGAACCATGTCTTGGTTCAGACTTAGATGCCCAGTAAGCCTCACATTCTTTTTGGATGGAGGCCAATGAAGTAAGATTTGACTTCATATCTTCATGAAGTAAGATGGATTGGACATGTATGTAGCTAGCAGATCTCTACATTGGTTCACAAAACAACTGCTACTTCTTTGTGGTGAATGACTCGGCAAAACATCGTAAACATGTCCACCCAGCAGCGAAATGCCTGTTTATGTAAAAGTGACATAGCATAATTGTGCTTGCTACCCAAATGCTTAGTGTACTGTTAGAGATATTTGTATTGTCTCATTGGAAAATAAGAAATACTATTACACTTTCATGCAAAATAATACAAAGACACAATGATTGATGACTAAATAAGATTATAACACAATACTTAAACTACAAATAGATATAGAAAAGAAATAGATGAAAAGAATGATAAGGACTACAACTCTAAAACAAAATATACAAATAAATATGTAAAGATAAAATAGAAAAATAGAAGATAAAAGCAATGGTAGAAGAAATAACAAGAACAAAAAAGTAAAGCACTCTCACTCACACAACCAAAGTGAAGAGCATTAGAGATCACCAACTTAAACAAGGTTTACAACTTATTTTCCCATATCTCAAGTACTAAGAGATTATCTCAATATTGGAAATAACTCTATGGAATAATCAATCATTTCGGTGTATTTCTAGCCAAATGCTCTAGTGGATAGAAAATAGAATTGTCTTACAAGTGAGCATTAGGCTTCTATTTATAGAGTTTTGAGACACCCTTTGAATTTTAAATTCCACCAACCTCCATGGTTGTTACCAATGATTAATTGGATGTTTATGGAATTAAAAAAGAGTTTGAGGAGTTACTTGGGGTGTTAGAACTATTTAAAGTGGAAAAAATGGTTGAAAATTGGCTGAACACGTCTCTAGTCGTGGCTGTGGCTCGCTGTCCCCTTGGCCGCGACCACCAATGCTCCTGGCCGCAACCACAGGCCATTTTCAGCTCAAAAATGACATTTTTCCAAAACGTCCAAAATCTTTTCCCACATGATTTTGTAACCTCCAAACACCTAATGAGAGTTAAAAACATATCTCTAACAGCCGTATTTCATAATGGTTTTGTGAAATCCAATCTCAAATGTGTAATATACAATCTACACATTATTGGGTAATATTTGGGAGTTACAAATTTGTAATTGATTTTGTAACTCCAAAATATGTTACATTTGGGCACACACATGTGTCTAATTTTGTGACTCTCAATAATATGTTACAAGGTGTGACAAATCACATTTTGTCATATTATTTAATCTAACATTATATTATATGAAATAATATAACATTCCCCCACTAGATTAATTAATCACTTTTTGTAACACCTGTTCGATCAATCAAACATTATATTAAATTATTTAGCCTATGTTTGCTAAAGATGGAATAAGGGGAGAGAAAAATTTGGAGAGAAAAGTGAAGAGAAATGAGAAAATGTATTTTTAGTATGATTGAAAAAATGTGCAAAAAGAAAAAGGGGGTGAAAAAAAAAATGAGGTGGGTCCCACTAAATATCTTCCTCTATATTTGGAAAAAAATGAGTGGAAGGTTTTTTCACATTGATGACAAGACTAAATTACTAAGGAAAACTAAATGTTTATGCATTTCTTACCTCCTAATTAATAAATATGTCAACATTATTAAACATCACAAAATTATGTCTTTTTCTAAAAATTGATTACATTGCCCCTCCCATTACCCCCCTCTCTCCCTCTCTCTCAAGCTCTCTCTCTCTACCAAGTCTACCAAGATGGCTACACCACGTCAATGCTGTCATCGCATTAACATCATTCTGAGCATTGATGCCACCACCTCCCATACCATAGAAGTACCAATTAATTTTTTTATTTTTTATGTTCTAATGATTCAAATTTAAATCTAAAACTTAAACCCAAAAAAAGATTGACTTAAGACACTAATTTGTGAATTTCAAACACATATGTACAAGATTATTTTTGTTTTGTTTGTATTTTTTTTCTTCAGATCTAGATCTCTAAAAATTTGCAGAATTTTGAACTTAGCAATGCTTTAATGATGATTTTGTGATAATTTTAAGATGCTGTCATGAAAACATGATTTTTGGCCCAAAAAAAACCATGGAAAAATGGTTCTTAGTGATGGTATAATGATGGTTTTGCTATGCTACCATGAAAAAAAATGTTTTTTGGCCCAAAACGATGGTAAAATGATGTTTAACGATGGTTTGGCGATGGAGTTGCGATGGTGCCATAAAAACATAGGTAGTGTTTGATTTGAGGGAATGGAATTGAATGAAATGAACTGCATTTTTATTCCATTGTTTTGTTAGTTAATTCAAATAAGAAAGAGTTTTCCAACAGAATTGTCATTACACATGGAATTGTTATTGCACTAAAAATTGAATGGAAAAACCATTTCATTCCATCATTGACATTATTATATCATGTTTATATTATTAAAAAAATATGATTATTATATTACTTACATTCTGACCTCTTATTTATTTTTACAACATTTTTATTATACTTGAAATAAGTCATTCTTTCATATAAATATATATTATATTTGTAATACCCCACGTCACTATGACTGCTTTCTGGAATGACGACTAGCCCTACAAACCAACACAACTCTTTCCAGTGTGCTTTGTCCTCACTCGCACGCTTCCTGGGAAAACTTCCCAGGAGGTCACCCATCTTGAGATTACTCAAAGTCAAGAACGCTTAACTTTGGAGTTCTCAAGTGATGTGCTACCGAAAAGAAATGCATCTTGTTGATATAGGTAGTACCCATCAATCCATTTAAGACATCTTCAATTGTGTAGTCTCATACCTACACAGTCTTAGAATCATCACACTTGACCTTCCCCAGGCAGTGTGGGATTGCACAACTTTTTACCCGGTCTTTCCTCCTGCGGATTACGGGATTCTGACTGTCACAATCACCCCCCTTAGGGGTCCGACGTCCCCGTCGGCCACACTTCCGGCTGGGTCAATGCTCTGATACCATTTGTAACGTCCCACGTCACTGTGGATGCTTTCTGGAATGACGACTGGCCCTACAAACCAACACGAGTCTTTCCAGCGTGCTTTGTCCTCACTCGCACGCTTCCTGGGAAAACTTCCCATGAGGTCACCCATCTTGAGATTACTCCAGGTCAAGTACGCTTAACTTTGAAGTTCTTAAGTGATGGGCTACCGAAAAAAAGATGCATCTTGTTGATATAGGTAGTACCCATCAATCCATTCAAACCATCTTCAACTGTGTAGTTCCATACCTACACAGTCTTAGAATCATCACACTTGACCTTCCCCAGGCGGTGTGGGATTGCACAGCTTTTTACCTGGTCTTTCCCTCTGCGGATCACGGGATTCTGACTGTCACAAATTTTTTTTATAAATAAAATGTGATAATAAAGTTATATATATACATTAAACTTGATATGGTATTATATTATTTTTTCTACAAATTTGTGTATATGTATAACTTGTGAATGTATATATTTTAAACAAGAAAAATAGTATATATGTATTATATGTTCAAATTATATATGCTTATATAATATAAATATTTTTTTTAAAAAGTGTTAAAATTTTAAATTATTTAAAATATAACATCAATTTAAAATTATTAAAATTAATATATATATATCTTACTAAGATTTAAAATAAAATTATATTTTATGAATTTTTTAATAAAATAAAAACTATCATTCAATTAAGAACAATTTTGAAGAAATAATGATATTTTATTATACTTTTTTCTACAAAATATTTTTATATATTAAGGATAATTTAATAAAAAAAATTATGATTTAGAATAAAAATAATAATTTTGTATATAATAAAAAATGATATTAAAAAAAATTGATTAAAAATTATTTATGAAAGTAAAGGTATTTTGATCAAAATAATATAAATTTTATTTCATTCCATTCCATTCCATATGATGTTAGTATTTTCACTGAGTGACACGTGACATGCATTAGGAGTAGTCTAGTGTACACAAAAGTTGATTAAGCTTCTGAGAACTTACTTAGAGTCCCCCCGAAAGGAAGGCTTTGCCCCTTATTGACCGTGCACTGCCTTCGGAGAAGCATATCCTCGTGGAAGGTTACTTCCTGAGGACTACTTATAGTGTCTCTCTAGTTCCCATCTCCTCCACACGTCCTCTAGGCCAGCGAGATCCTTTCTCCGGGCCTGGAGAAGGATTGCCATATGTCATGCATGACGTCATTGGACCACAAGGAACCTTTTCATGGTCACTGTAGCACAAGGCATGTTTTCAACTCCGTAAAAGTAACAAGTAGGAAGTCTCATGATGTCGCTTGACATTGGAAAACGTGCAGCTAACCCTAGTACTGTCAGGGACTTGTTATCCCCAAAAAGTAGTGGGTAGTAATCTCGTAAATGGGCCCACTGTGATACGTCTGGGCCCACTAGCACCTTAACTACGAGAATGTATTATTTATTATTCATTTAATTAATCTCCATTAAGGAATTAATTGTCCTCAAACATCTATAAATAGGGCAAGGACACACATTGTAAATGATCCCCAGTTTTTGTAATCAGAGCATTGCTAAACTGTTGCCTAAACTTCATAGAAGCTTGAGCCCCCAAGCTTCTCCAATCCTAATACAATTGACTTGTGGACTAGGGTTAATTAATAACATGAATCACGTAAATCTTTGTATCTCCTTATGCATTTCTTTAAGTTTTTATTTAATTGGTTGTTAGCGAAAAAACATGTCAACACCATACTATACCAAACATAATAATCTTTATTTCATTACTGATTTCAAAGTCTTAACCAAATAAAAGAATTAAAATTACATTCATTACCATAACCATTACCATTGTTATTCCATTTCTGTTTCCAACCAAACGCCTCCTTAATTTTTGGCATAAAATGATAGCCAACAATAGTTTAGTAATGATTTGCGGTGAAATTTGATTGAAACTTTGGTGATGTATAAATTTCCATTCCAATGTTAGGTTCATGTAATTTTTTATTTTTAGTTTTGGTATTTTTTGAAGATGGAAATGTCAAGAATCACACATATTAATTCCTATAGTCATTCTAATTAATTATGAAAATAATTAATCATTGAATTATTAGATATAACAGAGCAGAAACTTTCGTGAGCATTTTATTATATGTAAATTGTTACATTCCCCGGAGATGTTAATTAGAGAGATTTATCTGTTCTATCCGTGAGTCGTAGCCACAAATCATGCATTATTATTATTAGTTTGGTAATTGGTATATTAGATATTTTTAGAGCTTTAATAAATTTGTACACATGTTCTAATGAATTGCTTTCCAGCAATGACGAGTTATATACAAATGCAAACAGAGGGAACACCAAATTTATTTCTTAAAGCAAATCTTTAAACATTTTCATATTAAGATTATAAATAGGCTTTTTTATATTCTATTAAAATTATTAATTTTTTATGGGGAAAAATAATCAAATTAAACATCAATGAATTAATGATGCTTTGCTCGCTTTTAGGACATATTTTGTTAGGTGTATAGTTTAAATATAATGTAGTGGTGATCCGCCAAGGGAAATCCAAACAAGAAGAATTAGGGTATTACACCTCAGGGTTTTAGATGTCCCTACATAACCCGTGGACAGTCCTCACTTCGTTGCAGAGAAAAAAGCATCATTTCATTAGGTCCCCGAAGTTAAAGAGGCCCGCGTGGGTCACATGTCTTTTAACTCTTGTTCTGCTCATACATGTTCTATGTTTTTTTTTAAAGAATATACATATTTTAATTTATTTTTCAAAATACACCAAAATCTTATCATTTTATTATTAATTTATTTTACATCAAATTTATATATATATATATATATCAAACGTCAACTTTTTATATTTTTGTTTACATCTAAATATTATATATTTAAACTATTTTTTATATAGTTTAAATATTTTTTCATCATCAATAATATGACTATATTTTAATATTTACAATATCTAGCTAATGTCAAATATAATTGTACCCAACTGTAAATTAATCTAAATTTATAAAATAAAAACAATTTTTTTAATAATTCTCAATATAATAACTATAACAAAATATGAAAATAATATATACACATATATGTTGACAAGTTTCTATTGGTAACATTAACATGATGGTTACATGTAATGACCCAAAATTGTTAATAGGGCTTAGGACCTAGATTAGCGTAACGGGAGGACATAACTGGTATATGAATGTTTAAATGGTTAAATGCATGATTATGTGACATGCATGATTAATATAATTATATGGATATATTATATGCATGTTTATGAGTATTAGATATGCATGTGGGCCATTTATAGCTTATAAGAGCATATTTGTAATTTTGGCCCTTTAAGGGCATAAATGTGATTATATGTGATAAATTGTTGAGATCACATTATTATGTGGATATATTTGCAGCATATGACTCGAGACGGTCCTAGTGAGCAGATTAGCGAAATAGTCACAACGAGGTTTAATACCCGGCTCGGTGGGAGCCTAGGGGTATTTTTGGTAATTTAGAGAATATTTTGGGATTTATTAAATATTTAATAAGTAATTGGTAATTAGTTAGACATGACGGAGTTAATTGGTAGATAGTAGGAACATTTGAGGAATTAGTGGGAACAGGGAAAAATGACTATTTTACCCTTAGAGCAATTAAAGGGCTAAGTAAAGCAAAGGAGGGCATTTTGGTCATTTGTGGTTGTAAAGGGGTGTGGTCGGCTAAGGTCCTAGAAGAGGACAGAACTCACTAGATACAAAGGAAGACCCCAAACTCTCATTCTCTCTCCTTCTTCCCTTGCACGTTTTTCCCCATATCACTCCCTTTCATTGTACTTTGGAACTAGGAAGCAAAGCTGAAGGAGGATTCAAAGACTCAGCTGAAGTTGAGTTGGTACAAGTTGAGGAAAAGTTTAGGGAAACTCTGAGGGGAAAGCCTTGAAGAATTGAAGCAACAACCCAGGGAATTCAACTAGGGTGCTGGAGAATTAAGCTGTAATTAAGGCAATGATTCAGACTTTTGAATATGTAAGTTCACTTGTTCTTGTGTTAGGATTTAGGGTTTTAAGATTGGAAATTGGACTGGGTTTTAAGTAGTAAATAGTTGATGAATTGGGGTGGTAGCTTCAGTATAATTGTTAAGATTGAGTGTTTAAAATATGTGATTAAAGTCCTGAATTCGTAGTTGAGTTTAGTTCTGGTTGAGAGGTTAGCTTAGTTTGAAATTTTGGGATTTTGGCTGGGAGGAGTGAAGAGGAAACCCAGAAATTCTGGGTGTAAGGGGGCGCACTGCGACCTAGCCTTGGGCCACCGCGACCCGCATGCCCAGATTGCCATGGGTAGCTCTCTGTTTTGAGGGCGCGCCGCGACCGTGGGAGGCAAGTCGCAGCTCGCCTCCCCTGTGGCTTGGGGTTCTTGGTCTCTGACTTGGGGGCAAGTCGCGACCCTTGGGGCCAAGTTGTGACCCACCTAGGGATTTTTACCTTGGAATGATTTCTAGAATTGGTAAGGCTCAGGGGGTTAGAACCTAAGTGCTCGGGATAATTTCTACTACCCGGTTTAGTAGAAATTGAGGTCTCGGAGGCTAGTTTTTATCTCCTAAGTATTTATTTGGATTAGACATTGACGATTACCCATTGGCCACTGTGACTAGGTTTATCGCTAAGGCTCAGGACTGTGGACTGAGGATCCTGCTCGGGATTGTTCTATTATCTCCGCTCGGAATTCAAGGTAAGAAAACTGCACCCGAGTTGTGGTTGGGGCTTAATCCCCTTGCATGAATATATTATGAACATGAACACATCTATAGTTGAGAATATCTGATTGGCGATGCTTGTATGTGTTGGGGTTTTATGCCCTAATTAAAACCCAAATTCTTTGTAATCTCATTCTATTATCAATAAAAGAATAGAAATCATTTTTTGACCTGGTCAATCACTTTGCTCACATGTTTTATTTTCATGATTATTTTTTTAATATAAACTTCTATTAAATCCCGAGTATATAGTTAATCGTATTTATAGTGATGTAATCATAGTGGAATATATATATGATTATATGTTCAAATAAGTTAGTCCTAAGATTAGTTAGTACACATGATTTACACTGACTTGCCAATCTACGATATGATCTACTTACACATTGTGGTGTTATGTTCTTTCCATAACATTAGCAAAGTAGATAAGGTCAGATGTATTTGTTACATTGGACAGGACCGATATTGACAGTTGATAAGATAAGTAAACATACCGTTATTATCTATTCTAGTCATATTTATAGTTGACCATAGGTCAATTCAATCTCAATTCTGAGTGGTTAGTATTCTAACTGATTGTATTATTTGAGTTCTTTGACATGTTCGTTACCAGCTTACCCTACGGACTAGCCCATACTTACATCTTGGGAACTCGGTAGTATAATTGAGTGGGAGTGTTAATGTAACTACCCCAAATTCCCTAATGAGGCTTAAGGGCCTTGATTAGTGTGCCGGGAGGGCATTATTGGGTTAAATGTGGTTTGCATGACTTTATTGATTTAAATGCATAATTATATGGTTAATAATGCTTGTGTGATTATATTGGCATTAATGTGATATGTATATATGGTACTGTGAGAACCACATTATTATGTGGGTAGGTCTGCAGAGCACGACTCGAGGCGATCCTAGGGCTAGTTAGCGGGGAAAAGTCACAACATGGCTTAACAGTTGACTTTGGATAAGTCAGAGATATTTTAGGTATCGGGTAGCTATTTAGACTATCGGGTTATGAAAATAAATATATGGAGATATATTTGAGGTTAGGAAGTCTAGGCGGGAATATTGGGGAAATTTACCGTTTTGCCCTCGGGGACGGTTCCGGCACCCCGAGCCTTAGGTTGACCTAAGTGATAAGGATAACTTACAAAAAATAGAAAGTTGTAGACAGAAGAAATAAACCGACTTAGACACTCTTCTCAGCTCTTTTATCTTTTCTCTCAAGGAAAACACAAGGGGAAACTAGGTGAAGACTCAAAGGAGAAGCAGAGAAATTCTGGGACTTTTGAGCTGGGAATTGCTGGGAAATGAGGCTGGATTTTGAGGCTTAGTTCAAGAATCATCTAAGGAATTGAATCAACACTAAGGTAAGCAGGGATTTCTCTCTCTTTGGTTTAAAAATTCCGAGTTTTCAGCTGGGTATTGAGGTGTTTGTACCATTGATGCTTAGGGTGGAATTTGAGCTGGAAAGCTTTGGAAACTAGCTGGGATTTTGATTAGAGAAAGGATCCAACTGAAGAGGTAAGATTTAATTCATGAATTAGAGGTTTGAATTTGAGTTTTTGACTGGTTAGCTTTGAGTGTTTATGTTTAAGTTTCAGGAATTAAGTGTGTGATTTCCATGAGTTTTAGGTTGAATTTTCTGTTGAATTGTGTGCCTTAACTTGCTCTGAAAGTGTTGGGGTTGTTGGGTGTTGAAATAGGAATCTTTGGGATGGCTTTGGATGAGGTTTAGATGTTGGAAATGGTGGGTTTTCTGGGCTCGAAGGGAAGGGCCTCTGTTCTAGAGCGCTACGGCCCTAGGTTGAAGTTGAGCCAAGGAGGCTCGGCTAGGGGTGAGCGCCGCGGCGCGTGTCTTTGCCCAGGGTGGTCCTTGGTTCTGTTTTGAGGCTAGGGCCACGGCTAAGCTTCAAGGGCTGCAACCCTTAGTTGTGCACTTGAACGTTAGGGGTTTTTAAGGTCGGGAATTGAGCCTAGAGTGCTTGGGATCAATCTCACCACTGTGCTTGGTGGGATTCGATTTCTCGGAAGTTAGTTTTGTACCTAAAAACCTATATTTGGATATTAATGAAACCTAATACTTTGGTTGTGACTAGGTGATAAAAGCTTAAGCTCGGGAACAGATCATGCTTGAGGAGTGTTGCTCATAATTAATAACTGCAAAGACTAAAGGTAAGAAAATTGCACCTGGTTGAATATTTGTAACGGGACTAAGGGTTCCCTATTGAGTATGCTTGAAAAGATGGTATTACGCCATGCAATCTAATTAGTGAACCAACGGCCTAAGGGTGCCAAGGGTTACACTAGCGCACAGGGCGCGGCTTGGCCACTGGTAGCCAAGGATAGCTTAATATGCACTGAGCTCGGTTTAAGCGGGCTGGAGTCAGTGGGGTAAACAGAGGGTGTGGCCTAAGTTGTCGGCCCAGATTATTGTGTGATAAGATTGTTATAAGTGTTTGATTGCATCCATGAGTTTGAATATATGCTGTATGATATTATGTGGATTTCTTGATGAGAGTTCATGCTTAATGAATTTACTATTTGTTATCATTATTTGTGTTGCACATGTTTTCTTGCTGGGCCTTGGCTCACGGGTGCTACGTTGTAACGACCCCAAATTTGCTAATGAGGCTTAATGGCCTTGATTAGTGTGCCAGGAGGGCATTATTGGATTAAATGTGATTTAAATGTATAATTGTATGATTGGAATGCTTGTATTATTATATTGATATTAATGTGATACATGTGAATATGGTAATTGTGAGAACCACATTGTGGGTAGAACTGCAGAGCATGACTCGAGGCGATCCTAGAGTTAGATAGCGGAAAAGGAAGTCACAACGGGATTTAATAATTGACTTTGGATAAGTCAAGGGTATTTTAGGTACCGGGTAGCTATTTAGACTATTGGGTTATGAAAATAAATATATGGAGATATATTTGAGGTTAGGAAGTCTAAGCGGGAATATTGGGGGATTTTACCGTTTTGCCCTCGGGGACGTTTCCGGCACCCCGAGCCTTGGGATTAACTTAGCGGGTAAGACAAAAGTTAGGAAGTCTTTAGAAAAAATATAAATCGACTTATTTCCTTCCTCAGTTAGACTTCTCTCTCAAGGAACACTCAAGAGGAAAAAACAAAGGAAAATTCTTGAGAAATTGGAGCTGTAGATTGCTGGGAATTCAGAGGAATTCAGGGGGAATTTAGAGACTTAGCTTAGTAAACAATCCAAGACTAAATCAAGACTAAGGTAAGGGTTAATCCATGTGTTTTCCTGAAGTTTAACTTTGTGTACCAACTGGTTATTGAGGTGCTGTCCAATTATTGATTAGGGTGGAATTGAGCTGGGAAACTTGGGAATCAGCTGGACTTTGGATAGAGGAAAGGTTCTGTTAATAAGGTAAGCTTTGCTCCATGAATTAGAGGTTTGAATTTGAGTTCTTGACTGGTTAGTTTTGGGTGTTTATGTTCTTGGGTTTCAGAAATTAAAAAGAGAATTATAGTGTGTGTTGGGCTGGGTTTTCTGTGGAATTATGTTGTTTAAGTCATGCTAAAAGTGTTGGGATTGTTGGGTATTGAAGTAGGGAGCTTAAGGGTGGTTTTGGCTAAGGTTTCAAGCCTAGAAATGGTGGGAATTCTGGGTTCTAAGGGAAGGGCCGCAGCTCTGTTCTAGAACGCTGCGACCCTAGGATGAAGATGAGCCAAGGAGGCTCGGCCAGGGGTGAGCGTTGCAGCGCCCATGCAAGGGCTGCGGCGCGTGTCTTTTCCTGGGAGGTCCTTGGTTCTGTTTTGAGGCTAGGGCCGCGGCTAAGCTTCAAGGGCCGCAGCCCTTGGTTGTCCACTTGATCTTTTAGGGTTTTTAAGGATTTAGATCAAGCCTAGTAAGCTTGGGAACCATTCCACCACCGTGCTTGGTGGGATTTGTTTTCCCGGAAGTTAGTTTTGTAACCGAAAACCCTAACTTGGGTATTAATGAGGCCCTATACTTTGCTTGTGACTAGGTGATAAAGGCTTAGGCTCGGGAACATATCGTGCTTGAGGGGCGTTGCTCGTAATCCCAGAACCGTAAAGATTGAAGGTAAGAAAACTGCACCTGGTTGAATATGTGTGATGGGACTAAGGGTTCCCTATTATGAATGCTTGAAAAGATGGTATTATGCCATGCAACCTATTTAGTGAACCAACGGCCTAAGGGTGCCAGGGGTTACACTAGCGCACAGGGCACGGCTCGGCCACTGGTAGCCGAGGACAGCTTAATATGCACTGAGCTCGGTTTAAGCGGGTCGGAGTCAGTGGGATAAGCAGAGGGTGCGGCCTAAGTTGTCAGCCCTGACTATTGTGTGATATGAATGTTATAAGTGTTTGATTGCATCTTTGACTCTGAATACATGCTGAGTGTTATTGGTGTGGGTTATTTGATGAGAGTTCATGCTTAGTGAATTTTACTGTCTGATATTATCGATTATGTTGCATTTCATGTTTTCTTGCTGGGCCTTGGCTCACGGGTGCTACGTGGTGCAGGTAAAGGCAAGGGCAAGCTTGACCAGCCTTGATTGGGAGAGCTCTACACGTGGAATGTACATGGCCGGCTGCTCAGCTGCCACGGTTGAGGTTTAGGCAGGGACGTGTGACCCAGAAATTGTCCATTTTGCCTTAGTATGGCTAGCAGATGTTTGTGTTATTTTGGGAGTCTGTAATCCAACTTTTTAACACCATTTCTTTTGGGATCCCATGTATGTAACAGCTTAATTATATTAAACGAAACTTTTGAGACCAAAAACCTGTTTAACCCTAGCATATACTTGTTTAGTGACACATTTTCAAATTATTGACTTGATTAGCAAGTCTTGCACTTTTATAAATACACAGTGTAGTGGTCTTGGCTATCCACGGCATTACATACGTGGTGCAGGTAAAGGCAAGGGCAAGTTTGATCAGCCTTGATTGGAGAGCTCTGCGAGCGGAATGTGCATAGCCAGCTGCTTAGCCGCCACCACGGTTGAGGTTTAGGCAGGGACGAGAGACCCAAAGATTGTCTATTTTGCCTCAGTATGGCTAATAACCATTTATGTACTTTTGGAAGTCGGTAAACCTACTTTTAACTTTGTTTCTTTTGGGATCCCATGTAAATAACAGTTTAATTGTATAAAATGAAACTTTTGAGACCAAAACCTTTTTAACCCTAGCTCATACATGCTTAGTGACACGTTTTTTTAATTAATGACTTGATTAGCAAGTCTTGCACCTTTATAAGTACACAGTGTAGCGGTCTTGGCTATCCAGGGCGTTACAGTTAATCATAGATATGAACATCTATAGCTTCTGATGAAGAAGTGAAACGATGGTTTCCTTTTAGTTTGGTTCAAGGTGTTAAATGACAGAGATCTCATTTCAGTAATTAAATTAGTTTACTGAAATATCATTTACAAGGAACTAAGTGTTTTAAGGATAAAATACAATGAGGGGTAAAACGGTATTTTAGTCCTATCTCATTGTAGACCATCTATAGAGGATTGAGTGACAATTATGGTTGTAACGATGGATAATTAATAGCTTATCTATATTTGTTATAGAGCGTTCTATGAATTCAAGAGTGCAATTCCGAGTCTATAGTGGAGTCACGAGGAATTAATAAGTTAGTAAATTTATTTGTTATGTTAATAATAACTTATTGGAGCTTGATTTCATAGGTCCATGGTCCCCATTGTACCTTGGATAAAATCATCTAGATAGTCTCAATTAATTGATTTAATCATCAATTAGAATTATCAAAGTTGACTAGGTCAATTTTGGATAGTTTCACAGTTATGTAATTTTGAGAAGAAAAGAGAAATTAGGACATATTTATTAATTAAGATAAATTGGTATCTAAATTAATAAATAAGTTTAAAATAAGGCTCAAATTATAAATAATTAATTTGATAATTATTAAATGATTATTTAATTAATTAAATCAATAGAAAATAATACAGGCCTTGATTTTAAGTTCAATGGGCTTATAATCAAATGGAAAATTTCACGGGCCTAAAGCCCATGATATTTCGACCTAGGGCTTCAAATTGGCTATTATTTTATTTGTTTTTTAATTAAATTAAATGACCTAATTGAGTCTATAAAATGAGTACTTAGAGAGAGTTGAAAACACAACTGTAAACACAAGTCACAAGTCAGATTTTCTGATAGGTTTTAGATTCTTTCTAAACACAAGTCATTTTCTAAGCCTCTTAGTTATTTTCTCTTCTTCTCTCTGTATATATCTCATGTGTTGAGAATTGCCCACTCTAGTCTAGGTGATTATAAGGATACTTTGGAAGACTGTGAAGATTTTAGAAGAACGGTTTAGTTTCTTGATAATACTCTGCGACAGAAAGGATACAAAGGTTAGAGAAACTGAAGGAAGGACTCATTCATTCTGCTACGTATACTGTAAGTATTCTTATCATTATTTCCCTTTTAATTTCAATTTTAGAAACATGTTCAAGGCTATCTCATATTAATTTGTTTAATATTAGATATACATGAAAATATATAAAGATCCTGTATAAGTTTTCCCAACAGTATGCGCTGCCATTGATTACTTGTTATGCATTGTGCATCTGTGATTATATTTGTTTATAGGCCGACCTAAGGGTGCCAGGGGCCGATAGCAAGTGTGCAGAATGCAGCCCGACCTAAGGGTACCGGGGTTGGCCATAAAGCCAGTGGACTCGGCCTAAGGGCGCTGGGTCTGGACATTATACAATAAACAAAAGTGTGGTTCATGCTTGACTATTTGTATTGGTTTACGAGGTTGATTTATATGTTTGATTATATTCTTTTGTCAGTTGAATCTGGTGAATTATAATTACTACTTTTATACTCTTGCCTAGTTGTGCATGTTGTTTTAAGTTTTCTTGCTGAGCTTCGTCTCGCGGGTGCTACGTGGTGCAGGTAAGGGAGTTGGTAGCTGGACCAGCCATGAGTTGGAGAGCTTCAGGGGTGGTGTGTACATATGCAGCCTGCTTGATCCCCACGGTCGGAATAGTTTGGGAGGAACTAGGGTTAAACCCTGTTTTTACCACTTAGGACGGCTAAATTGTATCTGTTAGCTTTTATTAATCTGTAAACTGATTTTGGGATCCCGTGTACAAACTTAATATTTTAATGAAAAATAATCTTTTTGTTGATCAAAACTTTTATGACTTGACCTTGGTTTAGTTTTTTTAATTACACATTTGATGGCTGTCGTATACCACACAAATTTAACAATGATTTTTCTTTCAATACTTCCAATTATTTCAGTATAATAGCAAGCACAGGTCGAACCCACGAGGACTATCGTTCACTTTATTATTCAAGAATTAACACTAAAACTTAAAAGGGGATTTTGATTTTTAACTCAAAATTAAATAGCATAAATTAGAAAGCAATTAAAGATTGATATTACGATATTAAGAAACAGTTAAAGGTTAATCTCCACCCTCAACAATAATTCCTGATCACTAATAATAAATATTATTCAAATTTCTCAATTAAATTATTAACCCCGCAGATAACGCTGAAGCAGTCAATTATCCCAGTCTCCCTAATATAAGAAATCAAGGCGAAGCGCTCAATAATTAACTCTTTTATCTAAGCAATAAATCTATGAAGCATACAATCCATTTAACTTAGATAAAGCATTAATTCCTATGGAAACAAGTTAATCTAGGCAATAAATTAATGAAGCATATAATTAATTTAACCTAGGTTCTATTTTTCATCACAATCAACAATTCTTTTGACATCACTATCAATTACAATTTATCACAGACACTTAGAATCCTAAACTATTAGGTGAGTAGTAATTCTAAGATGACAATTGAACAATGTAAAACCTTAATTAGTTGGCCACCTAACAAGAAATTACAAGATTCATAACATTCAATTGGAAAAATAGAATCAATCTAATATTGAGAGAAAATAAAGAACAATATTCATTATCAATAATCAAGAATTCATGTCTTGGGTTTTGAATTAACCCTTAACCTAAAAAGAACCTACTCCATAATTGTAATCATATTCACAAACATAATTATAATTAAAATTAAAGAGATTAAGGGAAGAAAAGAAACTAGATTGATGAACAAAAGTAATGTAGTCTTGTAGTCTTCTCTCCAGCCCTTTCTCAGTCTTTTTCTCTCTTAAAACCGTAATAAAGACCCCTCTTAAATTAACCCTAATCATCCTTTATAGTCTCAATTAAATTCTAATTAAAAAGTAATAAAAAATCTGAAAACGACGTCGCAAGCCGCGGCTTGAAAAATGCGAGCCGCGCCCTAGAACAAAATCTGTGCCTAAATCTGTCCCTCAGGCAGCGCCCTGGAAATTACGCGCAGCGGCCTGAGTTTTATGCGCAGCGACCTGTCTGGAAGAAAAAATTCTGAAACTGCAATTCCATTTAAAGTGTTGCGGCCTGAGTTTTATGAGCCGCGGCCTACCTCCAATTTCTTCAATTCTTGATCTTAGATAGCTTCCACGTTGCCACCACTTCCACACTTCAATCTCGAAAGCTTTGAATACTCCTACAACTTTATTTTAACTACACTTACCATCAAAATGTCAGATTTATCATCATAAAACGCAACGTAGAAAATATGTTGTAGAATCACGAAACTTAGTTAAAACTATAAAAAATGCTATCATAACACCATCCAAGCATAGAAAAACTTAACAAATATTAATACAAAAATGACCTTATCAAATTCCCCCACACTTGAATATTGCTAGTCCCTTAGCAAAACACTAAAATAACAAAACTAAAAATAAAACAAACTAATCTAGACTCACTAAACAACGGTCTTGTCAAAAGCTTGAATGTCTCTGAGAATCACACAAATAAGTAATGCCAAAACAATTTGGATTTTCATACTCATTAGAATTTCAACTCTATATGTAATTTACCATTTGATTTTCAAAAATAATTTACTAAGCACCTAATCACAACACCAACTCAAATGCATCAAATTTAATCCATACTTGCCAAATGATTTTCTTTTAAATCAGTCCCTATATACCAAAATGTTTTTCAATGAAAAGCATCCACTACATAGACATTAACCAATCACTCTCCACTAATATAAACACACAATGATCAAAAATCAAAAGGTCTTTATAGGCTTGTAATGTAAGGCTAAGGTTAAGGGTAGTTGAGAAAGATACATTTAAGCTCAAATCACACCATAGCATACATCAATTTCATTCTTTGAACTTGCCCCAAAATTTCCCATACAAATCAAGAAGTACCTATTTTTTTCTTCTTACTCTTCTTTCCATAATGATCTCACTATTTCCCCCACACTTATACTTTTGCAAAATTTGCATATATGCATTTTCTTTCATTGCAAATCATTTTTTTCTTTTGTTTTTTTTCATAATATTCCAAGGAGAGAAATAGAGATCATACACAAATCACAACCAAACAAATAACCCATAAGTATTTCCCTTTTTTTTTTTAACAAACCATCCCACAAGATCAAATCATATATAAATAACCATGGTGTAATGGGTTACAAAAAGAAATATTTTTCAATGAAGTATAAGGTCAAAAATTTCGGTTCATAGAAGAAAAGAAATAGTCTTCATGGCTCAAACATGGGAAACTAAGGATTATCATATAATAGGTTGGCTTGAACGGCTCAAACGATCCAAAGAACTGCCTTAATCATCTTCCTAATCATGTGAACTTATGATTTCGCCTCAAACAATTGATTAATGATTTCTAGAGTGGTTGGGACTTCAAATTTTTTTTTCAACAAGCATAAATTTTTTTCAACACATTTAAGTGGTGAATTCAATCGTGCATAGAGTGAAAAACAACATAAATCAAAATAGCAATTCACATAGGAGTCAAGCACACAAATCATACAAAATTCCTCATTGTCTGACATCACTTTAAGCATAAGTCAAAGTTTCATCATCGACCCATGCTTTCAACAAGACCAAGACAACTGAACACTAATAGACACTAAATAAAACGAAAAGAACAAAAAATTAACAAACAGAGCAAAACATAAAATTTCTTTCCCCCCCACACTTAAACAGTACATTGTCCTTAATGGACTTAGGAAAATAGAAAAGAAAGTGAAAAAAAAGAAGAAAGAAAAACTCCCCCATAACACATCACTCCTCAGGAATATCCATATCTGCCGCGCCAGCAACATCCTCATCATCAGGGGCCTGATATGGCACCATGGGCATGGGAACCGGTGGTGGGTATGGCTGCAACCAAGTAGGAGCAGGTGGATAGCTAGACATATCCACATTCAATCGAGCTTGATTCATCCTATAACAAATATCCTGATAGCTTGCATATTCCACAAACCTCTGATTGTGATCCAGGATATGCTGAGTATTCGCCCGAATATCAAGTCGGCCATAATAAACCTCTTGCTCCAAAGCTTGCAAGCGTTGTTGAGTGGTTCTTCTACTATCGTTCAGAGGAGGAACAGGGGCCGGAATAGAAGATTGGCCTTGATCATTAACTTGAACAGTGGTTTTCCCCTTCAATCGATCAAGGGTATTATGATCAATGATGTGCAATGGATGCACCTTGTCTTCAGACTCATCCCAAAGAACACTGGCATTCTTACATAACACCATGATCAATGAGGGAACATAAAAGCCATTTTTCACTTGGCTCATACTTCGGATGATGGAAGCATGAATAATTTTCCCCACATTAATGGTTTTGTCAGTGAGAATTGCATAAAGAAGAATTGCTTCATGTATCCACATGACCAAGTTGGGCTGTCGGCATTAATTTTTCCCCCATGAACCGCTGCCAAGCTTTTGTATTGCTATTCAGGTACGCAACTTTGATGTAGCGAGGAGCTCCATTATTATATAAATTCCATACAGCACTCGGCATTGCAATTTCATCAATAATAGCTTGATGATCAAAATTATCTTTAACCGCACCATATTCATCACGCTGAAAGTGAGGTAGCTCATAATAGCTATTAATATCAGCTGCTTTGAAGGACACTTTCACACCTCTCATTTCACCTTGTAATTTTCATGAGTCACATCGTTTGCATAAAACTCACGAACAATAGGACCAATGGCCGGTTCAGGATGAGCACACAATTTTTCCCAACCCCGAGACTCAATTTGATGCATGAGGAAAGGTTGATCATGATGCATATGAAGATCAAATCCTCGCTCAGGGACCCATGCCTTATCATGAGCAATTGGTGTCGAGGAAGAAGCTTGATTCCTATTTGTCTTTGGAGCCTTGGCTGTCCAAAAATTAGAAAAATAAAGAACAAGAACCCAAAAACACCATTGTTAGTCATTAAAAGATTAAGAGAAAAATACCACAATGGCCAACATTAATCCATACCAATGGTTAAATGCCCCCAAATCCGGGGTCAAAGTGACACAATGCATCCACTCAACTCCTACATAACAATTTCTAACTCACCCCAAAAACATTCATACACTATACTCCATTCCTCACAAACTTTCTATCAAACACATAGAGTGCATAAAAATACCATCTCCAGCAAATTATAGACCATGAAGCAAAACTTCCCAAAAAATCAAAATGTCCATGAATTAATAATCAAAGTAATACAAAGGACATGGATTACCAAAATAAACTACCACACAAATATTTCCTAAATACACCACACTTCAATTATTCAAGTAGCAAAACAAATATTTTATTTCAAGAAAAACTTACTTGATGAAATGAATGAATGAGAGTGCAAATCTTCTTGGATTATATATATGAAATGTGTAAGAAATGCAGCAAACAAAAGAGAATGTGTGAATTTCAGATTAGTGTGGGGAAATTAAGGTAGAGATGTGTTTATGGAGATATGGGGGAATTAAGATGGGGATGTGTTTATGGAGTAATGGAAACAAGGGGAAATGGAGGAATTGAGAGGGGTTTGTGATGAGAATGATGGGAAAAAGAAGAAAGAGAATGAGGGTTTTTGGTGATGTTTAGATAAATGATGATATGGAGTTGTTTTAAAATTAAAAAGAGGCTGAAATCGTAGGCCGCGACTTGCAAATGGTGTGCCGCGGCCTACACACAAACCTGGCGTGAGTTTCAGAAATTCCTCTCGTGTGCCGCGGCCTAGCATATACGTGCCGCGCCCTGCATTGCCCTTGAAGCAATTTTCTGGAAAAAGAGCCGCGGCCTACAAAAGATGTGCTGCGGCCTGCGAATCCTGATTGCTGAAATTCCGTGCGTAGGCCGCGGCTTGCAAAGTGTGTGCCGCAGCCTACGAAGCCTCTGAAGCATTCTCACTTTTTTTTTCATAAAAGGGCCACGGCCTAGGAAATGTGAGCCACAACCTAAGTTTCTTTCCCTTTTTTTTTTCAAACTTTTTCATTTTCATTTTTTTTTCACGATTTTCACGGTTCTAATTATAAAAAAAATTAAACTAAAATTACCTCAACAAAAACAAAAATAAAAACATAATGTTCAATTTAAATAAAGAAAATAATAATGAAAATAAGCTAATTTACAAAGTAGCTAAGTTTATCGTCGCTAGCTCGACTAAATGCTTCATTCATCAACATATACCGGGTCAATGAGGTGAATCACCGTAGCTTGTTCTTCCTCCATTGATTCATAATATGGCTTTAATCGCTGACCATTCACCTTGAATGACTTTCCGGTACTTGGACTTACAAATTCGACCGCTCCATGAGGAAAAACCTTGGTAACAATGAACGGACCTAACCAGCGAGACTTCAACTTCCCAGGAAAGAGTTTAAGGCGAGAGTGATACATGAGAACTTTCTGACCTTCCACAAAAATCTTCCGAAGAATATGTTTGTCATGAAAAGCTTTGGTTTTCTCCTTGTAGATTCTCGAACTCTCATATGCTTCATTGCGTATTTCTTCTATTTCATGCAATTGAAGCATTCTTTGTTGTCCTACAGCAACCATGTCCATGTTACACTTCTTTACAGCCCACCAAGCCTTATGCTCTAGCTCAACCGGTAGATGGCAAGGCTTCCCATACACCAATCAATAAGGTGACATATCGATAGGTGTTTTATATGCTGTACGATACGCCCACAAGGCATCATCAAGCCTTGCACTCCAATCTTTCCGGTTTGGATTTACAGTTTTCTCAAGAATCAATTTGATTTCACGATTAGAAACCTCCGCTTGTCCGTTGGCTTGTGGATGATAAGCAACTGTCACCTTGTGAGTTACACTATAGTGTCGAAACAATGCTTCTATACTCTTGTTACAAAAATGAGTGCCTCGATCACTAAGTATAGCCTTAGGTGTACCAAAATGCACAAAAATGTTAGAGCAAATGAAGTCCACTACTGTTTTTGAATTGTCCATTCTAGTTGCAATCACTTCCACCCATTTAGACACGTAGTCTATTGCCAATAGAATATATTCATAGCCAAAAGAGGATGGGAGCGGTCCCATGAAATCCATACCCCAAACATCAAAGATCTCAAGAATTAAAATAGGAGTTTGAGGCATTTGATCCTTGGCCGTTATGTTACCAACTCGTTGACAACGATCACATGCCTTGTAATAAGAATAAGAATCCTTGAAAATTGTGGGCCAATAGAAACCGCTGTCAAATATCTTACGAGTTGTCCTCTTAGGTCCAAAGTGTCCACCACAAGCATAGGTATGACAAAAAGCAAGGATGGAACGAAATTTAGATTCAGGTACACACCTACGAATGATTTGATCAGTACAATGCTTCCAAAGATAAGGTTCATCCCATATGTAGTGGCGAGCATCATGCTTGATCTTGTTACGTTGTGCTTGTGTGAGATCACTTGATAACTCCTTTGAAGCAAGGTAGTTTACAATGTCGGCATACAAAGGAATAACTTCTTGCATGGCAAGGAGTTGCTCATCTGGAAATTTTTCTTCTATGGGCAAATTATCTTCATCCCGAATAAGACGACTCAAGTGATCCGCCACCCTATTCTCAGAACCCTTTTTATCTTTTATCTCCAAATCGAACTCTTGAAGAAGTAGAATCCACCGGATCAGCCGAGGCTTGGCTTCTTTCTTTGCCAATAAATAGCGAAGAGCAGCATGGTTGGTATACACAATCACTTTAGTTCCAATGAAGTATGACCGAAACTTTTCCAAGGCAAAAATGAACACCAAGAGCTCTTTTTCAGTGGTGGAATAATTAAGTTGAGCATCATTAAGAGTGCGAGAAGCATAATATATAACATGAGGAAGCTTGTCAACTCGCTGCCCAAGAACAGCACCCACGGCATAGTCACTTGCATCACACATGAGTTCAAAAGGTAGCTCCCAATTTGGTGGTTGAATTATGGGAGCTGTAGTCATTGACTCTTTTAATAAGTTGAAAGCCACTAAACACTTTTCATTAAACTCGAACTTTACATCTTTTTAGAGAAGGTTGCATAGTGGTGTGGAAATTTTAGAGAAATCCTTGATAAATCTCCGATAAAACCCACCTTGCCCAAGGAATGATCTCACTTCTTTCACACTAGATGGAAATGGTAGAGAACGAATTAAATCAATCTTCGCCTTATCGACCTCCATTCCCTTGACTGAAATCACATGACCCAAAACTATACCTTGGTTTACCATAAAATGGCATTTTTCCCAATTAAGCACAAGGTTAGTTTCAATACACCGCTGGAGTACCAAAGTGAGATTATGAAGGCAGCGATCAAATGAGCCACCATAAATACTAAAATCATCCATAAAAACCTCAATGGTGTTTTCAATATATTCCGAAAAAATGCTCATCATACATCGCTGAAATGTGGCAGGAGCATTACATAACCCAAACGGCATTCGTCGGAAAGCGAATGTACCAAAAGGGCATGTAAAGGTTGTCCTCTCTTGATCTTCAGGAGCTATAACTATCTGATTATATCCCGAATAACCGTCAAGAAAGCAATAATAAGGATGACCCGCTAACCTCTCAAGCATCTGATCAATGAAAGGTAATGGAAAGTGATCTTTACGGGTTGCCGCATTCAACTTTCGGTAGTCTATACAAACTCGCCACCCGGTTTGCATTCTTTTTGGTACCAGCTCGTTTTCATCGTTCTTTACCACTGTGATTCCAAATTTCTTTGGCACTACTTGAACATGACTCACCCATTGACTGTCTGAAATTGGGTAAATAATACCTATACTAAGGAGCTTCAGTATCTCCTTTTTCACAACCTCCATCATAGGTGGATTTAATCTCCGTTGCGCCTCACGTGTTGGTTTAGACCCTTCTTCAAGTAAAATTCGGTGCATGCACATAGAAGGGCTAATCCCCTTAATATTAGCAATAGACCAACCAATGGATGTTTTATATTCTTGGAGTACTCTCATTAATTTTTCTTCTTGGACTTAATTAAGATCTCGTGCAATTATAATTGGAAGTGTCTCGTTCTTCCCCAAGTAAACATATTTGAGATGCTCTGGAAGTGGCTTCAATTCAAGTGTAGGAGCTTGAATAATTGATGGCTGCAATTTCTCATTAGAAATCGACAAATTAAGAAATGCAACCTTCTTAAAAGTCTTGTCAAAACCACTATTGAGTGTGGTTATGACATCCATGATCTCATGAGACAAATCTTCATCGGTCAACACAAGATGCTCTCTCAACGCAACCTCCAAACAATCTTCACTATGTAAATCTAAAACTCGTTGAGAAAGGATATCACATCAAGAGAGTAAACCGCGTGTACATCACTTGGATACCTCATAGCCTCAAAAATATTAAATTGAATTGTCTCCCCATCAAATTCCATGGTCAACGTACCGTCATGCATATTAATCTTAGTTCTCGCAGTTTTCATGAATGGTCTCCCCAACAAAATTGGAGTGGAGCATGGAATAGATTCATCTTCCATGCCAAGAACATAAAAATCAGCCGGAAACACCAATTCATTTACTTGAACTAAAACATCTTCTATTACACCCCTGGGATAAGCATTCAACCTATCAGAAAGTTGAATAATCACCCCTGTTTCTTCAAGTGGACCGGGATTCAATGAAGCATAAATGGAGAATGGCATGACATTGATAGAGGCTCCCAAATCCAACATACAACGCTCAATTCTTTTATTACCAATAGTGCAAGGGATAGTAAAAGTACCAGGATCCTTACACTTTAGTGGAAGCTTCTTTTGAAGAACTGCGGAAACATTCTCCCCCACACAAACTTTTTCATTACCCCTCAACTTACGCTTATTAGTGCACAACTCTTTCAAAAACTTGGCATAGCGTGGCACTTGTTTAATAGCGTCAAGAAGAGGAATATTCACTTCTACCTTTCGGAAGGTATCAAGAATTTCCTTGTCAACCTCTTCCTTTTTAGTCTTCTTTAGTCTGCTTGGGAATGGAGGTGAAATGACAAAAGTAGGCTTAGGGCTTAGTTGTGTAGGGGTGGTTGGCTTTGGAGGAACATCTTCATTAACTGAGCAATCAACTTGTGGCTTGGATGACAATTTACTGGGCATTGGAGGACTAGGTGGATCATATTGCGTCCCACTTCGCAAAGTTACTACACTAGCATTCTCCTTGGGATTCATCTCAGGTTGTGAAGGAAATTTATTTGACAGATGAGCTTCCAACCTGTTATATGATGCTGCTAATTGTCCCACCTGATTCTCCAAACTTTTGATGGAAGCTTGGGTGGTTTGTTGAAATTGAAGAGTATTTGTAGCAAGTGCATTGATTAAATCCTTAGTAGAAGGTTTGGCACTTGGTGGTGGAACAGCTTGCGGTGCTTGTGATGGTCGAGGTACAAAATTATTTTGAGACCTTTGTTGTATAGTGAAACCAGGTGGTCTCGCTGATGTTGGTTGTGGAGCTTCCCATAACGAAGGTTTGGATGATCACGCCAGCCAGGATTATAAGTTTGTGAAAATGGTTCATAATACATCTGACGTAATTGACCAGGGAAATTTCCTACAGCATTAACACCATCAGTTTCTCCCTCCACTAGAGTAGGGCAAGTATCAGTAGGGTGCCCCACAACTTGAAAGATTCCACATGGCCGCACCTGTTGGCCTAAAGCTAGTTGTTGGACCACTGCAGTTAATTGAGCCAATTTTTGACCCAGTTGATTAGCATTAGAGGTGCTCACTTCATTAGCTGATTTGGGCGGTGGAACAGGATCTTGACGAATGCCAAACCATTGTGAGTTAGCAGCCATATTAGAAATCAAGCTCCTGGCTGCAGCAGGAGTCTTATCAACTAGTGCACCCCCCACTGGCTGCATCAATCATACTCCTATCCAGTGATTGTAATCCTTCATAAAAGTACTGAATGAGGAGTTGTTCACTTATCTGATGATGAGGGAAACCAGCACACAACCTCTTAAATCTCTCCCAATATTCATACAAAGACTCTCCTGTATACTACCTTATACCACAGATCTCTTTCTTGATGCTTCCAACTTTAGATGCTGGAAAGTATCGTTCTAGGAACATAGTCTTCATACCATTCCAAGTTTCAAAAGTACCAGGTGGAGGATAGTACAACCACTCTTTAGCTGTATCCTTTAGGGAGAAAGGAAAAGCTCGTAGCTTAATTTGTTCCTCAGTCACTGCAGCGGGTTTCATACTAGAACAGACAATATGAAACTCCTTCAAATGTTTATTCGGATCCTCACCAGGCAGCCCATGGAAAGAAGGCAATAAGTGGATGAGGCCCGATTTTAGCTCAAAGTTTACATCCAACGGTGGATACTGGATGCATAATGGTTGTTGGTCAAGATTTGGCGCTGCCAACTCTTTCAATGTCCTTTGCTGGGCCATTGTTCTATAGGATCGAACTGAATCGTCAGAATCAGATTCGTTGTCAGACGGTAATGGCACTTTAACAGGATTGACTTGTGGAGCAAGACGTTGAAAGAGTGGATTATCGGTAATAATCCTTGAAGAACGAGAAGCTGACGATGACTCAAGATATTGTTTAAGCCGAGATAACCTTTCTTGAGTATCGTCTTCACCAGACATATACACCTGATAATTCCACAATAAAAACTAATGAGTCACATATAAAGAAATTTGAATAACAAAGAGAATAACAATAGTCCCCGGCAACGGCGCCAAAAATTTGATGGCTGTCGTATACCACACAAATTTAACAATGATTTTTCTTTCAATACTTCCAATTATTTCAGTATAATAGCAAGCATAGGTCGAACCCACGAGGACTATCGTTCACTTTATTATTCAAGAATTAACACTAAAACTTAAAAGGGGATTTTGATTTTTAACTCAAAATTAAATAGCATAAACTAGAAAGCAATTAAAGATTGATATTACGATATTAAGAAACAGTTAAAGGTTAATCTACACCCTCAAAAATCATTCCTAATCACTAATAATAAATATTATTCCAATTTCTCAATGAAACTATTAACCCTGCAGATAACGCTGAAGCAGTCAATTATCCCAGTCTCCCTAATATAAGAAATCAAGGCGAAGCGCTCAATAATTTGCTTTTTTATCTAAGCAATAAATCTATGAAGCATACAATCTATTTAATTTAGATAAAGCATTAATTCCTATGGAAACAAGTTAATCTAGGCAATAAATTAATGAAGCATATAATTCATTTAACCTAGGTTCTATTTTTCATCACAATCAACAATTCTTTTGACATCACTATCAATTGCAATTTATCACAAACTCTTAGAATCCTAAACTATTAGGTGAGTAGTAATTCTAAGATGACAATTGAACAATGTAAAACCTTAATTAGTTGGCCACCTAACAAGAAATTACAAGATTCATAACATTCAATTGGAAAAATAGAATCAATCTAATATTGAGAGAAATTAAAGAACAATATTCATTATCAATAATCAAGAATTCATGTCTTGGGTTTTGAATTAACCCTTAACCTGAAAAGAACCTACTCCATAATTTTAATCATATTCACAAACATAATTATAATTAAAATTAAAGAGATTAAGGGAAGAAAAGAAACTAGATTGATGAACAAAAGTAATGTAGTCTTGTAGTCTTCTCTCCAGCCCTTTCTCAGTCTTTTTCTCTCTTAAAACCGTAATAAAGATCCCTCTCAAATTAACCCTAATCATCCTTTATATTCTCAATTAAATTCTAATTAAAAAGTAATAAAAAATCTGAAAACGACGTCGCAAGCCGCGGCCTGGCACCCTAGGCAGCGGCCTGTCTGGAAGAAAAAATTCTGAAACTGCAATTCCATTTAAAGTGCCGCGGCCTGAGTTTTATGAGCCTCGGCCTACCTCCAATTTATTCAATTCTTGATCTTAGATAGCTTCCACGTTGCCACCACTTCCACACTTCAATCCCCAAAAGCTTTGAATACTCCTACAACTTTATTTTAACTACACTTATCATCAAAATGTCAAATTTATCATCATAAAACGCAACGTAGAAAATATGTTGTAGAATCACGAAACTTAGTTAAAACTATAAAAAATGCTATCATAACACCATCCAAGCATAGAAAAACTTAACAAATATTAATACAAAAATGACCTTATCAACATTTAAGTTCAAACGACTTGTGTAGGAGGTTAAGCACTATTTTAAACACACAGTGTACGGTCTTAGTTATCCAGGGCGTTACATTACAATTTTAGTAACTTATTATAAAAAGTTGTAACATGTTATCAATATATAAATTTCTAATTTAAAATTTTAATTTTGGAATAAAATTTGTATTTCTAACTATAAAAATTAAACTACTTATTTACTAAAATAATAATTATGTGATTATAATGTAAGTAATTAATAAATTAATTTTGGACACTTTAGTCCTAATTTAAATTTTTAGAATTTTTGTTTTGAAATAATTATTCTTCTATCATTTAAACTATTAAGATCACGGGAAATGGATGGTATAAATTTTATACCAAATTTAGCTAAACAAATGAGAAAGTATTATATTTGACCCAATTTTTATAATTGTGCTCCAATGCATATAGTGCAAATTAACTCAAAAAATTGTTGTGGAAATTATGTACCATGCAAGTGCACGTAATTTATAACATGTAATGCATTGATAAATATGACTATTGTCCCACAAAGATTGACAATTAATTACCAACAATTAATTTATCTTTCTATTTGGCTAATAAAAAATTGGATTTCAAAAATAACTTAAATTAACAATTGAAAAATAAGAGAAAGCAAATAGCAATTAATTAAATTGATGAAAAACCTAGGGTATTTAATTTCATCATTTACCCACTCTATTATATCATCAATACAATTTTTAATATTCCTCTTCTCCTTGTGATAGTGGGTTTACAAAAGCAATCTATATTCTTACTATGATATATAAATCTCAACCTATGCAAACTTTCTACATCTTTGTGAGAAGTTTCAACATGCAACAACAAAAACCTAAAACTACATAAACCATACAAGTACTCTGGTCCAATATTGAAATTTGTGTATAAACAATTATAGCATAATTAATTCTCAGATTTTGAATTAAAAACATATGAATCATGCAATAGATGACCAATCAATTACAAACATTAAACACAAATTGAATAGAACACACTTATGAAGAAGAAGTCATAAAACTTGCATTGAATAATAATAAAGTATCAAAAGACTACACTAAACCCCTGGAAAATAAAATTAGTTCATGTTCATAGCAAAGCATCCATGAAAGTAATTAAGAAGTGAATAAAACTAAAAAAGACAAATAAAGAAAAACTAGTTGTAGATCCAATTCCACTCTCCACAATAGCCTCCAAAGTGTTTACGAGTTTAGAGCTCTGAAAAACTTTACCCAATTTGCATCTAATGATGTATTTATAGTGTTAATTAGGTTAAAATCATGAAATTCCAAAATTTCCCTTTCTTAATCGCAAGAAATAAACTTTCTAGGCACCTGGAGCATTGCTACACTCCTCCAGAGCGATCGCGTTGCTTGCGTCATTTGAGCTAGCCGACTTTGAGCGCAATCATGCTACTCTCCTGATGCGATCGCGGTGCTTCCCTCCAAATGCATATTTGTTGGAAATTTATGGCTTTACACTTTTTTAATCAACAATGCATAGTAGGAAAAGTTCAATATTACAAACCCTAGATGCTATTCAAGAACCTTATTCAAACTATGAATGCAAATCTTGATAATAAAAAATCAATGTTCATGGAATGAATGAAAATCTTGATTATAAAGGATTAAGTGATTAAAATGATTATAAGATGAACTTAGAAACATTTAATCATCAATACTAACAACATAAACACAATAGAATGACACAAATACAAAATTAGATTTAGAGAGATGCAACCTTTTGTTTTGAGCAACTTGAATCTTCAAGCTTGAGGAAAATCTAAGGCTTATATAGAATAAGAATATTGTTGTCCAAAATCTCTATTCCAAGCATTCCCTTATTGCTTGAAGCTTTAGCCAAGTAGAATGAGATTTGGGATTTAACAAGTCTAGAAACTCATGCCAGTCAAGCAATGCTTGATGTGTTTCTTGGATAAAACTTATGGTCTTCAAGAGAGAGAGATTAGAGAGTGAGTTGAAAAGTGTGATCAAGGCTTTTCAACTCTAGTAACCCTTATTTATAGTGTAGGCACCATCATTAAGTCCAACCAATAGGATTAGAGCTTTTAAATACATTATTTGGAGCTAAGTCACGTAACTGTATGCTCACATACGAACCACCCAGGCGATGTGTCGCCTGCTATGGGTTTTGCCACCTATGCATCTTTAGGCGATGCATAGCCTCCCATAGGCGACGCAACCCAGATACCTCTGTATGAACACCCCAAGAATGGTCCCAAAATGTCTCCAAATGGCTCCAAACTTTTTGGGAATGTTTAGATACCTCATTGTATTACTTTAGACTCATAAAAGTCGCTTTTAGATGCCTACACACAATCTAATATTTTTACTTCAACTTAAGTGAAAACTGTTAAGTATTTTGAACCTCATCGTGTAAACATCTTTACCATTATATTTAACCAATCTCAACATTCCCGCACTTGGTTAAATATAATACTCTCTTCTTAGTTCATACAGTATTGGTGCATAAAATAAAGTATCTCTGGATTTGAACTTTACCTTAGTTAAAGTATTACAAAGCCTTATCGAAGTCATTGGTGCCTTAAATATTGAACCAAGTACTCCTTAGTGATAAGACTGGTAACACCTCACACACCTTCACTTGACCATTCATCTTCTCACTGTGCGCACTTAGCACTTTTCAAGGCCTTGTGCTCATCCATTTCATGAACTTTCCAGGGAGAAACGCCAACTCCCATGAGAGGCGCACAACCTCTAAGTTCACATAGGTGAAGTTCTTACAACATCTTTGCTACCTTTAGAGATGCTTGTTGCACACAATTGAACTTCATTAAAAGCCCTAGGCTTAAACCTTCACCCTGTAGCAACCAACACTAACCAGCCTTGGATGGAACTCACGACTATGTTAGTGTTAAAACTATTCACTCAATGACTTGTTCTTACCTATTGAACTTGTGCCCTTAATGTATACAAGTTTGGAGTTGGGTTGCCATCATTGATGAATATAATATTCTGGGAGTTTCAGTCCCATACCTTTTGAAGTGGAACTTACTAACCTCTTCGCAAGAGGTATTGTAAATGGATTCTCACTTGTCTTAACATGTAAGATTGATATGATTCCTCCTCGAATCAATTGTCTCACATACTCATGTCTTAGACTTATATCTCTAGAGTTTCCATTGTGTATGCCATTATAAGCTCTAGCTAGGTGGCTTGACTATCATAATATATCGAGATCATCGATACCTCATTCGTGGTAATTGAAATATCCATCATGAGATCTTTAAGCCACTCGCCCTCCTTGACGGTTGCTGCTAGAGCTATAAACTCGACCTCCATGGTTTAGTGTGAAATACATGTTTATTTCTTGGAACACCAATGTTTAACTCGATTTTGACATGATGATGTGGCTTCTAAGAAAGAGACACGTGGCATTGCACCGCATTAAATTTAGGAGCTGGTTGGAAGGAGTAGCTGCTTGAGAGGGCTACATCAAAATATAAAAGCTTATTTAGCAGAGTTCAAGTAACCTGCTCGATGATGGAGCAAGCCAGTACTATCCCATGAAGCGGCTCAAAGTGCAAGACTTGATCAATGAGCAAGTCACTTTTACCCGAAGATCCGGATTTCACAAGATACTAACAAATATCCCAAGATATTATGTAACTGATATTTAAATTGCATTATTCCTGTGTTATTTGAATCTGTAGCTGAATGTACTGATCCCACACCTACACCTATATGGCCTAGATTTTCTTGTAAGCCCACTAAGACTCACTATAAATAGGGAGTTCATTCAATCATTAATCCTAAGCGAAAGTTACAGGAGAAAAGGCTAGAGATTTCTTTTGTACACACTATACATACAAAACCTTTCAAATTGTATTCTTTTCTCAGCTTAAGAAAGTCAGTTGAACCTTATTTCTTCTTAATCTTGAGTTTGAGAATTCTTTGAATAATAAAAGTGCAAGTGGCCGTACGTCATTAGCAAATTTTGGGGCCGATCCACTATAAAATTCTTTGTGTCATTTACATGATTTCAATTCTGTCATATACATTGATTTAGTGTCATTGACGAAAATACTGGTCAACATTTTGGTGCTTTCATTGAGAGCTAAATTCTAAGATCCTATTTTATTAGATCCATATGAAGCAATGGCTATCACAAATAGAAGCCAAAGTCAAGAGCCACAAGGGGGGAACCCTAACGATGCCCATCCTGACTGCCCCTTGAGCAGTCAGATCCCTCATTGGAGGCTTGCTCATCAATTTCCTCCCCATGGAAACCTTCATCCACCAGCCACATTCAAGCATGATGAGCCCCATGTGGACTTAGGAGAAGAGCTGCACCCTGACCTTGAACATATGAAA
The DNA here is from genome assembly GCF_963169125.1 of Humulus lupulus. NCBI lineage: Eukaryota > Viridiplantae > Streptophyta > Magnoliopsida > Rosales > Cannabaceae > Humulus > Humulus lupulus. The sequence continues at coordinate 160,242,355 of NC_084793.1, read as the reverse complement.
GGGATCGTGGGGAAGATTCAGGAGCAAGTCGTTGCATGCATGGAAATTAGATAGTCTCTCAAGAGGCTATATCTGAAGCCCGAACCAAACAAAGACAAGAATATTCAAGCTTGGTTGGATCAAAGATAGCGAGCCCTTGAAGCTTGCCAAGAAGAAGCTGACCGTTGCAATGTTGAGGCGACAATGTTGCTAGAGGCCGTCTTGTCACAAAATAAAGCAGCAAGATTCCAACCAGTGGATCCTCAGCCTGAGAACATTGGTCAAGCAAACGATCGCTCCACCAAGATGAACAGGTGCTACCTAATAGAGAGCAAGGTTGTGCTAGACAAATGTATGGAACTGGAAGGCCTGCTAACGAGCACCCTAGGCAAGCAGCCTCGAGAGGTGGGCAACCCCCAAATTCTGAAGCTGGCCCTCAATTTTGACAACAAAGGAATGAGAGACCTGCTAGCCAGAATCGTGGCCAACCACCTCACTATGCTGGACACAATTGTGGTCAATATCGTAGAAGAAATAGAAGGAGAAATGACCAAGAGGCCAGCAGTAGTTATCAAACAACCTATAGAGATGGTTGTGAGTATGATGAAGGGGATAGTCAGTACTACAAATCCTGTGACCATCAGTAGTATAATGACCATCGACATGATGAGAATCCAAGATGATAGTTTGTTCCACCAAGGCCACCCAGGCCTCAAGATATCCCACCTAGGGAGAATGTACAGCCTGAAGGACCGTTTGTCCCACCAAGGTAGCAAGAGCCAGCAAACTGTGCCGTGAGACCATCTCCTAGTCCTCCTCGAGCAGATAGTCAAAATGTTGGGGGGCGACCAAGAGGGGAAAGTTTCTTTAATATAGGATGGGAAATAAAGAGCCTGACCTCCGCGATGTCTTCCATCGGCTTAGGGAAAGCCACATTTCAAATGTTGTTGGACCTGTTGCACCGGTAATCCAGCATGCACCACAAGCAGGGGCTGCTGCAATCCCAGCTGCAACACCAGCTGTTGTGCCACTAGTTGCTCCTACAATCCAAGCACAATTGGATGCTCTTACTCAAACGAGAGCTAACAGCCCCAAAGCTCACTGACATCGACCTGGAAAGAAGGAAAGGGTCTCGTTTCTCTAATTGGATAAATGCTCTGATAGTACCACCCAAGTTCAAGATGCCAACTTGGAAGACGTATACTTGAAGGGAAGATCCCATCTCACATGTTAACAATTTTGAGATACAAACAGACCTACAAGGGGTTAGAGATGACGTCCGTTGTAGGATCTTTCTACCTACTCTAGCCAGTTCTGCTCAATAATGGTTCTTCAAAATGGAGCCAGGAATCATTGCATCATGGGATACATTTGTGAGGCTTTTTTACTCACAATTCCTTGCTGCTCGTATCCCACCTACTGAACTCAATGACCTTGTTGACATTAAGCAAGGGCAGAATGAGCCTCTGAAGGACTATGTTCAGAGGTTCATGCGAGAGGCTGCCCGATCGAAGAAGGTCAGGAATGATGGAAAGTTGATGGCCATCATGGCTGTAATCCAAGTAAAGGGTCCCCTATGGACTAACGTAAGGAGAAAACCCGTCTACTCACAAGGGAGCTCTTAGATCGAGTAGATGAGTTCATTAAACTAGAAGAGGCCATTAGAAGAGCATATCAAGCCAACCAGGCAGGTACTAGTACTACTGCTCCAGCCAAGAATAATGGAGCTCCAAACCAAAACCAGAACCAAACAATCAATGGTAATGCTAATGGAAATAAAAATGGACAAAGAAGTGGAAAACGAAACAACAACTCGAACAGTGGCAATAATAACGACAACAAAAGTGCCAAAACCAATGATAAGCCACGAGAGTACAATCCTCATTTTACCACCTACTCTACACTCTTGGGGTCACGAGCAGAAGTCTTTCAAGCTACACAAACCGATGTACCTTATAGGAAGCCCAATCCCATAAGGAAAGACATAAGTAAGAGAGACATGAACAAGTTCTGTCATTTCCATAATGATTACACACATGACACCAACGAATGTAACCAACTTAAGGACAAAATCGACTTTCTCATCTTCCAAAACCATCAGGCCATGAGAAGGTATGTTCTACGTCCTTTTGATCAAAACCAAGATGTTGCGCCCAACCAAATCAACCATTACAACTAGCTCTAGTAGCTGGTCGGCTAGACATGATATGCGGAGGACCACACTTGGCAGGCAAAAGTAGAAAACCTTAGAGCGCTATGCTCGAACACTTCGCCATGAACCAGTGAATGAAGAACTTGCAGTCAAGGAGTGTACTCCCAAAAACCCTCACTATGAATGTAAACCAATAACATTCATTGAGGATGACGTCGCGCATGTTAGATTCCCTCATAATGATTCTTTGGTAATCAAGGCTCAAATTTCCAACATGATCATAGCACAGACGATGATAGATCATCATTCCTTAGTAAACATCTTTTTCAAAACAACCCTTGAAAGGATGAAGCTATCTGTTCGAGACCTAGAACCGTGCACGCAAACATTGTAGGGTTTTACTGGAGAAGGAATGACTCCAACAGGAACAATCAAGTTAGCAGTAACAGTGGGGACTGCACATGCGAATAGCACGGTTATGGCAACATTTTTTATGGTTGATATTCCATCAGCTTTCAATTCCCTCTTAGGAAGGTTGATCCTGATCGACTTGCATGCCATACCATCCGTGTTTCATCTCATGATGAAGTTTCCTACAAACGTCAGAATCAGATGTGCAAAAGGAAACCAAAGAGAGGCTTGGGAATGCTATAATTCCTCCATTACAACTGGTAAGAAAGGCTTGGCCATGACCAACATGATATTTGTATGACCAGCGATTAGCAAGCCAACAACAGAAATGGGAATAATCACCATCGAGCAACAAGGTAATACCTCCTCAGAAGAGGCGAGCAACTTAAAATAAGGAAATTCCCAAAGCAAGGAGAAGATATTGATCCTCTCTTTGGGGACTTTGATACTGGAGTGGGACTAATAGAAGACCTGGAGGAAGTCCCACTTGACCACGATGAACCAACAAAGACATCCAAGATTGGAAAAAGTTTAGCAAAGGAAGTCAAGTCTGAACTTCTGAACTTCCTAAGAAATAATCAAGATGTGTTCGCTTGGTCACACAAAGACGTGGTTTGCATAAGCCCCATAGTTATCAACCATGCTATAAATATAGACATAGACAACTTTAAGCCTGTACAACAGAAAAAAAGGATGCTCGATAAAGAAAGGTAAAAGGCTATAAAAGAAAATGGGTTTATAAGAGAAGCTTTCTAACCCGAGTGGGTTTCTAATCCCGTCCTAGTACCAAAATCCAATGGAAAATGGAGGAATTGTGTAGATTTCACTGATCTAAACTAGGCATGCCTAAATGATTGCTTCCCCATACCAAGAATCGACCAACTAGTTGATGCCACTGCAGGGCATAAAGTCCTCACATTTATTGTTGCTTACTCGGGGTATAATCAGATCAGTATGCACCCTCACGATGAGGAACATACCCGTTTTAGAACTGATGTAGGCTTGTACTATTACAAACAATGTATTTTGGTCTAAAAAACACTGGCGCGATGTACCAACGACTAGTAAATATGATGTTCAGACATCAAATAGGCAAAAACATGGAGGTCTACATTGATGACATGCTGGTAAAGTCAAAAGAGCTTGGGGGGCACGTGAAGGATCTAATAGAATGCTTTGCCATCCTTAAGCACTATGATATGAAGCTTAACCCCTTAAAATGTTTGTTTGGGGTAAGCTCGCGCTAGTTTCTTGGTTTCATTGTCAATGCAAGAGGTATAGAAGCTAACCTGGAGAAAATCAAAGCTTTGATCGACATTGTTGACCAACGTTTTGGTCAATGACATTGAGTCACTTTATAAGACAGAATAAGAATTAAACGAACTAAAATCAAGTAAACGACACAAATAATTTTATAGTGGTTCAACCCCAAGAGTCGGTAATGACCTACGTCCACTTGCACCTTTATTTATAGAAAAAAACGTCAAACTTAAGATCAAGAAGAATTAGGGTTCAACTGAGTTTCTTAAGCTGGCAAAAGAATACAATTCGAAGGGTTTTGTACGTAAAGTGCTTACGAAAGAAATCTCTTGCTCTTTCTCTCCTCCTTTTCACTTAACTTTAATGATCAAATAAACCCCTTATTTATAGAGAGTCTTAGTGGGCTATGGGCCCTTACAAGAAAATCTAGGCCATATACGTGTAAGTGTGAGATTATTACATTCAGTTACATATTCAAATAATATAGGAATAATACAATTTAAATATCAGTTAGATAAATATCTTGGAATATTTGATAGTATCTTGTGAAACCCAGATCTTTGGGTAAAGCGTGCTGCTCTTCGAGCAAGTCTTGTACTTTGAGTGGCTTCATGGGATGACACTTGTTAGCTCCATCATCGAGCAGGTTATTGGCTCGTTGAGAAATAACCTTTTATACTTTGACATAGCCTCCTCAAGCAGCTACTTCTTTTGACCAACATTATAAATTTAATGTGGTATAATGCCACATGTCTTTTTCATAACAACCACATCATCCAGTCAAAATTGTTTTAAACATTTGCCCCCCAAGTTTATCCTAGGGTGACTAGCACTAGAAAAACTTCCAATCTTTAACCAAGTAAGCATCTATTCACCTTCTTAATATTACTTTACAACTCATAGCTTTGCTTTTATATGCAATGTCAATGCCTCCTCGAATACGCCTCTGACAGATTTTGGGTTTCCTAAGAGTATGTCTAGTGCATATGGACAAAGGAGTGGCTTATTACGTGGACTGACAGGCTTGCAAGCAAGAACTGGAAGGCAATGCAAAAATCATTGGAACAAGATGAATCAAAAGGTAGAGCATTTTAGTGGGTGTTATAAATGAGTACAACAAGCACATCACAGTGGTTGGTCTGATGGGAAAATTCTTGAGAATGCACATTAATTGTACAAATCTGAAAATAGCAACTCAATATTTTTTGCTTGTGGACTGTTGGAGATTGCTAAAGGATGAGTCGAAATGGAATACAATGTACCAACCAAAAGGTGGTAAGAGAACAAAGGTGTCAGAATCAGGGGCATTTACTTCTTTTTCCAATGCAGACATCAGTTTCGATGAAGTACGTGAAGTGCGCCCTACTGGCCAAAAGGCAGCAAAGAGAAAAGGGGAAGAAAAAAAAGACACACATACTAGATTTATAGAGATTAGTGAACGGAAAGCATATGCATTGGAGAAATTTGTGGTGATAAAGGAGAAAGAGGCAGAAGATAATAGGATGACAAAATACATGGATTATCTCATCGTGGACACGTCGCATATGACTCCTTAGCAAAAGAAAGATCATGAAAACTTGCGTACTTATATTAAGAATAATATCCTGAAGTTGTAATTGCTATGTATTTTTATCATCCTCATGATTATGTATTTTATTTTATTTAAATAAATTATCCTTTATTATTTAGGCTATATTTTAATGGCTACATTTTAAAGACTATATTTTAATGGCTATATATGTCACCATGTCTATAATACCAAATTTCAATCTTCCTTTTACTCAACTCTCCAGTCCATCCCTCATTTTACTCTCTCATTCATTCCCAAATATCATATACTCTAAGTTTGACAATGGATTCGCCAAATTCTCCAAATCCATACGACAATATGAGTCTAGAGGATATCATAATTGCAGAGTGTACTGAAGATCATGATGATCAATATTTCAAAGCTCTCATGGATGGGGGCAGCTCAACAAGACAAGGAAGAAAGAGAGCCCACATTGATAGGGGTCATGTAGAATGATACCAACGTTTGTTTGATGACTACTTTTCTGATGAACTGGTGTATACAGAATATCAATTTCGAAGAAGATTTAGAATGCATAGACACATATTCCTACGCATAGTGCAAGCTCTAGAAAATCATTCGGAGTATTTCCAGATGAGGTTTGATGCAGTCGGTAGAAGGTGGCTTTCGCCATTACAGAAGTGCATCGTTGCTATGCGAATGTTGGTATATGGAGCGCCTACCAATTATGTTAATGAGTATGTTCAAATTGGTGAAACCACTGCTATTAAATGTTTAGTCAATTTCTTTCAGGGAGTGAATGATATTTTTGGGACTGAATATTTGAGATGGCCTAATTGTGGGACCATTCGTTGCTTACTTCAAATGGGGGAGGTGCGTGGTTTTCCAGGCATGTTGGGAAGCATTGATTGTATGCACTAGGAATGGAAAAATTGCCCAGTTGCATGGAAAGGGCAATTCATGCGAGGTGATCACGACAGACCAACAATCATGCTCGAAGAAGTTGCGTCACAAAATCTTTGGATATGGCATGCTTTTTTTAGTGTTCCAGGATCCAATAATGATCTCAATGTGTTAAATCAATCCCCATTATTCACTGACATCTTACAAGGGCAAGCTCCGTGAGTAGAGTTTACAATAAATGGCACACAATACAACAAGGGGTACTATCTAGCAGATGGTATCTATCTAGAGTGGGGTACATTTGTTAAAACTATCCCATTGCTTCAAGGAGAGAAAAGAAAATTATTTTCCTGATGCCAAGAAGCGGTATGCAAAGATGTTGAGCGAGCATTCAGAGTACTTCAATCTCGTTTTGCTATTGCACGAGGACCAGCACGTTTTTGGCAAAGGGATGTTCTTAAAGATATTATTATGTATGCATGCATCATATTGCGCAAAATTATTTTCGAGGATGAAAGAGATGCATATGAGAGTTTGTTTGATTTTAATTATGATGACGGCTCTGCCGACACCCCAATGGTTGAAGTATTGCATGGACCTATTTCTGACTTCCCAACAATGCTTCAAAGAAATGCTGAAATTCGTGACAGAAACATTCATCGCAATCTTCAGGCGGACTTGGTGGTGCACATATGGTCAAAATTTGGAAATCATTTTAATTAGCATTTTTTAATTATGTTAGATTGATTAATTATGATTATACCATTTGATGAGGACACCAAGACTAAAGATCCAAGTATAGTTCCAGTTGGTCCGGTGACGAGGGCGCGAGCCAAAAGACTCAGTTTAGGAGCTTGATCAATATTTAGCCTCTTGTATTTTAGGAGTCTTATTGTATTTTGTCATCTTTTCTTTTTATTTTTAATCACGTTTTTTATTTAGTCTTTGTCTATTTTGTGAAAAGTCAAACATTTGACTTGTGTGAGTCCAATAGTCCTTCTGTCTTTAATTTTCGGTTTTCATTAGGAAGACAAAGGGTTGTCTTTAATTTTCGGTTTTCATTAGGAAGACAAAGGGGTTGTCTTTAATTTTTGGTTTTCATTAGGAAGACAAAGGGGCTTGTTTGATGTAATTTTTCGGCTATATTAGGCCTTGTAAACATTTGGGAAAGGCAGATTTTGATAAAATGAAAATTGAGAGGTTTTCTTCTTGAGTTCTTGAAGAGACTATTCGAACTTATCAAGGGCATTCCTTGTGGCGTTCAATCCGACTTATCAAATGGATTCTCATCCCCGTTTGTGGCGTCTTCCTCATACCAAGGTTCATGCTTGGCTAAGCATTGGGTCGCGGTTCTTCATTCCCATTTCGTGTGTTCTTGGTGGCTGCCATATTTGGTGTCAGGTTTCACCACAATCGTTGGTGTGGTTTGTATCAGTTGGTATCAGAGATTAGGATCATCCGGTTTGGCCTATCCTTTCCTTTGTATTTTTCTATTCAATTCGTGTTCTTATATTAGGGTTTCTGAAAAAAAAAAAAAATCAATTCGTGTTCATCTAGTCTTGTTTTTTTTCTATTCTAGAGCTTGTTAATTTCCTTGTTTCCCTTATTTGTTGTGAAATCCGAAACTATGCTAGAGCTTGTTGATTTATGAATTTCCTTGTTTCAATTTTCATTAACCAAATAATCTGTTTTCTTTGTTTCAATTTCCCCTAATTTGTTTTCTTTTTGTTTTTGAATTCGTGAATTAGGGTTCTTATTGTAAAAACTGAATTTTCATTGTTTCCTTGTTCAATCATTTCCTTATTTCCAAAGTTTCCATTATTTCTTTGTGAAATCCCTTGAAATCCGAAACTAGTCTACACAAAGTTTCAATTCCTTTGTTTTTCTTTTCGATTCTTTGTTCAATTGGTGCGTTTGAATTAACGTGAATTAGGGCTTTGAGTTATCTCTTGTTCTAATTGTGGAATCTGAATTTGCATTGGTTTTCTCTAGTTCTTATTGTGAAATCCGAAATTGGGATTGAGTTATCTTGTTCTTATTGTGAAATCCGAAATTGGGATTGAGTTCTCTTGTTCTTATTGTGATATCCGAAATTGGGATTGAGTTCTCTTGCTCTTGTTGTGAAATATCTGAATTTTGCATGAGTTACTCTTATTCTATTGTGCAATCCGAGTTGTATTGTTTTCAAATCATTGTAGTTCCACCAATTCTGATTCTTCTTGTGTCTTGTACCTGCGTTTGAGGATCAAGAGGAAAGAAAAGACAGAAAAGAAAGAAGAAGAAAAAAAATCAAGAGGATCTGATCTAAAATTGTTTTGTTCTATTCTTGTTCCCTATGGTCTAGGGGCCTTTTGGCCAAAACCCCACACAAGTGCTCCAAAAATCATCATTTTTCGTCATTTTTCATCAGTTTTTCTATGTTCGTTTGGTTTTTTCTGGTTTGATTTGCTACTTGAATCCTCCATGATATTGTGTGCTTAGTTTTGAAAGAACTTAAAGAAGAATACGAGTGGAAAAAAGGTAGAGGTGTGAGCTTATTTGAGGGTAAAAGCCATCAAAGTTGAGTGAAACACGAGTGGACTTGAGTGACAATTTTTGAGTGAAAACACGTGAGGGAGTGTGGTGAGGTCTTTTCTCCATATTATTCTAACCCTATTTTGCAGATTTCCATCATGGCACAAAATCCAGAGAAAAATGCAAGCAATGATATTCCGCCATCTGAGGTTCCGAATCTACAAATGCAAGCATTAATTGGGGAGATGCGAAGGATGATGAGGGCGGAGTGTGAGCAGATACATGAGAGGTTGGATAGGGTAGAAGAGGGAACGCAATGGAGGGCACGGAGGAACAGGGTGCAACAACGAGATGTTGAGGGTGAAAGAGAGTTTGATGGGGGCGATTTAGAGGAAGAATATGATAGGATGTCAGAGGGTAACCATAGGAGGTATGGCCGAGATAGGGAAGCTAGGAACTGGGTAGACAATAATTTGGGAAATATCAAGATGAGAATCCCCGCCTTTCAAGGCAAGAGTGATCCTGAGGCATACCTTGAGTGGGAAAAGAAGATGGAGTTGGTTTTCGATTGTCACAACTACTCTGACATGAAGAAGGTAAAACTAGCTGTCATTGAATTTACTGATTATGCTATTGTTTGGTGGGATCAGTTGTGCATCAATAGGAGGCGAAATGGAGATCGTGCCATTGACACTTGGGAGGCTATGAAGAGGGTGATGAGGCGACGGTTTGTACCATCTCATTATTATCGAGATCTATACCTTAAGTTGCAGGGTCTTCATCAAGGTTCCAAGAGTGTTGATGAGTATTACAAGGAGATGGAGATGGCTCTGATTAGAGTCAATGTGGAAGAGGATCGGGAGGCAACAATGGCAAGGTTTTTGAATGGGTTGAACCGAGAGATTGCTAATCCAATTGAGCTACACCATTATGTGGAATTGGAAGATTTGGTGCATATGACAATCAAAGTTGAGAGGTAGCTCAAGAGGGGTAGTACAAGTTCAAAGCCAAGACCGAGCCCACACAATTCAAGTGCAACACCTTGGCAGTCGAACTATCCAAAGAAGGAAGAAGAGCAACCTACTTCATCCTTTACACCAAAACCAGCCACGACCCCTCAAGGTAAAACAGCCCCTACTTCGTCCCATTCTAGTGAGATAAAATGTTTCAAATGTTAGGGGCGAGGACACATAGCTAGCCAATGTCCAAACAAGCGAGTTATGGTAATTCGGGATAATGGGGAGATAGATTCCAAAGAGGAAGATGATCTTGATGACATGCCACCATTGGAGGACGCTTCTATGGATGGTGAGGAGTTTGGGGCAGAATCTGGTGAGATGCTTGCACTAGTCACACGACGAGCCTTAAATTTGCAAGCAAAAGAAGAGGAAGAAGAGGTGCAGCGGGAGAACATCTTTCACACTCGTTGTCATGTGAAAGACAAGGTATGCAGTGTTATTATTGATGGTGGTAGTTGCACTAACGTTGCTAGTTCTTCCATGGTTGAAAAGCTGGGGCTCCCAACGCTTAAACATCCTCGTCCATACAAGTTGCAGTGGTTGAATGATAGTGGTGAAGTGAGGGTTACAAAACAAGTTCTGGTATCATTTCGAATTGGCAAATATGAGGATGAGGTATTGTGCGATGTGGTTCCAATGCAAGCTGGACACCTCCTTCTAGGAAGGCCTTGGCTATTTGATCGCTGAGTCCAGCAGGATGGCTTCACCAACAAGTACTCATTCACGTTCCGTCAACGAACAATCACTCTAGCTCCATTGACGCCAAAGCAGGTATATGAAGACCAAGTGAGGTTGCAAAAATTGAGTGATAAAAAAAAGTTGAGTGAGCAAAAGAAGGAGAGTGAAAAGATGAATGAGAGTGAGAATAAAGAGAGACAAAGAGAGAAAAGGGTCGAATCAAGTGAGGGAGAAAAGAAAGAGAAGAGTTCGATCAATGAGGGAAAATTAGAGAGAAAACAAAATAATTTTTATGCAAAAAAAAGTGAGGTTAAGCGAGCATTGCGTACAAAACAGCCAAAGAATTTACTCATGTACACGGAGGCTCTTTTAAACACTAACCAACTTGATGCTAACAAGGGTCGTCACAAGCAGGTTTTTGATCCCGGTGATTGGGTATGGTTACACATGAGGAAAGAGCGATTCCCAGCACAAAGACGTTCCAAATTGCTACCTCAAGGAGATGGTCCGTTTCAAGTGCTAGAAAGGATCAATGACAATGCCTACAGACTCGATTTACCAGGTGAGTATACTGTTAGTGCTACTTTTAATGTTTCTGATTTGAGTCCTTTTGATGCAGGTGATGATTTGAGGACAAATCCTTCTCAAGAGGGGGGGGGGGGGGGGGAATTATGAGGACACCAAGACTAAAGATCCAAGTATAGTTCCAGTTGGTCCGGTGACGAGGGCGCGAGCCAAAAGACTCAGTTTAGGAGCTTGATCAATATTTAGCCTCTTGTAATGAGTCTTATTGTATTTTGTCATCTTGCCTTTTTATTTTTAATCACGTTTTTTATTTAGTCTTTGTTTATTTTGTGAAAAGTCAAACATTTGACTTGTGTGAGTCCAATAGTCCTTTTGTCTTTAATTTTCGGTTTTCATTAGGAAGACAAAGGGTTGTCTTTAATTTTCGGTTTTCATTAGGAAGACAAAGGGGTTGTCTTTAATTTTTGGTTTTCATTAGGAAGACAAAGGGGCTTGTTTGATGTAATTTTTCGGCTATATTAGGCCTTGTAAACATTTGGGAAAGGCAGATTTTGATAAAATGAAAATTGAGAGGTTTTCTTCTTGAGTTCTTGAAGAGACTATTCGAACTTATCAAGGGTATTCCTTGTGGTGTTCAATCCGACTTATCAAACGGATTCCCATCCTCGTTTGTGGCGTCTTCCTCATACCAAGGTTCGTGCTTGGCTAAGCATTGGGTCGCGGTTCTTCATTCCCATTTCGTGTGTTCTTGGTGGCTGCCATATTTGGTGTCGGGTTTCACCACAATCGTTGGTGTGGTTCGTATCACCATTTTATAAGCTCCTTTAAATTTTTTCTAATTTAAATTTCATGTAATATTTATATATAGATTAAAAAAATTTAGTGTGACAATATTTATAATTACAAAATATATTAAATAATAATGTGTGGGACGATAGTTAACAACTTTTGGGGTGGCTTAGCATGGATAATTTTTATGGAAAAAGTTGCCAAAAGTGATGTGGATGCGAGAGAAAATAAAAAATTATATTTTGGGATGATTTGGACATTTTAAGCAACTAATGTGGTAGCCACCAATGGAGTTGCTCTAAGCGTCTATCACACTTTCCCACTCTGACATCATTGCACCTTTTTAGTGAAAATCGAGACACCTTTTCATCAACCCACGCGCATGACATCACATCACCCCAAAAACTCATGATGAATTTTTTAAGATGACGTCATCTACTTTTCTCCAAGTCGTTACCTATAAATAGGTCTTCCCATAACCTTTCCTTCTTTACTTTTTTAAAATTTTCAAGCTTTCTTTTTCTTTGAAATCCTCTCAAACTGTGACCTTGCTCTACATTTCCTCTTCCGAAAATCCCCCTTTCCTCCCAGTCTTTCAACCAAATTTTCATCACAGTAAGTTTCTAACTTCATTTTTTATATTTGCACGACCCTTTTTTACTTGTTCGCATAACTTCCATCCATTTTTTGGAGATTTCATATATGTGTGTTCTTGATTTTTTACAAAAAAACTTGTCTGATTTTTGCAAAAATCACTGATTTTCTAGGAAAATGTCTGTTTAGGAAGTAGTAAAATTATTTAGGTCTTGGATTACCCTTGATCGTGTTGTTGGCCTTGAGAGGATTTTTTTTAAACTTAAAATAGTAGTGCTTGCCTTTTTAAATCTGCACTAGTTTCTCCTCGAAGGCAGAATAGTGTTTCTCGAACAACTTACACTAAGTTAGGCACACACATAGGCTGGTTGAATAGCTCACCTCTCCTCTACTTTTCACCAGATGTATGCATGCGATCACTGGAGGAGTGATTATTCTATTGACCCAGACCTGCTACAAACACTGGTCGATGAAGTGGAATGAAGTCGACCAGATATTGATCTCATGATATTTTAGAGCTATCTGATATATCTGGTGAGCATTCTCACTATAATTTTCATTTTTTCCCGATCAGGAATATTTTTGGATGATTGAGCAATTAGAACAAGGAATAAGGAAATTCCTTCCAAATAATTGGATTGTCATTGTGCATCCTGACCCTATTGATCCACTCCCGGTCGGAATTCTGACCAGAGGGAGGGAAATGAGTAGGTCCTCAATTGTTGAAGAGGCCATAACTGTTGCTTTCTGTTCTTCAGATATGGATAGGATCAAGCAGACAACCAGACACAGTTTTGCTACAGATCCTCAAGTTGTTAGGTATGCGACCATTGGGAAAAATGTTGAGCACCCCATACAGCAACAACCTGAGAAGCTAGAAAGAGAACAGCCCGAGCATCAACCACAACCACAAGAGCAACTACAGGAACAACCCCAAGAAGTGCCATTTGACGAGAATGATTTTGACGATGCACAGTTAACCGATGTCATTAGACTCGTCGTAAAGAAAAAAGCCCACTTGAGGAGACAAGTTAAGTGGTACGTGGCTCTAGCCAGCACCCTCTCGAGCCGGTTACTTAGGGAATATCCCTTAAGATATGGTCTTAGGGGGGCGCACAGTCCTGGTTGTGTGTAAAGTGCATGGTCGAGGTATAATATTCAGGCAGGCGCCAGTCTCCCCCTTCATCTTTATTTTAAGAGTGCTGTGTATTACTTAAGCATCACTCCTTTTCAAATAACCCCAAATGGGTACTTAATGCTATTGGAGCTATTTTATCCTCTAGTTAGCTAGGAAAGACAAGGTTCTAAGGAACAAGATGATTCCTCTAGTTAAAGTATTGTGGAAGAATAGCAGGGCCGAGGAAGCGACCTAGGAGCTTGATTCAGCGATGCGGGATCAGTATCCTGAGTTATTGAGGTAATTTTTGAGGACGAAATTCTCAGTAGGAGGGGATTGTTGTAATGACCCAAATTCACTAATAAGGCTTAAGGGCCTTGATTAGCGTACTGAGAGGGCATGATTGATATATGTGTGATTTAATAGTTTAATGCATGATTAATATGATTATATGACTATGTGACATGCATGTTTGTGAATATTAGATATGCATGTGGACCCTTTATAGCTTATAAGGGCATATTTGTTATTTTGGCTCGTTAGGAGCATAAATGTGATTATATGTGATAAATTGTTGAGACCACATTATTATGTGGATATATTTGCAGCATATGGCTCGAGACGGTCCTAGTGGGCAGATTGGTGAAATAGTCACAGCGGGGGTTAATACTCGGCCCGGGGGAGCCTGGGGGTATTTGGAAGGGAATTTAGTGGATATTTTGGGAATTATGTATATTGAATAAGTATTTGGTGATTAGTTGGTTACGATGGGATTAATTGGTTAATGGTAGGAGCACTCGAGGAATTAGCAGCAACTGGGAGCAAAATGACTATTTTACCCTTAGAGCAATTAAAGGGCTATGTGAACTATGGGAGGAAATTTTAGTCATTTTATTGGCCAAGGGTATTATCAGCTAAGTCCTAGAAGGAGTTGGAACCCACTACTCTCTACTGGAATCAAAGGAAACCTCAGCTTTGTCTCTCTCTCAACTCTCTCACGATTTCTCCCCTCTCTCATTTGGTGTTGAATTTGAGCTGCTGAAGGAATTGAAGGGCTGAGGAGCTTAGGCTTGAAGCTGGAACTTGGATGAATTGAGGCTTGGAAACCAGGAGGTTTAGGTAGGACATAAGCTAAAGGTTGTGAGGTTGTAGCTTGTGGGAATCAACCATAATTGAGGTAAGTTTTCATCACAGATCATGTTAAGGAATTATGGTATTTGTGTGGGATTAGACTGAGCTTTGGGTATTAAAATAGCTGAGTGTTGAGTGGTAATTTCTACTAAATTGGGGTATTGATTTTAGTATAATTTTTAGGAGATTAATGTTTAAAATATAATGAACTCGTAACTGGATTTAGTTATGATTGAGAGGCCTTATTGGGTTTGAATTCTGGAATAGTTGGCTGGGAGAAACATGAGGAAAACCCATAATTTATGGGTTCGAAGAGGGCACGCCGTGACCTAGCTCTGGCGCACCGTGGCGCATGTGCCCAGAAGGGCCTAGGTTGTTCTCTGAGATGGATGCGTGCCGCGACCCACTAAGCCAAGTCGCGCCCCGCCTCCCCTTTTGTTTGGGTCCTTGCTCTCTGACTTGGGGGCAAGTTCCGACCCACTAAACCAAGTTGTGACCCACCTAGGGAATTTAGCTTTAGAATTGTTTCTAGAATTAGTAAGGCTCGGGGGTTCAAATCTAGGCGCTCAGGACAATTTCTACCACCTGGTTTAGTAGAAATTGAGGTTCCAGAGGCTAGTTTCTGTCTCCTAAGTATTTATTTGGATTGGAAGTTAACAATTACCCATTGGAAACTGTGACAAGGTTAATTTCCAAGCCTCGGGGCTAAGGATCGTGCTCGAAACCATTTCATTTTCTCCGTTCGGAATTAAAGGTAAGAAAATTGTACCCTTGAGTGGTTGTAACAGGACTAAGTTTCCCAATACTTTAATATGTTTATTGTATGGCTGAATGGATTATTTGGCATATGAAAATGAATGGCCTAAGAGAGCTGGGGGATGATAATTTGCACACAAGACGCGACTCAGCCACTGTGAGCCGGGGTCAGCTTGATAAACACTGAACTTGACCTAAGCGAGTCGAAGTCAGTGGATTAAACAGAGGGTGCTGCCTAAGGGCGTCGACTTGGAGTAGTGCATGTTGATTGAGATGAATTATTGGATATGTATGTTTACTGTTGATAGTTTGATGCTATGGCTTACTGAATGTCTGGTTATCTAGCTTGCGATTGATTGATTATCACCATTGATTATGTTATACTATTATGGTTTTCTTGCTGGGCCTTGGCTCACGGGTGCTACGTGGTGCATGTAAAGGCAAGGGTAAGCTGGACCAACCATGAGTTGGAGAGCTCTGGGGGCGAGGTGTACATTGTCAGCTGCTCGTCCACCACGGTCAAGGAAAAGGATAGGGACAGAAGCCTAAAACTTGTGTTTTACCATTAGAGTGGCCACTGATTGTATATAACTTTTGAGAGTTTGTAAATTATCTTTTAAACCCTATTTTTGGGATCCCATGTATCAAACATCTGCTTTAATGGAAGTTAACCGCTTATGATAAAAAAATCTTTTAACCTTAACCTGATTATGACTTTAGGATCACATTTTTATTCAAATGACTTGATTAACAATTCTTGCACTATTTCAAATACACAGTGTAACAGTCTTGGTTATCTAGGGTGTTACATTGGTATTATTTCCAACACCTGATTCACGATCAATTGTGAATCACTATATATGTCTATCACCATGGCTTTAACATCTTTAGCGAGTCGTAATCTTGCTAGAAAGGCTTCATACTCCGCCTCATTGTTTGACGCACTGAATTCGAACCTTAGCGCAGTGAATACAATGTCCTTCAGGTGTGATAAGTATAAGTCCAGCTCTAGAATTATGCTCATTGAAGGATCCATCTACGAATAGTCTCCAAACGAGCTAGTTTTCTTCGTTGTCTCTAGGCTTTTTTGCTTGCTTATCCTCTTCTTGTATTTCAGTTCATTCAGCAACAAAGTCTGCTAAAGCTGGCCTTTTGATAACAGTTCTTGGCTGGTAGGTAATGTTATATTGTCCGAGCTCGACAACCCACTTAAGTAATCGCCAAATGCCTCTTGCCTTTGTAGAACTTGCCTGAGAGGTTAATCAATTAAAAATGTGATTGGATGAGCTTGGAAGTAGGGCCTTACTTTTCTTGCTGCTAGCAACAAACAGTAAGCCCGTTTTTCAATTATTGGGTACCTTGATTCTTCCCCAACCAACCTTTTGCTTATATAATATACTGGATGTTGGGTCTTATCTACTTCTCGGATTAGGGATGCGCTAACAATGTATTGAGTGACTACTAAAATACAAGTATAAAGTTTCCCCATCAATCAGTTTTGATAAGATTGGAGGTTGAGTCAAGTGTTTCTCCTAGAAAGCCTTTTCACATTCATTGGTCAATTCAAACCAGCTATTTCCTCTTAGCATGTTGAAAAAAGGGTACACATTTGTCAGTGGATTTTGAGACAAATTTGCTGAGGGCTATACTTCCTCCTGTCAGACTCTGTACTTCCTTCATCTTAGTCTTGGATCTCATATCGATCAACGCATTGATATTTTATGGGTTAGCTTCTATACCTCTTGCGTTGACAATGAAACCAAGAAACTTGCCTGAGCTTACCCCAAACGAGCATTTTAAAGGGTTAAGCTTCATATTGTAATGATTAAGGATAGTAAAGCATTCTGATAGATCCTTCACCTGTCGCCAGCCTCTTTTGATTTTACCAGCATGTCATCAACGTAGATCTCCATGTTTTTGCCTATTAGGCCTCTGAACATCATATCTAGCAGTCGCTGATACATCGAGGCAACATTTTTAGACAAAAAGGCATTACTTTGTAGTAGTACAAACCTACGTCAGTTCTAAAACAGGTATGTTCCTCATCAGGAGGGTCCATACTGATCTGATTGATCCTTAGTAAGTGTCCATAAATGTGAGGATTTCGTGCCCTGTAGTGGCGTCGACCGGCTGGTCGATTCTCGGTAGGGGGAAGCAATCCTTTAGGCATGCATTGTTTAGATCAATGAAATCTACACAAGTCCTCCATTTGCCATTTGATTTTGGTACTACGACGGGGTTAAAAACCAACTTGGGGTAGAAGGCCCTCTTATAAACCCATTTACTTTTAGCCTTTGGACTTAATTTTTTAAGGCCTTTGATCTCTCTTTATCGAGCAGCCACCTTTTCTGTTGTACAAGCTTAAAGTTGTCTCTGTCTATATTTAGAGCATGGTTGATAACTGCAGGGCTTATGCCAACCATGTCCTTGTGCGACCAAGCGAATACGTCCTGTTTGTTCCTTAGGAAGTTTACGAGTTCAGACGTGACTTGCTTTGATAAATTTCTTCCAATCTTGACTGTCTTCGTCGGTTTGTTCTGGTCAAGTGGGACTTCCTCTAGGTCTTTAGTTGGTCCCACCCCAGTTTCAATGTCCCCAAAGCGAGGATCAATATCTTCTCCATCGCTTTGGGCAACTCCGTATTTGGAGCTGCTTGCCTCATATGAGGAGGCATTTCCTCTGTGATCGATGTTGCTTATTCCCATCTCTGTTGTTGCCTTACTGGTTGCTGGTCTAGCAAATATTATGCTGGTCGTGTCCAAGCCTTTCTTAGTAGTTGTAATGGAAGAATTATATCATTCTCGAGCTTCTCTCTGGTTTCCTTTTGCATATCTGATCCTAGCATTAGTAGGAAATTTCATCAAGAGGTGAAGCACAGATGTTATGGCTCACAAGTTGATTAAGATCGGTCTTCCTAAGAGGGCATTGATCACCGAGGGAATATCTACCGCACCAAATGTTGTCATACCGTGCTGTTTGTAGGTGCAAGTCCCACTGCTACTGCTAACTTGATTGTTTCTACTGGAGTCAACCCTTCTCTGGTAAAACCGTATAAAGTTTGCGTGCATGGTTCTAGGTTTCGAACAAATAACTTCATTCTTTCAAGGGTTGTTTTGAACATAATTTTTATTGAGGAACCATGGTCTATCATCATTCGTGCCACAATCATGTTGGCAATATGGGCCTTGATTACCAAAAGATCATTATGCAGGAATCTCATGTGTGCAACATCATCATTAGGGAATGTTATTGGCTTACATTCATAACGAGGAGGTTTGGGAGTACGCTCCTTGACTGCCAGTACTTCATTCATGATTTTGTGGTGAAGTGTCCAAGCATAGCGTTCTAAGTCTTTTCTACTTTTTCCTGCAAAGTGTGGTCCTCTGTATATCATGTCTAGCCGACCAGTTACAGGAGCTTGCTGTAACGGTTGAGCTAGTACATCTGCATTTGGCGCTGTAGTTTGGGTTTAATAAGTAGGATGTCAAACATACCTTCTCATGGCCTGATGGTTTTGGCGGATGTGAAATTCGATTTCATTCTTAAGTTGGTTACACTCGTTGGTGTTATGTTCATAGTCGTTATGGAAACGACTGAATTTGTTCGTGTCTCTCTTACTTAGGTCTTTCCTTATAGGATTATATTTCTAATAAGGTAACTCGACTTGTATAGCTTTAAAGGCTTCTGTTCGTGACCCCAAGGGCATAGAGTGAGTGGTAAAACAAGGATTGTACTCCCGTGGCTTATCATTGGTTTTGGGTCATTTGTTTTCTTTATTATTTCCACTATTTGAGTTGTTATTTCGTTTTTCACTTCTTTGTCCATTAATATTTCCATTACCATTACCATTGGTTATCTTATTCTGGTTCTGGTTTGGAGCTCCATTGTCTTTGGATGGAGCAACAGTACTGGTACCTTTCTAATTGGCTTGATCTACTCTTCTAGTTTAATGAACTCGTCTGCTCGGTCTAAGAACTCTCTTGTTGAGTAGACGGTTTTCCTCCTTAAGTCAGTCCATACCGAACCCCTTATTTGGATTCCAGCCATGATGGCAATCAATTTTCCCTCATTTATGACCGTCTTTGATCGGGCAACCTCTTGCATGAACCTCTACACGTAGTCCTTCTAAGGCTCATTCGGTCCTTGCTTAATGTCAACAAGATCGTTGAGTTCAGTAGGTGGGATACAAGTCGCAAAGAATTGTGAGTAAAAATGCTTCACAAATGTATCCTAGGATGTAATTTTTCCTGACTCCAGTTTGAAGAACCACTATTGAGTAATATAAGATAAAGTGGGAGAAAGATCCTACAATGAACATCATCTCTTATCCCTTGGAGATCTGTTTGTATCTCAAAATTTTTAACATGTGAGACGAGATCTTCCCTTCCAGTGTACATTTTCCAAGTTGGCATCTTGAACTTGGGTGGTACTGTCAAGGCATTGATCCATAATATAGAATTCCATCAATAACGAGAAAATAAAGGCTTACAGACCAAGTCCTAGCCTCCGAGACCTCAAATCCTACCAAACTGTGTAGTAGAATCAATCCCAAGCCCTAAGAAAAAGATTCCCATCTCTAAAAGCTCACCATGGCCAAAACAGCTCCGGCAGGCTGCGACTAGCCCTTGATGGTAGCGGTGCGCCCCTTAAGTTGAAGACCCTCCTCCCCTGGAAATGGAACACGGTATGCGACCTGCCCTTGAGGGTTGCGGTGCGCCTCCCAGACAAAAGCCCCAAAGAGCCCTGGGTTTGGTTGGGTCGCGACCCCTTAAGAACAGGGCCGTGACATGGCCCTGCGAACCCAAATTTCCTCCATTTTTCATCAGCCAAATTCAACCAAAACCATCCCAATTCCACCCTAAAACAATAATTCAATCATCATAACAATTTTAATATCTTCCCAGCAACAAAACCCAACTAAAATCTAGATTAAAAACCCACCAAATATCAAATTCTCATACTTGAGCCACAAGCTCAAGAACACCTCAAACTTTAAGAAAAATAGGGTAGAAATCATTCTGAAACATGGATTAAGGTATTACCTTAGCTATGAATGGTGATTCCCTAGCCACAAGTTGTCCGAATTCTAATCCCGAGCCTTCAATTCCTTAGTTTCCAGCCAAAATCTACTTAGTTATTCAAGAAGTTACTAAGGGAAGCTGAGAGAGAAAGAGAGAGAGAGAGAGGGTCGGTTCAGTGCATGTTTAAGTGTTTATGCTTTTGTTTCCTTGAGACTTAAACGACTTAGGATACTCCCGAGGCTCGGGGTACCAAATTGTCCCCGAGAGTAGAATGGTCAAAATCCCCAGTATTCCCTCCTAATCTCGCTAACTCCAAACATATCCTCAATTATTCATTCCCATTACCCGATTACCTGATTTAATGCCAAATACCTAAACTACCCCTTGACTCACCCTTAGTCGGGTACTGGGTCCCGTTGTGACTTTCCC
This sequence comes from Humulus lupulus, assembly GCF_963169125.1. NCBI lineage: Eukaryota > Viridiplantae > Streptophyta > Magnoliopsida > Rosales > Cannabaceae > Humulus > Humulus lupulus. The sequence continues at coordinate 160,221,546 of NC_084793.1, read as the reverse complement.
GCTAACTTGCTCCCTAGGATCCTCTCGTGTCGAGTAACCCAAATAAACCCACATAATAATGTGGTCTCTCACATATATCACATATATGAACATATATACAATTATGCCCATAATGGGCCAATTTACGAAAGTTGCCCCTCTAATAAGAAACGGGGCCACATGCATATTTAATATCCCTAAACATGTATAACTATTTATATTGTCATATAACTCACATAATCACAATCAAATATATCAAATAAACATATAATTCCATATATTTCCATCCTGACCCCCTAATCAAGGCCCTAAGCCTTATTATGTAATTTTGGGATATTTCAACTATCCCCTCATAGAAATTTTGTAACGCCCTGGATAGTCAAGACCGCTACACTGTGTATTTATAAAGGTGTGAGACTTTCTAATCAAGTCGTTTAATAAAAATGTGTCATTAGTTAAAGTGTTCTAAGGCTAAAAGACATTTTGGCCTCAAAAGATACATTTTATAAGTTACAAACAATTTACAGAAGGGATCCCCAGAAGTACAAAGTTTAAAAGCCAGTTTACAAAATTCAACAGTTAAAGGTAAACATTAGCCATACTAAGGCAAAATACAAGGTTCTGGTCCTCTCGTCCCGGTAATTTCCTCAACTGTGGCAGCTGAGCGGCCTGACATGTACATTCACCCTGTAGAGTTTTCCAGTCAGGGTTGACCAATCTTGCCCTTGCCTTTTACCTGCACCATGCAACACCCGTGAGCCAAGGCCCAGCAAGAAAACAACATACACAACATATACAATATTATCAAACAAGTATCCTAGTAAGCATGTTCAGATGTTCAATCCATGGCATATAAGCATACCTCAAGGTACAAATAGCCCCATCTATACTTAGATTATACAACAAACTCATTAATCACATTCATAGCCAAATATAATAATCAATTAACTCAAATACTAGGGCCGACACCTTAGGTCGCACCCTCTGTTTAACCCACTGACTTCGGCCCGCTTAAACCGAGCTCAGTGCATAATAAGCTGTCCTCGGATACCAGTGTCCGAGCCGTGCCAATTGCACAAGTTAGCCGTGGCACACTTAGGCTGTTGGTTTACAATTTACATGGCATAATACCATTCTTTCATTCATATATATTAGGGAGCCCTTAATCCCTTTCAAATATTCAACCGGGTGTAGTTTTCTTACCTTTGGCTTCTAGATGAATTAGATACGGACGATACTCCTTGAGCGCGATCCGATCCCCGAGCCCTAGCTTAGTATCTAGTCACAACCACGATGAAGGATACTATTAACAATCTTAAATGAGCTTCTAGGAAAAGTTCTAGTCCCCGGAACATTGAACTTCACCAAATATGGTAAAAGATTCAATCCCGAGCACCCTAGGTTAAATTCCCAAGCCTAAAATCTCAAAATCCCAAAATCCCTTAAGGGCCCCGGCATAGGCCATCCATGCTGCGGCATGGCCTCAAGCAGAGCCCTCCTAAGGCACAAAAACAGGTAAGGGCCGCAGCATTGCTTGGACCATGCCGCGGCCCGCCCTCCTTCCTCAGCATGCATCAGCTTCGAAGGGTCGCGGCTCACCAAGAACTATGCCGCGGCTCGACCCTTCGAACCCAGAAAAACCCACCATTTTCAACCTCTAAACCTCACCTTAAGCCATCCCAAAGCTCCCAACTCAAAACCAATCAATAACAACATCATTAGAATGATTTAAACAACACAATTCCACAAAAAATCCAGCCTAGCACTCACCAAAATCCCAATTCCACTTTCTGAAATTTCAAACCTAAAAACTCAAAACCAGCCATGGAAATACTAAGATTCAACCATCAAACCTTGGATGTCAGCTGCAGAATCACTTCTCCAAGAGTTCCCTGACCTAACTTCAAAGATTCCAGCCTCAAATCCAACCTTGAATACCAAAACCACAACCATTAAAAACTCAGCCATTTTCTCAAAATTCCCAACCATAGAAACAAAAATTCAAAGCTTACCTTGGCTCTATTTCAATCCTTGATCAGTTCCTGAGCTAATCCTCCAGATTATTCCCTTCAATTCCCAAATATTCAGCTTGATTCTCTTGAAACTTAAGAGTTGTTCTTCTCCTTAAGAGAGAGAAGAGAGAGAAGGCTGAGAGGTTCGGTTTAATTTCTGTGTCTAGTATTTTCTAAAGTCTTCCAAGTATATCCTTAGGTTATTAGACTAATCACAAAGCTCGGGGTGCCGGAAACGTTCCCAAGGGCAAAACAGTGAAATCCCCCAATAATCCCACCTAGACATCCTAACCTCAAATATATCTCCAATTGTTTATTTTCATAACTCGATAGTCTAAATCACTACCCGACACCTATATTACCCTTGACTTGTCCAAAGTCAATTATAATGCCCCGTTGTGACTTTTCCTACTATCTAGCCCTAGGATTGCCTCGAGTCGCCGGCTGCAGAGTTATCCACATAATAATGTGGTTCTCACATATACAACATATTTATTACATATTATCACATAATATCATCAATTATTATAAAATATCATTTAAGCACTATTAATCACATAATATCACATTCAAGTAAATACTATTCACTCTAAACCCATTTATGCCCTCCCAGCACACTAATCAAGGCCCTTAAGCCTCATTAGCGAATTTGGGTCGTTACAACTATCCCCTCTTACTGAGAATTTCGTCCTCGAAATTTACCTGAATAACTCGGGATACTGATCCTGTATCACTGTCTCTAACTCTCAGGTCGCTTCCTTGACCTTGCTATTCCTCCGTAATACTTTCACTAACGGAATTGTCTTATTCCGTAAGACTTTGTCCTTTCGATCCAAAATCTGAACTGGTCGCTCCTCATAGAACTGGTCGCTTAGTAACAATGCTAATAAGCATATTCTTTATCATTCATGCAATAATCAAGGGCCAGGCCCTATCATATTATCTCATGCTTCCTAAACAGGCGCGTAGATAAGGCATTCATATCATGTTTAAGCAGTTAAACACATAACCACATAATAGTTACCGAACCCTGAGTTGAGCTTGTCTTTAGTGATGAGTGTACATGCCCGACTAGTCATCAAGAACCCTTAAATCTTGGCAGCTCTGATACCAAGTTGTAATGCCCTCCTAATCAAGGATTGTTACACTGTGTACTTTAAATTGTGTCAGACTTGCTAATCAAGTCATTTGGTTATAAACGTGTAACTAAGGTTAATGTCAAAGGTTAGGGTTAAACATTTGGGTCAAAGAAACTGTTGACTTTTATTTAAAAAATTTATACATACATGGGATCCCAAAATATTACAACCAAACTTTTAGAAAAAGGTGTATATACATCAAAATTACAGCCGACCAACCTAAGCGGTGAAAATCAGGGCTACAACCCTAGTTCTTCTGAGATATCCTCGGCCTAGCCGCATATGTACACGCCGCCACCGAAGCTCTCCAACTCATGTCTGGTCAAGCTTTCCTTTTCCATTACCTGCACCATAAAGCACTAGTGAGCCAAGGCTCAGTAAGAAAACTTAAACATGTGCATAAATAGGGGTAATAATTTACTCATATCGACATGCAATCATAAATAAACGGTCATTGGACCGTTCTGGGGCCGCTTCTTTGAACAGTTGACCTTAGAGTCAACCCCGGGGCCCTATTCCCTAGCTATGTGACCATAGAGTCACCTGGGGCCCTCGCTCTTAGCATTGGGTAACTAGCCATAGAGCTAGCTAAACACTTTTGTTTTCCATCAACCATTGGGTTGGCCTAGGTATTAGTACGTTGTTGGCTTAGGTCTAAGCCTTTCGACTAGCGCGAAACGCGCTATTGCCATCCTTGAATAATAAGTCAAGCCCTGATCTAGGTATTCGAATATCAATATAGAAACAAATATGGAAAGGCATACCTCAACTAGACAAAAATGCATACATATTAATCACATAACATCATAAAGTAGCTATAATCATAGTAATAATCATGCTTATTTAAAGGGGCCAAGCCCTAGCCACATAAACCATGTGAACAGTCATGAAATACTTAACATGTAAAGCATATTCAAGTATGTTTAATAAATAAACAGAACGATAAATGAATCATAATCATTCTCAGGGGCCCAAGCCTTATTCATAATTATTATTAACATTCGGGCCAAGCCCTAATCACATATAACATGTATTGGGTGCAGTTTTCTTACCTCAGGTCTGAGTATAGCATAAAATAAGAACGACCCTCGAGCACGATCCCGGTTCTAAGCCCTTAGCGATAACCTAGTCACAACCATAATATAGGATTCCATCAATAACAAGCAAGTAAAGGCTTTCAGACCGAGTCCTAGCCTCCGGGACCTCGAATTCTACTAAACTGGGTAGTAGAATCGATCCCAAGCCATAAGGAAAAGATTCCCATCTCTAAAATCTCACCATGGCCAAAACAGCCCAGGCAGGCCACGACCTATCCTTGAGGGTCACGACGTGCCCCTTAAGTTAAAGGCCCTCCTCCCCTGGAAATGGAGCACGGGTCGCGACCTGGACTTGAGGGTCACAACGCGCCTCCCAGATAGAAGCCCCAAAGGGCCTTGGGTTCGGTTGGCTCGCGGCCCTTCAAGAACAGGGCTGAGACTTGACCCTGCGAACCTAGATTTCCTTTATTTTTCATCAGCCAAATTCAACCAAAACCATCCCAATTCCACCCTAAAACAATAATTCAATCATCATAAAATTTTTAATATCTTCAATCCCGAGCCTTCAATTCCTTAGTTTCCAGCCAAAATCTACTTAGTTCTTCAAGAAGTTACTTAGGAATGCCGAGAGAGAGAGAGAGAGAGAGTTGGTTTAGTGCATGTTTAAGTGTTTATGCTTTTGTTTCCTTGAGGCTTAAACGACTTAAGCTAATCACGAGGCTCGGGTACCAAAAACGTCCCCAAGAGCAAAATGGTCAATATCCCCAGTATTCCCTCCTAATCTCGCTGACTCCAAATAAATCCTCAATCATTCATTCCCATTACAAGATAACCTGATTTTATGCCAAATACCTAAAATACCCCTTGACTCACCCCGAGTCGGGTATTGTGTCCCATTGTGACTTTCCCGCTAGCTTGCTCCCTAAGATCGTCTCATGCTGAGTAACCCAAATAAACCCACATAATAATGTGGTCTGTTACATATATCACATATATACAATTATGCCCATAACATGCCAAATTATGAAAGTTTCCCTTCTAATAAGAATTGGCCCACATGCATATTTAATATCCCTAAACATGCATAACTAGTTATATTATCATATAACTCACATAATCACAATCAAATATATCAAATAAACATATAATTCCATATATTTCTATCTTGACCCTCTAATTAAGGACCTAAGCCTTATTAGGTAATTTTGGGACTTTACACTTCCCTCCCTTGGTCGCCCCCAACATTTTGACTGTCTGCTCGAGGAGGACCACGTGGTGATCTTGCGGGACAGTTCACTGGCTCTTGCTGAATTGGTGGGACAAACAGTCCTTCAGGCTACACATTCCCCCTGGTTGGAATATCTCAAGGCCTAGGTGGTCTTGGCGGAAAAATCTTTCCTCTTGGATTTTCGTCCTGTTTGTAGTCGTTATACTATTGATGGTCACGGGTTTGGCAATACCAACTGTCCCCTTCATCATCACCATAACCATATTTGTAAGTTGTTTTATAACTATTGCTAGCCTCTTGGTCATTTCTTTGTCTATTTCTTCTACGATTATGACCACAGTTATGTCCAACAAAGTGAGGTCGCTAGCCTTGATTCTGGCAAGCGGGTCTCTAATTCCTTGGTTGCGGTACTGTGGACTGGCTTCATAATTTGGAGGCTGCCCTCCTCTTAAGGCTACTTTCCTAGGGTGCTCATTAGCAGGTCTTACTGTTCCAGACATTTGTTTGACACAACCCTGCTCCCTATTAGGAAGCATTTGTTCATCGTGGTGGAGCAATTGCTGCACCCTTGGCTGAGTTCCCCTATGGGCATGATGGCTCATAGCAGGTCTAGGAGGGACCACTTGGTCATGAGACTGCAATCGCTGGGCAAGTTCTAGGGTTTGACCAGTTGGTTGCTAGGTTTCAGGATTCGCCTGACCAATGTTCTCAGGCTAAGGATCCACTGATCGGGTGACAAGACAACCTCTAGCAACCTTGCTGCCTCAACATTATGACGGTCAACCTCTAACAACAGGCTTGAAAATCTTGTCATTGTTTGTTGAGGGCTTTAGATATAGCCTCTTGAGTAGCTGCTTGACTTTCATGCATGGCAATGAATTGTTCTTGCATCTGCCCCACAACCTCTTTCAGTTGTTCAAGGTTGGGGTGGAGTTATTCTCCTATGTCCACATGGGGCTCATCATGCCCGAATGTGGCTACTAGAGACAGGGTTCTAAGAGGGTGAAACGGATGAGCATGTCGCAAAGGAGGGATCTGACTACTCGAGGGGCGATCAGGTTGGGTAGTGTTAGGGTTCTTCTGTAATGACCCACTAATCTAGACTATTTGGACCATTAACGAAACTATACATAAATCTTACATTTTTACGAAAATACCATAATTTATTGAGTAACTTGCAAAATAAGAGTTATTTTCAAATAAACTGAATACTAAGAAGGATTTGGGATCCCATTGTCTTTAAAAACAAAACATGATTTAAATGAAAAGAATTACATAAGAAAATGCGGAAAATACATATAAAACCATAAAAATTAAAAGGAGACTACATCCTCGAATCGAATAACGCTCGGCCCCTTGACTCCATTCATCATCGATACACATCCTCCAAGCGTCACGAATCTTACCGCCTCTAAAGCTTATTTTCCTGCACATAAAACAAAAAGGAATGAGCCTAATGCCCAGCAAGGAAAATCTAACACATAGTCATATACACAATTTCATAAGAAAACATAAAGACTTAACATAATACATATAACATACACTTATTATAATGGCCATTATTACTTGGGGTCCCATAGACTAAACAAGCATATGCCCATGGGATTAGTGGGGTCCTACTAGCTAAGTAGGTCATATGCCCATAACCCATTTGGGGTCTTGTTAGTCATATGGGTCATATGCCCAAGCCTACAAACATACACATATACATATCATAACACTTTTAATAACATAAAACATATAGATAACATAAGCACACAACATATTGATTCTAGCCTATTTTCCTTACCAAAGTTACCGGGATAAAATGGACTGAGTTAGGACTTTTGGAACACTCCTAAAACCATAATGAACAAGAGTGAGTCTAAAGAAAGAAGATGAAATGAAAGAGAATAGGAAGACTAAACCATTAAAAGAAAATATGCTTACCACAACTTAAGTGCTTAAGAACTTGGATTCCCTAACCAAAATAAGAATGAGGTTAGGAAATTGAGTAGAAGACTAAGAGAAAGGAAACATAATACAGAAAGGAACTAGAGTTTTGGTTACCTCAAAGATTTGCAAGATCAATCTAACCTCCACCGAAATACTATAGAACTCACTTCCCAAAGTGTTTAATAAGCTTATGATGTTTAAGCTTATAGTTTTTCCCCAAACCAGGTGTTTACACTCTCACACTCACTTAATACTAGCAGCTTCTGAACTTAGAGCAAATGGTGAATAATGGCTGGGTACTAGGTCCTATTTATAGAGTTTGGGAATGAAAATATCTTGATTTTACTTGAATAAAAATAATGGCTTTTTAGGTGAAAATCATTTGAATAATCGTTCAGCAGAGGCTGAAGACTCGTTCAAAAGATGCTGGACTGTTGAAGGAGTTTGAATGGCTGAAAGGAAATGAATTCAAAAGAGTTTGAATTCATGCTGAAGGAGGCGATATATCGCCCCTTGTAGGTGATATATCGCCTGGGCCAGTATGCCCGAGGCGACCGTGCATCGTCTCGTGTTTTCCGTATCTACGTGCTGCGATATATCGCCCCCTATAGCTGCGATATATCGGCACACGCTGAATATTTAAACACGAAATTACACATTTTTAGCTAAGTTTGAATGGAGTAAACAGCATTGACTAAGCCTTCAACGTATTCAAAGCTGCTGACTGACCCTATATCATTCAAACTTTACCCTTATTTAATTTAATCCTCAAAAATACTTAATCCTTAATTACCATTCATAACATGTGCTTAAAATCCTATTGGTTGATATCTAAACCTTATAATATAACAAATACTATCCTTAATATCAGTCATATAATCAAACCTTAGGTTATACTTAATATTCTTAAACTATAGGTTAAACTTAGAAAATCTATAAGTACTACTATGAGTGTCCAAATAATTCCCGGTCTGAACCAAAAATCCATAGTAACAAAGATAACACTAAACATACTATAATACTACTAACAATTAGCTAAGTAAAGTTCTTGGACTCTACATCTTCCCTTGTGGCTCTTGACTCTAGCTTCTAGTAGTGATATCCATTATTTTAGGTTGATCTAATAGAATAACATCTTGAGTTCAAATCTCAAAGAAAGCACCAAAATGCTGACAAGCATTTTGGTTAACAACACTGAGTCACTTTATACGACAGAAGAAGAATTAAACGAACTGAAATCAAGTAAATGACACAAATTTTTTTATTGTGGTTCGACCCCAAGAGTTTGTAATGACCTACATCCACTTGAACTTTTATTTATCAAAACAACGTCAAGTTTAAGATCAAGAAGAAACACGGTTCAGTTGAGTTTCTTAAGGTGACAAAAGAATACAATTCAAAGGGGTTTGTATGTAAAGTGCTTACGAAAGAAATCTCTAGCTCTTTCTCTCCTCTTTTTTCACTTAACTTTATTGGTTGAATAAACCCCTTATTTATAGAGAGTCTTAGTGGGCTATGGGTCCTTATAAGAAAATCTAGGCCCTATACGTGTAGGTGCGGGATTATTACATTAAGTTACATATTCAAATAATATAGGAATAATACAATTTAAGTATCAGTTACATAAATATCATGGAATATTTGATAGTATCTAGTAAACCAAGATCATTGGGTAAAGCGTGCTACTCATCGAACAAGTCTTGTACTCTGAGCAGCTTCATGGGACGACACTAGTTTGCTCCATCATTGAGCAAGTTGTTGGCTCCTTGCAAAACAACCTTGTATACTCTGACATAGCCTCCTTAAGCAGCTACTCCTTCTGACCAACATTATAAATTTAATGTGGTATGATGCCACATGTCTTCTTTGTAGAAGCCATGTCATCCTATAAAAATTGGGTTAAACAGACATAAAATCTTCGACCATGAAAATGAAGTATATAGTATAACAGGACGGATTGCAACACACAACAAATTTCTCTCAAAATCCACCGACAAGTGCATACCATTTTTTGACCTGCTAAGTGGAAATAGCAAGTTTGAATGGACGGTAGAATGTAAAAAGGCTCTCCTTTCACTTAAGAAACACTTCACTGAACCTCCAGTATTACCAAAGCCAATTGATGGGGAAACTCTATACTTGTATCTAGCAGTTACTCAACACACTGTTAGTGCAACCTCGGTCTGAGAAACATATAGGATCAAACATCCAATGTAATACATAAGCAAAAGGCTGGTCGGGGCAGAGTCACGATACCCATTAATTGAAAAACTATATTGTTGTTTGTTGCTTGTAGCAAGGAAATTAAGGCCCTACTTCCAAGCTCATACAATCACATTTTAACCGATCAACCTCTCAGGCAAGTTCTTTAAAAACCAGAGGCATCTGGTCGATTACTTAAGTGGGCTGTTGAGCTTGGGCAGTATGAAATTATCTACCAGCCAAGAACTACTATGAAAGGGAAAGCTTTAGCAGACTTTATTACCAAATGCACTGGAATAACAGAAGAGAATGAGCAAGCAAAAGAGGCTGAAGACAGCAAAGAGAACTGACACGTATGGAGGTTGTTTATAGATGGATCCTCTAATAAGCATAATTCTGGAGCTGGGCTTATACTTATCACACATGAGGGACATTTTATTCACTGCGTGATAAGGTTCGACTTCAGTGCCTCAAATAATGAGGCCGAGTATGAAGCCCTACTAGCATGAATACAACTTGCTAACAATGTTAAAGTAGTGGCATTAAACATATATAGTGATTCACAGCTGGTCGTGAATCAACTGTTGGGGGAATACCAGGCTTGAGGACTAAAAATGACGTCCTACATCAGAAAAGCAAAAGATCTCCTGGCACAATTTAAAAAATTTACCATCCAACAAGTGCCCCATGACCACAATTCCAATGCAGATGCCCTAGCAAAACTTGCAAGTACCAAGGATGAAGACACCATAAATGTAGTACAAGTTTAGCACCTGGCCCAACCAAGTGTTAAAGAAACAAAGAAAACACTGCTACTTGATAATACAACCTCCTGGATGACTCCTATAGCCATGTTCTTGGAGCATTGAATATTGCCTCAAGATATAAATTAAGCATGAAAAGTTTCAAGACAAGCTGCTAGATACGTGATTATCGATGGAGTAATGTTCTGAAGAGGGTATTTTGTGCCTTTGCTCTGATGTGTTACTAAAATAGAAGCTGAGCAACTAATGATAGAAGTGCACAAAGGATTTTGTGGCAATCATGCTGGGGCAAAGTCTTTTGTGTGGCAATCATTTTGTGGCAATGGCACTTAGTTTGATAGCGACACATTTATAGACTTTGGTGTAAGGCATGGTATCACTAAAAGCTTTTCTGCAGTTGCTCATCCCCAAGGAAACAGATAAGTAGAAGCTGTCAACAAAACCTAAAAGGACACAATGAAAAAGCGTATCGAATAAGCCAAGGGCAATTGGTCAGATATTTTGCTAGAAGTATTATGGTTATATCAAACTACTGCTCGAACCTCAATTGGACATACTCAATTTTCCCTAGCTTATGTGATGAGGACACCAAGACTAAAGATCCAAGTCAAGTTTCAGTTGGCCCGGTGACGAGGGCGCGAGCCAAGAGATTCAAAGAAGAACTTAACAACCTAGTCCACAGAGTCCTAAAAACAGGAGGAGACCGTGGTCAACACTGAAGGAGAACAAATACTTGTACTGCTCATCAAAGTAGACTCAGTTTAGGAGCTTGATCAATATTAGCTTCTTGTAATGAGTCTTATTGGATTTTGGCATCTTGTATTTTTATTTTAATCAGTCACTTAATCACGTTTTATTTAGTCTTTGTTTTTTTTCATTTTTGTGAAAAGTCAAACATTTGACTTGTGAGAGTCCAAGAGTCTTTCTATTTGTGATTGTTAGGGTTTTCATTAGGAAGACAAAGGGGCTTTTCTTTCATGTAATTTCGGCCATATTAGGGCTTGTAAACGTTTGGGAAATTCAAATTTTTTTGATGAAATGAAAATTGAGAGGTTTACTTCTTGAGTTCTTGAAGAGACTATTCGAACTTATCAAGGGTATTCATTGTGGCGTTCAATCTGACTTATCAAACGAATTCCCATCACCGTTTGTGGCGTCTTCCTCATACCAAGGTTCGTGCTTGGCTAAGCATTGGGTCACGGTTCATCATTCCAGATTCGTGTGTTCTTGGTGGCTGCCATATTTGGTGTCGGGTTTCACCACAATCGTTGGTGTGGTTCGTATCATTATGGATTTGAAGCAATGATACCAGTTGAGTTAACCCCCCATCGCATTGAAGGAGTACAAATGAACAAGATCAAAACCACCAATTATTGGTTGAAAGTCTCGACATGATCGAGGAACAAAGAGGAAAATCACAATTACGAGTGGCTGCTTACCAGCAAAAAGTAGCCAGATACTTCAACTCTCGAGTAAAGAATAGAAAGTTTTCCCCATGAGATCTAGTATTGCGACAAGTTTTCCAAACACTAAGGATCCTGCAGCAGGAGTTTTGGGACCCAATTGGGAATGACCATATCAAAATGTAGAAGTATTGCAACCAGGAACATACAAAATTGCTCAACTGAATGGTGAACTAATTGCAAGATAATGGAATGGTGAACACTTGCAGAAATATTATCAATGAATACTGGTCGAAGGCACGCTTTTCCCACTCACTCTGACCAACATTATTCTAGATCCATTTTACTTTTAAAGCCTCGATTATTGCCCAATTGTTTATTTTTTGGTAGTAAGGCACGTATTGCCCCCTTTTTTTTACCACCAATTATTACTCAGACAATGTTTTTTAGTTATGTGGTTATTAGGCACGTTTTTCCCTTAATAGATGATCAATAACCTATTTCAATTCTTTATGTTTTTTCTTCAAAAACATGCATTGCTCTTAGAATTTCTAAATTTAATAGACACGTTTTGTCTATTTTATTATGAGGTATATACAAGGGAGTGTACTCAACACACTCATTATTTCCAATTTTGTTATTAAACAAGTATTACTTAACATGTGTGATTCTTAAACAAAATTCCAAGTATACTTCTATATGATATAATATTCGAGCAATTGTGTTAGCTCGAGCAAGTCTGGTTACTTGGCAAGTGACCAAGGACTGACCTCCTCGATCACTTGGGGGGCATATAGGGTATTCATGATCGCACATAAGTAAATAAGTTAAAATAACACAACTGAGTTATACTTAGGAAATCTTCAAAAAATTATAAAGTATTGTGCTTCGTCCAGCAAGTACATAAATAACCAAGATGCTCTAAATATTTAAAATGAGAAATAAAGTTAAAATCATATATAGCAAAGAAAATTGTTATATCAAAATAATTCATACGAGCATTATATAATATGTATAAAGCAAGAGAAAAAATATTTACACATATTATTCGAGATTAAAAGCTGCTCGACCAGCCATTGTTTTTGCACCATTGAACTTAAGACCCAAGGTGAAATAAAAAAAGAAGAAAAAAAAAAGATGCCATCCTCAAGGCTCCACCACCTCGGCGTCTTCCCCCTACTTCAGACGTTGTAGGGATTTCTATAACAACAGTATCAGCCTCAAATTCCTCTTCTTCGTGAGCAACATACTTGGCAATTTCTTTGTCGCGACGATGGGCAGGGATGTAGTCAAAATAGGCCTCCTTATAGTTATTCCAGAATAGGGAGAAGCAATTGAAGGCCGCACTCTTGAACTTGGTTAAGTTCGAGGAGTGTGACTCCTTTTTGCACTGAAGCTCTTCCTCGAGAAGTTTTTTCTCCTCTGAACTCTTCTCTTCGAGATGCCTCATCTCCTCCGCTGACTTGAACTACTGCTCATCGAGCTCTTTGACACGAATTTCAAGGTTGCCCCTCTTCTCCTCAAGCTCCTCTAGCTGTTGCTTGAGTTTTGCCACCGACTCATCAAGTACCATGATCACTTTGCTCTTATTATCAATCTCGGTGTTCTTGCTGTCAAGATCCTTCTGCAAGTCCCAAGCAACTTGGAATTGGAGAGTATGGCTATTCATAAAAATTTTCATGACGTCTCGTGATTTTCTTAAGGCCTCCTCAAGTTTATCTGCTTTGGTGCAGGTGTTGGTAAGAGTAATAACACCATACACAAACAAAGCAAGACGAGACTAAGCACATAAAATGAGTAAATGAGAAGAAGAATTGGATGAAAAATTGAGAAACATATAAAGAGAAACTTACGGAAAGGATCTCAGACAGTGCTCGTCCAAGACTGGAGTCGATCGACGGGTTTTGATTCTTGAAGACAACATCAACACTTGTCGGGTGTTGAACAAGGGTCTGGACCCAAAAGGAAATAGAGTGAGCAGTTGTCTTCAACTTTTCCTTTACTCACTCCTTATCGTTTGCAAGGGGGTCAATTCCACGGGCAGGGGAAGGAGTCACCTGCTAAGTTAATGAAGACTTCTAAGCAGTGGAAAGAGTGGCCTTCTTGGCAGTGGTAGCACGAGGAGTGGCTGCGGATTGGCTGGATGGCGCCATCGGAGAAGCAACAAGAGATCTGCGAGTAGGAGGATCACTCCTCTGCTGCTTTGTTGTAGGCACTTTGCTCGAATCAGCCCCCAGGGCCACCTTTCTTTTAGTACTCTTTTTGGTCAAAACTAGAGGGGAAGCATAGAGATTGAACATCTCTAAATCAGACATGGCTATAGTAAAAAAATGCAAGTGTATCAGATTATGGAAATATATAAATAAGAGTACACTCATGCAAAATGTTACAACATACACACAAAATGAAAAGGAATAACTATATTACGTGGAATCCCCTCTTCGTCGTCAAAGGACGTGGGCTCGTCGTCCTCCACTTCTAGCACCTTCTTTCCTTTTCCCTTGTCAACTAGAGGTGCTGGGGCTCAGGGGCGAGGAACATCACCTTGCTCCATTATGCTGATCCCTGTTGGCCTCCTGTGAGGGATTGGGACCACTTGAGGTTGGTCAGAACGCCCTAGCTCCTCATCAAATTCTTCCTCAGTAGTTCCTTCACCATCAATGCCTTCTTCATTGGAGTGGTGGGTATCAAGCAGACCATTTCTACTCAGGTTCTCGTCGGTTACGAGCAGCCTACAATTCTTTGCTTGAAAGGATAGCCGGTCCAAAACCACTGCTAGCTTGGCCATGTCCATGTAAGGGTTTTATGCCCTAATTAAAACATAATTTCTTTGTAATATCATTTCATTATCAATAAAAGAATAGGAAATTATTTTTCACTTGGTCAATCACTTTGCTCACATATTTTATTTTCACGATTATTTGTTTAATATAAACTTCTATTAAATCCAGAGCATATAGCTAATCATATTTATAGTGACGTAATCACAGTGGATTATAAATATGATTATATGTTCAAAAATCAGTTAGTCCTAAGATTAGTCAGTGTAGAGGATTTACACTGACTTGCCAATCTATGATATGATCTACTTACACATTGTGGTGTTATGTTCTTTTTAGAACATTAGCAAAATAGATAAGATCAGATGTATTTGTTACATCGGACTGGACCAATATTGACTTTAGATATATAAGTAAACATACCATTATTATTGATTCTAGTCATATCACATAGTTGACCATAGGTCAATTCAATCTCAATTATGAGTCGTTAGTATTCTAACTGATTGTATTATTTGAGTTTTTTTACTTGTTTGTTACCAGATTACCCTATAGATTAGCTGATACTTACATCTTCGCAACTCAGTAGAATAATTGGGTGGGAGTGTTAATCATAGATATGAACATATATAGCAACCAATGAAGAAGTAAAACAATGGTTTCCTTTTAATTTGGTTCGAGGTGATAAATGATAGAGATCTCATTTGAGTAATTAATATTAGTTTACCGAAATATCATTTACAAGGTACTAAGTGTTATAAAAATAAAATAAAATTAGGGGTAAAATGGTATTTTAGTCCCATCTCATTGTAGACCGTCTATGGAGAATTGAGTGATAATTATGGTTGTAACAATGAATAAATTATAACATATCTATATTGCTCATAGAGTGTTCTATGAATTCAAGAGTGCAATTCCTAGTCTTTAGTTGAGTCACGAGGAATTAATAAGTTAGAAAATTAATTTGTTAAATTATGATAACTTATTGGAGCTTGATTTCATAGGCCCATGGTCCCCACGGTACCTTGGATAAAATCATCTACATAGTCTCAATTAATTGAGTTATTAATCAATTAGAATTATCAAAGTTGACCATGTCAATTTTGGATAATTTCATATAGTTATGCAATTTAGAGAAAAAAAAAAGATTTTAGGACAGATGTATTAATTAAGAAAAATTAGTGTCTTTATTAATAAATAAGTTTAAATCAAGGTTCAAATGATAAATAATCAATTCGATAAAGGATTTAAATAATTATGTAATTAATTAATCAATAGAAAATAACACGGCCCTTGAATTTAAGTCCAACGACCTTATAATTATATGAGAAATTTCACGAACCTATAGCCCACGGGAATTTTGACCTACAGGCTGTATTTACCTATTATTTTATTGATTTTTTAAATAAATAGGTGACCTAATTGAGCCTTTAAAATGAATGCTAAATGAGAGTTGAAAACAGATGAACAGAAGATCTAGTTTTGATGCTTCAAGGCTTTAGACTCTCTCTAAAACAAAAGTCATTTTCTAAGCCTTTATATTCTCTTAACTTCTTCTCTCCATATCTTCCTCATGTGTTGAGAATTGCTCACTTTAGTCTGGGTGATTCTAAGGATACCGTTGAAGACTGTGAAGAAATTTGAAGATCGGTTCAATTTCTTGGTGATACCCTGTGACAAAAAAGATACAAGGGTTAGAGAAATTTAAGGAATAACTTATTCATTCCGTTGCATATAATGTAAGTGTTCTTATCATTATCTCTGTTTAATTCAATTATAGAAACATGTTCTAGGCTTTCTCATATTAATTTGTTTAATATATAATTTACATGAAAATAAATAAGAGCATGTATAAGTATTCCCAACAACTGGCCTCAGAGCCTTTGGTAATTTTTATTTTCATTCATGAACATGGTAAAATTGAATTATTTGATATGTTGACTAATTGGATGAATTTCATGTTTTTTATGAAGCATATTGAATTTTATGTGATTATTAGCAAATATGGGTTATTTTGTTGTATCTTCTATGCAATTAATTTTTATAAATACTTTATTTGGCGTAATATATTGTAAAAATTATTTAGCAAACATTTTGGGTTGAAAATTATACAATTTTTTTTTTACTGCAAGAGCCACATGCGCGCGTAGCACAACCCCCCCCCCCCCCCCCTTCTCTTTGCGCTTCCTCGGCGTCACTCGGGTGCAACAACACCTGGCGCGCATGTCCCTCAGCAGCCAGCACCCTTGCCAGGGAGAATAGTACCCGATACGGGTAGTGTTCATTCGAGAAATTTTTAAAATTTTAATTTAATTTTTTTTTTTTTTGTAAGAAACCTAAAAATATCAAATTTATTTTATCATTTAAATAATTTATTAAAATAAGATATTTTTGTTGTTTGTTATTTAAAAATTGTATATTTCTACAAAGTTTCAAATTCAAATTTAAAAATAGGTAATTAATTTTAAACCTTTTAATAAATTAAAGTATGAGAATTAATTTATTAGATATTAAAGATATATTTTTTAAATACTTGTTATTTTTTATATCTTTTATTTGAAAATATTAATATTTGATTATTCTGTGGATTTTAATATTTGAATTATTTAAAATTTAAAAATTTGTTGACTAGATAATTTTATGGATATTTAAATTTTTTTATCTGTTTAAGATATTTTAGGTTTGTTATAACTATTAATATTTTTTTATAAATAGTTAAGATATTTGCTCATAATTGTAACAATAAAAGATATTTTTTGAAAAACAATTAATGATTTTCATTTTAAAATTTAAAATTGTTTAAATTTTAAAAAAGATTACATTTTGAAAAATCAATTAATAAAATATTATTTATTTTTTATTAATAAATGGGGCTTAAATTAATTTTAGGTTAATTGTTGATAAATCCTATTTAAATTAAATTAATATTTTTTAAAATACCCTAAAATAAGTTGATTGTTGATAAATGGAATTTAAATTAACTTTTGTTAATTGTTGATAAATTTCGTTTAAATTGACGATTTTTGGAAAAATTTAATTAATTCGAATTTTGGATAAATTGTAGAAATTTATTTGTGGTATTTTTGCAAATGAAATAAATTATAGTATTTTTGCATAAATTCATAGACTTACTCATATAGTAACATGATTAGGACCATCCAATTATAACATGTCTGTCTTTACTATATGTGATATTATTGCAATTGGGCTTAGATGTATATAGTGGCCCATATGTTTGCATAATACATGATATTTTTCTAAATAAAACATTCATAAAATGATAGGTTTTATTTGGGTCCATAAGAAAATGTAAAGTTTAAATTCCTTTCTTGTGGGTCATTCCACTTGTGAAGGTCCATTTGCTTTACATGGCTATAGTGGGCCTAATCAATTAATAACAATTAATAAAACAAAGGTTTAAATTTCTATCTTTTGGACCTTGTATGGAAGTTTGGGGGCCCTAGTAATGGGAATGACACAATGGACCCAACCCTCTTCCATACAAGCCTAATTGTTAGGGCCCATTTCCCTGAGTACAATGGACTTAATTGTATAGGTTCATTATAATAGTTAAACCTAATACTGATTAGCAACAAATTAATTATAATTTAATTGAATTTGTTTCAATGTGACACTTTAGAATTAATAGAAAATTATAGGACTTTGGTTTTAAATATTTAATTTTACATTTTTTTTGGAGAACCGTAGTCATTAATTTTTGAAAATTAATAATAAAAAAACTATTTTTAATTAAACAATGAGCCTATTTTAAGAATTGTTTTCGATCTCCACCGTTAGTTTAACAATGTTGATAGCTTAATGGGGCCTCGAGACGCTTTGATTCGTCCCCCTACGTAAGGCGTTCATTACTTATTTTGACAAGGTTAGACTTTGAAAGATAGATAATTATAGGTCAAATTCTAATAGACTCACCCCTATGGTGACTGTTAGGACTAAATCTATGATTATCGAAACTGTGGATCTAGTTCATAAAATAAGAAATTTTGTTTTCTTATTTTGATCTAATAGTAGGTTTATATAATGGTGTCCATCATTAAATAAGTTTACAACTCTATTTAACTAATGATTTTTTTTTTACTCTTGCCAACAGGGACAATAATATCATAGATTAGTTAAAAACCTAAAGAAATAGTGATATGATTATTTTAGGTATTTTTTTTCATATCTTACAAATTTTGTGGTATATGTTGTGCTATTTCTTGAAATTTGAGTGGATAGAAGTTTTATTGAGAAAATGTGATTGATTTCTATTTTATTGATATTATATAGTATAATTATCGCTGTGTCTACTCCCATCCTTTCCCAACTTTCGATGGAGAAATTCACTGAAGAAAACTTCCTTAAGTGGAAAGCAGATGATCAACATTGTGTTGATTGGTGACTACTCCAAGTTTGTCATGACTGAGGAATCCCCGAAAGTTCCAACTGAAGGAGCTACCAAGTCTTTAAGAGACAAATACGAGCATTGGCAGGAGGCTAATAACAAGTTGACTAGTATGGTCGACACGCTCAAGACAATGATGGAGAATGTCGAGACGACCTACGAAATTCCAAGATATGTTCGGGGAAAAATGACTGCAAACTCATTTTGAGGCAACCAATAAGTATGCCAATGCTCAAATCGCACCGTCTCAACATGTTCGCGATCACCTGATCAAAATGACCAGCTACTTTTAGGAAGTCAAACTGCATGGAGCAATAATAGACGAGGAGACTCAAGTCGACTTAATCCTCAATAGTCTCTCTCCAGCTTTCCTGGCGTCCACCACCTACTATGTGATGAACAAAATTAACTATGGTCTGACTCAACTCATGAATGAGCTTCAGAATTTTGAGTCTATCATGGGTGGACCAAGTAAGGGAGGATAAAATAAGACTACTGCTGCTGCTACTGATCCAGCTAAGGCTGAAGCTAACCTAGCTTCATCTTCAAAACCTGGAAACAAGAAGAAAGGTGGACAAAACACAAACCCCAGGCCTGCGAAGGGTGTAAAGATGATTGCACAACCAAGTTGACATGCGCCTAAGGGGAAGAAGAAAAAGAACAAGAAAGGTAAAGGTAAGTGCTTTCACTGCAATGAGAAGGGGCATTGGAAACATGATTGCCCCAAGTTTCTAGCAGCGAAAAACAAAGGTAATGATTATAGTTCATTTATCTTAAAAACATATATTTTAGAGAATGATAAATTTGTTTGGATTATTGATTCTGGATCTACTAACCATGTTTGTAACTCTTTACATCTTCTTGACTTGTGGGAGGAAGTAGACGAAAGTGACTTAAAGCTTAGAGTTGGGAATAGAGCGTTCATTGCGGTCCAAGCTAGAGGAAGAGCTCGCCTGAAGTTCAAAAATAAATATTTAATTTTGAAAGATGTATTTTTTATTCCGGATTTTAGTAGAAATTTAATTTCAGTTTCCATGTTGCAATTAGAATGATTTAATATGACTTTAACAAGTTCGAATATATCTATTTCTTTCAATGGATCACAATTGTGTATTGCATGTTTGGAAAATGGGCTTTATATTCTATGACCTAATGAACCCCTTGCGCTTAATAATGATTTATTTAAAGTAGCTAAACCTAGGACCAATAAACGTCAAAAGACCGATAACGATAACATGACGTGTTTATGGAATTTGAGACTAGGTCACATTGGCTATGATAGGATTCAAAGACTTACAAAGGATAGGCCTTTGAGGGAACTCACCTTAGGTGAATTACCTGTCTATGAATCTTGTCTAGAAGGCAAACTGACCAAGCGTCCATTCTCTGCAAAGGGTGATAGGGCCAAAGAACCACTTGGACATGTTCACTCAGATGTTTGTGGAAGTTTGAATGTAAATGCCAGGGTGGTTTTGAGTATTTCGTCACTTTCAATGACAATTACTCTAGATACTCATGTCTTTACCCAATGCATAGAAAATTAGAAACATTTTCAAAGTTTAAGAAATTTCTAGCTATGGCTCAGAACCAATTAGGTAAAAATGTTAAAGATCTTGCGATCTGATAGGGGTGGAGAATATTTGGATATGCAGTTCCAAGAACATTTAATTGAACTTGGGATTTTGTCACAACTTACTGCCCTGGGTACTCCGCAATGAAATGGTGTAGCGGAATGCTGGAACAGAACATTATTGGAAATGGTTAGAAGCATGCTTAGTTACTCAACTCTTACAACTTCATTCTGGGGACATGCAATTGAAATTGTGAACGAAATTCTAAATGTCGTACCATCCAAATCATTTCCCAAAACACCTTTAGAATGCTGGAATGGTTGTGATCCTGGTTTACGTCATTATATAATTTGGGGATGTCTCGCCCATGTCCTGAGAAAAAAGGAAGGAAAGCTATAATCGTGAACTATAGTTTTCATGTTTGTTTTCTATCCTAAAGGCACTTGGGGTGGACTTTTCTATATTCATTCTAAAAAGAAAGTTTTTCCTTCTACGAATGCCACTTTTTTGGAAAATGACTACGTCCAAAACTTCAAACTTCACATCAAAATAGTTTTAGAGGAGATGGTTGAAGAACAAATATTCTGTCATCATCAACAAAAGTTGATGATGAAATTATCGCTCTTCATGTCCAACAAACGCAAGTCGATTTGAATGAAGAAAGTACCACTGTTCCAGAGCAAACTATCACGGAGCCTCGTCATAGTGGGAGGGTTTCTAGGAACCCAGTTCGCTATGGTTTCGATGGTGAAACCAATACGGTTGTTGGTGACATTGGTCTTTCAAACAGGCAATGGCTAGCTCTGAAAAGGAACTATGGCTCAAATCCATGAAACAAGTAATGGAGTCCATGTACTCAAATTCCATCTAGGATCTTGTGGAAGCACCTAGTGACTTTAGGGCCATTGGGTGCAAGTTGATCTACAAGAAGAAACAAGGTGTTGATGGAAATATCGAAACTTATAAATCTCGATTGGTGGCAAAGGGTTATACCCACATTGAAGGCGTGGACTATGAGGAATATTTTAGTCCAGTAGCCATGCTCAAGTCCATTCACATCCTCCTATCCATAGCAGCTGCTCTTAACTATGAGATCTCGCAAATGGACATCAAGACAACTTTTCTTAACTGGAAGCTTGACGAAGTCATTTATATGGATCAACCAGAAGGATTTAAAGTAGATAAACAAGAAGAAAAAGTTTGCAAGTTAAATAAGTCCATTTATGGACTTAAGCAAGCTTCTCGTTCCTGGAATCTTAGGTTTGATGAGATAATTAAAACATATGGCTTTGAACAAAATATTGATGAGCCTTGTGTTTACTAATTGAAGGCAATTTAAATAGTGGTATTCATGGTTCTTTAGTAGATGATATCTTACTCATTGGAAACAATGTTAAAAAATTATCATATGTGAAGAATTGGCTGAGCACTCAATTCTAGATGAAGGATTTGGGTGAAGCGAGTTATGTTCTAGGTATCTAGATCATTAGGGACAGAAAGAAAAAACTCTTAGCTTTTTCTCAAGCAGCTTACATTGATAAAGTGCTTGAATGTTTCTCAATGACAAATTCCAAGAAAGGACGTCTACCATCCTGCTATGGAATTCATCTTTCAAAGAAGCAGTCTCCCTAGACTCCTGAAGAGGAAGATGCAATGAGAAAAATTCCTTATGCATTTGTAGTTGGAAGTTTGATGTATATTATTATGTTGTCTATTAGACCATATATCTGTTATGTAGTGGGAGAAGTGAGAAGATATCAGTCAAACCCAAGACAAAAATATTGGATAGTAGTTAAGCATATCTGGAACTATTTAAGGCAGACTAGGGATATGTTAGTCTACAAAGGTGGTGTTCTTAAACCTGTAGGCTACACCAATTTAGATTTTTAGACTGATGTCGATGACAGGAAGTCTACTTATGGTATGATGTTTACTATTGAAGTGGAGTTGTGATATGGAGAAGCGTAAAGCAGTCTGCGATCTCAGATTCCACCATGGAGGCTGAGTACGTAGCTACGTGTGAAGCTGCTAAGCAAATAGTCTTGCTAAAGAAGTTCTATTCAGATCTTGGTGTTATTCCAGATATGGATAAGCCGCTTGTGTTGTTTTGTGACAACACATGAGCAATAGACAACTGAAAAGAACCTCGAAGTCACAAGAGGAGTAAGCATATAGAAATGAAGTATCACATAATTCGAGAATATATGGCCACGAGAGATGTGAAGGTTATGAAGATTGCATCTAAAGACAATCTTGCGGATCCGTTTAAAAAGACACTACCAGAAGCTACATTTGATAAGCATATGAAGGAAATGAGTTTCGTAGAATTAAGGCATTAGTTTCAATTAGTGGAAGTGGGAGTTTGTTGGGGTTTATTGCCCTAATTAAAACTCAATTTCTTTGTAATCTCATTTTATTATTGTAATGCCCTGGATAACCTAGACCATTACACTGTGTTAATAAAGGTTCAAGACTTGCTAATCAAGTCATTTTGTTGAAAATGTGTCGCTAAACCATTATTGAACCAGGGTTAAATGTTTGTGGTCAGAAAAGAAAAAAATTCATTCAAATAGTTGTTTGTTACACGGGATCCCAAAAATAAACAGGGTTAAAGAACAGTTTACAAAATCTCAAAGGTTATAAATAACCACAAGCCAATCTAATGGCAAAATAGGCATTTTAGGGTCTCCTGTCCCTGTATCATCCCTCGGCCGTGGCGGCCGAGCAGCCGACTATGTACATTCCGCCCCTAGAGCTCTCCAAATCAGGGTTGGTCCAGCTTACCCTTGCCTTTACCTGCACCACGTAGCACCCGTGAGCCAAGGCCCAGTAAGAAAACCATATAACAGAGCATGATTACTAATAGTAACTAGATAGCTCACAGATCATCAATCATATATTCAATAGACCACATCATTTACATATTAAGTGATATTAGTCAACAAATCAATAATCAATCATTCAGGTAATAAATATGCCATAATCATCAGATTAACATCAATAAACATATCATACAATATCCAAGGTCGATGCCCTTAGACTGCACCCTCTATTTAATTCACTGACTCCAGCTCACTTAGGCTGAGCTCAGTGATTATATAATTAACCTCAGCTACCAGTGGCCGAGCCCCGTCCTTGTGCGCCAATATTAATTCCAACAATCTTAGGCCATTTATTTCATGTCTACATGGCATAATACCAACATCTGACATTGAATACAAGTACAGGGAACTCTTAGTCCCAACATAACTACATAACCGGGTCCAGTTTTCTTACCTTTGTTTCTGAGCGGAGAAGGTGAACTGAGTCCGAGCATGATTCCTAGCCTCGAGCCTTGGTGAAAAACCTAGTCACAAGAGTTATCGATATCTATCAACTCCCAATCAGAAATAAAATACTTAGATAGCAAAACAAGCTTCCGAGACCTCAATTTCTACTAAACCGGGCAATAGAAATTGTCCTGAGCCCCTAGGTTCAAATCCTTGAGCCCTAACAACACTAAGAACACCTCCAAGCTCAAAACCCCCAGGCGGGTCACGACTTGGCTCAGCAAATTGTGTCTTTCCCCAAGTCAGAGAGCAAGCTCTCACACAAAAGGGGAGGCAGGTCGCGACTTGGCCAGGCAAGTCGCGGTGCGCCTCCAAGTCAGAGAGCTGGCTAGGCCAGAAGGGCTACACGCGCCGCGTCGTCCCCAGGCTGGGTCGCGGCGCGCCCTGCGATCCCAGGGAAAACCTCCCCAATCTAATCACCAAACCAATTACGAACTCAGGAATTAATCACCTATTTTGACCCTTAATACTTTAGCCAAAAACTAAGATCATGGTTAAATTCAACATATATCATCCCCTCACAAACTCAGACAAATTTCTCACTAAACTCATACTCAAAACTAACAATTCAACTTAAACATACTTAGCAACATAACCCAGAAATTAGAACCAATTTCTTACCTCAAATTAGCTAACCTTTCCTCTGAATTTTCAGCTCCAACACCCCAGCTTATTTCCTTTCAATTCCTTTATGTTTTCCTCCAAAAATCCCCAGCCCAAGCCTAACTTCAAGCTTCAACAATGAAGAGTGAGAGAGAGATATACGTGGGAGAGAGAGAAGGCTAAGAACGAGTCTTCTTTTTTCATCTTTCTTTGAATAATGCCACTACGCTCTATTTACTCTTAACAATTATGAATATATCACCTAAGAAAATGACCATATTGCCACTCCAAAGTATATAACCTTTAACTTAAATCTAATGGTAGAATGGTCATTTATTCCCAATTCCCACTAACTCCTCAAGTGTTCCTAATATTTACAACCTAAATCCCGTCATCCAATTAATCACCAATTATCTACCCAATGTCTAATAATCTCCAATATATCTCCTAAATTCTTGAAAATACCCCAAGGCTCCCCCGAGTCGGGTATAAATCCCCACCATGACTATTTCGCCAAACTGCTCACTAGGACCGTCTCGAGCCATATGCTGCAAATATATCCACATAATAATGTGGTCTCAACAATTTATCACATATAATCACATTTATGCCCTCAATAGGCCAAAATTACAGATATGCCCCTATATTCGAACAGAGCCTACATGCATACTAATATTCATAATCACACATCTCATATTTCCATATAACCATATAAGCATGCTTATCACATAATCATGCATTAACTCATTTAAATCACACATAAAACAATTATGCCCTCCTGACACACTAATCAAGGCCCTGAATTGTAATGCCCCGGATTCCCTAATGTGGTTTAACGGCTGGATTTGTAGGCCGGGAGGGCCATAATTGTTTAATTATGCCATTAAATGTGTTTATGCATGCTTATGAGAATTATATTATAATATAATGTTAATTGTATGCATGTCGATGGTATGTGTTGAGACCACATTATGATGTGGGTTTGTTCGAGATATTCAACTTGAGACGATCATAGAATATTGATTAGCGGTTTAGTCACAACGGGATTAAGTGTCGGGACTTGGGCTGAGTCTCGGGGTGATTTTGATGATTAGAGCGTTACCGAGAGATAAAGGGTAACGGGATGTGAATTATTGGTATTTGAGAACATTGAGAATAGCGGGAATTGGAGAGCGTTAATTATGATTAACGAGTTAGAAGGAAAGTACCAAATATGCCCTTGGGAGTCTTTAGAAACTATTAATTGACCTAGGGGTAAAATGGACATTTCACCCCTAGGATAGATATAACCTTTGATAGCTGAAGGAAGTAGTGGAAAAAAACAGAGTGTGCAAAGAGTTCTCCCATACCTTCTTCTCCTCACTATTCTTTGTGGTTTTTGAACCAATTTTGAGGATTCAAGCTTGAGGAGCAAGACTTGGGAGTTTGGGAGTGTGTTCCACCATTGAAGACCATCATAAGCCGAGCTTTGGGTAAGTTTCTAACCATGGTTTTCTCTGGCCTGTTCTGGTTTTATTTTGCAGCTGAGAGTACTAGGGTGAATTCATGGTTTTGTTGGGAGTTTTGGCTAGGGTTCCCATGCTTGTTATGTTTGGGGTGTGTTGGGATGGTTTTTGGGTTCATTTGGCATCAAGAATAGGATTTGGAAGTTTGGAAATCGAGTTAGAATCGAAGGAGTTGAAGAAGGCCGGTTCAGGGGAGTTTGGGCCTGGAGGTAGCGCTACAGCGCCCACCCTAGGGCGCTATAGCGCTCCTCAAGAGGCTTTCTGGTGCTTGGGAGGTTCTGTGTATAGCGTTGTGGCGCTAGGGGTTGAGCGCTGTAGTGCTACCCTGTTCCTTCCAAACCCCGTTTTGAGTGTTTTTAAGGGTTTTTGACTTGGGTTCAATCCTTAAGGCCCGGGATCGAATCTACTCACCGTGTGGGCATGTTTCGAGGTCCCGAGGGTGGTGCTTAGGTTAAGACCCTATTATTGTGGATTCTCATTAATGGAGGTTATAATTGGTTGTGATTAGGTAACCGATAAGGAACTAAAAGATCGATCGTTCTCAGGGGTCGTCTTTATCATACTTCTCGCTCGAACTTGAGGTAAGAAAACGGTGTATGAGTACAACTGCACCCTGTATAGGTATATGACATGCATCATTTGATATTGAAGCATGTTGGTTGATATATGTGGACGTGGATTGCATATTAAATGCTAATGAACGCTGATTATCTGTTTATGACACTGACTAGTCAGGGACCGACCCTAAATTCGATGATCACGCATTGAATGGCCCTATGGCATTAATGCGGGACCGGCCCTAAGGTCGAAGAACTTATAAGCGCTTGCCTGGTCTACGACCAGATAACTATAGCCAAGGTGCATGACCCCGGTGACCGTTTGTCACATGGCTAAGGGATGTTGTCCATAGTTTCGACTCTAGAGTCGTGAGGAAGGTTATGTTGGTGACCATTCACCTTGCACCTGTCCTGATCAAACTTATGAAAGACTCATTTATCAGTTAAGCCCTGGTGACCCTATCGTCACATGGCTAGAGGGAGCGATGCTCATTATTGTGACTTTTGGCTATTGTCACCTATTTACCGGACTGATAGTCCTGAATGGTTATTGTGATCGCTGTTGATATTATATCATGTTTTATTGTGTTTTCTTGCTGGGCCTTGGCTCATGGGTGCTACGTGGTGCAGGTAAAGGGAAGGAAAAGCTTAACCAACCCTGAGTGGAGAGCTTGGGCGATGTTGTGTACATACAGGGCCGCTTGACCGCCGCGGTCAAGGAGTTCTCAGAGGGACTAGGGGTTTACCCTATTTTTGCCGCTTAGGCCGACGGGGATTGTAAATTTGGAACTGTAGCGACTCTTTTGTATTACGAACTACTTGTAAACATTTTGAAAGGCTCATGAGAAGTTTATTTACTTAATGAAATGTACCCTTTCTTTTTACTGGTTTTCTACCTTAACCTGATAATAACACTTAGATCACGTTTTTAACCAAAGGACTCGGGTAGCGGGTCAAATTTCCAGTTCACCGTTCACCGTAACTGTTCTGGGGTAACCAGGGCGTTACATGAATAATTCAGGATACTGATCCCACATCGCTGACTCAAGCTCCCAGGTTGCCTCCTCGACCCTGCTATTCCTCCACAACACCTTAACCAAAGGAATCGTCTTGTTTCGTAGAATCTTATCTTTCCAATCTAAGACCTGAACCGGTTGCTCCGCACAGGACAAATCTGTCTGCAATTCCAAGTCTTCATACCTCAACACATGTGTCGTATCTGAGACGTACTTCCGAATCATAGAAACATGGAATACGTCATGAACGCTCGACAACGACGGTGGCAAAGTTAACCTGTAAGCCACCTATCTGATCCTCTCCAGGATCTCAAAAGGTATCGGGTAGTGAATCAGACTATCGGGTGATGAAAATAAATAATTGGAGATATATTTGAGGTTAGGATGTCTAGGCGGGATTATTGGGGGATTTTACTATTTTGCCCTCGGGGGTGTTTCCGGTACCCTGAACTTTGGGATTAGTATAATAACCTAAGGATAGACTTGGGAAGATTTTAGAAAACAGTAGACACAAAATTGGACCGACTCTTTCTCAGCTCCTTCTCTCTCTTCTCTCTCCTAAGGAAGAATAACACTGAAATTTGAGGAGGAATTTCTGGAATCAAGCTGAATTTTTGTGGAGTTAAAGGGCTGAATTAGAGGTTGAGCTCAAGAACTAATCAAGGACTGAATTAGAGCCAAGGTAAGCATTAATTTTTCGTTTCTGAGGTTAGAAATTTAAGGAAAAATGGCTGAGTTTTATATATCTGTGGTTTTGGTGTTTAAGGTGGAAATTGAGGCTTGAAACTTTGAAGATAGGTCAGGGGACTCTTGGAGAAACGATTCTACAGCTGAGGTAAGGTTTAATTTAAAGTTTGATGGTTGAAATTGAGAGTTTTCATGGCTGGTTTTGAGTTCTGTGGGTATGAAATTTCAGAAATTGGAATTGGAATTTTGGTGAGTCTTAGGCTGGATTTTTGGTTGGATTGTGTTGTTTAAATCATTCTAATGTTGTTATTATTAATTGGTTTTGAGTTGGGGGCTTTGGGATGTCTTAAGGTGAGATTTAGAGACTGAAAATGGTGGTTTTTTCTGGGTTAAAAGGGTCGGGCCGCGGCATGGTTCTTGGTGAGCCGCGACCCTTCAAAGTTGTTGCATGCTGAGGAAGGAGGGCGGGCCACGGCATGGTCCAAGCAATGCCGCAGCCCTTACCTATTTTTGTGCCTTAGAAGGTTCTGTTTGGGGGCCATGCCGCGGCATGGGTGGCCTATGCCGGGGCGCTTAAGGGATTTTGGGATTTTGAGATTTTAGGCTAGGGAATTTAACTTAGGGTGCTCGGGATTGAATCTTTTACCATATTTAGTGAAGTTCAATGTTCCAGGGACTATAACTTGGCTTGGGAACTCATTTAATATTGTTAATGGTATCCTTTATCGTGGTTGTGACTAGGTGTTAAGCTAGGGCTCGAGGATTGGATCGCGCTCAAGGAGTATCGCCCGTAGCTAATTCATCTGAAAGCTAAAGGTGAGAAAACTACACCCGGTTGAATATTTGAACGGGACTAAGGGCTCCCTGATATATATGATTGAAAGAATGGTATTATGCCATGTAAATTGTAAACCAACGGCCTAAGTGTGCCAGGGTTAACCTGTGCAATTGGCACGGCTCGGACACTGGTATCCGAGGACAGCTTATTATGCACTGAGCTCGGTTTAAGCGGGCCGGAGTCAGTGGGTTAAACAGAGGGTACGACCTAAGGTGTCGACCCTAGTATTTGTGTTAATTGATTATTATTTTTGGCTATGAATGTGATTAATGAGATTGTTGAGTAATCTGAGTATAGATGAGGTTATTTGTACCTTGAAGTATGCTTATATGTTGTGGACTGAATATCTGAACATGCTCACTGGAAGGTTTGTTTGATAATATTGTTTATGCTGTGTATGTTGTTTTCTTGGCCTTGGCTCACGGGTGCTGTGTGGTGTAGGTAAAGGCAAGGGCAAGGTCGATCAACCTTGATTGGAGAGTTCTGTAGGGTGAATGTACATATCAAGCCGCTTAACCACCACAGTTGAGGAGATTACAGGGACGAGAGGACTAGAAACTTTGTATTTTGCCTTAGTATGACTGATGTTTACTCTTAACTGTTGAATTTTGTAAACCAACTTTTAAACACTGTTGATTTTGGGGATCCCTTCTGTAAACTATTTATAACTTATAAAATGTATCTTTTGAGGCCAAAATGTCTCTCAGCCCTAGAACTCTTTTGTCAATGACACGTTTTGATTAAACGACTTGATTACCGAGTCTCACACCTTTATTAATACATAGTGTAGTGGTCCTGGCTATCCAGGGCGTTACCGTTTTGGACTTGAGGTTTGATGATGGCTTTGACCTATGGTTGTGTTTAGGTGAGCGCTAGGGCTCGAGAGGGATCGTGCTCAAGGAGTCAAGTGATCAACGCTAGCGAATCGAAAGGTAAGAAAACTGCACCCAGTTATATGATTGTGATGGGACTAAGTGCTCCCGATATTTGTATTATGTCAATGATGGTATTACTCCATGGGACATGTGATAGCGGCCTAAGGGTGCCGTACACAATATTTGCGCACAGGGTGCGGCTTGGCCACTGGTAGCCGAGGACAGCTTAATATTCCCTGAGCTCGGTTTAAGCGGGCCGGAGTCAGTGGGATAACGAAGGGAGCGGCCTGAGGGCGCTAGCCCTAGTTATCATTTGTGAACTGATATATGATATGAGTTGATATGTTTAGTATGTGGAATACTTGATTATACTGAGTGCTTATATGGTTGAGAATGTATGATGCAACATGAGATATTGATTTGTCTATTGATTGCTTATGCTCTGTTGTTGTGTTTTCTTGTTGGGCCTTGCCTCACGGGTGCTACGTGGTGCAGGTAAAGGCAAAGGCAAGCCGGACTAGTCCTGAGATGGAGAGCTGAGGGGTTGAATGTACATAGCCAGCTGTTTGATCGCCATGGTCGAGGAGTGGATCAGGACAGGGATTTCCTAACTGTCTGTTTTGCCTTAATATGGCTTGATATTGTATTTAAACCTTATGACTTTTGTAAACGGTCTTTAAACTTATGATTTTCGGGATCCTGTGTAATCAGGAAACGTCTCTTTATGGAAAATGTGACTTTTGAGACCAAAACATTTTAACCCTAGCACCTTCATAGTTTCAATAACATGTTTTTCATTAAACGACTTGATTAGCAAGTCTAGCACTTTATAAACACACAGTGTAATGGTCTTGGCTATCCAGGGTGTTACATGTTGTATCTGAAACATACTTCCAAAGCACATAAACATGGAATACGTTATGAACTCCCTTAGCGATGGTGGCAAAGCTAATCTGTACGCCACCTGTCCGATCCTTTACAGGATCTCAAAAGGTCCAATGAATTGAGGGCTCAGCTTGCTCTTCTTCCCAAACCTCCTCGTAGAAACTCGTAGAAACACGTGGTCCCCAACCTGGAACTCCACGTCCCTACGCTTAGGGTTAGCGTAGCTTTTCTGTCTACTCTGTGAAGCAAGCATTCTAGCTCGAATCTTCTCAATAGCTTCATTAGTCTTCTGAACCATGTCAGGCCCCAAATACTTCCTCTCACCCATCTCATCCCAATGAATGGGCGATCTACATCTCCTCCCATATAACATCTCATATGGAGCCATTCCAGTCGTTGATTGATAACTGTTGTTATATGAAAACTCAATCAACGGGAAATACTTACTCCAAGATCCCTCAAAGTCGTTCACACATGCCCTAAGCATATCCTCCAACACCTGAATCGTTCTCTCAGACTGTCCATCAGTCTAAGGATGAAAGGTTGTGCTAAACTTCAACTAAGTCTCCATGGCCTTCTGCAAGCTACCATAAAACTTGGAGGTAAAGATAGGATCCCGGTCTGACACAATAGACTTAGGAACCCCGTAAAGATGTACGATCTCCCTCACATACAACTCTGCATACTGATCCATTGTATAAGTCGACTTAACTGACAAACAATGAGCTGACTTGGTGTATCTGTCCACTATTACCCACACTGAGTCATGAAGCATCACTGTCCTGGGTAAACCTCCAACAACGTCCATTGTAACATCCTCCCATTTCCACTTAGGGATACCTAAAGGCTGAAGCAGTCTCGCGGGTCACTAATGTTCACCTTTCACCTCCTGATAGGGTAAACATCTGGCCATGTACTCCACTACATCTGTAACGACCTAAAATTGCTAATAAGGCTTAAGGACCTTTATTAGTGTGCTAGGAGGGCATAATTGGTTTATGTATGATTTAAATGATTTAATGCATGATTATGTGATGAGCATGCTTATATGATTATATGAATAAATGAGATTCATGATTATGAGAATTAGTATGCATGTAGGCCCTGTGAAGAATATTAGGGCATATTTGTAATTTTGGCCCGTTAAGGGTATAAATGTGATAAATTGTGGAGACAACATTATTATGTGGATATGTTTGCAGTATGCGACTTGAGGCAATCCTAGGGAGCTAGTTAGCGGGAAAGTCACAACGGGACCTACTACTTGGCTTGGGTTGAGTCAAGGGGAATTTCGGGTATTAGATGGTTATCTGGGTTATGAAAATAAATATTTGGAGATATATTTGAGGATAGGAAGCCTAGGTGGGAATACTGCGGAATTTTACCATTTTTGCCCTCGGGGACGTTTTGGTACCCCGAGCCTCAGGATCGACTTAATCAACTAAAGATAGACTAAGTTAAAGCTTAGAAAACACTGGAAGATACCCAAACCAACCCTCTCCTTCTTTGAGCTTGTCACTTTCCTTTCCTCTCTTTTTCTCTCAAGGGAAACTACTGAAAACTAAGGAAATTTGGCTGGGAACTCAGTGATTTGAGCTGAAGTTTTGGAAGATTAACTTAGTATTTAGCTAAGGAGTTAAACCAGGATTGAGGTAAGACTTGAATCACACTCTTGGTTATTTAAATTATGTGATTTTTATTGAGTTCTAAGAGGTTTTTGGGTTTTGAAATTGAAGACTGAATTGAAGCTAGGAACTTGGGGGTTAGCTCATAATTTTTTTAGAGAATTGGTTCATCAGTGAAGGTAAGCTCGAATTTTCGATCTAATGTTTGAATCTTGGTGTTTTCTTGATTGGTTTTGATGTTTTTAAGCTTTTGGGTTTCAGATATTGGAGTGGGATTTTGATGAGTTCCTAGGCTAAGTTTTTGCTGGATTATGTTGCTGGAAACATGTTAGAAGTTTTGGGATAATTGAGTTGTGGAATTGGGATGGTTTTGAGTGAGGTTTGAGTGTTAAAAATGGTGGTTTTTTCTGGGTTCGAGGGGCTGGGCCACGGCTCTGTTCTAGAGTGCCACGACCCTATGGAGCAAGGAAGAGGTAAGAAGGCTCTGAGGTAAGGGAGCGCCGCGGCGCCACAGGCGCAAGGCCGCGGTGCGTGTCTGTGTTCAAGGAGGCATAGCCTCTGTTTCAGGGGGTGGGCCACATCATGGGTCTTAAGGGCCATGGCCCTTAAGGGCACATTTAGCCTTTTGGAGGTTTTAAGTGCGGGAACCTAGCCTAGGATACTCGGGATCGATTCTACTACCGTGTTTGGTCGAATTCGATGTCCCGGAAGCTAGAACTTCAATTGGAAACCTTTTTACAATTGTTAATGGAATTCCTTATCTTGGTTGCGACTAGGTAAAATCTAGGGCTCGGGAAACGGATCGTGCTCAGAGAGCATCTGTTGTTATCTAAGCATTTGGAAATCAAAGGTAAGAAAACTACACCCGGTTGTGAGTTAATAATGGGATTAAGGGTTCCCTATTCTTGTATGCGTTATGAAAGTTAGTATTATGCCCTGAGAATATTAAACCAGCGGCCTAAGAGTGTCGGGGTTTACATTGGCGCACAGGGCGCGACTCAGCCACTGGTAGCTGAGGACAGCTTAATATTCACTGAGCTTGGTTTAGCGGACCGGAGTTAGTGGGGTAAATAGAGGGTGCAACCTAAGGGCATCGACTCTAATTATTGTGTGATATGATTATCAATGTTAACTGTTGTATATGAGTTGCTAAGTGGCTAAGTATTAGCTTATGGAATCATGAGTATGTCTATGAATTATGTGATTTTTAGGGATTGCTAAGTGTATAAACATGCTTTAAGAGTTATATGATTATTATCAGTGCTTGTGCTATGATGTTATGTTTTCTTGCTGGGCCTTGGCTCACGGGTGCTACATGGTGCAGGTAAAGGCAAGGGTAAGCTTGATCAGCCCTGATCGGAGAGCTCTGAAGGCAAAATGTACATGACTAGCTACTCAGCCACCACAGTTGAGGAAGGGACTGGAACAGGAGGATCATAAATGCCTATTTTTCCCTTAGAGTAGCCAGCAGTTGTTTATACCTTGAAGTTTTGTAAACTGACTTTCAAACATTGTTTCTTTTGGGATCCCCTTGTACAAAAATGTTTAATTTTATGAAAAGTGTCTTTTATGACCAAAACCTTTTTAAACCCTAGTTCATTAGTGGCTTTAATGACACGTTTTCAACTTAATGACTTGATTAGCAAGTCCTACACCTTTATAAATATACAGTGTACCGGTCTTGGCTATCCAGGGCGTTAGAACATCCTTCTTCATCCCAGGCCACCAATACAAGGTCTGTAGATCTTGATACATCTTCGTGGTTCCTAGATGAAGTGAGTACAGCGTAGTATGGGACTCATCTAATATCTCTCGTCTGATCCCTACATCAGCTGGAACACAAATCTGCCCCTAATACCGTAGCATACCAACCTCAAAGATAGAATATTCCTTAGCTACTCCCGCTAAGACATTTTCTCTAATCTCCTGTAAATGTGCATCTACCAATTGACCCTCCTTAATGCATTCTAGTAGAGTCGACTGCAAAGTAACGTTGGCCAACTGGCCCACCACCAGCTCTATCCTCGCTCTAGACATCTCATCAGCCAACTCTCTCGAAATTTGAGTGGAACTAAATAACTACCCCAAGCCTTTCCAGCTCAATGCAACCGCCACTACGTTGGCTTTCCCTGGGTGGTAAAGAATGTCACAGTCATAGTCATTTACCAACTCCAACCAATGCCTCTGCCTCATGTTCAGGTCCTTCTGGGTGAAGAAGTACTTCAAACTCTTGTGATCGGTGTATATTCCATACTTCTCTCCATACAAGTAATGTCACCACACCTTCAGTGTGAATACCACCACTGCCAATTCTAGATCATGGGTAGGATACTGCTGCTCATATTCCTTTAACTGTCATGATGCATAAGCTATAACTTTCTCATTCTCCATCAACACACAACCCAAACCTAACCTTGATGCATCACAATATACTACAAACTTTCCTTCCTCCGAAGGAAGACTCAGCACAGGTGCAGTAATAAGTCATCGCTTCAATTGTTGATAAATTTTCTCACATTTCTCTAACCAGACGAACTTCTGATTCTTCCGTGTCAATTCTGTCATCAGTGCCGCGATCTTCGAGAACCCTTCCACAAATCGTCGGTAGTAACCCGCTAACCCAAGGAAACTCCGAACCTCCGAGGCGTTTCTTGGTCTCGGCCAATCTCTCACTGCCTCCACCTTAGATGGATCCACCTTAATCCCATCTTCTCCTACTATGTGTCCAAGAAAGGTCACTTCTGGTAGCCAAAACTCACACTTCTTAAACTTGGCATATAATCGATGTTCTCTTAACCTCTGCAAGACCTGTGGAAGATGTTGCTCGTGCTCTGCCTCTGAATTAGAGGACACTAAGATGTCATTGATGAAGACAATGACGAACTGATCCAAGAAGTCCTCAAACACCCTATTAATTAAGTCCATGAAGGTTGTCGGGGGCATTGGTCAAACCAAAAGACATGACTAAAAACTCATAGTGCCCCTACCTCGTTCGGAAGGCCGTCTTCAGTATATCCTTGTCCTTGATCCTCAACTATTAATAACCAGATCGAAGATTAATCTTTAAATATACCATCTTATCTGCAGCTGATCAAACAAGTCATCAATCTTTGGTAGAGGGTACTTATTCTTGATGGTCAACTTGTTCAATTCTCTATAGTCTATACACATCCTCAAAGTCCTGTCCTTCTTCTTCACAAACAAAACCGGAGCGCCCCATGGTGAGTAATCAGGCCTCATGAATCCCAAATCCAAAATCTCTTGTAACTATATCTTCAATTCTGCTGGTGCCATCCTATACGGTGCTCTCGAAACTGGCTCTGTTCCTGGTGCTTACTCAATAACAAATTGAATCTCCCTGTTCGGCGGTAGCCCTAGTAAATCCCCAGGAAATACATCCAACAACTCACAAACCAATCTAGTCTCTCAGCACAGGTGCAGAAATAAGTCGTCGCTTCAACTCTTAGAAACAATTCTCACACCTCTCTTGCCAAGCAGACTTCTGATTCTTTCTTGTCAACTCTGTCATTGGTGAAGCGATCTTTGAGAATCCCTCCACAAACCGCCTGTAATAACCTGCCAACCCAAGGAAACTCTACACCTCCGAGGCGTTCCTTGGCCTCGGCCAATCTCTCACTGCTTCCACCTTGGACGAATCCACCTTAATCCCTTCTGCACCAACTATATGCCCAAGGAAAGTCACCTTTGGCAACCAAAACTCACACTTCCTAAACTTGGCATACAAATGATTCTCCCATAACCTTTGTAAAACCTGTCGAAGATGTTGCTCATGCTCTGCCTCTGAACTGGAGTATACAAGAATGTCGTCGATGAAGACAATGACGAACTGATCTAAGTAGTCCTTAAACACCATGTTCATCAAATCCATAAAAGTTGTCGGGGCATTGGTCAAACCAAAAGACATGACCAAGAACTCATAGTGCCCATGTCGCGTCCAGAAGGCCATCTTCGGTATATCCTCCTCTTTGATCCTGAGCTGGTGATAACCAGATCATAGATCAATATTTGTGAACACCATCTTTCCCTGGAGCTGATCAAACAAGGCATCAATCCTTGGTAGAGGGTACTTATTCTTTATGGTCAATTTGTTCAATTCTCAGTAGTCTATACACATCCTCAACGTCTCGTCCTTCTTCTTAACAAACAACACTGGAGCGCCCCATGGTGAGTAACTAGGTCTGATGAAACCCAAATCCAGAAGCTCCTGCAACTGTATCTTTAATTCCTTCAACTCAGCTGGTGCCATTCTGTATGGTGTCCTTAATACTGGTTTTGTCCCCGGTGCTAGCTCAATTTCAAATTGAATCTCCTTGCACGGCGATAACCCTGGTAGATCCTCAGGAAATTCGTCCAAAACTCACACACCAATCTGGTCTCTCTCGACCCTGCCGGCATAACCCTAGTGTATCCACTACACTGGCCAGAAAACCATGCATCCTCCCTGCAAAAAGTCTCTGGCTCTCAACGCTGAAATCATGGGTACGCGGGGTCCACATACCGCACCCACAAAAACAAAAGGATCCTCGCCCTCAGGCTCAAAAGTCACCATCTTCTTCCTGCAGTCAATAGTAGCCCCATATCTGACCAACCAGTCCATCCCCATAATCATGCCAAAATCCTCCATGTCTAACGCAATCAAATCCACCGAAAGTTCCCTATTATCAACCATCACTGGCAGTGCCCTAATCCATTACCAATTCCCCTGTAGGCAATAAAGTCTCAAACCCCACAGTCCGGTATTCACTAGGTCTACATAATCTATCAATCACTTTACTAGAAATAAAGGAATGTGTAGCACCAGAATCAATCAATACAGTAAAAGGAGAGCCAGCGCTAGAAAGCTGACCTGCCACCACCGAGGGACTAGCCTTGGCCTCTGCCTGTGTCAAAGTGAATACTTGAGCTGGAGTCAAGCTGTCCACTTTCCCTGCTTCACCTTTCTTCACTGTTGGGTAGTCCTTCCTGAGATGCCCCACTATTCCGCACACAAAACAAGCTTTGGCCCGACATTCGCCCAGGTGACACCTTCTACACCTCGGACACTCTGGATAGGTCCGCCACGCCTCACCACCAACCTGACGGCCACCCTGACCATCCCGACTCCCCCTGTCAAGACCATCAGCCGTCGAAGTGTCAGGAGTCTTTCTCTTGAGGTCACTGGGGCCTTCGCCCCTACCTATCCCTGAATAAGGAGGCACCACTCTGTGGCCCTCACGCCTCACCGTACTTTCCCTCCAAATCTTGTTCTCTGCTTCCTCAGCGGTAAAATCCTTCTCAACAGCCTGGGCATAAGTTGCTCCTGCAGGTACCGTTGTAATCCTGACATCCCGGGCTATCATAGCATTAAGTCCCCTGATAAATCTATCTTGCCTAGCAGCATCAGTAGGCACAAGATCTGGTGAAAACTTCTCAAGCCTGTCAAATTTTAGGGCATACTCTGTAACAGTCATATTGCCCTGCACCAAACCCACAAACTCATTAAGTTTTGATACCCTGACAGCAACATTATAGTATTTCTGGCTAAACAAGTCTCTGAAGCCTTCCCAACTCAGAGTAGTGACATCCCTGGTCTGTGAAGCCACTTCCCACCAGATGCGGGCATCCTCTCTCAACATATACGTGGCACAGGCCACTCTGTCATGTCCCTCTATCCTCATAAAATCCAGGATAGTAGTAATCATAGTCAGCCATTGCTTTCCCTTCAGTGGATCAGGTCCCCCTTCAAATATTGGAGGTTGCTGCTTCCTGAACCGTTCATATAATGGCTCCCACCTGTTCCCAACCTCCCCAGACTGTACAGCTAGTACCACTGCAGGTGGTACAATAAGGGCAGCGCTCCCTGATGGAGCCTGTTGTCGCAGTAGGCGAATTTGTTCATCCTGGCTCTGTAATCGAGCCTGCATATCTTCCATAAGTTTTTGCCAGTTCTTAGGGACTGGCAGAGGAATCGGGCCTTGGTCATCACCCCCGATCCCAGACCTAGTGCCGGCCAGTCGCATAGATTTTCTTGGACGCATAGCTATCCAAGTCAATCTGAAATCAACGACTCGGAAGTCAGACCATGATGACAAGGTAAAAACTTCTTCAAAACCTATCAAAGGAGCAAAACCAATCACAAAC
Source organism: Humulus lupulus (assembly GCF_963169125.1). NCBI lineage: Eukaryota > Viridiplantae > Streptophyta > Magnoliopsida > Rosales > Cannabaceae > Humulus > Humulus lupulus. Next base: position 160,183,030 of record NC_084793.1, on the reverse strand, counting down.
ATTCAAAATATAAGCATTCATCCACATGCACCAACTTCTGATAAGCATCCCCCAGCATTACCACACCACAACTAAGATAAAAGCATTCACCAATACACAATATACAGTTAATCATTCAAATATTCATTTACATGCACAGCGATGCTAATAAGCATGCCTTAATATTTTCATATAGCAGTCAAGGGCCAGGCCCTATCAGTATCTCATGCTTCCTATTAATCCAATAAATAACAACATTCATAACTCATTTCAGGCATATAAGCATATAAGCACATTACCAAACCCTGAATTGAGCTTGTCTCTAGCAGCGAATGTACATATCCAGCCGGTCTTCAAGAACCCTTAAACCTAGGACGCTCTGATACCAAGTTGTAACGCCGTGGATAGCCAAGACCGCTACACTATGTACTTATAAAGGTGCAGGACTCGCTAATGAAGTCATTTAGTTAAAAATGTGTCACTAACCATGAATGTGCTAGGGTTAAAAAGGGTTTTGGTCTCAAAATTTTCACTTTATATAATTAAACAGTTTTATACATGGGATCCCAAAAAGAAACAGTGTTTAAAAGTTGGTTTACAGAATCTCCAAAGTACAGACAACCATCAGCATTACTAAGGCAAAACAAACATTTCTGGTTCTCATGTTCCTGCCTTTCCCCCAACCGTGGCGGCTGAGCAGCCGGTCATGTACATTCAGCTCATAGAGCTCTCCAAGACAAGATTGGTCAAGTATGCCCTTGCCTTTACCTGCACCACGTAGCACCTGTCAGCCAAGGCCCAGCAAGAAAACATAATATGCAACACAAACAACAATAACAGATATTCAACTCTTTAAGCATGATCGAACATTTAATATTCCACATAACCACTCAGCACCTATTCAGAACCAATGACGCAACTAATCACAAATAACAATTAAGTCACATTATAGTCAGGGCCCACAACTTAGGTCGCACCCTCTGTTTACCCCCACTGACTCCGACCCGCTTAAACCGAGCTCAGTGCATATTAAGCTGTCCTCAGCTACCAGTGGCCAAGCCACGCCCTGTGCGCTAGTGTTTACATGGGATAATACCATCCTTTCAAGCATACATATTAGGGAACCTTTAGTCCCATTACAAATATACAACCGAGTGCAATTTTCTTACCTTTAATTTCTACGTTCACTAATTATGAGTGACGTTCCTCGAGCACGATCCATTTCCCGAGCCCTAGCTTTAACACCTAGTCACAACCAAGGTATTGAATTCTATTAATATTCAAATAAAGGTTTTCGGGTACAATACTAGCTTCCGGGACATTGAATTCCACCAAGCACGGTGGTGGAATCGATCCCGAGCACTCTAGGCTAGATTCTCGCGCTTTAAAATCCCCAAATTTCAAGAATGTACCTAAGTGCTGCGGCCCTTGAAACCTAGCCGCGGCCCGCCCCTAAAACATAGCCCAAGGCCCCCAGCAAGCAGACACGCACCGCAGCCCTACCCAAGGGCGCCGCGGCGCTCTCCCTTAGCCAAGCTTCCCTGGCTCTCTTGCTTCGTAGGGCCGCGACCCTCTCCTTCATGCCCAGAAAATCCACCATTTCTAGCATCCTAACCCCATTCAAAACCATCCCAAGGTACCCTAATTCAAAACCCATTAATCACAAACATTTTAACATGATTCTAACAACATAATCCAACAGAAATCCAACTTAAAAACCTACTAAAACTCCATTTTGATTTCTAAAACCCAGCAACTCAAAACACCAAAACCAGTCATGCAAAACACAAGTTTTAACCTCTGAATTACGAATTGAAGCTTACCTCTTCTGCTGAACCACTTCCTTGATAATCTCTGAGCTAAAACCCAAGCACTTATCTTCAATTCAGCCCTTAAACATCAAAATCATAAACACCTTAATATTCAGCCAAAAACTCAGAGCTCTAACACCCAAAAACACAACACAACTCAACTCTTACCTTAATCTTGATTGAATGACCCTTAGTCTGAACTAAGCTAAGCCTTCTTGAATTCAGCTCAAACACAGAGTTTTCCAGCTGATTTCCCTTAGATTTTCTGTAGTTTCTTGAAAGTGAATGGAGAAGGAAGAGAAGAGAAGAGAAGAGAGGAGAAGAGTTAAGGTTGGTTTGCGTTTTATTCCTCTGTTTTTTCATTAACTTAGTCTAATCCTAGCCAGTTAAGTCAATCCCGAGGCTCGGGGTACCAGAAATGTTGCCGAGGGAAAAACGGTAAATTTCCCCAATATTCCTGCCTAAGCTTTCTATCCTCAAATATATCTCCATATATTTATTTCCATAACCCGATAGTCTAAATAACTACTCGATACCTAAACTACCCCTGACTTATCCAAAGTCAAATATTAAGCCCCGTTGTGACTTTTCCCGCTATCTAGCTCCCTAGGATCGCCTCAAGTCGCACTTTGCAAATCTACCCACATAATAATGTGGTTCTCACAGAAATAACATTTAACCAAATTTTCATTCATATAATCATACAAGCATGCCTATCATATAATCATGCATTAAATCAATAAATTCACTCATAAGCCAATTATGCCTTCCCGGCACACTAATCAGGGCCCTTAAGCCATATTAGTGATTTTGGGTCGTTACAATTATGGTCTTTTGACCACATAACTAGAGGGGATAGAACCTTGGCTAAGGGTTTTTGGCCTTGCACGTTACTCTCTCCCTCACTCTCACTTGGAGTTTCTCTCAATTTGGTTAAGGGCACAAGCTAGCAAGTGACCCAAGCTTGAAGGTTACTAAGATTGCTTGAGAAATTTGGAATCTCTTGGGAGAGATTAAGAGCTGGCAAGGCTCAGCAAAAGTTGGGGGATTTCGAAATTTCCACAGAAAAGGTCATTTCTGAAACTTTTCTTGGAGTTTTTTTTAGGAATTCTTAATGTGTTTGACAATTTCTAGCTTTTGGGGTTTCGTTAGGTTTTGGAGTATTGTAATGTTTTTCAAGGTGATGATGGGTTGTATTATTGATTTGTTGTCGGGTTTTGGCTCATAAATGATTGAAATTGTGTTTGGGGTGACTTTTGGTCAGTTTGCGATTTCTAGAATCGCAGAATTTCTGGGTTCGTGGGATCGAGTTATGGCATTGTTCTTGGGGCATCGTGGCTCGCATGAACTCGGCGAGGCAGGAGGTGCCTCGAACTGACTTAGCGCTGCGGCACTTGGTGGGTTGCACCGCGGCGTGTGTGTAGGGATTTTTGGGCATGGTGATGAGGACACCAAGACTAACGATCCAAGTCTAGTTCCAGTTGGTTTGGTGACGAGGGCGCGAACCAAAAGACTCAGTTTAGGAGCTTGATGAATCTTATTGTATTTTGTCATCTTGTATTTTTTATTTAGTCTTTGTTTGTTTTTGTGAAAAGTCAAACACTTGACTTGTGTGAGTCCAAGAGTCCTTTTGTCTTTATTTGTCGGTTTTCCTTAGGAAGACAAAAGGTTGTCTTTAATTTTCAGTTTTTAGGAAGACAAAGGGTCTTGTCTTGATGTAATTTTCGGCTATATAAGGCCTTGAAAACATTTGGAAAAATCAGATTATGTTGAATGAAATTGTGAGTTTATTTCTTCTTGAGTTCTTGAAGAAACTTTTGAACTTATCAAGGAGATTCCTTGTGGCGTTCATTCTGACTTATCAAACGGATTCCATCCCCGTTTGTGGCGTCTTCCTCATACCAAGGTTTGTGCTTGGCTAAGCATTGGGTCGCGGTTCCATTCCAATCTCGTATGTTCTTGGTGGCTGTTCCATATTTGGTGTTGGGTTTCATCACAATGTTGGTGTGGTTCGTATCAGTTGGTATCAGAGCTTAGGATCATTCGGTTTGGCCTATCCTTTTTTTTTATTTCTTTCATTTGTGTTTCTATTCTATTCGTATTTCAATTTTAGGGTTTCTGAAATAAAAAAATAAAAAAAAAATCTATCTATTCGTGTTCTTGATTTTCTTAGTCTTTGTTCTTGTTTTCCTTCTAAAAATCTGAAACCATTATAGTTAATCTCTTTATTCGAGATTGTTTCTTTGTTCAAATCGTGTTCTTATTTCCTTGTTTACATTAGTTCTTTGTGAAATCCCTTAAAATCCGAAACTAATCAACTGAAATTGTTATTGAGTTTGTGAAAATCCTTGTTTCCTTTGTGAAAATCTGAGATTGTTATTGAGTCAATTGTTTACTTTGTGATAGTGCCACAGATTGATTGGTCCTTTTCTATTTTGGGTTGTTATTTTTGGGAATATTTGTTCTCTGTTATTGGGAGTGTACCACCGATTGTTATAGTGCCACTGATTGAAATTTTGTTTCCCTTTATTTGGGAGAAATTCGAAATTGTTATAGTGCTACAAGTCTATTTGGGTTTTCTGTAATTGGGATTGTTTTTGGTATTCTGTTTTGGGTGAATCACCGATTGATTTTTATGTTATTGGGGAAGTGTTCTTGAATCACAGATTGTATTGGGAGTATTGGTTTTCACAGATTGGTTTGTTCTTGAATTTGTGTTAGTAACTCAGATTGTTTGATTTCAGGTTGGCTCTTTGGTATTCATTTTTTTTTTCTCCTTTTCAGAAATTCATATCTGGTTTCTCAAATTTGAGAGGTTAAAAAAAAAAGGAAAAGGAAAGGAAAGGAAAAGGGAAGGGGATCCGAGAGCAAAAAAAACAAAAAAAAAAAAGAGTTTGGAAACCCTTCTTAAAATTTTTTGTTCTACTCTTGTTCCCCATGGTCTAGAGGCCTTTTTTCCAAAACCCCACACAAGTGTTCCAAAAATCACCAATTTTCGCCACTTTTTCATCGGTTTTCGTTTGGTTTGTTTGGTAGGATTGGCGGCTTGAACCTCCATATCACCGTTTCATTAGTTTTCAAAGAGCTTAAAGAAGAATAGAGTGGAAAAAGGCAGTGGTGTGAGCTTATTTGAGGGTAAAAGCCATTGAAATTGAGTGAAACACGAGGGGAGTTGAGTGAAAATATTGTTCGAGCGAAACACGTGAGGGAGTGTGGTGAGGTCTTTTCTCCATATTATTCTAACCTTATTTTGCAGATTTCCATCATGGCACAAAATCCAGAGAAAGATGCAAGCAATGATATTCCGCCACCTGAGGTTCCGAATCTACAAATGCAAGCATTAATTGGGGAGATGCGAAGGATGTTGAGGGAGGAGTGTGAGCAGATACATGAGAGGATGGATAGGGTAGAAGAGGGAACACAACGGAGGCCACGGAGGAATAGGGTGTACCAAAGGGAGGATGAGAATGTAGGGGATTTGGAAGGGGTAGTTTCTGATGAAGACTTTGATAGGATGTCGGCGGGTAACCATAGGAGGTATGGTCGGGATAGAGAAGCTAGGAACCAGGTAGATAATTATTTAGGAAGTATCAAGATGAGAATTCCAGCATTTCAGGGGAAGAGCGATCATGAAGCATACCTTGAGTGGGAGAAGAAGATGGAGTTGGTTTTCGATTGTCACAACTACTCTGACATGAAGAAGGTAAAACTAGCTGTCATTGAATTTACTGATTATGCTATTGTTTGGTGGGATCAGTTGTGCATCAATAGGAGGCGAAATGGAGATCGTGCCATTGACACTTGGGAGGCTATGAAGAGGGTGATGAGGCGACGATTTGTACCATCTCATTATTATCGAGATCTATACCTTAAGTTGCAGGGTCTTCGTCAAGGTTCCAAGAGTGTTGATGAGTATTACAAGGAGATGGAGATGGCTATGATTAGAGCCAATGTGGAAGAGGATAGGGAGGCAACAATGGCAAGGTTTTTGAATGGGTTGAACCGAGAGATTGCTAATCCAATTGAGCTACACCATTATGTGGAATCGGAAGATTTGGTGCATATGGCAATCAAAGTGGAGAGGCAGCTCAAGAGGGGTAGTACAAGTCCAAATCCGAGACAAATCCCACAAAATTCAAGTGCAACACCTTGGCGGTCGAACTATCCAAAGAAGGAAGAAGACCAACCCACTTCATCATTTGCACCAAAACCAGCCACCACAGCCACACCACCTCAAGGTAAAACAACTCCTACTTCGTCCCGTTCTAGTGAGATAAAGTGTTTCAAATGTCAGGGGCGAGGACACATAGCTAGCCAATGTCCAAACAAGAGAGTTATGGTGATTCGAGAAAGTGGCAAGCTCGATTCTGAAGATGAAGATGATCTTGCTGACATGCCACCATTGGAAGATGCTTCTATCGATGATGAAGAGTATGGGCCAGAATCTGGTGAGATTCTTGCACTAGTCACACGACGAGCCTTGAATTTGCAAGCAAAAGAAGAGAAAGAAGAGGTGCAGCGGGAGAACATCTTTCACACTCGTTGTCATGTGAAAGACAAGGTATGTAGTGTGATTATTGATGGAGGTAGTTGTACTAACGTTGCTAGTTCTTCCATGGTTGAGAAGCTGGGGCTCCCAACGCTTAAACATCCTTGTCCATACAAGTTGCAGTGGTTGAATGATAGTGGTGAAGTGAGGGTTACAAAACAGGTGCTGGTATCATTTCGAATTGGCAAGTATGAGGATGAGGTATTGTGCGATGTGGTTCCCATGCAAGCTGGACACCTCCTTCTAGGAAGGCCTTGGCTATTTGATCGGCGAATCCAGCATGATGGCTTCACCAACAAGTACTCATTCACGTTCCATCAATGAACAATCACTCTTGCTCCATTGACGCCAAAGCAAGTATATGAAGACCAAGTGAGGTTGCAAAAATTGAGTGATAAAAAAATATTGAGTGAGCAAAAGAAGGAGAGTGAAAAGATGAATGAGAGTGAGAGACAAAGAGAGAAAAGGGTCGAATCAAGTGAGAGAGAAAAGAAAGAGAAGAGTTCGATCAATGAGGGAAAATTAAAGAGAAAACAAAATAATTTTTATGCAAAAAAAAGTGAGGTTAAGGAGGCTCTTTTAAACACTAACCAACTTGATGTTAACAAGGGTCGTCACAAGCAGGTTTTTGACCCCGGTGATTGGGTATGGGTACACAAGAGGAAAGAGCGATTCCCAGCACAAAGACGTTTCAAATTGCTACCTCGAGGAGATGGTCCGTTTCAAGTGCTAGAAAGGATCAATGACAATGCCTACAGACTCGATTTACCAGGTGAGTATACTGTTAGTGCTACTTTTAATGTTTCTGATTTGAGTCCTTTTGATGCAGATGAAGATTTGAGGACAAATCCTTCTCAAGAGGGGGGGAATGATGAGGACACCAAGACTAACGATCCAAGTCTAGTTCCAGTTGGTTTGGTGACGAGGGCGCGAGCCAAAAGACTCAGTTTAGGAGCTTGATGAATCTTATTGTCTTTTGTCATCTTGTATTTTTTATTTAGTCTTTGTTTGTTTTTGTGAAAAGTCAAACACTTGACTTGTGTGAGTCCAAGAGTCCTTTTGTCTTTATTTGTCGGTTTTCATTAGGAAGACAAAAGGTTGTCTTTAATTTTCGGTTTTTAGGAAGACAAAGGGTCTTGTCTTGATGTAATTTTCGGCTATATAAGGCCTTGAAAACATTTGGAAAAATCAGATTATGTTGAATGAAATTGTGAGTTTATTTCTTCTTGAGTTCTTGAAGAAACTTTTGAACTTATCAAGGAGATTCCTTGTGGCGCTCATTCTGACTTATCAAACGGATTCCATCCCCGTTTGTGGCGTCTTCCTCATACCAAGGTTCGTGCTTGGCTAAGCATTGGGTCGCGGTTCCATTCCAATCTCGTATGTTCTTGGTGGCTGTTCCATATTTGGTGTCGGGTTTCATCACAACGTTGGTGTGGTTCGTATCACATGGGGCCCTCTGTCTAGAGGCATATCGCGGCCCTTCAGGGGCAGGCCATGACTCTAGTTGGGGAAAATGTCCAAATGAGTTTTTGATTTGTGGGGACTCAAACCTAAGGGCTCGGGAAGGATTCTACTACCCGGTTTAGTAGAATTCGGGTCTCAGAGGCTATGTCTCAATTTTGAAGCTCTTAATTGGTTTAGTTCTTGATGGATATCCTTTAATATGTTGTGACTAGGGGTACCGCAAGGATTGAGAGGAAAGGATTGTGCTCATTGTCGCTTTACCCTATCGATGAGGTAAGAAAACGCATACTTGCACTGAGTGTAGGGCGTGTGCCCCAATTATAGGGCATGGGAATGACCATGTCATTAATATGTTTATAGTTAACTGTCTGCTTTGTATGAATCTATATTGTTATAATTTTATGTACTGATCACTCGGTCCGGAGGTCGTCGTTAGCATTACATGCATAATATATGTCATAGTTGTAGCGCCCCAAATTTGCTAATAAGGCTTAGGGCCTTGATTAGCATGCCTGGAGGACAATAATTGATTTAATTATGTTAATAAATGAATTTGATGATTATGTGATTAGAAATGCATGTTTAGGTGAATTAAATATGCATGTGGGCTCCATTTGGCTATTAGGGGCATATTTGTAATTTTAGCCCGTTGAGGGCATAAATGTAATATTTGTGTATATTTTGATTTATACCACGAGTGAGTGGTGATATATTTGTGATGAACAATCCGAGACGGTCCTAGGGAGCAATTTAGCTAGAAAGTCACAACGGGGTCAAATACACGGCTCGGGAGGAGCCTAGGGGTATTTTGGGAACGTAATATGTGTTCGGGATTTATCGAGTAACGGGTAGTAATTTATTAATTATTTGGACATGTCGGGATTAAACAAGGATTTATTGGAACACTCGAGGAATTAGCGGGATTTGGCAAATGACGGAATTTCCCTTGGTGCAACTTGAAGATTTAGATAAGTTTAAGGGGTATTTTGGACTTTTTGCAAGGGATAGGCTTAGACTCTTTTGGCTGTTAGGACTCTATAATGGGTTAGAAGGAAAACAAAACATAAGGAATTTCAGCTCTTGCACTCTCTCTCTCTCTCGGCTCTCTCTCTCAACCTCTTGAGGATATAGATGTTCTTTGGAATTTTGGAGAAGAAACTCAGAAACTAAAGTTTGGAACTTGAACTTGAGGATAATAAGCTTAGGGTGCTAAAGAGATGGACTTAGCTCGAAATCTTCATTGAGGTAAGGTTACTTGCATGTTTTGAGGATAAATTCTGTTAAGAATGAAATTAGTTGAGTTTTGAACTTGAGTTTCAATTTGGTCTGAATTGTGGTGAGTTAGTTAGTTTCTAAGGTACTAGCACTACTTAAAGGTTAGTAGAATGATTATGGGACTCAACTCTGACTTTGGGGTATGTTTAGAATGTTTTTCAGGGAGGTTAGCTCGTGAAAATGCATGGGAAATCTGGGTTTGGAGGTTCGATCTGCAGCCTTGTTCTTTAGGCGGGGCAGTCCGTGTGTGTCGAAGAGGCTGGAAGCCTCTGTCTGCCTAGGGGCATCGCGACGCAAGATATAGTGCACCGCAGCCCATGTCCCTCAGTCTAGAGGCATTTTTCCTCTGACTTGAGTGCGCTGCGGCCCTTAAGGGGCTAGGCCGCAACTCAAATGCAAAACATTGGTTGTTTGAAGGTTTTCAGCTCGGGAAGGATTTTACCTCCCGGTTTGGTAGAATCCAAGGTCCTGAAGGCTAGAATTATATTCAAAAGTTATTTATTAGATTAGAACTTGATGGATGGATATTATGAATATGTTGTGACTAGGTTTTCAACGAGGCTCGGGTTAGAGGACTGTGCTTGGGATTGCGGAGCTCAGAAAGCTTGGGACACAAGTAAGAAAACTGTTGTACCCATAGAGCAGGGCGTGGCCTTATTGTTTGTATTGCAGAGCGTGGCCCTATTGATTGAATTGTAGGGCGTAGCCCTATTGTTTATGTTTAGTATATGTTTAAATATTTGTTGATATTATGCTATGTAATGCATATTTGTGAGTGAACGGCGAAGGCCGGAAACGGCGAAGGTCGGGAACAGTGAAGGCTGAAAACTGCAGAAAGCTGAGTATGGCAAGGGGTCGGGATTGACGTTTATCACGTGGAGTGCAGGCCGTTAGGGCAAGACCCTCCTAGAATGCTGGAGTCATCCTCTCGGTGCAGACCGCGAACCTAAAGCCTGGTAAAACACCTGGGATGACGATGGCTGCTATGTGTTTTGCTTGTTGGTTGTGTTTGTTTTATGATGTGGATTGTTATGCTGATGTTATTTGTTTTGTGTTGAGTTTTCTTGCAGAGCTTCGGGTCACGGGTGCTCTATGGTGTAGGTAAGAGCAAGGGAAAGGTCGACCAACCATGAGTACGGAGAGCATGGAGCGACAGGTACATGTTCGGCCTGCCTGGCTGCCACGGCCAGGGTTATTTTGGGATGATGTAATGTATTTGGTTGATTTGTCACTTAGGTCGACCTTAAATGTATTTTGAGATGTAAAGTTTTTTTTCTGAACAGTATTTTGGGATCCCAAATGTATACCTCTTTACGTTTCAATGAATGACTATATTTTTATATCAAATACCGTTAAATGAATTTTATTATAGTTTTGCAACATTTTTAACCTAAAACCTCAATTAGTGAGCTAATGACACATTTTTAACTCACTTAGTAAAGGCTCTAAGTAGGGCATTACAAATTGGTATCAGAGCGAGCCAAGGTTTATGGTTCCTAGAGATTGACCGAACATGTACGCTTGCTGCCAGTGACATGCTCGACTCAAGGTTTGTTGGTAATTATTGAATTATATACTTGATTGTTTGTTAAAGTGCCTTGTTTGCCTGAATATTTTAATAGAGCATGATGAATGAGTTAACATATGCATGATGCTAGGGTATGGCCCCCTTGATTGTTGCATGCTATTTGTGATGTGTAGATTTCTGAGTGTGATTGGGTGATGAATTTGGGAGGTAGTTTTGGATGTTGTTATCATGCCTGATAAGCAGCGTCATTGATTGCAGGCTTATTGTTATAATGCCTTGTCGATCAATCAGACTCCATGGCAATAAGGACGAGGATGACAACAAGAGTCAGGACTCTCCACCTGCCCCACTGAATTGGCAACAGTTATTTGTCGAGATGGAAGCTAGACTTCACCGAATAGAAGAAGAGCTTCGACAATTGAGGCAACACCCTCCTTAGGTCATTGGGTTGCAGGTTCCACAGGTTGTGGCACTAGTGCCAACCCAGCCTATTGTGGAGAATAGATGGGAACCCTTGTATGAGAGGTTCAGGAAGCAGCATCCTCCCATCTTCGAGGGTGGACCAGACCCATTGCGGGTAGAGCAGTGGATGAACATGATATCTTCCATCCTGGATTTCGTGAGGGTGGAAGGGAATGAGAGAGTAGCTTGTGCTAGCTACATGTTAAGAGAAGACGCCTGCATCTGGTGGGATGTTGTGTCACAGAGAAGGAATCTTGCAGTTAGGACCTACGAAGAGTTCAAAAACATTTTTAATGAGAAATATTACAGTGTCGCAGTTCGAGCTGCGAAGGTTGATGAGTTTACCAACCTGACTCGGAATCGAATGATGGTTACTGAGTATGCTCTAAAGTTTGACCAGTTAGCGAAGTTTGCTCCGAATTTGGTGCCAACTGACATGGCACGAAGAGATCGGTTTGTGTGGAGATTAAATTTCATGATCGCCTGTGACATCAAGATAACTTTGGATCCGGGGACTACAACTTATGCATAAGTAGTGGACAAGGCCCTTACAACTAAGGAGTCCAAGGATCAGATATGAAGAGAGGGCGTTGCTAGGCACGATGCTCGGAGGACGGTGCCTCCTTTCACTAGATCTAGTCGGGGTAGTGGCCCCAGTGAGCAGAAGATAAAGACCCCAGACTCTTTTGTTCCTCCTAGCTCAAATAGGAGGGCACGGGGTGCTTTTCAGTGGCCGTCAGGGCGGGGGAGACAACTAGAGGAGTTTCCCAGTGTGTCCTCGGTGCAGACGATGACATCAGGGAGAGTGCAGGATCAGGGCATGCTTTACTTGTGGGAGTATCAGTCACTCGAGGAAGGATTTCCCACAAGCCAAGAAGGAAGAGCAGAAGCAGAGCGAGAGTCTCACTTCTGCCAAAGTATTTACCTTGACCCAGACTGAGGCTGGGGCTAGCCCCTCAGTCATGATAGGTCAGATTTCTAGTGCTGGTTCTTCTTTTACTGCATTGATTGATTCAGGGGCTACTCATTCATTTGTTTCATCTAGAGTGACCTACGAAGAGTTCATAAACATTTTTAATGAGAAATATTACAGTGTCGCAGTTCGAGCTGTGAAGGTTGATGAGTTTACCAAGCTGACTCAGAATCGAATGATGGTTACTGAGTATGCTCTAAATTTTGACCAGTTAGCGAAGTTTGCTCCGAATTTGGTGCCAACTGACATGGCACGAAGAGATCAGTTTGTGTGGGGATTAAATTTCATGATCTCCCGTGACATCAAAATAACTTTGGATCCGGGGACTACAACTTGTGCAAAAGTAGTGGACAAGGCCCATACAGCTAAGGGGTCCAAGGATCAGATATGGAGAGAGAGTGTTTCTAGGCACGATGCTCGGAGGATGGTGCCTCCTTTCACTAGATCTAGTTGGGGTAGTGGCCCCAGTAAGCAGAAGATAAAGGCCCCAAACTCTTTTGTTCCTCCTAGCTCGGATAGGAGAGCACGGGGTGCTTTCAATGGCCGTCAGGGCGGGGGAGACAACTGGAGGAGTTTCCCAGTGTGTCCTCGGAGCAGACAACGACATTAGGGAGAGTGCAGGATCAGGGCATGCTTTACTTGTGGGAGTATCAGTCACTTGAGGAAGGATTGCCCACAAGCCAAGAAGGAAGAGCTGAAGCAGAGCGAGAGTCTCACTTCTGCCATAGTATTTACCTTGACCCAGACTGAGGCTGAGGCTAGCCCCTCAGTCGTGACAGGTCCGATTTCTAGTGCTAGTTCTTCTTTTATTGCATTGATTGATTCGGGGGATACTCATTCATTTGTTTCGTCTAGAGTGATAGATCAGTTGTGCAGACCTAGTGATTTGTATGCTAGGGGATTTCAGACTTTGTTGCCAACTGGGGAACTGGTAGTCTCTAAGAGATGGGTTAGAGCATTTCCAGTAGAGATAGACAGTAGGGAGTTGTCTGTGGATCTGATTGAGCAAGCAATGGATGACTTTGATATGATTCTAAGGATGGATTGGTTATCAATGTATGGGGCGATGATTGACTGCAAGTGCAGAATGGTGACCTTTGAACCAGAAGGAGAGGTACCTTTTTGTATTCATGGGGACAGTGAGTGGTCCGCGAGTATTTATGATTTCGGCACTGAAGGCTAGAGACCTGATGCAGGAGGGTTATATAGGATTCCTAGCAAACATTGTGGATACCTCTAGAGTTGTGTCAATTGGGCTGAGTGAGATCAGACTGGTATATGAGTTTCTAGATTTGTTCCCTACAGACTTGTCAGGGTTGCCACCACACCGGGAGATTAAGTTCGTCATAGAATTGGCGCCAGGGGCGAAGCTAGTATCTAGGACACCTTATAGAATGGTTGCGGCAGAGTTGAGCAAATTGAAGATTCAGTTGCAAGAGTTATTGGATTTGGGATTCATTAGACTGAGTTTTTTCCCATGGGGTGCTCCAGTGTTGTTCGTCAAGAAGAAAGATGGTTCCTTAAGGATGTGCATTGACTACAGAGAGCTGAACAAGTTAACCATTAAGAACAAGTACCCACTACCTAGGATCGATGACTTGCTTGGCCAGCTATAGTGGAAGACGATGTTTTCTAAGATTGATCTTCGGTTAGGCTACAACCAGTTAAGGATTTAAGAGGAGGACATAACAAAGACCGCTTTCTGCACGAAGTATGGACATTATGAATTCCTTGCTATGTTCTTTGGATTAACCAACGCCCCAGTAGCCTTTATGGATTTGACGAATATGTTCTTCAAGGACTATTTGAGCAAGTTTGTGATCGTATTCATTGAGGACATACTGGTGTACTCTCAATCAGAGACAGAGCACGAGCATCATTTACGCTTGGTATTACAGTGGTTGAGGGAGCATAGGTTATATGCTAAGTTCAGCAAGTGTGAGTTTTGGCTACCACAAGTAACATTTCTGGGTAATGTTGTTAGTACCAAAAGTTAGGAGCTTTTTGGGATTGGCAGGGTACTATCGGCGGTTCGTCGAGGGATTCTCCACAATAGCCACACCATTGACCAAGTTGACGCGTAAGAAGACTTAGTATGTGTGGACAGATAGGTGTGAGAACAGTTTCAAGGAATTGAAGCGGCGACTGATCACCGCTCCAGTATTGAGTCCGTCGTTAGACAAGGAGAAGTTTGTAGTCTATTGTGATGCTTCCAAACAAGGTTTAGGGTGTGTCTTGATGCAGGCTGGAAAGGTAATAGCCTACGCATCGAGACAGCTGAAGGAGTATGAGCAGTGATATCCCACACATGATTTGGAATTGGCGGCGGTGGTATTTCAACTTAAGGTTTGGAGACATTATCTATATGGCGAGAAGTGTGAAATATACACCGACCATAAGAGTTTGAAGTACTTCTTTACTCAGAAGGATCTGAATATGTGCCAAAGACATTGGCTAGAATTGGTAAAGGACTACGATTGTGATATTCTTTATCATCCTGGGAAGGCCAATGTAGTGGCTGACACGTTGAGTCGAAAGGGCCCAGGACATTTGTTCAGTTAGAGGCAGATATCAAATAAGTTAGCAGAAGAGATGACTAGAACGGGTATAGAGTTGGTGGTTGGTCAGTTAGCAAACATCGCTCTTCAGTCTACGCTCCTTGAGATGATCATGGAGGCATAGAGGGAGGATCCCCAGTTGTGAGAGCAGAAAGAGAGCGCCTTAGCTGGAGCGGCTAAAGACTTTTCTATTTCAGATATGGGATTACTAAAGTACAAAGGTTAGATTTGCGTTCCAATGGATTCGGATTTTCGAAGAGAAATTCTGGATGGGTCTCATACCACTTCCTATTCTTTACATCTCGGTACGACGAAGATACACCAAAATTTGAGAACTCTGTATTGCTAGCCAGGAATGAAGAGGGATGTGGTGGATTATGTGGCAAACTGCTTAACTTGTTAGTAGGTAAAGGTTGAACATCAGAGGCCAGCGAGGTTGTTGCAGCCTCTAGGGATTCCAGAGTGGAAATGGGAGAATATCACCGTGGACTTCATGGTTGGATTACCGAATACGGTGGTACAACATGATTCTGTGTGGGTGATTGTGGATAGGTATACCAAATCCGCCACTTTTTCTTTGAGAGGACGATTCAGATACTGGAGGATATGTTACGAGCCTGTGTATTGGATTTTGGGGGATCATTGAGTAAGTATCTCCCCTTAATTGAGTTTTCATACAATAACAGTTATCAGGCGACCATCGGAGTGGCTCTGTATAAGATGTTATATGGGAGGAAGTGTAGATCATCCATCCATTGGTGGGTGAGAAGAGATATCTAGGTCCTGAGGTTGTTCAAAGGACCAATGAGGCGATCGAAAAGATTAGAGCTTGAATGCTCGCCTCCCAGAGTCAGTGGAAGAGTTACTCAGACTTAAGATGCAGGAGCATAGAGTTTCAAGTCATTAACCAGGTGTTTCTTAGAGTTTCTCCCTTGAGAGGGATGGAACGGTTTGGTGTGCGGGGCAAGCTGAGCCCTAGGCTTGTTGGCCCCTTTGAGATTCTGGAACGGGTTGGAGAGGTAGCTTACAGATTGGCGATGCCTCCAGTTCTATTAGGGGTTCACAATGTGTTTCATGTATCCAAGCTCCGGAAGTATGTATCAGATTCTACGCATGTGCTGAGTTATGAGAACTTGGAGCTGGATCAGGATTTATCGTATGAGGAGAAGCTGGTTCAGATTCTCAACCGAAAGGATAAAGTCTTGCAGAGAAAGACCAATGCCTTAGTAAAAGTGTTGTGGAGGAACAACAAGGATGAGGAGTCGACGTGGGAACTTGAATCAGATATGCGGGAGCAGTATCCCGAGTTATTCAGGTAATTTCGAGGACGAAATTTCTGTAAGGAGGGAATAGTTGTAGGTCCCAAATTTGCTAATAAGGCTTAGGGCCTTGATTAGCGTGCCTGGAGGGCATAATTGATTTAATTTTGTTAATAAATGAATTTGATGATTATATGATTAGAAATGCATGTGTTAGGTGAATTAAATATGCATGTGGGCCCCATTTGGCTATTAGGGGCGTATCTGTAATTGTAGTCCGTTGAGGGCATAAATGTAATATTTGTGTATATTTTGTTTGATACCACAAGAGAGTGGTTATATATTTGTGATGTACGATCTGAGACGGCCCTAGGGAGCAGTTTAGCTAGAAAGTCACAACGGGGTCAAATACTCAGCTTAGGAGGAGCCTAGGGGTATTTTGGGAACGTAATATGGGTTCGGGATTTATCGAGTAACGGGTAGTAATTTAGTGATTATTTTGACATGTCAGGATTCGACGGGGGTTTATTGGAACGCTCAAGGAATTAGCAGGATTTGGCAAATGACAGAATTTCCCTTGGTGCCACTTGAAGATTTAGATCAGCTTAAGGGGTATTTTGGACTTTTTGCAAGGGATAGTCTTAGACTCTTTTAGTTGTTAGGACTCTAGAGGGGGTTAGAAGGAAAAAAAAACATAAGGAATTTCAGCAATTGCACTCTCTCTCTCAACCTATTGAGGACATAGATGATCTTTGGAATTTTGGAGGGAAAACTCAAAAACTAAAGCTTGGAACTTGGGGAAAATAATCTTAGGGTGCTGGAGAGCTGGACTAAGATCTAAATCTTCATCGAGGTAAGGTTAGTTGCATGTTTTGAGGATCAATTCTATTAAGAATGAACTTAGTGGAGTTTTGAACTTGATTTTGAATTTTGTTTGAAATGGGTTGGGTTAGTTAGTTTTTGAGGTACTAGCAGTACTTAAGGGGTAGTAGAATGATTATGGGACTCAACTCTGACTTTGGGGTATGTTTAGAATGTTTTTTAGGGAGGTTAGCTCGTGAAAATGCATGGGAAATCTGGGTTTGGAGGCTCAAGCCGCGGCCCGTGTCCGTCAGCAGAGAGGCATTTTGCCTCTGACTTGAGTGCGTCGCGGGCCTTAAGGGGATAGGTCGCGGCTCAAATGCAAAATATTGTTTGTATGAAGGTTTTTAGCTCGAGAACCCAAATGATAAGGCTCGGGAAGGATTTTACCACCCGGTTTGGTAGAATCCAAGGTCCCGGAGGCTAGAATTATATTTCGAAGTTATTTATTAGATTAGAACTTGATGGATGGCTATTTTGAATATGTTGTGACTAGGTTTTCAATGAGGCTTGGGTTAGAGGACTGTGCTCGGGATTGCGGTGCTCAGGAAGCTTGGGACACAGGTAAGAAAACTATTGTACCCGTAGAGCAGGGTGTGGCCCTATTGTTTGTATTGCAAGGCGTGGCCCTATTGAATGAATTTCAAGGCGTACCCCTATTGTTTAATTTTAGTATATGTTTAAATAATTGTTGATACTATGTAATTTATATTTGTGAGTGAACAGCGAAGGTCGGGAACGGTGAAGGCCAGGAATGGCGAAGGCCGAGAACGGCAGGAGGCCGAGTACAGCAAGGGGTTGGGATCAACGTTGAGCACGCGGTGTAACCACCCAAATTTACTAATGAGGTTTAAGGGCCTTGATTAGTGTGCCGGGAGGGCATAATCGGAACATATGTGATTTAATGATTTAAAGCATGTTATATGACTATTTGAATATTTGAGATGCATGACTATGTGTATTAGTATGCATGTAGGCTCTGATTAGGGTAGGAAGGGTATAATTGTAATTTTGGCCCATTGAGGGCATAACTATGTATATATGTGATAATTGTGGAGACCACATTATTATGTGGATATACCTGTGATCTGTGAGTCAAGACGATCCTAGTGAGCGAGTTAGCAAAAAGTCACGGTGGGGATTTATACCCGGCTCGGGGCGAGCCTGGGGGTATAAATGGGAATTTAGTGAATATATTGGCAATTATTTGGTATTGAGGAATATAATTGGAGATTAGTTAGGTATCGGGAATTAAGTGGAAAATATTAGAGACATTCGAGGAATTAGCGGGAATTGGAGTGAAATGACCAAAACGCCCTAGATGCACTTAAAGGTTTAAAATTAAAAGGGAGGGCATTATGGTCATTTGGCTTGTAAGAGATAAGTATGTTGAGGCTTTATACTTAGTGGGAATTGTAGAAAAAGGTAGAAGGCCGAGGAAAGAAAGAAAAGGAAGGAAAATAGAGCAGTTTTCTTAGGGTTGGTTGGTGATTCTCTCACCGTTTCTGATACGAACCACACCAACGATTGTGGTGAAACCCGACACCAAATATGGCAGCACCAAGAACACACGAAATGGGAATGAAGAACCGCGACCCAATGCTTAGCCAAGCACGAACCTTGGTATGAGGAAGACGCCACAAACAGGGATGGGAATCCGTTTGATAAGTCGGATTGAACGCCACAAGGAATACCCTTGATAAGTTTGAATAGTCTCTTCAAGAACTCAAGAAGAAAACCTCTCAATTTTCATTTCATCAAAATCTGCCTTTCCCAAACGTTTACAAGGCCTAATATAGCCAAAAATTACATCAAGACAAGCCCCTTTGTCTTCCTAATGAAACCGAAAATTAAAGACAACCCCTTTGTCTTCCTAATGAAAACCGAAAATTAAAGACAAAGAAAGACTATTGGACTCACACAAGTCAAGTGTTTGACTTTTCACAAAATAAACAAAGACTAAATAAAAAAAAACGTGATTAAAATAAAAAAATACAAGACGACAAAATGTAATAAGACTCATCAAGCTCCTAAACTAAGTCTACTTTGATGAGTAGGACAAGTCTTTGTTCTCCTTTAGTGTTGACCACGGTCTCCTCTTGTTTTAGGACTCTGTGGACTAGGCTGTTAAGTTCTTCTTTGAATCTCTTGGCTCGTGCCCTCGTCACCGGACCAACTGGAACTTGACTTGGATCTTTAGTCTTGGTGTCCTCATCATTTTCTCTTCAATTTTCTTGGAGCAAAACTCAGAAGGGAGCTAGGTTAGGCTGAGCAACAAGAGTATTGAGCTAAACTTGAAAGGTTGGCAAGGGATTAGCAAGAACACATCAATATTTGAGGTAAGCCTTTAGAGTTTTCAGTTTCTGGTTTGGTTAGTTTAAACTATGGTGTCTAAGCTGAGTTGATGGGAACTTTAAGGGAATTCAAGCCAAGGAATTGAGGAGGAACAAGCTAAGGAGGTCAAGAAGTTAACTTGAAATCAAATTTCCATCAAAGGTAAGAATTCTGAACTTTAAACTTTGAAGTTTTTACTGTGTTTTGCTGAATTCTGAAGTTTAGGAGTGACTGTGGTGAATTTTGGGATTAGAGGCGCATGTTTTTAGATTTTATGTGGTTATGATGCTTGGGATGAGTTAGACATGTTAGTGAGCTTGATTTTGAGTTTGGTGAAGGTTTGGAGAAGTTTTGGTTAAGTTTGGCTCGGGGAAATCGCAGGAAGGGAAAATGTGGTGTCGGCAGTCTGTGACTAGCGCTACAGCACTAGCCTTTGGGCGCTGTAGTGCTAGGCCAAGCTTGCTGAAGGCATTTTGGTTCTGTTTGTAGCGCTGTAGCACCCTCCAATGAGCACTGTAGCGCTACCTTGTCTTCAGAAAGGGATTTTAGGGTTATTTTCAAGGGTTTTTGACCAAGGGTTCGGGGTTCGATTCCACCACCCTGTTTGGTGGAATTAGGATTTCCCGGGGGCTTGGGATTGGTCTCGAGGCTAGGTTTTGGACTTGAAGATTGGTGATGACTTCGGCCTATGATTGTGTTTAGGTTCGCGCTAGGGCTCGGGAAGGATTGTGCTTAAAGGATCACAGTGAACAAAGCCAGAAAATCTAAAGGTAAGAAAACTGCACCCGGTTATATGTTTGTGATGGGACTAAGAGCTCCCGATATCTGTATAATGTCAATGATGGTATTATGCCATGGGACATGTGATAACGGCCTAAGGGTGCCGTACACATTATTTGCGCACAGGGCGCGGCTTGGCCACTGGTAGCCGAGGACAGCTTAATATTCACTGAGCTCGGTTTAAGCGGGCCGGAGTCAGTGGGATAACGGAGGGTGCGGCCTGAGAGCGCTAACCTTAGTTATCATTCGTGAATTGATGTATGATATGAGTTGATATGTTTGGTATGCTGAATACTTGGTTATTCTGAATGTTTAAATGGTTGAGAACATGTTTATGGAATAAGTGATATTGAATTATCTGTTGATTGCTTATGCTCTGTTGTTGTGTTTTCTTGCTGGGCCTTGGCTCACGGGTGCTACTTGGTGCAGGTAAAGGTAAAAGCAAGTTAGACCAGTTCTGAGGTGGAGAGCTACGGGGTTGAATGTACATAGCCAGCTATTCGATCGCCATGGCCAAGGAGTGGATCAGGACAGAGATTGCCTAATTGTCTGTTTTGCCTTAATATGGCTAGTACTGTATTTAGTTCTTGAATCTTTTGTAAATGGTTTTAATCTTAATATTTTTGGTATCCCGTGTAAACAGGAAATGTTTCTTTATAAGAAATGTGACTTTTGAGACCAAAACATTTTAACCCTAGTTCCATTATAATTTCATAAACACGTTCTTGATTAAATGACTTGATTAGCAAGTCTGGCACTTTTATAAACACACAGTGTAACGGTCTTGGCTATCCAGGGCGTTACACGTGAAGTGCAGGTCGTTAGGGCGAGACCCTCCTAGGATGCTGGAGTCATCCTCTAAGTGAGGACTGCGAACCCAGGGCCTTGTAAAGCGCTTGGGACGACGATGGTCGCTATGTGTTTTGCCTGTTGCCTGTTTTGTTTTATATGTGGATTACTATGCATATGTTAATTGTTTTGTGTTGAGTTTTCTTGATCGGCTTCGGCTCACAGGTGCTCTATTGTGCAGGTAAGGGCAAGGGAAAGGTCGACCAACCATGAGTACGGAGAGCGTGGAGCGACAGGTACATGTTCGACCTGCCTGGCCGCCACGGCCATAGTTATTTTGGGATAATGTAATGTATTTGGTTGATTTTTCGCTTAGTTCGTCCTTAAATGTATTTTGAGATGTAAAGTATTTTTTCCGAACAGTATTTTGGGATCCCAAATGTATAATTCTTTACGTTTTCAATGAGTGACCACATTTTTATGTCAAATGCCTTTAAATTAATTTTATCATAGTTTAGCTACACTTTTAACCTAAAACCTCGAATAGCAAGCTAATGACACATTTTTAACTCACTTAGTAACGGCTCTAAGGAAGTAGGGTGTTACAATAATGGCGAGGCCATAACACGGATGCGATATCCGCCATAGTGGCGGGGCCATTTGGAATATGCGATATCCATCTACTCTGCATGAGTCGAATATTGTTTGAAAATCTATGTGAACTAGTTGTGGTTATAGAGTATGCAATACATGTTAATGTTTATGTGGATATTTTTATGATTTGTTTGTGTTTTCTTGTTGAGCCTTGGCTCACGGGTGCTTCGTTGTGCAGGTAAGGGCAAAGGAAAGCTAGACAACCATGAGTTGGAGAGATGTAGGGGCAACGTGTACATACTCAGCCTGCTCGGCCGCCACGGTCAATATATTTTGAGGAGCAGGGGTCATTAGTTGAGATTTTCCGCTTAGGTCGGCTAAGTTTGTAATTTTTATAAACCTGTATTTTATTTAGAAACTTTTGGGATCCCTTGTCATTATTCAACCTCTTTTTAATGAGAAGTTCAACTTATTAACCAAAATTTTTAATACCTAAATTGCCGCTTAACCTTAAGTACAGTCCAAATGACTTGCTTAACGAGTTAAACACTATTTTTAACACACACTGTAATGGTCCTAGATTAGTAGGGTGTTACAACTTGGTATCAAGGTACCAAGGTTTATTAGTTTCTGAAGATTGGCTGGGCATGTACACTCGCCGCTAGAGATAAGCTCGACTTAGGGTTTGGTAACCAATGATATGATTATGTGCTTAATTGCTTAAATGAAGTATATATGTCTTATTTGCATGCTTGATTTGGGAGCATGAGTTATACTGATAGGGTCTGGCCCTTGACTGCTAGGTGAATATTAGAATATATGCTTGTTAATGTTGTTGATGCATGTGAAATGTCAACTAGCATGATGGTTATGAGTGTTGCTTATTGTTCGATTGTGAACTGTGGGGCAGCATCTGGAATCTATTATCATTGCATGATGAGTTGAGTCATTGATTGCAGATATAATTGGAGAGTTATGCCTCCAAGGTGATCAAACAGACTAGTTGGCGCTGAAATACGAGCTAGAGATGCTAACCAGAGTCAGATTCCTCCACCAACTCTTGAGAACTAGCAGCAGATGTTTAATGAAATGTGAGTCAGACTGTAAAGATAGGAAGATGAGATTAGACTTCTGAGATAGCAGGTTCTATCAGGGAACGTTGCACCAATTCTGCCACCTGCGGTGGTACAAGTTCTGGGACAACCAAAAGTTCAGAACAAATGGGAGCCTCTTTAGGAGCGATTCAGGAAGCAGTACCCTCCTACTTTTGAGGGAGGGCTGAACCCACTACGAGCTGAGCAGTGGATGAGTATGACCACCACCTTCCTAGACTTTATGAGGGTGGTAGATAATGAAAGAGTGGCTTGTGCCACAATTTTCCTACCTCGACATGAGGAACTGGGATGGCAATCGGAGGAACTGCCTGGATAACTTGGGGAATTATGAAATCAATCACTCGGGGAGCTAGGGGAGGAGTATCCTTAATCGTTACCATTGAAGCTTGTAATTGCAAGGATGTGGTCTCCTTGACCTGGGCCTGAGTTCCCGTTGAAGATCTAGCCTCGGAGGCAGCCTTCTTCAAGACATGTTGCTTCTTAATGACAGGACCCAAACTGGCCTTAAAGGCACTGCTACCCCTGATTCGGAACAACCTTGGTTATTATTACTCTGCCCACCTTTAGCAGTATTTTTCCTACGCACTAATGGGTGCAACCTCCTCCTCTTCCTAGACCTCCTTATCGACTGGAGGTGGCCTCTTGAGAGGACCTCGAGGCTTGATGGCCAGGGTTTGATCTTCCCAGATCAACTTGTAGGCCACCATGGTGGTATCATTCACCACCACCTTGCACTCTTTCTCCTCACTATTATGTTGATATGTGAATTTGATGAGTATGTGATTAGAAATGCATATTTAGGTGAATTAAATATGCAGGTGGGCCCCATTAGGTTATTAGGGACATGTCTGTAATTTTAGCACACTGAGGGCATAAATGTAATATTTGTGTATACTATGATTGACACCACGTGTGAGTGGTGATATATTTGAGTTTGACGATCCGAGACAGTCCTAGGTAGAGATTTAGCTAGAAAGTCACAACGAGGTCAAATACCCGTCTCGAGAGGAGCTTAGGGGTATTTTGGGAATATTATATGTGTTTGGGAATTATTGAGTAATGGGTAGTAATTTAGTAATGTTTGAGACATGTTGGGATTAAACGGGGATTTATAGGAATACTCGGGGACTTAACGGGATTCGGTAAATGACTAAATTGACCTTGGGATTACTTAAGGGTTAAGATAGGTTTTAGGGGCAAAAGGGTAATTTGGCCTTAAGGATAGATAGACCTGGCTAAGGTAAAGTCCTTCATGTTTTTCACTTAAGCATATACTAGAATTTTCTTTTGGAAGCTCTAGTGGAAAGCAGAAGCTAAGAAAAGAAGGAGAAGAAGAGCTAATCTTCTTTGGTGTCAAGGAAGGAACTCAAGGCTTGATCTTGGGGGGCTTGTGGCTTGGAACTCGGGGGCGCAATTCAGAGATTTAACTAGGTTCAAAGGTAAGCTGTAAAACTTGATGATCAACTGAATTCTACTGAGTTTTGGTTAGGAATACAAGTTTATGCATGTGAGCTAAGTTGTGAACTGCTCTTGGTTATCTGGGTGAGTCTTGGGATTAGTTTTTGTTGTGTTTTGCTGCCGGGATCACTCTAGAACTGTCGTTGTGATTGAATTGAATTGTTAGTTGGGTTTTGGGGTAAATTGGCTTGGTTTTAGTTGTGAAAATTGGGGATTTTTCTCAGTTCGAAGGGTCGGGTCACGGCATTGTTTTTGGTGAGCCGCGGTCCTCTAAAACTCTTGGGAGGCCAGGAAAAGGGGCGGGTCGTGACACCCTATAGGATGGGCTGCGGCGCGCATAGGCTAAATTTGGGGGTTCGGTTTCTGGTTGAGGCAGGCCGCGGCATTGGGCCTTGGGGCCGCGACGCTTAGTGAGTTTTTGGACCCTGAAAGGGTTTTAGGCTCGAGAATCCAAAAGTTTAGGCTCAGGATGAATTTTATCACCTGCATTGATAGAATTCAAGGTCTCGAAGATTAGAATTATAACCCAAAGTTATTTAATGGATTAGAACTTGATGGATGGATGTTGTTGATATGTTGTGACTAGGCTTTCAGCGAGGCTCGGAATAGGGGACTGTGCTCTGGATATCGGTGCTCAGAAGCTTGGGACATAGGTAAGAAAACTGTTGTACCCGTAGAGCAGGGCATGGCCCTATAATTGGTAAAGTGCCTGGGACGACATGGCCGTTATGTGTTTAGCCTGTTGGCAGCTTTGTTGTATGTTAATTGATAGTTATGCATATGTTGATTGCTTGTGTGAGTGTTCTTGCTGGGCTTCGGCTCAGGAGTGCTCTATGGTGTAGGTCAGGGCAAGGGAAAGGTCGACCAACCATGAGTATGGAGAGCATGAAGCGACGTGTACATGTTCGGCCTGCCTGACGGCCACAGCCAGAGGTATTTTTGGGAGATTATGTGTATTAAACCTAATTTTGTCGTTTAGTCGAATTAAATCATATTTTGAGTTGTAAATATTTCTAAACAGTATTTTGGGATCCCAAATGTATAACACTTTATAATTTTTAATGAATGATTACATTTTCAAATTATGTGACTTTTATTACAGTTTAGCTACACTTTTAATCTAAAACCTCGATTAGCGAGTTAATTGCACATTTTAAACTCACTTAGTAACGGCTCTAAGGATGTAGGCCGTTAAAAATTTGTATCAGAGCGAGCCAAGGTTTATGGTTCCTGGAGATTGACCGAACATGTACGCTTGCTGTCAGTGACAAGCTCGACTCAGGGTTGGTTGGTAATGATTGAATTATATATGTTTGATTATGTTTTTAGGTGCCCTGTTTGCCTGGTTATTTTATATAGAGCATGATGAATGTGTTGACATATGCATGATGCTAGGGCATGGCCCCCTTGAGTGTTGTATGTTATCTGTGTTATGTGGACTGTTGTTTATGGATGGTTGATGTGAATTGGGAGGTAGTTTTGGATGTTGTTATCATGCCTGATGAGCGGCGTCGTTGATTGCAAGCATATTGTTGAGATGTCTCGACAATCAGCTAGAATCCGCGGCAGTAAGGTCGAGGATGACAACCAAGGTCAGGACCCTCCACCATCCCCACAGAATTGGCAATATATGTTTTCCAAAATGGAAGCCATACTGCATCGAACAGAGGAAGAACTTCGACAGCTGAGGCAATAGGCCCCTCCTCAAAGCACTGGGTTGCCAGCCAATTCTGGTTCAGTCTGTTATGGAGAATAGGTGGGAACCTTTGTACGATAGGTTCAGGAAGCAGCATCCTCGAGGGTCGACCAGACCCACTGCGGGCAGAGCAGTGGATAAATATGATTTCCTCCATTCTGGATTTTATGAGGGTGGTAGGAAACGAGAGGGTAGCTTGTGCCAGCTATATGTTCAGAGAGGATGCCCGCATCTGGTGGGATGTAGTGGCTCAAAGAAGAAATGTTGCCGTTATGACTTGGGAAGAGTTCAGAAACATCTTTAATGAGAAATATTACAGTGTCGTAGTTCGAGCTGCAAAGGTTGACGAGTTTATCAACCTGACTCAGAACCTATTGACAGTTACTGAGTATGCCTTGAGATTTGATCGGTTGGCAAAGTTTGCACCAGATTTGGTGCCGACTGATGCGGCACGAAGGGATAGGTTTGTGCGGGGATTGAATTTCATGATCGCCCATGATGTTAAGATTACTTTGGATCTAGAGACTACTACATATGCTCAGGTAGTGGACAAGGCCCTTATAGCTGAGGGGGCATGTAACGCCCTGGTTACTCCAAGATCGTTACTGTGAACTTTGAACCGTGCTTAACTCGCTAATCGAGTTCTTTGGTTATATACGTGCATCTAGGTGTTATTAATAGGTTAAGGTGGAAAACCAATCAAAAGGAAATGATATATTTTATTTACAACATAAAACTGTTCGTGGGCCCATAAAAACATTTACTAGTTATTTACAATCCAAAACGGTCATTACAGTTAAAAATTTACAACCTGCCGACCTAAGCGGCAAAAATAGGGTTAACCCCTAGTCCCTCTGAGAAACTCCTTGGCCGAGGTGGTCAAGCGGCCGCATATGTACACATCACCACGTAAGCTCTCCACTCAAGGCTGGGTGAGCTTTTCTTTCCCTTTACCTGCACCACATAGCACCCATGAGCCAAAGCCCAACAAGAAAACTCAATACTGTATGAATATAATATCAAATGATGATCATAATAATCATCCAGGACTTATAGCCCTAAATAGAGGAGTGATAGTTGTAAAAGTCACTAATGTGGGTTCCATACCCTTTACAAATAAGTGATCAAGTCACTAGGTTAAACAAGATAAGTGACTGATGATCAAGTCACCAATGTAAACCAACTGAGAGACCATGGAGTCACTAATGTGGGTTCCATACCCTTAGCCATGTGATGATGGAGTCACCTGGGCCTTCTGGCCCTAGCTCTGAGTAACTAATCATGGAACTAGGCAAGCGCTTTTAGATTTCATCGAACTTGGGGTCGGTCCGGCATTAATGCTCATGATGAGTCATTCAATGCAGATGTCGATTAGATCTAATCTTTTATCGGCTCTGCGTTCATGATGCCTATGCCGCTCCTGACTCATAGGTCGTTAACATACGACCAGTGCTCAAAACTACTGTCGAACTTGACTAGTATGTCACAGCTTCGCAGCTAATTCTGACACCATTGTCGATTCTGAATAGTAAGTCAGTGCCATTCACAAGTAAGCAAGATTTGCTAAGCATTTGATATGCAATCAATGTCCACATTTAAACACTCAACATGCCTCATGAATAACCATGCATGTCACATATAGGGTGCAGTTTTCTTACCTCTGGTTCGAGCGAGATTAGTAAAAGAACGACCCTTGAGAATGATCTGTCTTTTAGTTCCTTAGCGGTCACCTAGTCATAACCAATTGGAATCCATCAATAAAGTAAATCAATAAAAAGTTCATAATCTAAAACCTCACTCTTGGGATCAATCCCGCGCTCTCGAGACTCCCAATCCACCCAAACGGGGTAGTGGAACCAATCCCCGAGCCCTAAAAATAGGACTCGCTCAAACTGACCTAGCGTTGGGGCGCTGCTAGGTAGCGCTGGAGCGCTGCCCCAAGTCAGAGAGACCCACCTCCCTACTCTGCCTAGCGCTGGGGCGCCACCTACAGACCAGATTTTTCTCGTCTTCTCCCCTGCGACTTCCCCTGAAAACCATGCTTCCAAACCAACCCCAAACATCATTCAACACATGGCATTTAATCCCAAAACTTCATCCATACCACAACCTCATCAATACCCAAGTAAACTTTCTCAAAAACTTCCATTGATTCCCAACTAATCACTTCAAATTTCTCAATTGAAAAATACTAGAAAAACAAAGTATAACTAAAGTTTCATGGCTGAATTCTTACCTTAACCTTGAATTGAGTCCTCTTCAATGGACAAACTAAAGTTATAAACTCCAAACTTTGATTCCCTAGCTTGGTTCTTCAAATAGGGTTCAAAAATTGAAAAAGAAAAGAAAGAAGAATGATGAACGGATGAAGAAGGAGAGGTGCTCTAATGAGGACACCAGACTAAAGATCCAAGTATAGTTCCAGTTGGTCCGGTGACGAGGGCGCGAGCCAAAAGACTCAGTTTAGGAGCTTGATCAATATTTAGCCTCTTGTAATGAGTCTTATTGTATTTTGTCATCTTGTCTTTTTATTTTTAATCACGTTTTTTATTTAGTCTTTGTTTATTTTGTGAAAAGTCAAACATTTGACTTGTGAGAGTCCAATAGTCCTTTTGTCTTTAATTTTCAGTTTTCATTAGGAAGACAAAGGGTTGTCTTTAATTTTCGGTTTTCATTAGGAAGACAAAGGGGTTGTCTTTAATTTTTGGTTTTCATTAGGAAGACAAAGGGGCTTGTTTGATGTAATTTTTCGGCTATATTAGGCCTTGTAAACATTTGGGAAAGGCAGATTTTGATGAAATGAAAATTGAGAGGTTTTCTTCTTGAGTTCTTGAAGAGACTATTCGAACTTATCAAGGGTATTCCTTGTGGCGTTCAATCCGACTTATCAAACGGATTCCCATCCCCGTTTGTGGCGTCTTCCTCATACCAAGGTTCGTGCTTGGCTAAGCATTGGGTCGCGGTTCTTCATTCCCATTTCGTGTGTTCTTGGTGGCTGCCATATTTGGTGTCGGGTTTCACCACAATCGTTGGTGTGGTTCGTATCATGCTCTGCTTTGATAATCTTCTACAACCCAAATGGTTAATATATATATCTTATGGGTGAAAATACTATTTTTCCCCTAGGTCATTTAAACTCTTCTAATGGCTCCCAAGGGTAAATCTGTCCTTTCCCGCCTATTTCATTAATCAAACTTAACACCCTTAATTCCCGTTATTCTCGATATTCTCAAATACCAATAATTCATATCCTGTTACCCTTTAATTCTTGGCAACGCTCTAATCACCAAATTACCCCAAGACTCACCCTGAACCTCGAATTACTCCCATTATGACTAAACCGCTAGTTTTCACTCAAAATCGTCTCATGCCGAATGGCTCGAAAAAATCCACATTATAATGTGGCCTCAACAATAATTCACCAACATGCATACAAATATCCTCAACAGGAAAAATTACCAAAATGCCTCTATGATGAAATGTGGACCCACATGCATGTATTTAACATCATATTATAATATAATTAACATAAACATGCATATAATAATTTAATGGCATAATAAATCAATTATGGCCTTCCCAGCCTACTAATCAAACCATTAAACCGCATTTAGGGATTTTAGGGCATTACAGGGCCGAGGATCAGATTTGGAGAAAGGGCGCTGCTAGGCATGATGCCAAGAGGACGGTGCCTCCTTTTACTGGATCCAGTCGGGGTAATGGCCCCAGTGAGAAAAAGAGGAAGGCCCCAGATTCTTTCATTCCTCCTAGTTCGGATAGGAGGGCACAGGGTGCTTTTAGTGTCCATCACGGTGGAGGTGACAACTGGAGGAGTTTTCCAGTGTGTTCTCGGTGGTGATGAAGACATCAGGGAGAGTGCAGGATCAGTGTCTGCTTTATCTGTGGGAGTGTCAACCACTTGAAGAAAGACTGCTCACAAGCCAGGAAAGAGGAGTTGAAGCAGAGCGACCGTCTCGCTCCTGCCAGAGTATTCACCTTGACTCAGACTAAGGCTGAGGCTAGCCCGTAGGTTGTGACAGGTCAGATTTCTAGTGCTGGTTCTTCTTATACTGAATTGATTGATTCGAGAGCTACTCATTCATTTGTGTCTGCTAGAGTGATAGATCAGCTATGTAGACCTAGTGATTTGTATGCTAGGGGTTTTCAAACTTTGTTGCTAACTGAGGAACTGGTAGTCTCTAGGAGATGGGTTAGAGCATTGCCAGTAGAGATAGACGGTAGGGAGTTGTCTGTTGATCTGATTGAGTTAGGGGTGGATGACTTCGATATGATCCTAGGGATGGATTGGTTATCGAAGTATGGAGCGACGATTGAATGCAAGCGTAGAATGGTGACTTTTGAACTAGAAGGGGAGGTACCCTTTGTATTTGTGGGGACAGTTAGTGGTCCGCGAGTACCTGTGATTTCAGCACTGAAGGCTAGAGACCTGATGCAGGAAGGTTGCATAGGATTCCTAGTGAACATTGTGGATACCTCTAGGTTTGTTTTGATTGGAAAGAGTGAGACCAGATTGGCATGTGAGTTTCCAAATTTATTTCCATCAGATTTGCCAGGGTTGCCACCACAACGGGAGATCGAGTTTTTGTGGGGACAGTTAGTGGACCGCGAGTACCAATGATTTCAGCATTGAAGGCTAGAGACCTGATGCAGGAAGGTTGCATGGGATTCCTAGCGAGCGTTGTAGATTCCTCTAGGGTGGTGTCAGTTGGACCGGGTGAGACTAGATTGGTGTGTGAGTTTTCAGATTTGTTTCCGGCAGATTTGCCAGGGTTGCCGCCGCAGCGGGAGATTGACTTTGTTATAGAGTTGGTACCAAGAGCGGAGCCAGTATCTAGGACACCTTACAAAATGGCTCCAGCGGAGTTAAAGGAATTGAAGATTCAATTGCAAGAGTTACTTGATTTGGGGTTCATCAGACCGAGTTTCTCGCCATGGGGTGCTCCAGTGTTGTTTGTCAAGAAGAAGGATGGATCTCTTAGGATGTGTATTGATTACATGGAGCTGAATAAGTTAACCATTAAGAACAAGTATCCACTGCCTAGGATCGATGATTTATTTGATCAGTTACAGGGAAGAACAGTGTTTTCCAAGATAGACCTCCAATCAGGTTACCATCAATTAAGGATTAAAGAGGAGGACATACCAAAGACTGCTTTCCGAACGAGGTATGGACATTATGAATTCCTGGCTATGTCCTTTGGATTAACCAATGCCCCAGCAGCCTTTATGGACATGATGAATAGGGTTTTCAAGGATTATTTGGATAAGTTTGTGATTGCTTTCATCGATGATATCCTGGTGTATTCTCAGTTAGAGACAAAGCACGAGCAGCATCAGCGGTTGGTTCTACAGCGGTTGAGGGAGCATAAGTTATATGCTAAGTTCAGTAAGTGTGAGTTTTGGTTACCACAAGTTACATTTCTGGGTCATATCATCAGTAAGGAGGGGATTCTGGTTGACCCAAGTAAGATTGAGGCGGTCAGAGATTGGCCTACCGAGCAATGTTCCTGAAGTGAGAAGCTTTTTGGGTTTAGCGGGGTATTACCGGCGGTTCGTTGAGGGGTTCTCCAAAATAGCTACGCCTTTGACAGAATTGACAAAGAAGAAGACAAGGTATGTCTGGACAGACAGATGTGAGAACAGTTTAAAGGAGTTGAAGCGGCGATTGATCACCGCGCCAGTGTTAAGTTTGCCGACAGATAATGAAAAGTTTGTGGTTTATTGTGATGCGTCCAGACAGGGTTTGGGGTGTGTGCTAATGCAAGCTGGTAAGGTGATAGCCTATGCATCGAGACAGTTAAAGGAGTATGAGCAGAGATATCCCACGCATGATTTGGAGTTGGCAGCGGTGGTGTTCGCACTTAAGATTTGGAGACATTATCTCTATGGTGAGAAGTGCGAGATATACACCGACCATAAGAGCCTGAAGTATTTCTTTACTCAGAAGGACCTGAATATGCGCCAAAGACGGTGGCTGGAGTTGGTTAAGGATTATGATTGTGATATCCTATACCATCTTGGGAAGGCTAATGTAGTGGCCGATGCATTGAGTCGAAGAGGCCCAGGACAGTTGTTTAGTTCGAGACAAATATCTGATAAGCTAGCTGAGGAGATGACCAGAGAAGGTATAGAGTTGGTGGTTGGTCAGTTGGCCAACATCACTCTTCAATCTACACCCCTTGAGAGGATCAAGGAGGCGCAGGGGAGAGATTCTCAGTTGAGAGATCACAAAGAGAATGTCTTAGTCGGAGCGACTAAGGACTTTTCTATTTCAGAGATGGGATTACTGAAGTACAAGGGTCGGATCTGCGTTCTTATGGATTCTGATATCCGGCGGGAGATCTTAGATGAATCGCATACCACTCCCTATTCTTTGCACCCAGGTACAACGAAGATGTACCAGGATTTGAGAGTTTTGTATTGGTGGTCGGGCATGAAGAGGGATGTGGTGGATTATGTGACTAAGTGCTTAACTTGTCAGCAGGTCAAGGCTGAGCATCAGAGGCCAGCGGGGGCTTCAGACTCTGGGGATTCTAGAATGGAAGTGGGAAGATATCACCATGGACTTCGTGGTTGGTTTGTCGAGGACCGTGGGACAGCATGACTCGGTGTGGGTGATTGTGGATAAGTATACCAAGTCCGCCCACTTTTTTCCTGTTAGGATGATTTATACTGTGGAGCAGTATGCTGAGTTATATGTGAAGGAGATTGTTCGACTTCATGGGGCTCCGAGGTCGATAGTATCCGACAGAGACCCCACCTTCACTTCCAAGTTCTAGGATAGTCTGCAGAAGGCTATGGGCACGCAATTACGGTTTAGTACCGATTATCATCCTCAGACAGATGGACAGTCTGAGAGGACAATTCAGATATTGGAGGACATGTTGCAAGCTTGTGTGCTAGATTTTGGGGGATCATGGAGTAAGTATCTCCCTTTGATCGAGTTCTCGTATAACAACAGTTATCAGGCGACCATCGGCGTGGCTCCGTATGAGATGCTTTATGGAAGGAAGTGTAGATCACCTATCCATTGGGATGAGACAAGTGAGAGGAGATATCTGGGTCCATAAATGGTTTAGAGGACCAATGAGGCGATTGAGAATATTAGAGCGCGAATGCTCGCCTCCTAGAGTCGACAGAAAAGTTATAAAGACCTGAAACGCAGGAGCGTGGAATTTCAGGTTGGTGATCATGTGTTTCTTAGGGTTTCACCTTTGAGGGGAGTGAAACGGTTTGGCGTTCGGGGAAAGCTAAGCCCTAGGTTTGTTGGCCCCTTCGAGATTCTGGAACGGGTTGGAGAGGTAGCTTACAGACTAGCGATGCCTCCAGCTTTATCAGGGGTTCATGATGTTTTTCATGTGTCCATGCTCCGAAAATATGTGTCAGATTTGACGCACGTTTTGAGTTATGAGAACTTGGAGCTGGATTAGGATTTGTCCTATGAGGAGAAGCCAGTTCAGGTTCTTGACCGGAAGGATAAAGTCTTGCGGAGCAAGACCATCGCCTTGGTAAAAGTGTTGTGGATGAACAGCAAGGTTGAGGAGGCGACGTGGGAACTTGAGTCAAAGATGAGGGAGCGGTATCCCGAGTTATTCAGGTAATTTTGAGGACAAAATTTCTGTAAGGAGGGGATAGTTGTAACGACCCAAATTTTCTAATAGGGCTTAGGGCCTTGATTAGCGTGCCTAGAGGGCAATAAATGATTTAATATGTTAATATGTGAATTTATGTGAATATGTGATAGAAATGCATGTTTAATTGAATTGAATATGCATGTGGGCCCCGTTTGGATCTTAGGGGTATGTTTGTGATTTTAGCCCATTGAGGGCATAAATGTGATAAATATGATATGTATGTGATATGTATTTGAGTAGCATGATCCGAGATAGTTCTAGGGAGCAGTAACAGGGTTGAGAATCTGACTCAGGGCGAGTCGAGGGGTATTTTGGGTATTAGATGTAATATGGGGTTATCGGGTTATGGAAATAAATATTTGGATATATATTTGAGGTTAGAATGTCTAGGAGGGAATATTGGGGAAATTTACCATTTTTCCCTCGGGGACGTTTTTGGCACCCCGAGCCTTGAGGTAATCTTAAAACTTAAGTTAAATAAAACAAAACTTAGAATTGTTTAGAACACTCAGAAACTGACCCTTATTTCCCTCATCACTTGGTTTTCTTTTCCCTTCATCTTTCTCTAAGACTTAGCAAGGAAAAACTTGGTGAAGCTAACTTGAGGCTAAGGAATTCAGCTGGGTTTTAGGGGAGCTTGAAGCTTGGAGCTTAGGAAGCTGGTTCAGAGATTCAATCCAGCAAGGGTAAGCTTTAAATTATAAGGATTATGTTTGGAATTTCTGCTGGTTTATTAGAATTTGCATGTTAGTTAAGTTTGAATTTGTTCTTGATTGTTTGGCTGAGTTTTGGGGCTAGTCTTTCTTAGATTTTGATGCTAAGTTTGTGTTAGAACTTTTGTGATAGTTGGTCTAGATTGTTGGCTTCATTTTGGAGGAAATTCGATTGATTTTAGAGGTGGAAATGTTGAGTTTTTTCTGGGCTCGAGGGTAGGGCCGCAGCTCTGTTCTTGCTGAGCCGCAGCCCCTTTGAACTTGGGGCGTTAGGATTTGGAGGCGCGCCGCAGCGCCCTTCAGCAAGGGTCGCGGTGAGTGTGGGCAATTGTGAGGCAAGGCCTCGGGTTGAGCTGGGGGCCGCGGATGGGTCCCTAGAGCCGCGGCGCTTAAGGTATTTTTGGGTTCTAGAGGGGTTTTAGGCTCGGGAACTCAATAGTTTAAGCTCGGGACGGATTTTATCACCCGGATTGATAGAATTCAAAGCCCCGAAGATTATAATTATGGTTTGAGACTAATTACTGGATTAGAACTTGATGGATGAATATTGTTAATGCGTTGTGACTAGGGTTTCTGGGAGGCTCAGGCTAGGGGATTATGCTCGGGATATCGGTGCTTGGAAAGCTTGGGACGCAGGTAAGAAAACCATTGTTCCCATAGAGCTTGTATGCAGGGCAGAGCCCTATATGTTTGAATTACAGGGCGTAGCTCTTGATTGAATTTGTTAATGTTCAGTATATGTTTTATTATGCTATGAATGCAATTATGTGAATGTTCGGCAAGAGCCGGGAACGGTGCAGGCCGAGGTTGGCAGGGGCTGGGAACGGCAAGGGGCCGGGAACGGCGTTAAGCATGTTGAGTGCAAGGCCGAGTGCGGCAAGGGGCCGGGAGCAGCGTTGAGCACGTGGAGTGCGAGTTGCTAGGGCGAGACCCTAAAGGATACCTGGGATATCCTCACGGTGTGGACCGCAAACCCAGGGCCTGGTAAAGCGCTTGGGACGGCATGGCCATATGTGTTTAGCCTATTGATAGCCTGTTTATATGCTAAGTGTTTGTTATGCATATGTTTTTGCTTATGAGGGTTTTCTTGCTGGGCTTCGACTCACGGGTGCGCTATGGTGTAGGTAAGGGCAAGGGGAAAATCGACCAACCATGAGTACGGAGAGCGTGAAGCGGCGCTTACATGTTTGGCCTGCCTGGCTGCCACAGCCAGTGGTTTTGAGAGATGATTGTATTAAAACCTAGATTTTGTCGTCTAGTCGACTTGGTTTGTACTTATATGTTGTAAATATTTCTAAACAATATTTGGGATCCCAAGTGTCAAACACTTTATGATTTTCATAAAATTGAATTATTTTCAAAGTTTATAACTTTGCTTATGATTTAATTACACTTTTTGACCTAAAATCTCGATTAGCGAGTTGAATGCACATTTTAAACTCACTTAGTAACGGCTCTAAGGAAGTAGGGTGTTACATGCAAAGTTCAGAAAGTACGAGTTTTGGTTACCACAAGTCACGTTTCTGAGCCATATTGTCAGTAAGGAGGGGATTCTGGTTGATCCAAGTAAGATTGAGGCAGTGAGAGATTGGCCTAAACCGGGAAGTGTCCCGGAAGTTAGGAGTTTATTGGGATTGGCAGGGTATTATCGACGGTTTGTTGAGGGTTTCTCCAGGATAGCCACACCGTTGACTAAATTGAAGAGGAAGAAGACCACGTATGTGTGGAAAGACAGGTGTGAGAACATTTTCAAGGAATTGAAGCGGCGATTGATCACCGCTCCAGTGTTGAGTCTACTGTCAGAAAATGAGAAGTTTGTGGTTTATTATGATGCTTCCAGACATGGTTTAGGGTGTGTGCTAATTCAATCCGAAAAGGTGATAGCCTACGCATTGAGACAGCTAAAGGAGTATGAGCAGAGATTCCCACGCACGATCTAGAGTTGGCAGCAGTGGTATTTGGACTTAAGATTTGGAGCCATTATCTGTATGGTGAGAAATGTGAGATATACACCGACCATAAGAGTTTGAAGTACTTCTTTACTCAGAAGGATCTGAATATGCGCCAGAGACGGTGGCTAGAATTGGTAAAGGATTATGATTGTGACATCGTATATCATCCTGGGAAGGCAAATGTAGTGGTTGATGCATTGAGTCGGAAGGGCCCAGAACAATTTTTTAGTTCAAGACAGATATCTGATAAGTTAGCTGAGGAGATGACTAGAGCGGGTATAGAGTTGGTGGTTGGATGGATAGTCAACATCACTCTTCAGTCTACACTCCTTGAGAGGATCAAGGAAGCGCAGGGAGAGGATCCCCAGTTGAGAGGACAAAAAAAGAGTGTCTTAGTCGGTGCGGCTAGGGACTTCTCTATCTCGGAGATGGGATTACTGAAGTACAAGGGTCGGATTTGTGTTCCGATGGATTCTGGTATTCGACGAGAGATCTTGAATGAATCTCATACCACTCCTTATTCTTTACATCCGGGTACGACAAAGATGTGCCAAGATTTGAGAGCCTTGTATTGGTGGTCGGGAATGAAGAGGGACGTGGTGAATTATGTGGCTAAGTGCTTAACTTGTCAGCAGGTAAAGGTTGAACATCAGAGGAGAGCGGGGTTATTGAAGCCTCTAGGGATTCCAGAGTGGAAGTGGGAGGATATCACCATGGACTTTGTGGTTGGTTTACCGAAGACCACGAGATAGCATGATTCGGTATGGGTGATTGGGGATAGGTATACCAAATCCGCCCATTTTTTACCTGTCAGGACGACTTATACTATAGAGCAGTATGCTGAGCTGTATGTGAAGGAAATTGTTCGACTTCATGGGGCTCCGAGGTCGATAGTATCTGACAGGGACCCCACCTTCACCTCCAAGTTTTGGGGGAGTCTGCAGAAAGCAGTTGCAGTTTAGTATCGCTTATCATCCTTAGAAGGATGGACAATCTAAGAGGACGATTCAAATATTGGAATATATGTTACGAGCCTGTGTGTTGGATTTTGGGGGATCTTGGAGTAGGTATCTCCCTCTGATTGAGTTTTCATATAACAACAGTTATCAAGCGACTATCGGAGTGGCTCCGTATGAGATGTTATATGGGAGGAAGTGCAGATCACCTATCCATTGGGATGAAACGGGTGAGAGGAGATACTTGGGTCCTGAGATGGTTCAAATGCTCGCCTCCCAGAGTCGCCAGAAGAGTTACTCAGACTTGTGTTCTTTAGGGTTTCACCTTTGAGAGGAGTGAAAAGGTTTGGTGTTCGGGGCAAGCTGAGCCCTAGGTTCGTTGGCCCCTTTGAAATTTTGGAACGGGTTGGAGAGGTAGCTTACAGATTGGCGATGTCTCCAGCTCTATCAGGGGTTCATGATGTTTTTCACGCATCTATGCTCCGGAAGTATGTACCAGATTTGACATATGTATTGAGTTATGAGAACTTGGAGCTAGACCAGGATTTATCATATGAGGAGAAGCTGGTTCAGATTCTCAACCAGAAGGATAAAGTCTTGCGGAGCAAGACCATCACCTGGGTGAAAGTGTTGTGGAGGAACAGCAAGGATGAGGAGGCGACGTGGGAACTTGAAATCAGATATGCGGGAGCGGTATCCTGAGTTATTCAGGTAATTTCGAGGAAGAAATTTCTATAAAGAGAGGATAGTTGTAGCATCCCAAATTTGCTAATAAGGCTTAGGGCCTTGATTAGCGTGCCTGGAGGGCAATAAGTGATTTATTATGTTAATATGTGAATTTGATGAGTATGTGATTATAAATGCATGTTTAGGTGAATTAAATATGCATGTGGGCCCCATTTGGTTATTAGGGGCATGTTTGTAATTTTAGCCTGCTGAGAGCATAAATGTAATATTTGTGTATATTATGATTGACACCATGTGTGAGTGGTGATATTTTTGACTTGCACGATCTGAGACATTGCTAGGGAGGGTTAGCTAGAAAGTCACAACGAGGTCAAATACCCGGCTCAGGAGGAGTTTAGGGGTATTTTGGGAATATTATATGTGTTCGGGAATTATTGAGTAATGGGTAGTAATTTACCAATGTTTAAGACATGTTGGGATTAAACGGGAATTTATAGGAATACTCGAGGACTTAACAGGATTTGGTAAATAACTAAATTGCCCTTGGGATTACTTAAGGGTTAAGGATAGGTTTAAGGGGCAAAAGGGTAATTTGGCCTTAAGGATAGATAGACTTGGTTGAGGTAAAGTCCTTCATGTTTTTCACTTAAGCATATACAGGAATTTTCTTTTGGAAGCTCTAGAGGAAAGCAGAAGCTAAGAAAAGAAGGAAAAGAAGAGCTAATTTTCTTTGGGGTCAAGGAAGGAACTCAAAGCTTGAGCTTGGGGGGCTTGTGGCTTGGAACTCAGGGGAGCAATTAAGAGATTTAACTAGGTTCAAAGGTAAGCTGTAAAACTTGATGATCAACTGAGTTTTGGTTAGGAATACAAGTTTATGCATGTGAGCTAAGTTGTGAATTGCTCTTGGTTATTTGGGTGAGTTTTGGGATTAGTTTCTGTTGTGTTTTGCTGCTGGGATCACTCTAGAACTGATGTGGTGATTGAATTGAATTGTTATTTTGGTTTTGGGGTAAATTGTCTTGGTTTTAGTTGTGAAAATGAGGGATTTTTCTAGGTTCGAAGGGTCGGGCCTCGGCATTGTTCTTGGTGAGCCACGACCCTCTAGAATGTTTGGGAGGCTAGGAAGAGGGGCGGGCCGCGGCACCCTATAGGTTGGGTCACGCCACGCATAGGCTAAATTTTAGGGTTCAATTTCTGGTTGAGGCGAGCCGCGGCATAGGGCCTTGGGGTCGCGGCGCTTAGTGAGCTTTTAGACCCCGAGAGGGTTTTAGGCTCGGGAATCCAAAAGTTAAGGCTCGGGATGGATTTTATCATCCGGATTGATAGAATTCAAGGTCCCAGAGATTAGAATTATAACCCAAAGTTATTTAATGGATTAGAACTTGATGGATGGATGTTGTTGATACGTTGTGACTAGGTTTTCAGTGAGGGTAGGACTAGGGGACTGTGCTCTGGGTATCGGTGCTCGGGAAGCTTGGGACACAAGTAAGAAAACTGTTGTACCCGTAGAGCAAGGCGTGACCCTATAGTTTGTATTGCAAGGCATGACCCTAAGTTATTATGATGCAGGGTGTATCCCTATTGTTTGTGTTTGTATTTGTTTAAGTATTTGTTAAATATATGTTATGCGTTGCATATTTGTGAATGTATGGCAAAGGCTGGGAACGGCGAAGGCCGAGAACGGCAAGGGGCCGGGAGCAGCGTTAAGCACGCGGAGTTCAAGTTGCCAGGAAGAGACCCCTCTTGGATACCTGGGATATCCTCACGGTGTAGACCGCGAACCCAGGGCTTGGTAAAGTGCCTGGGACAACATGGTCGTTATGTGTTTAGCCTGTTGGCAGCTTTGTTGTATGTTAATTGATAGTTATGGATATATTGATTGCTTGTGTGAGTTTTCTTGCTGGGCTTCGACTCACGGGTGGTCTATGGTGCAGGTAAGGGCAAGGGAAAGGTCGACCAGCCATGAGTACGGAGAGCGTGAATCGACGTGTACATGTTCGGCCTGCCTAGCTGCCACGGCCAGGGGTATTTTTGGGAGATGATGTGTATTAAACCTAATTTTGTCGTGTAGTCGACTTCAATCATATTTTGAGTTGTAAATATTTCTAAACAATATTTTGGGATCTCAAATGTATAACACTTTATAATTTTTAATGAATGATTATAATTTTTAATGAATGATTACATTTTCCAATTATGTGACTTTTATTGCAGTTTAGCTACATTTTTTTAATCTAAAACCTCGATTAGCGAGTTAATTTCACGTTTTAAACTCACTTAGTAACGGCTCTAAGGATGTAGGGCGTTATAGCTGACCAAAGTATTATAATGACCCCCAAGGGTCTGAGACCGCTTTGTCCTCTTGCAAATAGCTGCACGAAATAACGACTCAATTAGAATAAGTAAAACTTAGCAAAAAGTAAAGAATGCAGATGAAGAGTTTAAAATTTAAGATACTTACGAGGTCGGTTGAAGTAATGGTGTTCGTAGTTCTGAAATTCGCTTGACATAAAGAACTGGTCTTTGAAGTCACTCGGATGGCTGGGAAGGTCGATGATGCTGGCGGATTTGGGAAACCGGGTGAGGTAATAAAAACCATCACCTTGGGTTTTAACATCTGGATTGGCCTTCAGACAGAAGAAATATAAAAATATTCCTCTAGGGGTGGGGACCTGCCACTCGTTCTTGAGGAACAAATAGTTTAACCCCATGAGGAGGCGATAAGAATTTGAAAATAGCATAAATGGGGTGACCTTCATGTAGTTTAAGAAGTACGCAAAGTATTGATCCAGTGGGAGGAAGGCACTTGTCTTCAGGTGTCATCACTCCAGGACTCGATGTCGTCCTCCAAAGGAGTACAAGTCCGCTAACCCTCTAATGGAGGTCGAGCATAGAATTTGGGGGTCATCTTAATCCCATGACTCAACATTATTTTATTCACCTTGGACTGAGAATAAATACGAGACACGATCATCTCGGCATCGAAGAAACTGTCGGGTCCCACCTCGACCTCCTTCTCAACCACTGGACAAAATTAGGGGTGGGGATATCAGAGGTGGCCTAGTTATCCTTTCTCTGAGAAGAGAAGCCTACAACGGTCTTTTTCTTTTGTTGGGCCTTGACGATTGTTTTTAGTTCACCTGGTTACAAAATGACTCATTAGAGGCAACCTAAGGAAGCAACCTAGTTTTAATAAAGAAAGAAATGGCAACCTAAGATCCTAAGGCTTTATTACTCGACCTAAAGTATCTACGGGCTAAGTTCAGGCTTAATACCCTGATGCATGGTCCCATATGCGCCCTAATCTTGCAAAGGTACTGGAACTTCGGGATTCATGTGTCAAACACGATGGTTTCAAGAAGTGGTTTAATGCAAAACCACCCATGTACCGTGTCTCCTAGGCTAGCCAGATTTGAGCCAAAACCCTTGAACTTTCAGCCTCAAAATTCATACATTCAACCTCTAAACCCAGGAAAACCCAGAAAAATTTCTTATTTTTATGCATTTAACTTAACTGTTTCTAGTCCTATTTGTTTTGGCCTAATATAACCCAAACTAAACCCGTGCAAAAGCAAAATAAGGCAAAAACACATTGGAAAATTTCATAAACTTGTCAACAAATGAGTGAAAAGAAACATAAACCATAGTAAAGGTGTACTTACCGATTAGTTCTTGATCGATGTTGTAAAAGGAAAAAGAACAGCGAAGATTGCATAAAATCTAGGAGGAAACCATTGAAGTGATTTCTGAGAGGAAAGAAAGTTAGAGGGTTTCTGAGAATTTTCGGAGAGAAAGAAGAAAGGGAAATTTGAATGCAAAGGTTTTAAAGGCCAGATTTTGTTCGCCTATTTATACGTAAAATTTGGTGATAGATCTGGACCACACGATTTAAGCAGTTCGAGATCTGAGGGTCAAAATTAAATGAACCAAACGACGTCAAAAAATTTGCAAGACAACTGCCACAGTACTCAAAAGCTGATTAGACGCCTATAACAAGAACACACGTATCCCATGCTCGAGTAAATGGGTGGGCACGTCTTCCCACAACAGAAGTAGAAAATCCCTTATTGTGCGTGTCAGAAGTGACGTCATACACGAGCAGGAACTTGGGGAGCAAATGTTGTACCCTAAATATACAAGCTCAATTATCTTGATTGAGATACATCTGGCACGTAATAAATAAAGGTTACAAGACTTTTGGAGATATTTCATTAATTCCAGATCAAACAGCTCGAGGCTATCTCATTGAGTCTGGGACAGCCTAGGATCCTCCAGATCGGCTTAAATGTCAATGTCAAAGATCGAGGTGTCCAGTGTCCACATCGCCCTCATCAAGCCGGAGCATTATCTAAGTCATGTCTCCTACTCCAATCATATCTTGTTCGAGAGTTGCAGCTAGCTCGTGGTAGTTCAAGGATGCGCATATGGAAGAATCCCAACTGACTCGAATGCCCAATATGCGTAATAAATGCGTATAATCATTATATATTTAAAGATCAATATAACGGCAATAGACTTAATTAGGGTATTTATGTATCCATTTATTTAGGGAGTTACTCAATTCTGTAAGTTACTTTTTATTGTATAGTTACCCAATATTTTCCACCACAATTCCCTATAAATATAAGGGGAATTGACAGTAAAAGGGACCGACATCTTGTATGTCAAAAACTCTGCTAAAATCGTCATAAACAATTTCTTCAAGAGTTCTTAAACAAGAATAAGAGTGACTCGTGAACTAGGTGGATTTTAACCACTGAACCACGTTAAAACTTTGTAAGTTTATATTTACGGTTTATTAAAAAGCTTAATCTCTCTAATCCAATTTCTCAATCTCTTGTTAGAGAAAAATCACATCAACAGGCTTTAATTCTGTAAAATTAGTGTTAGTATTTTTGGGTCATTATAGTTAGTAAGAAAGAAAAAACTTTCATTCTCTCTATTAGAAACTTTCTACAATTCCAAACTAAGAAGGAAGGATGCATACAATAGGTTTGAAGGCTATTTTGAAATATAGAAAGTTTGAGCTTAAAGGCTAAGTTGGTGTAATGTTCAAGCATGTTTTGATGTTATTTTGGTTTGTTAAGACTTGTATAATGATAATAGTGCATGTATTAGGGTTAGAACCAAATTAGATAGGGGAATCCAAATTCCCCAAGGATTAGGGTATATTCTGAAAATTGTTCAATATATGGGTCTTAATCCAATGGGTCTATCATCGTAAAACTGCTATATTGCATGTATTATTTCTGAACCAAATAATTGTTTGGAAAGAGTAGATTACTTTAGGCATTTTAATCACCCAAAAATGTTTAGTATTCATCATAATATGCCTCTTGCAAAATTATGAAGTAATCTGTTTTTGTTTTGGAAAAATATTTTCACACATAACAAATAATATTTTGGCCTTGACATTTTTGTAGTGTGCTTAACTTTCAATATCAAATTATTTGGAAATGTCTAACAAAGAATTTGAGTTATGAAATTTTTGTAAGATGAGGATTCAATATGGGAATAAGGGTTTTGACTGTCATACATACAAATTGAATTTTGACAAACTAAACTATTTTATTATTTTTGTAAACATATTTTATATTAAACTAAACTTAAAAATGAAAAAAATTCTGTGTTGGAATCGTACTTAAATTTGCTGAAAGTGACTGATTAGAGTCTAACATCCCAAGTTAAGCTGAAATCATTATAAGCAAAACCCAAAATAGGGTTTTACCATTTATTTGGTTAAATGAGTTCCCAAGACTTTTATTTTTATTTATTTATGAAATAATGGTTAAAGAATTTATCAATTTTCAAGTTAAGGTATCCAAGTTACAAATTTCACAAACTAATTTGTGGATTTTTAAGCTTAAGTTTAAGGTTACCCAAATGTGCACCTCTTTTAAAATACTAATTATATTTAACACTAACCATAAAGTTTGAAGACAAGGTTTAAATGGTTAGATTAGATATAAGAACCAAATAATCTTAAAGCACGGGCATTTAAGGACATGCTTTAAGTGATGGGACTAGATTAGTAAAAGAGTTAAGTGAACCTAAGGTATCTTTAATCTTAGAAATATGTATAATCTTCTAAAGTATCAAAAAATAAGAGTTAGTTTAAAAAATAAGTTTTAATTTCCAAAATAAACAAAACTAAATTGTAATTATAATAAGTGGTTAGAGTCTGTTTTAGGAAAAAAAGAATGGCTAAGAGATTGAGGCTAACCTTCAAAGGGAAGCTCTCAAAACGCGTATCAACTTACAGTCTTTTTTATTGTCTATATGCACTTAATGCTTATTTGTATAAACACGAGCGCATGTATACACATTGTTATAGAAAGTCCAAACAAAAGACTGTGTTTCCTAGCGGATGCTAGTTGTGAGTATTTTCCAATTATGCATATTACTTGCAAGGTTGACAAACCTGTTCAAATAAATGCTAGTTGTGAGTGCTACCTATTGAGGAATTTTAATTACTAGAGGGGTGTGTGGGGTACCCTTGTGATTGTATGTCTCTATACACAAAAATCAGTAGGAGATATCAAAAAAAAAAAAAAATCAAAAGCACATTAATATTAGTTTAAGTTTAAAATTTTAAATTCTATTTTAAATAATTTTTAGTTGTTTTAGAAATATGATAAATAGAAGTGTTAAGTCTCGGTTAGGAGATTTTTCAGAGAAATATTAGCATTATTTGAGTGAACTTTAGAGAAAGTTTGTCTTAATTTCATTCTT
Organism: Humulus lupulus; assembly: GCF_963169125.1. Lineage (NCBI taxonomy): Eukaryota > Viridiplantae > Streptophyta > Magnoliopsida > Rosales > Cannabaceae > Humulus > Humulus lupulus. The sequence continues at coordinate 160,138,847 of NC_084793.1, read as the reverse complement.
TTTCATCTCTTTCTTAAATTATTCTATAAAATTCTTGTGTTTATTATTTAATCATGTCTAGCTAAGTTTTTATTTAGTTAAGGAAGATTTCAAAACCCTAAACATGTTTTCTTTTATTTATTAAGAATTATAGTTTCCTATTTTCTCTTAAGTTAAATTGTTTATATTTTTCTAACTTTTGATATAATCATGATTTTATCTTATTTATGTGGCCACTAGATAGAATTTAACATAAATATAATGTTATCTTAGAATTGTTATTTGCCTATTAGTCTAAAATTTTAAATGTATCTGTTAAATTATAATTAGAGATTAGATCAAAATTTTCTTTAATTGTGATGAAAAATATAACATTAGTTGAATGAATCACAATTATTGAATTTGTGGCTTAGATCAATCCATCTCTATAATATTTAATGCTTTTACTATTTGGTGTTTATCCTACATATTAGTGAAAAGAATTTGTCAATAGCAACTTTACGAGATTATGATAATAGTTACTTTTGTGTCATCCACGTTTGATAGAAAATAGAAAGTAACATCATTAATGAATAGTTGAAAGTATATTTAGTAATAAATTATGAATCCTTAACTATCTTCAATTATTCAATTATTGAATTCTTCTTCATTATATTTATTATTTTTACTTTTTTTTTTAACATACATTTTTACAGATTCTTACATTATAATTGTTCGACCAAATTCGTCCTATCCCCACTAGATCAACTCAAACCCATTTGCACTGTTTTTTTTACTCAAACACACATTTGTACTATTTTAATCCCACTGCAATAATGCCAATTGAAAATTCGAAACAAAACACAAAAATAACAAAAAAATAGTACACAAAAGTCCAATAGATTAAAAAAAGGCCTAAACACTATAATTTACTTAGAAGCGTTGTTATAGAAATGTAGGTATGGTTTATAAATAATAAAAAAACCTCACATAATCAAATTTATATTGAGTGAGTTCATACGAAATCCATAGCATAAATGCATTTAATTTTAAAAAAGAATTCTACAGTCATGAATTTTTCACAAGGACCTATCTTTCTTTTCCCAACAATGGGGTACACTGTATATGCTTTAGAAATTGCCAAGCTTCAATCCCCTCGGTTGTCACTGCCACTACCTGAAGATTTCTTACCACCGTATTTCTGTCAAGATTGAAAGGCAACAATATTGTCACTATTCAAGCATAAGAGGTTTATGACTTATCAAAGGATAAGACACAAATTCATTTTATTTTTCCCTATTAAAAAAGTGGAGAAAAAGATGTGGAGTAATACACGATATAAAAGACGTCACTTCATGATAAAAAGTTAAAAAACCAAAGCAATGAGATCAAACACGCCCAAAGGTACATATACATAAATGCGGCAATGGTTCTGAAAATCGAGGGGTGGTATATGAAATTTACCTGTTTTCCAATGTTGAACGGAATGTATTTGTATTTGATCATGTGCGCGATTTGCCGTCTCATTGTGAGGACAAAAAGAACAACCCAGTAACAGAGTAGTATGGGCCAAAAGACGGGAACATCAAACATGGAAAAGAAGGTCATGACAAATGCTGTGCAGAAAGCCTTTGTGAAGGAGTACCTGGAACCATGGCAACGAAACAATAATCTCATCTTCAGATGATCTCTCAGAGAAGAAGAAATTAGAATATAACATCAACAGATCAACATGTGGCTATAAGACTTCTAATCCCTAAATAGGAAACAAATGAAACTAACTACAAAACTACAAACTACAAACGCCAAAAGATAAATCTTGAGAACTGAAACCATCTCAAAGTAGATCTACTCGTGATATTCTTTCTTGCATTTTAGAAATATGAGCGCACGCACGCACACGCGTACTTTCCGTAAGAGACTTCACTATCCTTCTAAATGATCTGGTTTTACAAACTTTAAAAACCTTCATTTAAACCTTGCTTCATTCCAAGGCATGGAAAATGCAAGTATTACAACCTGCGATTTTGCTTAATTGTTTGAATCCTATGCTACTAATGAGGTGTTCAATTTGTAGCATTTCAAAACCCACCTAAGTGTGGGTTTGATTGAGGAGCTTCTTTTTCACTGTTAAAACATTTATTTTGGGATTTACAAACTTTATGGTTGTGTTTTTATTAGATTTATGTGGCTACTGAGTTTAAAACAATCAGAATTGAAAACATATAATTAAATATCAAAATAAAAACAAACATAAAAACCTTGTAAGCTTTCCACTTTGTGAACGAAGGTAATATTTTAATTCTTACAAACATGATTATTAATTTAATATTTTTTTAAAGTTTTATGATCTTTCCAATCATTAGAAACTTATGCCTTGATTCGATTCGAACCCTATATTTTGATTTAATTGAGGAAATCATCTCGAATTTCAGTATAGTTTTTCTATACCTTGTAACCAATTATTCATTTTATTATCCTGGGTTCTTCTCTAGTATTCACATTAAAAAGCAAGATAAAATGAGGGCATGAGATAGTAGCTTAAAATATCAATCAGCTGACTGAAGAAACTTCTACTGTGTCATCCAAACAACTAGCATTTATTAGAAACTAGAATACCTAAGATATTTACTTATCACCTGACTAGTAAATCTATAATGGTCATCCAAAAACACAACAACACCTAACAGTTTCTAATTGTACATCAATTACCTTCAGGACACACTTCAAACCTAGACACTGGCATATCTTGGATGCAAACAAATAAGTAAGCATAGGCACTAAAAAAAATACCAGGGAAAAATATCCTTAGTTACCAGAACTTAAACTCAGGAAGCCGGCGAATGAATGGCTTGAACTCATCTGAACCTTTTGTAGGCAGCAAAGGCCCGTCCGTTACTTCCATTTCCGGATCAACCAATGGTGACAGAAACCCAATTAACAGATTCAACAGATAGATTCCCAGCCCATATGAAATAATGTAAAAGCCCTGCACATAATAAACTCGCAAAGCATACATGACCACCAAGACAAAGGTTCCAATCCATCTATAAGTTGAGTGAGGCGTGCTCTTGTCCAAATAATACTGATATATCCTCGACATATCGTGCACCCATTGATTCACTGGTGCTGCCGCTGCAGCAGTACTATCACCCCCAACTCCCTCCATTCAATTTAGGGTTTTTCACAATCTGTCAAAATATTTTAAGATTCAATCAAGTCTAGCACACATCATATTTCCTATATGCAAAATAAGCAGACCCATTATTAAAAAACGTGTAAACTATAGTTAATACATGAGCTTGAAAAGGAAGAAGAGGAAGAAGAAAAAAAAACCTAACTTCTTACCGGTTGCAATGAGTTGCAAAAAAAGAAAAAGCAACCAACTGTTGGTTTTTTTCTAACAATTACAAGGCAAACAAAACAACCCCATAATATTCCTTTGATAGGAGCAACCAAAGGAATAGCTGGCTAGGGTTTGAAACAAAAAACAGATATTCCATTAATTACAGCAAATGAGCTTGAAAAGAATCAGATCTAGATCAAATACAGGTTGAAAATGCCCAAAAATCCAGATGCAAAGAAACAATGAATTGGTTAGGAAAAAACTGGATTGAATTGGAAAGAGGGTTGGAGAAACCAGATCCAAATTAAAGTAAGAAATAAGAATATGACGAAGGAAGAATAAAGGAAAGAAAGCTGACCTGAGATGACCGCAAATCTTAGAGCGTACAGAAATATGGATTGGAAGGAGGGAGGGAGGGTACTGCGAAAAGCCCGCAGATCTATAGATGGGTTTTGGTTATAAATTGATTTTGGTTTGGAATTGGGATTGGGATTGGGATTGGGATTCTTGCTTTTTTTTAAAAACTAGGGAACTCTGCGAAAAAAATACTTGAAAATAAAATATATTTTTATCTATAAAAAATGTAAGCTAACGGTTAAACTAAAACTCTTGCAACAATTAATTAATTATTTTACAAAATTACTTTATTTAAAATATCTAAATTAAATTCTTTATTTTATTATCTATATTATTCAATATATATGTATAATTTTTTATTAGATTGAAATGTCTTAACATAAATATTTAAAATATTTTAATTAAATTTTTTATTTTATTATTTGTATTATTGATTATATATTTCTGTATAATTTTTTAATTGGATTTGAAGTGTCTTGACATCCCTTCTAGGGCTGAGCATAAAATCCGAAAAAATCGTATACACCGACCTTCCGAACACCGAAAAAATCGAAACTGATTAAACCGAACACCGAAAAAACCGCCACTGTTTGGTCGGTTTGAAAATTTTATCCGGACCGACCGGCGGAACTGAAACCGACCGAACAATATAATATATAATAATATAATATTATATAATTATTAATTATTAAAATTATTAAATAAAAATAAAAAAATATATATGAAATTATGTTATATATATTTATGTTTTAAAAATGCATAAAAATGGATTCCAACAATCCAAAAATTTTAGTTTTTTAACTAAAACTTTCAAAAAAAAAAATTAATTTAAAAAAAATAAGAAATTCGGTTGGGTCGGTTTAACTGACCGAACCGCGGTCCAAAACGGTCGATTTTTTCTTTTAACTGGTTTGGTCGGTCGGTTTTTGGATTGCACCAATCCGGACCGAAAACCAAATTCTGGATTTTATGTTATGAAAAAACCGCCTAAACCGACCGATGCTCACCCCTAATCTCTTCTATATAATAAGTGTGTAGATAACGGAAATTCTTGTTTTTAATTGTTTTTTTATTTTTTAATATATTAGGAGTGTTGACGCGGTTCTTCGCCAACAGGTAATTAAGAAAAGAAGAGAAAGAGATTAGTACTAAGGTTGAACCGAAACAGATATATGATCTTAGGAAGTGAAATGGTGACTCAAGACACATTTTTTAAGTGGTTCAAAGGTTAAAATCCTTCTACTCCACTAGTCAATATTATTGCTATATTCTGGGTATACGATTACAGGGTATTTCTTGCAAGAGAGAATCCAACCCTTATTTACTCCCAGGGTCTCCATATTTATAGGAGAAAGCACCTGGGAGTTGGTAAGAAGGTCATCCCGTGACCTTCTTACCTATCATATCAACTCTGTGACATTCATGATTAATTCCTAAACCTGACACATAAGTGTGGTCAAATCAATAGGTAAGGAGATAATGGGCCGCACGGCCCAACCCAGTCGTGGGTGTCTGAATACGCACGTTCCTGCTGCGTGTCTGAGAAGTCAGGGGCATATCAGACACGTGATGTCTGATATATGCACGTTTACCTTGCGTGTGTTAACTTTACAAAGGGTCTTAGCCTCCAACTCTAGTTCGTACCACGAGCTGGATACTTAACTCGACCCTCGGCCTTCAGAGTACGGACTCGATTCTCAGGCAATCTTAGTGAATCCTGGGGTTACCTCGAGCTAAGGAGGTACGATCTTACGATGGAAGCTCCGGTTTTGGGGATGTCCACGAGATAACCATGATTAGGCTGAGCTTAACTCGCTAATCAGCCCGTGGGAAAATCAGGGCGTACATCTGCCCCCCAAGCCCCTGTTGGTGGCCAATGACGTCGCATAAGGCCACAGTAGGGACTTTTAGGCTTCCCCATGAACTCTCCACATTCCATACTTTACGCAGGCGCCTGATACGTGGAACATCGTGGTTGGTGACGGTACGTCTTCTGAGAACCGCATTTAATGGCCTAGCCTATGCCCAGCCGTCGTTTCGTATTTCGAGTGGAAGGCCTTGGATCCCACATCAGGGCCATCCAACGGCTCCTTTTTACATGACCCTTCACGTATATAAAAGGGGTGGCCACCCTACGCACGGGCCACCCTTTCATTTGAAATTTCTCAGAACTCCTCTCCTTCTTCTCTCTTCATCTCAGAAGAAAAACCCTCTTCTTGCCAACTGCCATTTTCAGCGTTCAAGAAGCTCAGGCGTGAGGACTCCTTCAAAGCTTTGGAAACAAATACTCCGACGAAGCCCCCACCCAGGCGACACCTTCATCCACCTCCCAACCAAACACTCTATAAGTCTTCTGACCATTCGCGTTTTGAAAATATTTTTCACTGTAGCTTAGGTAAATATTTTACTGTAGCCACATGCAAGGTTTTACTGGTTTTTGTGGGTATGAAGGGTGAAAGTCTTTTAGGTTGGGGCATTTTTGCTGTAGGAAATCATTTAGGAGTACGGTTTACAGGATGCATTTTCTGGGGAAAATTTCTGGGTAGAAGTTTTGGAATTTTGGGTGCAAAACCGGGTAGCTTAAAGGACACGCTTCACAGGCGGTTTTGCCCTCTTTGCCTACTGAAACTTTCCCCCCAAGGCAAATTCTATCCTGACCCTCCTGACACACGAATTCTGAGTAATCGGGGATCTGTTGGGAGCACAGGCGCGTGTTCATAGAACCGCGTGGTCTCACTCTCCACGAGCTGGGCTTACCTCAACTCGTGCAAAGAACATTTGATCTTTCCTCACGCTTGGGTCGCCTTTTCTGAAATATTTTCTTTTGTTCACTAGGCGACCAGATGGCACCAAAGAGGAACGCTCCAAAGAAGACCGTCGGCAGCTCGGCCTCTCAGCAAGACAAAGGAAAGGCGGTGATGCCAGATTCCCCGATTCCCAACTTTGGGCCGGCAGTGGAGCAGGAGGTCGAGGTCGCTCCTGATGCCTTCTTTGAGGCGGAGAGGATCGTCTCAAAGATCATCGACCAGGTGAAGATCAACAAAATCTCTCTCCCACAACATCGCCCTGGGGAAAACATCTGTGGTTGCCCAACCCCCCGCGGAAGGCGAGCGGAGCTGCGCGCCACTCGATGAGGTATTCGCGGCCTGGAGCGGCGAGCATTTCAAGGCAGGAGCATTCCTCCCGCTGGACCAGTATTTCGCGGACTTCCTCAATTATGTGAGGTTGGCACCATTTCAGCTCCCCCCCAACTCTTATCGGTTGTTGGCGGGGTTGAGATATTTATTTTTGAAGCACGAGTGGGAGGTCCCCACTCTAGCGGACATTTTGTACTTCTTCTACCTCAAGGCCAGCCCGAATCAGCGGGGGCGAGGCGACGGGTTTTACTACCTAACCCGATTTCCCAATACAGCTGCGGTCATCGAGCTACCCAACCACCCCAACGACTTCAAGGATCAATTCTTCATGTCGACGGGGTTCATGAACTGCGAGCTCCACTACTTCAATCGTCCTCGTAAGTGTTTTTCATCCTTAGCTCGTAAGTTAAGTATCGTTTAGCTCCTCCTGTATTCCTTTCTGACTTAGATTAATCCTGCAGCCATCTTCGCGAGGACAGAGAAATCTATGACCCTCGGGGCCCAATACGAGACACTGGCGGGCTTGCCCCCCAGTGAGAAGGATTATCGCGTGTTCGTAACAGACGAGACGATGGTAGCCTGCAAGTTGATTTTCCCAAATCAAACTTTGAACCTAAGGAGGCCCCGGGGGCTTCCCCCAGCTCGCGACACCAGACCCATCATCGTGGAGGAGGTCGCGGGAGATGAGGACGAGGAGGACGAGGACAACGAGATTCCGCTCGTGAGGAACAGGAAGCGGGCTTTGGAGGTCGCCCAGAGGACGGGCGAGGAGAGGATCCAGTCCGGAGCAGCCGCGGGTCCTTCTGGCCAAGGTAACCCTTACTTGTTTAGGAGTTTAGATAGGGCCACAGCAGACCCCCGGCTAGCTAGGTTCAACCCTAGGCAGTTCGTCCATCGTCACCGAAGTGATCCGGACCTGAATACCACCCTGCTCCACTGTGTCGATCGGCTTGTGCTGGACTACCAAGATAGCCGGCCTAGGGGTACCGTAGTAGTAGATAACACCCTAGCCTTTAGGTCGATCCTATTTGAGAAGTATGGGACCAACCTTTGGTCTTGGCCATCACTCCGGAGGGGTGCTGTAGCTCCGGGGCTTAAGCAATATGTAGAAGAATCTAGCCCGGAACCGGAGTCAGATCCAGAACTTTCACCAGCTCGGGAGATAATTGACTTAGATTCTCCTGCGGGAGCTCCGGAGCCGATGGCCGTAACCATAGGTTCTTCTAGCCCGGGGGGTAGGATCCCTTTTAGTATACATATACTTTAATTTCTCTTTTTTCCCCTTTGTTTTTGTTTGTGTGATTGCTAACTTGCACTAATCATGTCTTTGCTTTGACAGAAGAGATGTCTCAGCCTGAGGAGAGCCTGCGAGGTGCGTTCGCTGGGGGGAACCCCGCATCTGGGGTCGCTGGGCCAAGAATGAAAAGGCTCCGGACGTCCAAGCACGCCGTCGGGACCCCCACCAAGTCTCCCGGAAAGGAGAAGGAGCAAGCCCCTGTTGCCCAGGTCATGGGAGTGGTCCCTTCCGCTGCGGGGGGAAGCAACATGCCCCCACCCACTCCGCGAGCTCCGGCCGCCGCCAGGGACGTAGGAACGGAGCTCGAGGCTTCGGCGATTGTGCCTTCCGAGGTACGCATCCCAGTCAATCCCCAGGACCTGGAGAAGATCCCAGAGGCCTTCCGGGGAACGGTGTATGAGTCGGCGAACTACGCCGTCAGCCACATATACAAGTTCACCGAGAAGGAGCTCTGGGCCATCGAGACAATGAGCCCGGTGGGCGTGATGGAGTCTTCAATGGGCATGACCCTGACGGTAAGCTGACTTACCCTTTTATGGCTTTTTATTATTACACTTTGCCCTATTTTTTCTTTCTTCTAAGGCAATTATCCCTTATTTCTCGCAAGGTGTCGTTGCTCTTTACCGGAGCATCGCCAGGACCAAAACTCAGCTCAAGGATATGAGGAGCGAGCACCAGACCTCTCAGCAGGCGCCCAAGGATGCCTTGGCGGCCTCGCAGGCCGAGTTGGAAAAGACCCGCTCGAAGGTCCAAGAGCTCGAGACCGCCCTCGCCTCCTCGCGGACAGATCTAGATGCTGCGAAGGCTGAGGCCAAGGCCGCCCTGGAGGCTGAGTAGACAGCGTCATAAAAAGCCTTGGAAGACCTGTTCTACCATTGCTGGGCCTACAACCCGAACGCTGACTTCTCCTTCCTGTCAGCGAGCCTTTGGGAGCGCTTGTTGGTGAAGTTCCAAGCTCGCCTTGATAAAGAAGCGCCCTCCGAGGACGGGGACGGCCTGGCGCAGCTGAGCAAGGCGAGACGGCGACCTCCAAGGGTCCACCTGGCGGAGCTTAGGGCTTTCTTCTCTTGTGCCTTTTCCTTCACTATTTTTTAATATTTTTTGTGTAACCTTTGCACGAGGTGTTTCCCACCTCGAGACAATTTGACTCAATTTTGCTTTTAATTGATCCTCTTTCTTACCCCTACGCATTTTGGTTACAATCTTTGAAAAACTTAGTTTGCGTTAATCTTTATCCATATCTCGAGCTCTTTAGGAAGAAACACAATCAATAGATTTAAATCAACCTCTAAGTTTTATGACCCGGTTATATCCAGGAACTTAATTTGAAAACTTAGTTCGCATTAACTTTTATCCATATCTCGAGCTCTTTAGGAAAAACCACGATCAATAGATTTAAATCAACTTCTAAGTTTTATGACCCGGTTATATCCAGGAACTTAATTTGAAAACTTAGTTCGCGTTAACTGTTATCCATATCTCGAGCTCTTTAGGAAGAACCACGATCAATAGATTTAAATCAACTTCTAAGTTTTATGACCCGGTTATATCCAGGAACTTCATTTGCAAACTTAGTTCGCGTTAACTTTTATCCATATCTCGAGCTCTTTAGGAAGAACCACGATCAATAGATTTAAATCAACTTCTAAGTTTTATGACCCGGTTATATCCAGGAACTTCATTTGAAAACTTAGTTCGCGTTAACTTTTATCCATATCTCGAGCTCTTTAGGAAGAACCACGATCAATAGATTTAAATCAACTTCTAAGTTTTATGACTCGGTTATATCCAAGAACTTCATTTGAAAACTTAGTTCACGTTAACTTTTATCCATATCTCGAGCTCTTTAGGAAGAACCACGATCAATAGATTTAAATCAACTTCTAAGTTTTATGACCCGGTTATATCCAGGATAGGACATAGTTAGCGTTAATCCTTATCAATATCTCGCACTTTTTAAGAAAAACAACGGTCAATCGATATGAATCAACTTCTAAGTCATTAAGGAGACCTGGTTATATCCAGGTACCATATGCCCCCCAAGTAACTGGGAAAGGGTCTTTCGTGGTTACTTTAGATTACACTTGAAAACATGTACAAATATAAACAAAAAGTTGATTCTCATTGCTTAATACATAAAAAATGGCCTTCTAGGCCTTACAAGTGAATCATTGATAGTATTTCTTCAAATGGATGGCGTTCCAAGTCCGCGAGAATGCCCCTCCATCAAGCTGAGCTAACTTATAAGTTCCCTCCTTAATGACCTCGATGATTTGATATGGTCCTTCCCAGTTCGGTCCCAAGACTCCATCTTTGGGGTCCTTACCGGCTAAGAAGACTCTTCTTAGGACCAGGTCGCCAACGCTGAAAGAGCGCTTTTTGACTTCGGAGTTGAAATAGCGAATGATCTTTTGCTGATAATGGGCGAGCTGGAGTTGCGAATCTTCCCGCCTTTCATCAACTAAGTCGAGGGAATTGCACAATAGCTCGTGGTTACGGTCCTGGTCGTAAGATTGGACCCTATGCGAAAGCACCTTAACCTCCACGGAGAGGACTGCCTCACTCCCAAAGGTTAGGGAAAAAGGAGTATGACCCGTAGGAGTTCGATGCGAGGTCCGGTATGACCTGGGGGAGCTGTTCCGGCCAGACCCCCTTTGCTTCATCTAATCTCTTCTTGAGGCTCACCTTTAGAGTCTTGTTGACAGCTTCGACCTGGCCATTCACCTGAGGATAGGCCACGGAGGAGAAGCTTTTCACAATTCCATACCTTTCACAAAACTCGGTGAACAGGTCGCTGTCGAACTGAGTGCCGTTATCGGAAACGATCTTCTTGGGCAGGCCGAATCGGCAAACAATGCTTTTAACCACGAAGTCAAGCACTTTTTTGGACGTTATCGTCGCCAGAGGTTCTGCTTCAGCCCACTTCGTAAAGTAGTCGATGGCCACCACGGCGTAACGGACCCCGCCCTTAACAGTAGGGAGGGCGCCTACCAAGTCGATTCCCTAAACTACGAACGACCATGGGGACGAGATCATCTTCAGCTTGACTGGAGGAGCTCGGGCAACTGCAGCGAATCGCTGGCACTTGTCGCATTTCTTTACGTATGAGATCGAGTCTTTGAACAGAGTGGGCCAGTAATATCCTTGCCTTAGGACCTTTAGGGCCAAACTCTGCCCCCCAGCGTGATCTCCGCAAAAACCCTCATGCACTTCCTGCAGGATGGCCTTTGCTTCGCCTGGAAGAACACATTGGAGGAGAGGTAGGGAGTGCCCTCATCGGAATAGCACCCCGTCCACCATTGTATACCTTAGGGCTTGGTACAGGACTCACCGTGCATCATTACGCCCTTCAGGCAGCTTTCCCTCGACGAGATACTCAAGGATGGGGGTCATCTAGATTGGCCTGGCCTCGATCATCTCGACCTCCGTCCTGACATCTTCTATGCTTGGTTTTTCTAGGAATTCTATCGGCACTAACCCCAAGGTCTCCGTTTCCCCAAAGGTGGCGAGCTTGGCAAGAGCATCTGCGTTAGCGTTCTGCTCCTGAGGTATCTGTTCGATTGAACCTCGCTCAAACGCAGACAGCTCAACTTTGACCTTTGCCAGATAGGCGGCCATCTTTGGTCCCCGTGCTTGATATTCGCCCAGAACCTGATTTACCACGAGCTGGGAGTCACTGAAGCACTGGACGGAGCTCGCCTTCAACTCCTGGGCCATCCTCAGCCCGGCCAGCAAAGCTTCGTATTCGGCCTCGTTGTTGGAGGCCTTGAATCCGAATCTCAGTGCCGAGTGGAATCTATGTCCCTCGGGGGATATCAAAATGATTCCAGCTCCGGAGCCGTTCTCGTTGGATGAACCATCCACAAAGATCCTCCGCGATGCCTGGGACGAGGTGACCTGGGGTGAGTCTACTGTGGGATCCTCCTGGAATCCCGTGCACTCTGCCATAAAATCGGCCAGGGCCTGACTTTTTATGGCAGTTCGCAGAGTGTATAGAATCTCGAACTGGCTGAGCTCGATTGCCCATTTTAACAAACGTCCCGATGCTTCAGGTTTCTACAAAACCTGCCTTAAAGGCTGATCGGTCATGACGTGTATCGAGTGGGACTGGAAGTATGGTCTGAGCTTTCGAGAGGCCGTGATGAGGCAGAACGCCAATTTCTCCATCAACGGGTACCGGGATTCAGCTCCGAGAAGTCTCTTGCTGATGTAGTAGACTGGTCTCTGAACTCGGTCTTCTTCTCATACTAATACGGGACTAGCTACATCCTCCGTGACAGCTAGGTAGAGAAAAAGAGGCTCTCCTGCCCTTGGTTTGGATAGTACGGGCGGCTCGGCCAGATGTACCTTCAGGTCGAGGAATGCGCTTTCGCACTCTTTTGTTCATTCGAACTTCTTGTTTCCTCGGAGCAGGTTGTAGAATGGCAAACACTTATCGGTGGACTTGGAAATAAACCGATTGAGGGTTGCCACTCTTCCTGTCAGGCCTTGGACATCTTTTCGCGACCTGGGCGAGGGAAGCTCGAGCAGTGATCTGATCTTGTCGGGGTTTGCTTCGATTCCTCGGGTATTGACGATGAACCCCAGGAATTTCCTTGACGCGACACCAAAAGTGCACTTCTGTGGATTAAGCCTCATGCCATATTCCCGTAGTATCTTAAAACAGTCCTCCAGGTCGGAAACATGGTCGTCGGCAGTCTTTGACTTGACTAGCATGTCATCAACGTAGATTTCCATGTTTTTTCTGATCTGGTCCGCAAACATTCTATTGACTAATCTTTGGTAGGTAGCTCCGGCGTTCTTCAGCCCGAACGGCATGACCTTGTAACAATAAACGTTAGTCGGGGTCATGAAACTGGTATGCTCCTGATCCGCCGGATTCATGGCGATCTGATTGTAGCCCGAGTACGCGTCCATAAATGACATGAGCTCGTGCCTCGCCGTGGCATCTACCAACTGGTCAATCCTTGGTAGTGGAAAACAATCCTTTGGGCAGGCTTTATTCAGGTCGGAGAAGTCTATGCAGGTCCGCCACTTTCCGTTGGGCTTCGGGACCAGCACGAGGTTGGCGACCCATATTGGAAACTTGGCTTCACGGATAAAGCCACATTTTTTGAGCTGGGCCACCTCTTCTTTTAGGGCTTCAGCCCGGGCCGTTCCTAGGTGTCGTTGCTTCTGGGACTTGACGGGAATGCTTTTATCCAGATGAAGTGTATGCATGATGACACTCAGGCTGATTCCTACCATGTCCTCATGGGACCATGCAAATACGTCCAGGTTATTTCGCAAAAACTCAGTCAGCTCCGCCTTCCTCTTGCTGCAGAGGTTTTTCCCGAGCTTGACCATCCGTGATGGATTCTGTGGTTCAATGTTCACTTCCTCGAGCTCCTCAATAGCGTGGAGCTCGGATTTGTCCTCGCCTATTCGGGGGTCAATATCCTCACTTAAGACAACATTTTCCCCTTCGGCGCTTTGAGGTTTTTCAATCTCAGGATCAGCTAAAGGTTCCTGAGATTCCTCTTCACCACTTTGGATGGCCATTGCCAGTTGCTTGGGTTTAGATTTTCCCTTCATGGAGATGCTGTAGCATTCCCTGGCAGCGAGTTGATTGCCATGGATAGTGCATATTCCCGTGGAAGTAGGGAATTTCATCGCGAGGTGGCAAATGGAAGTGACGGCCTCATACGCCATGAGCGTAGGTCGTCCCAAGATTGCGTTGTACACAGCGGTGCAGTCAATTACCACGAACTCGAGGAGTTTCGAGACTATTCGAGGTCCTTCTCCCAGGGTGATCACCAGCTCGATCGTCCCTATGGCCGCCGATCCTTCTCCCGAAAAACCATATAACATCATGGAGGTCGCCTTCAGCTCGGCAACGGTCAAACCCATCTTCTCTAACATGGATCGGAATAGGAGGTTCACCGAGCTCCCGTTGTCGATCAGCAACCTCCTCACCCTCCGATTGGAGAGCTGAACTGCCACAACCAAAGGGTCATTGTGAGGTAACTGGACATGGCCCGCATCTTCTTTCGTAAAAATGATCGGTTGCTTTTCCAATCGCTGCAGTTTTGGCAGGCGCTGCTCCGGGACGAACTCTACTCCGTTATGCGCCTTCAGTTCGTTCACGTATCTCTTCTGGGCGCCCCTGCTCGTGCCAGCCAAATGCGGTCCTCCAGAGAAGGTGGATATCTCCCCTCCAACCAAGGGAGGAGGGACGTCCAGATCTACCCGAGGCCCGGGCTGACTGGCCGGGACTTTTGGAGCAGGTTGACTTGCTGGAACCCTATTCCGTGCGTATTGAGCCAAGGGGTCGGCTCGGATGAGGGTCTCGATCTCATCTTTTAAATGCCTACAATTGTCGGTATTGTGGCCAACATCGTTATGAAAACGGCAAAACTTGGAGGTGTCTCTCTTCCCCTTATGGTGCTTTAATGGCTCCGGCCTCTTCCAGGGGACTCGAGCAGAGTTGGCTAGGAAGATATTCTCCCTAGACTGTGTGAGCTCTGTATAAGTCGCGTAGACGGGCTTGAATTTGTCTACGGACTTATTCTTCTTTTGGCCATGCTGGCCGCCTTCACCATTCCCCTTTCTTTTGCCTCCACCGAGCTGGTTGTTCTGTGTGACGTTTTGGGTTGCTGCCACGACCTCCGTCCCTGTTCCAGCGGGCTGATCAAGGGCCCGGCTGGTTCCTGCAGCTGAGGCTTCGGCTTCCTCCAAGTTTATCCATTCCTGGGTCCTGTTAAGGAATTCGTTAACCGAGCTGACTCCCTTCCTTTGTATATCCTTCCAGAGATCTCCTCCGATGAGGATTCAAGTTCTCATGGCCATGAGCTTGAAGCTATCATCCGCGTCTCTGGCCCGAGTAGCGACGTTCACAAATCTACTCAGGTAGGCCTTTTGAGTTTCACCGGGCTGCTGTCTCACGTTAGCCAAAGAGTCGGCCTGAACGCGGGCAGCCTGGGAGGCTCAGAATGCCCTTTTGAAATCTGCCGAGAAAGTCTTCCAGGAGCTGATTGACTGTCTTTTACCTTGCTTGAACCATTGCCTGACAGGTCCAATCAGTGTGGAATGAAAGATTAAACATCTCAGCTCGGGGCCAATGTTGTGGGCCATCATTAGGGTGTTGAACATCCCTAGATGGTCCGACGGGTCTCCGTCTCCATTGAACTTAGATAGGTGCGGCATACGGAAACCAGGTGGGTAAGCCGTCGCCGCTATGCTAGGGGCAAAGAGCTCCATCTCGTCCCCAGAATCATATTCATCTTTTTCTTTTTCTTTTTCTGACAGGAGCTTCCTCATCAACTCCTCCATCTGGGCCAGGTGCTCGAGGGTTTGGTCCTGATGTCCTTGGTTATTCCGGGGCTGTTCAACAGCTCCGGATCCATTGTACATATTTGGTGGGTTATTGCCCCTCCTATCTTGAGATAGGTTATTTGGGGCATTTCCTCCGTTACGTACTTCGGACAGGGCCCCCCCTGAGCGAGCATGGCTATCTCCTCCTGCCGGCTCTCCTCTATGAGAGTTAAGGCGATCTCGCAGGTCGCCTCCCTTGGTGGTTTGATGACTTTGTGCCGAACTCAAACGCTGACGCAGGTCTCCCCCAGAGAGATCGCTCCGGCGACTGCCGGTCCAGTGGCTCCGGCTAGATAGGCTTGGAGTCCGCCCTTGGTGGTGATGATCTGGGCTTTCCCTTGGTGCCCTGCTACGCTGGGAAGGTCCAGCTGACGGCAGGTTTCTCCTGCTACTTCCGTAGGCTGGAATATCTCAGACGGGCCGAGGAGGAGATGGATATCTGATTGGAGACGGAGGATGCCTGACCGGAGAGGCGATCCTGGTTCCGTCTGGACGGATCAAGTTCGGTGGGGGCCTCTCGGCCCTGCCAACCTGTTGGTCCCAAGCCTGGCGATCTGGACAAGGCGCGGGACGGTTGTTGGGGACGGGCTGATGCTGCGAGCCCTCCCCGGATCTCCTTCGGGAATTTCCTTGAGCTCCCCTGGGCGCTCTCGAGGATGGTTGGGAGCTAGGAGTCGACGTCCTGACCGAACAGCTGTATTGTTGTTGCCTGGCTCCAGGTGCTTCTTCGAAGTTTGCCTCTCGATGGTGTGATGAAGGAGTGGAGTTGGCTGTCGGAAATCTGTCCGAGCGGCTATGCCTGTTCTGGTTACCCCGGTGAGATTTAGGAGCCTCGCCTTGCCTCTCTCCGACGTTAGCGTCGGTTGTGAGAAGGGGTAGTCGGGCCAGCACATCCTTGATCTGCTGGTTAGCTATTGCTAGCTGGCTCCTTAGCTGAGCGTTCTCCATCTCCACCGCCATGTAATAACATGGGTTTGGATTAGGTGGCCGGGGTTCCGAACTTCCGGTGTCATCTTGGCCCGCCGGCTGCTTTCCTGGCCGCTGCTGGGCTTCAGGAACTTGTTCACCAGGGGTGGCAGTATGATGAGTCTCCTTCCCCTCATGCTGTTCTGCCTCGTTATCGTGCCTGGATCGAGTAGTCACCATAGTTGGATGTTTGCGACAACACTTAATCGAACTTGCTCTCAATGAAAGCACCAAACTCTTGACACAGTTCTTCGCCAACAGGTAATTAAGAAAAGAAGAGAAAGAGATTAGTGCTAAGGTTGAACCGAAACAGATATATGATCTTAGGAAGTGAAATGGTGACTCAAGACACGTTTTTTAAGTGGTTCAAAAGTTAAAATCCTTCTACTCCACTAGTCAATATTATTGCTATATTCTGGGTATACGATTACAGGGTATTTCTTGCAAGAGAGAATCCAACCCTTATTTACTCCCAGGGTCTCCATATTTATAGGAGAAGGCACCTGGGAGTTGGTAAGAAGGTCATCTCGTGACCTTCTTACCTATCATATCAACTCTGTGACATTCATGATTAATTCCTAAACCTGACACATAAGTGTGGTCAAATCAATAGGTAAGGAGATAATGGGTCGCACGGCCCAACCCAGTCGTGGGTGTCTGAATACGCACGTTCCTGCTGCGTGTCCGAGAAGTCCGGGGCATATCAGACATGTGATGTCTTATATATGCACGTTTACCTTGCGTGTGTTGACTTTACAAAGGGTCTTAGCCTCCAACTCTAGTTCGTACCACGAGCTGGATACTTAACTCGACCCTCGGCCTTCAGAGTTCGGACTCGGTTCTCAGGCGATCTGAGTGAATCCTGGGGTTACCTCGAGCTAAGGAGGTAGATCTTACAATGGAAGCTCCGGTTTTGGGGATGTCCACGAGATAACCATGATTAGGCTGCAGCTTAGCTCGCTAATCAGCCCGTGGGAAAATCAGGGCGTACAAGGAGTTATAGTTATAACTGATTTTTTGGTTATTTTTTTGTTGCGTTTGTTAGTTTTGTAATTTTTGGGCCTATATATATTCTGCCCAGATTCATTAATAAAGAAGGTTGTTTTTTTATTTTTCTTTGGGCCTTTCTTTGTAATATGGTATTAGTTGATATAACAGCCCATTCACGTGTAACCCTCACCAAACAGCCTCATCTTTACCTCACGAAACCCTAACATTTTTTCAGCTGCCTCCTTCTCTCAAGAAACTCTATCTTTCCTCTGTCAAGCTTCTTGCCCTTCATGGTTTGCACGAGAGCTTCCTTGTCACGCTGTTCCTCCATGTCATGCCTCCCTCCTGCGCCGATGCTTGCAGCGCCTTCTTCTCCCTTGGCTCCGGTGATGGCGTCTGTCCCTTCTTCGACCCCGAACGTGGTTGTGGCTCCTGATGTTGCCTCGTCTTCTCCCACTCATGAAGGTCTCACTCCAGCCGTCCCAGCCTCTTCCTCTCTAGTTCATTTGCACCGTCCTCCGCCTACCTCCTTCCCAAGAAGCTCTCCTCCTCCTCTCGACAATCATGGTGGTCTCGGCATTCTGAGTGCCTCTACATCTCCCCCTTGTCAACCTTCTCATATGGATCATACGTACCACTTGGGAACTGGAGACAACCCCAATTTTCTGATATCTACTCGTATTCCAACGGGTCAAGAAAATTTCCAATCATGGAAGAGTGCTGCTTCCATTTCCATTGCTGCCAAGAATAAAACCCAGTTCATAAATGGGTCTCTGCCTCAACCCCATCCTTTTGAACATTATTTTCATGCCTGGATTCAATGTAATAATATGGTTATGGCTTGGTTATTACAATCTGTTTCCCATGAAATTCAGCTAGCATTATGTTCCAAGATTCAGCCACTGCTATATGACCTCCATGAACGATTCAATCAAGGCAATGGCCCTTGGATATTTCAGCTCCAAACTTCAGTCCACACTATCAAACAAGGAGACTCGGATATCAATTCCTATTTTACCCGTCTCAAAACTATTTGGGATGAGCTCAAAGAATTTCAGCCGATTATTCCTTGCTCATGTGGCTGCAAATGTGGTGCTGTTGAGAGACTTCTTGGATACTATCACCGAGATCAGATTATGCAGTTTCTTGTTGGGCTCAACGACTCTTATTCTTCAGTGAGGGCTCAAATTCTCCTCTACGATCCTCTTCCTCCTCTGTCCAAGGTCTTTTCCCCGGTGTCTCAAGAAGAGAGACAAAGAAGTATCAGCCACCCCACTCCGTTCATTACTGTTCCTGGGGGTTTGAATAATTCAACCAAGCCTCCTACATCAAGATCAAAGAAACCGAGACCCACTTGTTCTCACTGTCTCAAACCAGGTCACTTGGTGGACAAATGTTTCTTTCTTCATGGATTTCCCCCTGGGTATGGTGACAAGCGTTGTCAAGATGAAGCTCGCAAACCCTCGGTTCATCAAGCTTCCACACCTCTCGTCTCTGCTTCGATTTTGGGCAAACCACCTACGCTGTCCCAAACTGAGCTCAGTCAGCAGCTTATCTCTCTCCTAAGTCAGAATCTCCAGCACAACTCGGCTGCCACTGACAATACTTTGCCGATTGCCTCACAAGTTTCTGGTAATCTCGTTGACTTCCCCTCTTGTCTTGTATGTGGATAGTTGATAGTGGAGCTTCCCACCATGTGCGTTACTCCCTTAAATGTTTTAAAAATATTGATAAAAATCCTATTGCTACCTTAGTCACTTTACCTAATGGGCATAACATTCATATTTCTTATTCTGGCACAGTTCAACTTTCTAGCTGTATTACCTTGACTGACGTTTTATCCATACCTGAATTTCAGCATAATCTATTTTCGGTAAATACATAGCCCTAACTCTTTAATACTTTTTGCTTCTGAATGCTTTATTCAGGCACCCACCCTGACTTCCAAAATTGGGATTGCTAAGAAAATGGGCAGGCTATTTTACTTTGAACAAGATCGTCAATTCTTACACTTTGTACATTCTGATATTACTATCAATGCTTGTACTAAAATGGACCAATGGCATTTCTGCCTTGGCCATCCTTCTATGTCAAATTCAAATTCCATAAATAAAACTCTTATTTTTTCTAATAAATCTTCTGAACATGCTTGTTCTATTTGTCACTTAGCAAAACAAAAAAGGCTTCCCTTTGTGTCTAATAATAATAGGGCTTTTAAGTCATTTGATCTTGTTCACTTTGACATTTGGGGACCATTTCATGTTCTTAGCATAGAAGGGTATATATATTTCTTACGATTTTTTATGATCACACTTGTTTTACATGGGTAAATTTACTTAAAGCTAAATTGATGTACAAAGTATTATTCCTCAGTTCTTCTCTTTAATTGCTACTCAATTTTCTATTTCTATCGAAGCTGTTAGATGTGATAATGCAAAAGAACTTAACCTTTCTTCTTTCTATGCTTCCAAAGGGATTGATCAATTTCACTCATGTGTTGATAGGCCTCAGCAAAATTCTGTGGTTGAACGAAAGCATCAACACATCCTCAATGTAGCTCGGTCCTTGTTATTTCAATCTCATATTTCTCTCCCTTATTGGTCTTATCTAATTCAAACAGTTGTTTATCTCATTAATATAACTCCCTCATTATTTTTAAAGAAAAAGACTTCATTTGAGCTTTTTTTTTAATAAATTACCCTCATATGAGAAATTTTGGCTGCCTTGCATATGCCTCCACTTTAGATAGGACTTGTATCGACCCAAATTTACTAATAGGGCTTAAGGGCCTTGATTAGTGTGCCGGGATGGCATAATTGTATTATATGTTATTTAATAATTAAAAGCATGTTATATGATTATTTGGATATGTAACGCCCTACTACCTTAGAGTCGTTACTAAGTGAGTTTAAAATGTGCATTTAACTAGCTAACCAAGCATTTAACTTAAAAGTGTAACTAAACTGTATTAAAATCACATAATTTGAAAATATAAACATTCATTGAAAATTATAAGCATTTTACATTAGGGATCCCAACTCAAAACATATTTTAGGCCGACTAAACGACAAAATAGAATTTAGTACAAGCATCTCCCAAAAATACCCCTAGCCATGGCGCCCAAGCAAACCAGACATGTACGCGTCGCCTCACGCTCTCCGTACTCATGGTTGGCCGATCATCCCCTTGCCCTTACCTGCACCACAGAGCACCCATGAGCCGAAGCCCAACAAAAAAACTCCACACAAATAGATAACATATGCATATCAATCACTCAACACATAGCCAATCCGCCAACAGGCTAAACATATACGGTCGTGCTGTCCCAGGCGCTTTACCAGGCCATGGGTTCGCGGTTCACACTGTAAGGATATCTCAAGTATCCTTTAGGGTCTTACCCTAGCAACTCGCACTCCGCGTGCTAAACGCTGCTCCCGGCCCCTTGCTTGTGTACGGAGCTTCTTGGGCACCGAAATCTCAAGCACGGTCCTCTAACCCGAGCCTCGCTGAAACCTAGTCACAACACATACATAGCACTCTCATTACTAAGCAATTTATAATCACCTCCCGGAACAAATCCCGAGCTCTCGGGACCTCCCATTTCCCCCCACAAGGTAGCGGAAGCATCCCCCAGCCCCCTGAGCCAAAACCCCAAAATCGCATTTTCCCCTGCCCAGAAATTGGCATAGCACTGCGACACTAACCCATGGGGGCCGCGGTTCCTAGAATGGTGCCCTTCCCCTGATGCATCCTAGCGCCGCGACACAGAAGAACAGGGCCGCAGCGCCCATATGCGAACCCAAAAATTTGGGTTTTTCCCCAACATTTTCCCGAGCCAAAACACTTCCAAATCAACACCAAGACATACCTAAGTCCCAAATTCAATCCAAAACCCCAAATAGACCATATGGCAACCCAAAAACATCAATAACAAACCCAACCATACATTCAAACCCATGATTCACAAATTGGTTAAAATCTTCATAAAACTTAAACCAGAACTTTCAAAACTCAAACCTCCCTTCAGAAATCTTAAACCACACTAGAAATCAATCTCAAAGATGCATGAAATTCTTACCTCAAACTGAAATTTGATTATGAGCTTCCTCCAATTCCAACTCCAGGCTACACCCCTTTGATTCCCAAGATGAATTCTCACAATATCAAGCCACAAATCCAACTTTCAACACTCAACCCAAATTCTTAAAACATGCAAGGAAATCTAAAAATCAGATATGAAACCTTACCTCTGAATTAACCTTGGCCTTTGCTTGATTCTAGTTGCCTCAATTCAGCCTTGAATCCCTTCCTTAGCCTCAAAGATATTCAACTCTCTCTTCCACCCTTCTCTCCTAGCTTCTTGGTTCCTCTAGACTTCCAACATAAACATTTCGTTTATGCCTAAGTGAAATAACGTATACGACTTTCCTCAGCCAAGATTATCCTCTCCTAAGGACAAATGACCCAATTTCCCTCCTTTCCAACTTAGTTTCTAGCTAACCCTCAAGGGCATTCTAGAATTTTCCTTAATCTCTTGCAAGAATACCATTTTCCACTTAAAACAACTATCCTCAAGAGTTACCTATAGTTACCCAGGTTACCAAAGTGCCACTAACAATCCCTCAATAACTCCCACACTCAAGATATAATGTTCCCAAAATATCCCTACGCTCCTCCCGAGCCGGGTATTTAACCCCGTTGTGACTTTTAGCTAAACAGCTCCCTAGGACCGTCTTGGAACGTGCATCACAAATATATCACCATTATATCACAAAGATCACATATATCACATTTATGCCCTCAACGGGCTAAAATCACAAACATGCCCCTGAATACCAAACGGGGCCCACATGCATGCTTAATTCACCTAAACATACATTTCTAATCACATATTCACTAAATTCACATATTAATACAATATAACAATTATTGCCCTCCAGGCACGCTAATCAAGGCCCCAAGCCTTATTAGCAAATTTGGGTCGCTACAACTATCCCCTCCTTACAGAGATTTCATCCTCGAAATTACCTGAACAACTCGGGATACCGCTCCCGCATGTCTGATTCAAGTTCCCATGTCACCTCCTCAACTTTGCTGTTCCTCCACAGCACTTTCACTAAGGCGATGGTCTTGCTCCGCAAAACTTTATCCTTCCGGTCAAGAATCTTAACCGGCTTCTCCTTATAAGACAAATCTTGATCCAGCTCCAAATTCTCATAACTCAACACATGCAAAGAATCTGATACATACTTCCGGAGCATGGATACGTGAAAATACATCATGAACCCCCGATAAGGCTGGAGCCATTTCCAACCTGTAGGCTACCTCCCCAACCCGCTCCAGAACCTTGAAGGGGCCAACAAACCTAGGGCTCAGTTTGCCCCGAACGCCAAACTGTTTCACTCCTCTCAGAGGTGAAACCCTAAGGAACACATGGTCACCGACTTGGAATTCTACACTCCTGCATTTCAGGTCTGAGTAGCTCTTTTGACGACGTTGGGAGGCGAGCATTCAAGCTCTAATCTTTTCTATCACCTCTGTAACGACCCAAAATCACTAATATGACTTAAGGGCCTTGGTTAGTGTGTCAGAAGGGCATAATTGGTTTATGTGTGAATTTATTAAATTAACGTGTGATTATATGATAAACATGTTATATGGCTATGTGAATATAAATGTGGCTATATGTTATATCTGTGGGAACCACATTATTATGTGGGTAAGTCTGCAGCGTGCGACTTAAGGCGATCCTAGGGAGCTAGTTAGCAGGAAGTCACAACGGGGCTTAATGTTTGACTTGGGGCAAGTCATGGGGTAATTCGGGTATTAGATGATTATTTGGGTTATCGGGTTATGGAAATAAATATATGGAGATATATTTGAGGTTAGGAAGCCTAGGCGGGAATATTGGGGAATTTTACCATTTTGTCCTCGGGGACGTTTTCGGTACCCCGAGCCTCGGGATTGATTTAATTAGCTAACATTAGACTAAGTAAACAGAAAGCAGTAGAATAAAAGACACAAACTTACCCAATTTTTGCTTCTCTCTTCTCTCTCTTAAGAAAACTACTGAAACCTAAGGGAATTCAGCTGGGTATTCTGTGTTTTGTGCTGAATTTGTGAGGGATTAGCTTAGTTCTAACCAAGGAACACTCAACCAGGATCAAGGTAAGAATTGAATCTCATTCTTAAGCATTAGAACTCTGAGTTTTGGCTGAGTAATAAAAGTGTTTATGGTTTTGATGTTAAGGATTGAATTAAAGTTGAGAAGCTTGGATTTTAGCTCAGGAACCTATTAAGGAAGTGGTTCATCAAAGAAGGTAAGCTTCAATTCGTAGTTTAAAGCTTAAATTCTAGGTTTGCATGACTGGTTTTTGAGTTCTTTAGTTGCTGGGTTTCAGAAATCAAAATGGGATTTTAATGAGTTTTTAAGCTGGATTTCTGTTGGATTATGTTGTTAGAATCATGTTAAAAGTCATGTGATCAATGGGCCTTGGAATTAGGGAACTTTGGGATGGTTTTTGGCAAGGTTGGGAGGCTAGAAATGGTGGTTTTTCTGGGCACGAAGGGTTGGGCCGCGGCTCTGTTCTAGAGTGTCGCGGCCCTGCGAAGCAAAGAAGAGCCAAGGAGGCTCTGCAGTGGGGAGGCGCCGCGGCGCCACAGGGCAGGGTCGCGACGTGTGTCTGCCTTTAGAGAAGCTTAGCCTCTGTTTTAAGGGCGGGCCGTGGCTAGGTTTCAAGGGCCGCAGCCCTTAAGGGCATCTTTGATCTTTTGGAGGTTTTAAGAGCGGGAACCTAACCTAGGGTGCTCGGGATCGATTCCGCCACCGTGTTTGGTGGAATTCGATGTCCCGGAAGCTAGAGCTTCATCCGAAAATATTAATGAGATTATTAATGGTACTCTCTATCTTGGTTGTGACTAGGTATTAAGCTAGGGATCGAGCAGCGGATCGTGCTCGAGAGGCATCGCTCATAATCAGTGAACTTGGTAATTAAAGGTAAGTAAACTGCACCCGGTTGTGGAAATTATAGTGGGAGCTAGGGTTCCCTATCTTGTATGCATGTAAAGGATGGTATTATGCCATGTAAATGGTAAACCAACAGCCTAAGAGTACCAAAGTTTACACTAGCGCATAGGGCGCAGCTCGCCCACTGGTAGCTGAGGACAGCTTGTTATGCACTGAGCTCGGTTTAAGCGGGCCGGAGTCAGTGGGGTAAATGGAGGGTGCGACCTTAAGTGTTGACTCTGATTATTATATGATTTGTTTGCTATTATTGTTTGGTGGATTGTTATGCTGAATAGTTGGGTGATGATCAACTGACTCTTTGGTTGAATTTCCATGCTTTGTGAATATTGTGGTATGTTAAGTGTATGAACGTGCTTAAAGGGTTATCCAAATATTATTATTGCTTGTTATGTAATATGATATGTTTTCTTGCTGGGCCTTGGCTCACGGGTGCTACGTGGTGGAGGTAAAGGCAAGGGCAAGCTTGATCAGCCTTGATTTGGAGAGCTCTGAGAGTAGAATGTGCATGAACAGCTGCTCAGCCGCCACGGTTGAGAGTGAGACAGGAACAGGAGAACCAGAAACGTCTGTTTTGCCTTAGAGTGGCTTACGAATGTTTAAACTTTGGAAATTTTGTAAACTGACTTTTGAACGTTGTTCCTTTTTGGGATCCCATTTGTAAAATGTTTAATTTTATGGAATGTACCTTTTTTAGACCAAACCCTTTTAACCCTAGCACATTAATGGTTTCAGTGACACATTTTTAACTAAATGACTTGATTAGCAAGTCCTGCACCTTTATAAGTACACAGTGTAGCGGTCTTGGCTATCCAGGGCATTACAACTTGGTATTAGAGCGTCCTAGGTTTAAGGGTTCTTGAAGACCGGCTGGACATGTACATTCGCTGCTAGAGACAAGCTCAATTCAGGGTTTGGTAATGTGTATGTATGCTTATTTTCTTGGAATGAATTATGAATGTTGTTATTTATTGGATTAATAGGAAGTATGAGATACTGATAGGGCCTGGCCCTTGACTGCTGTATGAAAATATTAAGGTATGCTTATTAGCATCGATGTGCATGTAAATGAATGTTTGGATGATTAACTGCATATTGTGTATGGGTGAATGCTTTTACCTTAGCTGTTGTGTGGTAATGTTGGGGCATGCTTATCAACAGCCGATGCATGTGGATAAATGCCTATATTCTGATTGTTTCTGATTCATTATATTCCTTTGGTGGATTTTGGAGAAGTTTTTACCCTGTCATCATGGTCTGATTGCCGAGTCGTTGATTGCAGATTGACTTGGATAACTATGCATCCAAGAAAATCTACGCGACTAGCCGGCACTAGGTCTGGGACCAGGGGTGATGACCAGGGCCAGATTCCTCCGTCAGTCCCTGAGAACTGGAAGCAACTTATGGCAGATATGCAAGCGCGATTGCAGAGTCAAGATGAGCAGATTCGCTTGTTGCGACAGCAGGCTCCATCAGGGAGTGCTGTCCCTATTGTACCACCTGCAGTGGTATCATTTGTACAGTATGGGGAGGTTGGGAACAGGTGGGAGCCGTTATATGAGTGGTTCAGGAAGCAGCAGCCCCCAATCTTTGAGGGAGGACGTGATCCATTGAAGGCCGAGCAATGGCTGACTATTCTGGATTTCATGAGGATAGAGGGACATGACAAAGTGGCCTGTACCATGTATATGTTGAAAGAGGATGCCCGCATCTGGTGGGAAGTGGCCTCACATACCAGGGATGTCACTGCATTGAGTTGGGAAGGATTTAAAGATTTGTTCAGTCAGAAGTATTATAAAGTTGCCATCAGGGTAGCGAAAGTTAATGAGTTCGTAGGATTGGTTCAGGGCAGCATGACAGTTACAGAGTATGCCCTGAAGTTTGACAGACTTGCAAAGTTTGCACCAGACCTTGTGCCTACTGATGCAGCCAGGCAGGACAGGTTTATTAGGGGGCTTAATGCTATGATAGCCCGAGATGTTAGGATTACAACGGTACCTGGAGGAACAACTTATGCCGAGGTCGTTGAGAAGGCTCTTACCGCTGAGGAAGCGAAGAACAAAATTTGGAAGGAAAGTTCTGTGAGGCGCGAGGGTCGCAGGGTGGTGCCTCCTTATTCTGGGTCAGGTAGGGGCGGAGGCCCCAGTGATTTCAAGAGAAAGTGTAACACCCAAATTTACTAATAAGGCTTAAGGGCCTTGATTAGTGAGGCGATCCCAGTGAGCGGTTTAGTGAAAAGGTCACGGCGGGGATTTATACCCGGCTCGGGGCGAGCCTGGGGGTATTTCTGGGAATTTAGAGAATATATTGGAGTCTATTTTGACATTGAGGAATATAATTGGTGAAGTTAGGTGTCGGGAAGTAAGTGGTAAATATTAGAGACACTCGAGGAATTAGCGGAAATTGGGTGAAATGACCAAAATGCCCCTAGGTGGATTAAAAGGCTTATGAATTATGGGAGCGTATTGTGGTCATTTGGCTTATAAGGGATAAATGTTATTAGGCTTTATACTTAGTGGATTGTGTAGAAAGAGCTGGAAGTCTGAAGGAAAAGGAAGAAAAGGAAAAGAAAAGAGAATTGGAAGTCTTTTTCTCTCTTTCTCTCGGTTTAAGCTTCTCTTCACCATTTCTTGAGGTCTTTTGGGGCAGAAACTCAGGAAGAGTTTGGGCAAGAACTTGAGGCCAGGATCCCTATTCTGGTTTGAGGAATTGGTAGAGCAATCCATCCATTTGAGGTAAGGTTTAGGGTAGTTTTTCAGTTTCTAGTTCTTGGTATTGTTGTGGATTTTGAGCTGAGTTTTGGTGGGGAATTTTAGGGAAATTGAAGCTGAGATTTGAGGAGGTAAAGGCCAAGCTAGTGAGGAGGATAACCTAGGCTAAGCTCATCCTGCAAAGGTAAGGAATTATAGTTTAAATTCTGTGGTTTCAGTTGTTGTTTTTGTTGAGTTTCTGAACTCTAGGTTCAGCTATGGTGAATTCTTTGTTTAGGGGTGCATGTGATTGGGTTATGTGTGGTTGGGATATTTAGGATGAGTGGAGGATGTTGGTAGGCTTGTTTTTAAGTTTGGTTGAAGTTTGGAAGGGTTTTGGTAAGGTTTGGCTCGGGGAAAATCGAAGGAGGAAAATGCAGGATTTGCTGTGATGTGACTAGCGCTACAGCGCTAGCCATTGGGCGTTGTAGCGCTAGGTTGTGTGGTCTGGGGCGCCTTAGGCTCTATCTATAGCATTGTAGCGCTCTCCTTAGAGTGCTGTAGCACTACCCTGTTTCCAGAAATGGGTCTTTGGGTTATTTTCAAGGGTTTTTGCTCGGGGGTTTGGGGTTTGATTCCACCACCCCGTTTGGTGGAATTAGGGCTTCCCGAGGGCTCGGGATTGGTCCTGAGACTAGGTTTTGGACTTGAGGTTTGGTGATGATTCTAATCTATGGTTGTGACTAGGTGTGCGCTAGGGCTCAAGAGGGATCGTGCTTGAGGACCAATTGAACAAAGCTAGCGAATCTAAAGGTAAGAAAACTACACCCGAGTATGCGTTTGTGATGGGACTAAGAGCTCCCTATATCTGTATAATGTCATAGATGGTATTATGCCATGGGACATGTGGTAAATGGCCTAAGGGAGGTGTAAATTATACTTGCACACAGGGCGCGGCTCGGCCACTGGTAGCCGAGGACAGCTTAATATTCACTGAACTCGGGTTAATCGGGCTGGAGTCAATGGGTTAAATAGAGAGTGTGTGTGACGCCCCACGTCACTATGGCTGCTTTCTGGAATGACGACTGGCCCTACAAACCAACATGATTCTTTTCAGCATGCTTTGTCCTCACTCACATGCTTCCTAGGAAAACTTCCCAGGAGGTCACCCATCCCTAGATTACCCCAGGTCAAGCACGCTTAACTTTGGAGTTCTCAAGTGATGGGCTACCGAAAAGAAGATGCATCTTGTTGATATAGGTAGTACCCATCAATCCATTTAAGCCCTCTTCAACTGTGTAGTCCCATACCTACACAGTCTTAGAATCATCACGCTTGACCTTCCCCAGGCTGTGAGATTGCACAGCTTACCCGGTCTTTCCCCTTACGGATCACGGGATTCTGACTGTTACAGTGCGGCCTAAGGGCATTAACCCTAGTTATCATATGTGGATTGATTGTTTATATGAAATGATATACTTGGTATGCTAAATACTTGATTAACATGAATGCTTAAACTGTTGAGTACATGCTTATGCGGTATGAGTTACCTAATTGTCTGTTGAATGATTATGCTCTGTAATTGTGTTTTCTTGCTGGGCCTTGGCTCACGGGTGCTACGTGGTGCAGGTAAAGGCAAAGACAAGTTGGACCAATCATGAGATGGAGAGCTGCGGGGCTGAATGTACATAGTCAGTTGTTCGGCCGCCACGGTCGAGGAGTGGAACAGGGCGAGAAATGCTTAAATGTTTGTTTTCCCTTAGAGTGGCCAATCACTGTATTTAAATCTTGAATCTTTTGTAGACAGTCTTTAACTTATTACTTTTAGATCCCGTGTAAAAAGAAAATGTTTATTTATAAGAAATGCAGCTTTTGAGACCAAAATCTTTTAACCCTAGCTCAGTTATAGTTTCAGTAACACGTTTTGAACTAAATGACTTGATTAGCAAGTCTTGCACCTTTATAAACACACAGTGTAGCGGTCTTGGATATCCAGGGCGTTACAACTTGGTATCAGAGCGTCCTAGGTTTAAGGGTTCCTGAAGACTGCTTGAGGACCAATTGAACAAAGCTAGCGAATCTAAAGGTAAGAAAACTGCACCTGAGTATGTGTTTGTGATGGGACAAAGAGCTCCCTATATCTGTATAATGTCATAGATGGTATTATGCCATGGGACATGTGGTAAACGGCCTAAGGGTGGCGTAAATTATACTTGCGCACAGGGTGCGGCTCGGCCACTGGTAGCCGAGGACAGCTTAATATTCACTGAGCTCGGTTTAAGCGGGCCGGAGTCAGTGGGATAAATAGAGGATGCGGCCTAAGGGCATTAACCCTAGTTATCATATGTGGATTGATTGTTGATATGAAATGATATACTTGGTATGTTGAATACTTGATTAACATGAATGCTTAAACTGTTGAGTACATGCTTATGTGGTATGAGTTACCTAATTGTCTGTTGAATGATTATGCTCTGTAATTGTGTTTTCTTGCTGGGCCTTGGCTCACGGGTGCTACGTGGTGCAGGTAAAGGCAAAGACAAGTTGGACCAATCTTGAGATGGAGAGCTGTGGGGCTGAATGTACATAGTCAGCTGTTCGGCCGCCACGGCCGAGGAGTGGAACAGGGCGAGAAATGCTTAAATGCCTGTTTTGCCTTAGAGTGGCCAATCACTGTATTTAAATCTTGAATATTTTGTAGACAGTCTTTAACTTATTACTTTTGGGATCCCGTGTAAAAAGAAAATGTTAATTTATAAGAAATGCAGCTTTTGAGACCAAAATCTTTTAACCCTAGCTCAGCTATAGTTTTAGTAACACGTTTTTAACTAAATGACTTGATTAGCAAGTCTTGAACCTTTATAAACACACAGTGTAGCGGTCTTGGCTATCCAGGATGTTATAGAAAGATCGCTGACACTTCGACCGCTGCTGATCCTGATAGGAGGGGTCGGGGTGGTCAAGGCGGCCGTCAGGGTGAAAGTGAACCATGGAGGAGTTATCCGGAGTGCCCGAGGTGTAGCAGGCGCCATCAGGGCGAATGTCGGGCAAAGGCTTGCTATGTATGTGGCACGGTGGGGCACCTCAAGCAGAATTGCCCAACATTGAAGAAAGGGGAAGCAGGAAAGGTGGACAACTTGACTCCAGCTCGAGTGTTCACCTTGACGTAGGCGGAGGCCGAGGCTAGTCCCTCGGTAGTGACAGGTTAGCTTTCTAGCGCTGGCTCTCCTTTTTCTATATTGATTGATTCTGGTGCTACATATTCCTTTGTTTCTAGTAAAGTGATTGATAGACTGTGTAGACCTAGTGAGTATCGAACTATGGGCTTTGGGACTTTATTGCCTACTAGGGAACTGGTAGTATCTAGGAGATGGATTAGGGCACTGCCAGTGATGGTTGATAGTAGGGAGCTTTCAGTTGACTTGATTGAGCTAGATATGGAGGATTTCGATATGATCTTAGGGATGGACAGGTTGGTCAGATATGGGGCTACTATCGACTACAGGAAGAAGATGGTGACTTTTGAGCCAGGGGGCAAGGATCCTTTAGTCTTTGTGGGTTCAGTGTGTGGACCCCGCATACCCATGATTTTTGCATTGAGAGCCAGAGATTTGTTACAGGGTGGGTTTTCTGGCTAGTGTGGTAGACACTACCAAGATGTTGTCAGCAGGGCCAGGAGAGACCAGGGTGGTTTGTGAGTTTTTGGATGTATTTCCCGAGGAGCTACTGGGATTGCCGCCACGCAGAGAGATTCAGTTTATTATTGAGTTAGCACCGGGGACATAACCAGTATCAAGAGCACCATTGTAATGACCCACTAATCTAGACTATTTGGACCATTAACGAAACTATACATAAAACTTACATTTTTACGAAAATACCATAATTTTATTGAGTAACTTGTAAAATAAGAGTTACTTACAAATAAATAGAATACTAAGAAGGATATGGGATCCCATTGTCTTTAAAAACAAAACATGATTTAAAATAAAAGACATTACATAAATGGTGCGGAAAATACATGTAAAAAGACATAAAACAGAAACTACATCCTCGAATCGAATAACGCTCGGCCCCTTGACTCCATTCACCATCGATACACATCCTCTAAGCGTCACGAATCTTACCGCCTCTAAAGCTTATTTTCCTGCACATAAAACAAAAAGGAATGAGCCTAATGCCCAGCAAGGAAAATCTAACACATAGTCATAAACATAACTTCATAAGAAACATAAAGACTTAACATAATACATATAACATACACTTATTATAATGGCCATTATTACTTGGGGTCCCATAGACTAAACAAGCATATGCCCATGGGATTAGTGGGGTCCTACTAGCTAAGTAGGTCATATGCCCATAACCCATTTGGGGTCTTGTTAGTCATATGGGTCATATGCCCAAGCCTACAAACATACATGCATACATATCATAACACATTTAACAACATAAAACATAAGATAACACAAGCATATAACATATTGATTCTAGCCTATTTTCCTTACCAAAGTTACCGGGATATGTGGACTGAGTTGGGACTTTTTGGAACACTCCTAAAACCATAATGAACAAGAGTGAGTTGAAAGAAGGAAAGAGATGAAAAGGAAATGGGAAGACTAAACCATTTGAGAAACATGCTTACCGAAACTTATGTGCTTAAGAACTTAGATTCCCTAACCAAAATGAAGATTAAGGTTAGAGATTGAGTAGAAGACTATGAGAAAGAAAATAACATAATACAGAAATGAACTAGAGTTTTGGTTACCTCAAAGACTTGAAAGACCAATCTACACCTCAACCGAAATACTATAGAACCTCACTTCCCAAAGTATTTGATAAGCTTATGATGTTTAAGCTTATGATTTTCCCAAACCAGGTGTTTACACTCTCACACTCACTTAACACTAGCAGCTTCTGAACTTAGAGCAAAAGGTGAATAATGGCTGGGTACTAGGTCCTATTTATAGAGTTTGGGAATGAAAGTATCTTGATTTTACTTGAATAAAAATAATGGCTTTTTAGGTGAAAATCATTTGAATAATCGTTCAGCAGAGGCTGAAGACTCGTTCAAAAGATGCTGGACTTATGGAGGAGTTTGAATGGCTGAAAGGAAAAGAATTCAAAAGTGTTTGAATTTATGCTGGAGGAGGCGATATATCGCCCCCTATAGGTGATATATCGCCTGGACCATTGTTCCCGAGGCGACCGTGCATCGATTCGTGTTTTCCGTATCTACGTGCTGCGATATATCGCCCCCTATAGCTGCGATATATCGGCACACGCTGAATATTTAAACACGAAATTACACATTTTTAGCTAAGTTTGAATGGAGTAAACAGCCTTGACTAAGCCCTCAACGTACTCAAAGTTGCTGACTGACCCTATAACATTCAAACTTTACTCCTTATTAAATTAAATCCTCAAAAATACTTAATCCTTAATCACCATTCATAACATGTGCTTAAAATCCTATTGGTTGATGTCTAAACCTTATAATATAATAAATACAATCCTTAATATCAGTCACATTAATCAAACCTTAGGTTATACTTAATATTCTTAAACTATAGATTAAACTTAGAAAATCTATAAGTACTACTATGAGTGTCCAAATAATTCCCGGTCTGAACCAAAAATCCACAGTTACAAAGATAATACTAAACATACTATAATACTACTAAACAATTAGCTAAGTAAAGTTCTTGGACTCTACAATTCTCCCCTACTAAAAAGAATTTCGTCCTCGAAATTTACTTACCAAATAACTCCGGATACCGGCCTTGCATGTCCTCCTCCAACTCCCACGTTGCCTCGCGTTCAGAACTATTGCTCCATAGGACTTTGACTATAGGAAAGCTCTTGGACTGTAACTCCTTCATTCCTCTATCTAGGATGCTAATCGGTCGTTCCTCGTAACTTAAGTCTTTCTGGAGCGCTATGGTATCGTACTTGAGGACGTGAGATGGGTCTGACACATACTTGCGTAGCATCCAAATGTGGAAGACGTTGTGACTATCAGCTAGTGTTGGCGGTAGGGCTAGTCTATACGCAACTGGTCCCACTTTGTCCAATATCTCAAAAGGACCTATGAATCAGGGACTGAGCTTGCCTTTCTTCCCGAACCGCTTGACACCCTTCACAGGAGATATCTTTAGGAAGACTTGATCTCCAACTTGGAACTCCACATCGCATCGCTTGGTATCCATATAGCTTTTCTGACGGCTTTGAGCAGCAAGCATACGCTGTCTAATAAGCGTTACTGCTTCTTGAGCTTGTCTAACAGCTTCAGGCCCTAGAAGCTGTCTTTCTCCTACCTCGTCCCAATGTAACAGTGATCGGCACCTTCTTCCATATAGCAACTCATAAGGTGCCATTCCGATCGTCGACTGGTAGCTGTTGTTGTATGAGAACTCGATCAGTGGTAAGTACTTGTTCCATGATCCTCCGAAATCAAGTACACATGCGCGTAGCATATCCTCTAAGATCTGAATCGTACGCTCAGACTGCCCATCTGTCTGAGGATGGAAAGTTGTACTAAGGCTTAACTTAGTACCCATAGCTTGCTGTAAGCTTCTCCAAAATCTTGACGTAAATACTGATCCTCTATCTGACACTATCGTCTTGGGGATTCCATGCAATCGTACAATCTCTTGGATGTAGATGTCTGCATATTGGTCTGCCGTATATGAAGTCTTAACAGGCAGAAAATGAGCCGACTTGGTTAGTCTATCTATGACTATCCAAGCAGAATCATGCTGCTTATTCGTCTTTGGCAGACCCGTCACGAAGTCCATGGCTATATCGTCCCACTTCCATTCCGGTATGCTAAGCGGTTGCAATAATCCTGCAGGTCGTTGATGCTCCGCCTTCACTTGCTGGCATACAAGGCACTTAGATACATACTCCGTTATGTCCTTCTTCATCCCTGGCCACCAATAGACTGCCTTGATGTCATGAGTCATCTTGGTAGACCCTGGATGAACTGAGTATGGGGTGTTGTGCGCTTCTTCTAGGATCGTCTTCTTAATACTCTGATCGTCTGGCACGCATACCCGATCCTTATATCTCAATAAACCTTGACTGGATATTGAGAAATCTGTAGTCTTGCCTTCTCTGACTGCATCCGTGTGTGCTGCTAGTGAGTCATCATGTCTCTGACCATTCCGTATGTCTTCTAGCAGATTTGATTAGATAGACAAGTTAGCCAGCTTGCCTACAACCACTTCAATTCCGACACTGATCAGCTCCTGCTGTAGCGGCTTTTCAATTCCGGATAAGGCTGCTAAATTCCCATAGCTTTTCCTACTAAGCGCATCGGCAACTACGTTCGCCTTTCCTGGGTGGTATAGGATTTCGCAGTCGTAATCCTTGACTAATTCTAACCACCTGCGCTGCCTCATGTTGAGCTCCTTCTGCGTAAAGAAGTATTTTAAACTCTTGTGGTCCGTATAAATCTCGCACCGTTCTCCGTAAAGATAATGGCGCCAGATTTTTAACGCAAAGACCACCGCTGCCAACTCCATATCGTGAGTTGGATAGCGTTGTTCATACTCCTTTAACTGATGTGAGGCGTAGGCTATCACCTTGTCATTTTGCATCAGTAGGCATCCCAATCCTAACTTTGATGCATCACAGTAGACAACGAACTTGTCGTTGGGTGTTGGGACACTAAGTACTGGTGTTGAGCAAAGCTTATCCTTAAGCAACTGGAAGCTTTCCTCACACTTATCATTCCAGTTAAACTTTTGTTGCTTCCGGGTCAGGTTGGTGAGTGGAGTGGCTATCTTAGAAAAGCCCTCTACAAACTTTCTATAATAACCTGCTAGCCCTAAGAAGCTTCTTACTTCTGATGCGTTCTTTGGTCTGGGCCAATCCTTCACGGCCTCTACTTTTGATGGGTCTACTGCAACTCCATCTTTCGATATGATGTGCCCGAGGAACGCCACTTGCGAAAGCCAAAATTCGCATTTCTTGAACTTTGCGTAGAGTTTATGCTCCTTCAATCGCGTCAAAATCAACCTCAAGTGTTCCTCGTGCTCTACTTCATCCTTGGAGTAAATTAAAATATCATCGATGAACACAACGACGAATTTATCCAAGTAGTCTTTGAAGACCCTATTCATTAAGTCCATAAACGCGGCTGGCGCGTTAGTAAGACCAAAAGACATAACCAAGAACTCGTAATGTCCATAACGAGTCCTAAAGGCTGTCTTAGGGATATCTTCTCCCTTTACCTTGAGCTGATGATACCCGGACCGTAGATCGATCTTAGAGAATACAGTCGCGCCTCGGAGTTGATCAAACAAATCATCAATCCGAGGTAGCGGGTATTTGTTCTTGATCGTTACTTTGTTCAGCTCACGGTAGTCTATGCACATCTGCATACTTTCGTCCTTTTTCTTCACGAATAGTACCGGAGCTCCCCATGGTGAATGGCTTGGCCTAATGAAACCCAAGTCTAGGAGTTCTTGTAGCTGCGTCTTTAACTCCTTGAGTTCCGTAGGTGCCATCCGGTATGGTGCCTTAGAGATAGGCTCGGTGCCTGGTACTAATTCTATCGTGAAGTCTATTTCTCGATTTGGCGGCAATCCTGGCAAGTCATCGGGGAAAACTTCTGGAAAATCTTGTATAATCCGAACATCTCCAACCTTAACCGGCGTCTCCCTTTCCACGTTCGTTATGCTGGCTAAGAATGCTTGGCATCCTTTCTCCATCATTCTCTGAGCTTTGAGAGATGACACTAACGGGGTGCGCAATCCTGAAGCTTGTCCCATGAAGCATCGTCTCTGGCCGTCAGGAGTCTCGAACATTACCTTCTTGCGTCTGCAGTCGATTGTTGCGCCATGCCGTGCTAGCCAATCCATGCCTAGGATTACGTCAAAGTCCTTGATCACCAGCTCTATCAGGTCTCCTTCTAGTTCTATGTCCTCAATCTTGATCGGTACGCTTCGTACTATTCGTGATGATAGAACTACTTTGCCCGAAGGCAACTCGGTTACAAACCTAGTTCTAAATCTTTCACTAGGTTTGTCTAGTTTTTCTATCATTCCTAACGAAATATACGAATGAGTGGCACCCGAATCAAATAATACATGACATAAGTTATTGAGGATAGAAACCTGACCTGTGACCACCTTGTTGCTAGCATCCGCCTCTCCTTGGGTTAAAGCAAAAACCCGAGCAGGAACCATCTTTTCGTCCTTCTTCCCTTCTGGCTTTTGCTGAGGACAATCTCTTTTACGATGCCCTTCTTGACCACAGTTGAAACACTCCTTAGTGTTGGCGCGGCATTCTCCAGGATGCTTCTTCTGACATTTGGCACATGGCGAGAATTCCACGTAGCCTGACCTATTTCCCCCATTATTTGGTCGTGCCCTTTTATTGTTGTCCGATTGCTTGTTGTCGGGATGCCTTCTCTTCTGTCCGTTACCGTTGTTGTTGGACTGACTGTTGCTGGACTGATTGTTGTTCCGACTGGCCTGAGGTTGGCTCTGCTGTTTGGGTTCCGGCTTACTGGCTTCTTCTTTACTTACATTGGCCTGCAACCTTTCTACTTCGATTGCCGTCTCAAGAACGCCGGCATATGTAGTGTTTCCCGGATTTGCTAGCTTCACCCCCATCTCGATCTTCGGGCGAAGTCCTCTAACAAACTTGTTCACCCTCAGATAGTCGGTTGGAACCAACTCTGCTGCGAACTTGGCTAAGCGGTCGAACTGACGAGCATATTCTGCCACTGTTAAAGTACCCTGCTTCAAATTGGTGAACTCCTCAACCCTCGTAGCGAGTACAACCGAGTTGTAGTACTTTTTGTGGAACAACTCCACAAATCGGGTCCACGTCATGGTGGCAGCATCATGGGATTGCTGGACCAAGTCCCACCATATCCTGGCATCTTTCTTGAGCAAAGATGAGACGCAGGATATGCGGTCTGCATTACTTAGGTTCATGT
Organism: Humulus lupulus; assembly: GCF_963169125.1. Taxonomy (NCBI): domain Eukaryota; kingdom Viridiplantae; phylum Streptophyta; class Magnoliopsida; order Rosales; family Cannabaceae; genus Humulus; species Humulus lupulus. The sequence continues at coordinate 160,101,777 of NC_084793.1, read as the reverse complement.
GGGCAAGAATTGGCTCCACATTTCTTAACCACTCTTCTGCCTCAAAGGGGTCTGTAGTCCCTTCGAAGTTTGGAGCGTGCTGCTTGCGGAACCTTTCATACACTGGCTCCACGTGCTGTACTGGATATGGAGCGTAGTTCGTCATAGGCCATCCCCCATATGGACCAACTTGTTGGGGTGCTGGGGCCATTGGTTGTGGCTGCGGCTGCGGCTGTGGCGGAGGCTGAGGCTGAGATTGAGCCTGTTGGCGTTGTTGCTGCAGAAGTTCCTCGACTTGTTGTCGCAGTCTGGCAATCTCTGCAGTGTTGTCAGCTGGCTGTGCCGGCGCGTTGCGGCGAGCAGTAGCACGCACTCCCCTTCGGCGAACTGTTGGAACCGCATTGGTCGCTGGAACATCGTTGGAGGCGTTTCCGTTGGTGCGTGCAGATCTTCGGAGTGACATCGTAGCAGAGTTCTAACAGTTAAAAGAAACATGTTAGAACTTTTCCTAATAGGCTCTAAGGAAAAAACTTATTCTAAAACAAACATAACTCGGACCTATTTATTATGACTTCTTATGAAAAATTTTATATAGGTCTTTATTTATTATTAGAGTGGGTTTCTATACTTAGAAAAACAAGTCATCTTTATTTTCTAAGTGTGTTTCTAATCATCCTATATGACTTAATTCTCAGGCTCGATACTTATCTTTGTTCCAAAGTTAACCATATTGAGGGAGGGCTGGGATCAGTAAAATCGTTCCCACTACTAAGGCCCCCTAACTCTCAATAAGGAAACCAGGTTCATTGATTTGTATCCACCCTCACCGAACTTAGTCATTATTCATTTTATTTAGTATTTATTATGATTGCGAAAATAGAATCAAACTCACACATGATATTCAAATAGCATGTTATTTATTTGGAAAAACAATTTCACTTATTACAATCAAAAGTAAATAAAACAAATAAAAACTACTAATCTAAAAATCGGGATCTTCTACATCCGATCCGTCATCTAGCATATCATCATCTATTTGTTCATAATCATCATTGTCATGAGCATCAAAACGTCCTATAGGAAGGTTGGTGAGAATCCTATTCTTTTGCTCATTGGTGAACTGAAACTCAATTTTTGCGGTGAACCTAACTAAGAGGAAATAGTATCTCATTGCTAATGGTAATTCATCCTCCTCATGCATCTCTTCCCATATCTCTTCTAATGCTGCTATTACAGAATGAAAATCTTTAAACAATCTAATTTACTAATACATATTGTTCCGTTGATCTTAACATTATTTGTTTAGCCTCTTGAAGGCCACCTATCTCTTGGTGAAACAAAAGCAACCTTTGAGTGATCCTTTCTAGGGCTCCTACGGTGTTTCTTGGCTCCCTTATTCTTTTTAAGGGCTTAATGGCTCGGATATCTTGGTAGGTTAAAGCTCCGTTCATTCTTAACTGAAACATAAACACTAAAGTTGTTAGCTATACACATAGGCAAAGTAACTTGTAACTTAAACACTTACTTGGCGGTCCGATTCGGAGCTTTGAGCGTGTGTATCGAGGAGAACTTCATGCGAAGGAACCGTTGCTTTGATACCAACTGTAATGACCCACTAATCTAGACTATTTGGACCATTAACGAAACTATACATAAAACTTACATTTTTACGAAAATACCATAATTTTATTGAGTAACTTGTAAAATAAGAGTTACTTACAAATAAATAGAATACTAAGAAGGATATGGGATCCCATTGTCTTTAAAAACAAAACATGATTTAAAATAAAAGACATTACATAAATGGTGCGGAAAATACATGTAAAAAGACATAAAACAGAAACTACATCCTCGAATCGAATAACGCTCGGCCCCTTGACTCCATTCACCATCGATACACATCCTCTAAGCGTCACGAATCTTACCGCCTCTAAAGCTTATTTTCCTGCACATAAAACAAAAAGGAATGAGCCTAATGCCCAGCAAGGAAAATCTAACACATAGTCATAAACATAACTTCATAAGAAACATAAAGACTTAACATAATACATATAACATACACTTATTATAATGGCCATTATTACTTGGGGTCCCATAGACTAAACAAGCATATGCCCATGGGATTAGTGGGGTCCTACTAGCTAAGTAGGTCATATGCCCATAACCCATTTGGGGTCTTGTTAGTCATATGGGTCATATGCCCAAGCCTACAAACATACATGCATACATATCATAACACATTTAACAACATAAAACATAAGATAACACAAGCATATAACATATTGATTCTAGCCTATTTTCCTTACCAAAGTTACCGGGATATGTGGACTGAGTTGGGACTTTTTGGAACACTCCTAAAACCATAATGAACAAGAGTGAGTTGAAAGAAGGAAAGAGATGAAAAGGAAATGGGAAGACTAAACCATTTGAGAAACATGCTTACCGAAACTTATGTGCTTAAGAACTTAGATTCCCTAACCAAAATGAAGATTAAGGTTAGAGATTGAGTAGAAGACTATGAGAAAGAAAATAACATAATACAGAAATGAACTAGAGTTTTGGTTACCTCAAAGACTTGAAAGACCAATCTACACCTCAACCGAAATACTATAGAACCTCACTTCCCAAAGTATTTGATAAGCTTATGATGTTTAAGCTTATGATTTTCCCAAACCAGGTGTTTACACTCTCACACTCACTTAACACTAGCAGCTTCTGAACTTAGAGCAAAAGGTGAATAATGGCTGGGTACTAGGTCCTATTTATAGAGTTTGGGAATGAAAGTATCTTGATTTTACTTGAATAAAAATAATGGCTTTTTAGGTGAAAATCATTTGAATAATCGTTCAGCAGAGGCTGAAGACTCGTTCAAAAGATGCTGGACTTATGGAGGAGTTTGAATGGCTGAAAGGAAAAGAATTCAAAAGTGTTTGAATTTATGCTGGAGGAGGCGATATATCGCCCCCTATAGGTGATATATCGCCTGGACCATTGTTCCCGAGGCGACCGTGCATCGATTCGTGTTTTCCGTATCTACGTGCTGCGATATATCGCCCCCTATAGCTGCGATATATCGGCACACGCTGAATATTTAAACACGAAATTACACATTTTTAGCTAAGTTTGAATGGAGTAAACAGCCTTGACTAAGCCCTCAACGTACTCAAAGTTGCTGACTGACCCTATAACATTCAAACTTTACTCCTTATTAAATTAAATCCTCAAAAATACTTAATCCTTAATCACCATTCATAACATGTGCTTAAAATCCTATTGGTTGATGTCTAAACCTTATAATATAATAAATACAATCCTTAATATCAGTCACATTAATCAAACCTTAGGTTATACTTAATATTCTTAAACTATAGATTAAACTTAGAAAATCTATAAGTACTACTATGAGTGTCCAAATAATTCCCGGCCTGAACCAAAAATCCACAGTTACAAAGATAATACTAAACATACTATAATACTACTAAACAATTAGCTAAGTAAAGTTCTTGGACTCTACAACCATATCGGATGGCACCAACAGAGTTGAAGGAACTGAAGATACAGCTGCATGAATTTCTGGATTTGGGATTCATCAGACCTAGTTACTCACCATGGGGCGCTCCACTTTAGTTTGTTAAGAAGAAGGACAAGACTTTGAGGATGCGTATAGATTACAGGGAATTGAATAAGTTGATTATTAAGAATAAGTACCCCCTACCAAAGATTGATGACTTGTTCGATCAGCTGCAGGGAAAGACGGTGTTTTCAAAGATTGATCTTCGATCTGATTATCACCAGCTGAGGATCAAGGATGAGGACATACCGAAGATGGCCTTTCGAACACGGTGTGGACACTACGAGGTTTTGGTCATGTCTTTTGGTTTGACCAAGGCCTGGCAAATTTCATGGATCTAATGAACAGGGTGTTCAAGGATTTCTTGGATCAGTTCGTCATTGTCTTCATCGACGACATCTTGGTATACTCTAGTTCAGAGGCAGAGCACGAGCGACATCTTCGACAAGTTTTACAGAGGCTAAGGGAACACCAGTTATATGCTAAGTTTAAGAAATGTGAGTTTTGGTTGCCACAGGTGAATTTCCTTGGGCATATAGTTGGTGCAGAAGGGATTAAGGTGGATCCGTCCATGGTGGAAGCAGTGAGAGATTGGCCGAGGCCAAGGAACGCCTCGGAGGTGCAGAGTTTTATTGGGTTGGCAGACTATTACAGGCGGTTTGTAGAGGGATTTTCAAGGATTTCTTCACCAATGATAGAGTTGACAAGGAAGAACCAGAAGTTTGTTTGGTCAGAGAAGTGTGAGGACAATTTCCAAGAGTTGAAGCAACGACTTATTACTACACCTGTACTGAGTCTTCCTTCGGAAGAACGAAAGTTTGTGGTATACTGTGATGCATTGAGGATGGGTTTGGGGTGTGTATTGATGCAGAATGAGAAAGTTGTAGCCTACGCATTGCGGCAGCTAAAGGAATACGAGCAGCGGTATCCTACCCATGACTTGGAACTGGCGGCAGTGGTATTCGCACTGAAGGTTTGGCGGCATTATCTGTATGGGGAGAAGTGCGAGATATACACTGACCATAAGATTTTTAAGTACTTCTTCACCCAGAAGGATCTGAATATGAGGCAAAGGTGTTGGCTGGAGTTAGTTAAGGACTATGATTGTGATATTCTGTATCACCCAGGGAAAGCCAATGTTGTAGCAGATGCATTGAGCTAGAGGGGTTCGGGGCGGTTATTTAGTTTTATTCAGATCTGAAGAGAATTAGCTGATGAGATGACTAGGGCAAGGATAGAGCTGGTGGTAGGCCAGTTGGCCAATATTACCTTGCAGTCGACCTTGTTAGAGCGAATCAAGGAGGGGCAGTTGGTAGATGCGCAGTTTCAGGAAGTTAAGCAGAATGTCTTATTCTATTTCTGAGGCTGGTATGCTTCAATATCAGGGACGGATTTGTGTTTCAGCATATGAGGGGATCAAACGGGAAATACTAAACGAGTCCCACACTACGCCATACTCGCTTCATCCAGGTACCACAAAGATGTATCAGGATCTACGAACGTTATATTGGTGGCCTGGGATGAAGAAGGATGTGGTTGAGTATGTGGCCAGGTGTTTGACATGTCAGCAGGTGAAGGCTGAGCATCACCGGCCAGCAGGATTGCTTCAACCTTCGGGTATCCTTGAGTGGAAGTGGGAAGACATTACGATGGATTTTGTGGGAGGTTTACCCAGGACGGTGGGACTTTGTGACTCAATGTGGGTAATAGTAGACAGATACACCAAGTCAGCTCATTTTCTACCAGTGAAGTCAACTTACACAGTGGAGCAGTATGCAGAGTTGTATGTGAGGGAGATAGTTCGTCTCCATGGGGTTCCCAAGTCCATTGTATCTGATCGAGACCCTATCTTTACCTCCAAGTTCTAGGGAGCTCTGCAGAAAGCTATGGGGACTCAGTTGAAATTTAGCACAGCTTTTCATCCTCAGACTGATGGACAGTCTGAGAGGACAATTCAGGTGTTGGAGGACATGCTTAGGGCGTGTGTGATTGAATTCGAGGGGTCTTGGAGTAGGTATCTCCTGTTGATCGGGTTCTCGTATAACAATAGTTATCAGTCCACGATTGGAATGGCTCCTTATGAATTGTTATATGGAAGGTAGTGTAGGTCGCCCATTCATTGGGACAAAATGGGTGAAAGAAAGTATTTGGGGCCAGACAAGTGAAGCTATTGAGAAGATTCGAGCTAGGATGCTTGCTTCACATAGTAGGCAGAAAAGCTACGCTGATCCTAGGCGTAGAAATGTGGAGTTCCAGGTTGGGGACCACGTGTTTCTGCGAGTTTCACCACTGCGAGGGGTGAGGAGGTTTGGAGTAAAGGGCAAGTTGAGCCCTCAGTTTGTTGGACCTTTCGAGATTTTAGAAAGGATTGGATAGGTGGCTTATAGGTTGGCCTTGCCACTGCCGTTGTCGGGAGTTCATGATGTTGTCCATGTCTCTATGTTGAGGAAGTATGTCTCGGATCCGACACATGTATTGAAGTATGAGGATTTAGAGTTACAGACAGATTTGTCCTATGAGGATCGACCGATTCAGATTTTGGACCGGAAGGATAAAGTTCTATGGAACAAGACGATTCCGCTAGTTAAAGTATTGTGGAGAAATAGCAAAGTCGAGGAAGCGACCTAGGAACTAGAGATGGTGATACGGGATCAGTATCCCGAGCTATTTAGGTAAATTTCGAGGACGAAATTCTCAGTAGGAGGGGATAGTTATAACGACCCAAAATCACTAATATGGCTTAAGGGCCTTAGTTAGTGTGTCAGGAGGGCATAATTGGTTTATGTGTGAATTTATTAAATTAGCATGTGATTATATGATAAACAAGTTATATGACTATGTGAATATAAATGTGGCTATATGTTATATCTGTTGGAACCACATTATTATGTGGGTAAGTCTGTAGCGTGCAACTTGAGGCGATCCTAGGGAGCTAGTTAGCGGGAATTCACAACGGGGCTTAATGTTTGACTTGGGGCAAGTCAAGGGGTTATCGAGTTATGGAAATAAATATATGGAGATATATTTGAGGTTAGGAAGCCTAGGCGGGAATATTGGGAAATTTTACCATTTTGCCCTCGGGGACGTTTTCGATACCCCGAGCCTCGGGATTGATTTAATTAGCTAAGATTAGACTAAGTAAACAGAAAGCAGTAGAACAAAAGACACAAACTGACCTAATTTTTGCTTCTCTCTTCTCTCTCTTAAGAAAACTATTGAAACCTAAGGGAATTATGTGTTTTGTGCTGAATTTATGAGGGATTAGCTTAGTTCTAACCAAGGAACACTCAACCAGGATCAAGGTAAGAATTGAATCTCATTCTTGAGCATTAGAACTCTGAGTTTTGGCTGAGTATTAAAAGTGTTTATGGTTTTGATGTTAAGAATTGAATTAAAGCTGAGAAGCTTGGATTTTAGCTCAGGAACCTGTTAAGGAAGTGGTTCATCAAAGAAGGTAAGCTTCAATTCGTAGTTTAAAGCTTAAATTCTAGGGTTGCATGACTGGTTTTTGAGGTCTTTAGTTGCTGGGTTTCAAAAATCAAAATGGGATTTTAATGAGTTTTTAAGTAGGATTTCTGTTAGTTTATGTTGTTAGAATCATGTTAAAAGTCATGTGATCAATGGGCCTTGGAATTAGGGAACTTTGGGATGGTTTTTGGCAAGGTTAGGAGGCTAGAAATGGTGGTTTTTCTGGGCACGAAGGGTTGGGCCGCGGCTCTGTTCTAGAGTGCCGCGGCCTTGCGAAGCAAAGAAGAGCCAAGGAGGCTCTGCAGTGGGAAGGCGTCGCAGCGCCACAGAGCAGGGCTGCGGCTTGTGTCTACTTTCAGAGAGGCTTAGCCTCTGTTTTAAGGGCGAGTCGCGGCTAGGTTTCAAGGGCCGCAGCCCTTAAAGGCATATTTGATCTTTTAGAGGTTTTAAGAGCGGGAACCTAACCTAGGGTGCTCGGGATCAATTCCACTACCGTGTTTGGTGGAATTCGATGTCCCAGAAGCTAGAGCTTCATCCTGAAATATTAACGCGATTATTAATGGTACTCCCTATCTTGGTTGTGACTAGGTATTAAGCTAGGGCTCGGGAAGCGGATCGTGCTCGAGAGGCGTCGCTCGTAATCAGTGAACTTGGAAATTAAAGGTAAGAAAACTGCACCCGATTGTGGAAATTATAGTGGGACCTAGGGTTCCCTATCTTGTATGCTTGTAAAGGATGGTATTATGCCATGTAAATGGTAAACCAACAGCTTAAGAGTGCCGAAGTTTACACTAGTGCATAGGGCGCGACTCGGCCACTGGTAGCTGAGGACAGCTTGTTATGCACTGAGCTCGGTTTAAGTGGGCCGGAGTCAGTGGGGTAAACGGATGGTGCGACCTTAAGTGTCGACCCTGATTATTATATGATTTGTTTGCTATTATTGTTTGGTGGATTGTTATGCTGAATAGTTGGGTGATGATTAGCTGACTCTTTGGTTGAATTTCCATGCTTTATGAATATTGTGGTATGTTAAGTGTATGAATGTGCTTAAAGGGTTATCCAAATATTATTATTGCTTGTTATGTAATATGATATGTTCTCTTGTTGGGCCTTGGCTCACGGGTGCTACGTGGTGCAAGTAAAGGCAAGGGCAAGCTTGATCAGCCCTGATTTGGAGAGCTCTGAGAGCAGAATGTGCATGAACAACTGCTCAGCCGCCACGATTGAGAGTGAGACAGGAACAGGAGAACCAGAAATGTCTGTTTTGTCTTAGAGTGGCTAACGAGTGTTTAAACTTTGGAAATTTTGTAAACTGACTTTTGAATGCTGTTCCTTTTTGGGATCCCATGTGTAAAATGTTTAATTTTATGGAATGTACCTTTTTGAGACCAAACCCTTTTAACCCAAGCACATTAATGGTTTCAGTGACACGTTTTTAACTAAATGACTTGATTAGCAAGTCCTGCACCTTTATAAGTACACAATGTAGCGGTCTTGGCTATCTAGGGTGTTACAGCCTCATTGGTCCTCTAGACCATCTCAGGACCCAAATTAATCCTCTCACCCGTCTCATCCCAATGGATAGGTGATCTGCACTTCCTTCCATAAAGCATCTTATACGGAGCCACTCCGATAGTTGCCTGATAACTGTTGTTATATGAAAACTCAATCAAGGGGAGATACTTACTCCAAGATCCCCTAAAATCTAGCACACAGGCTCGTAGCATGTCCTCCAATATCTAAATCATCCTCTCAGACTGTCCATTTGTCTGAGGATGATAAGCGGTACTAAACCGCAACTGCGTGCCCATAGCCTTCTGCAAGCTCTCCCAAAACTTGGAGGTGAAGGTGGGGTCTCTGTTGGATACTATCGACCTCGGAGCCCCATGAAGTTGAATAATTTCCTTCACATATAACTCAGCATACTACTCCACAGTATAAGTTGTCCTGACCGGTAGAAAGTGGGTGGACTTGGTATACCTATCCACAATCACCCACACTGAGTCATGCTGTCCCACGGTCTTCGGCAAACCAACCATGAAGTCTATGGTAATATCTTCCCACTTCCACTCTGGAATCCCTAGAGGCTGCAGCAACCCTGCTGGCCTCTGATGTTCAGCCTTGACCCGGTGACAAGTTAAACACTTGGCCACATAATCCACCACATCCCTCTTCATGCCCGACCTCCAATACAAAACTCTTAAATCCTGGTACATCTTCGTTGTACCCGGGTGCAAAGAATAGGGAGTGGCATGCGATTCATCTAAGATCTCCCGCCAGATATCAGAGTCCATCGGAACACAGATCCGACCCTTGTACTTCAATAACCCCATCTCTGAGATAGAGAAGTCCTTAGCCACCCCGACTAAGACGTTCTCCCTGTGACCTCTCAACTGTGAATCTTTCCCCTGCACCTCCTTAATCCTCTCAAGGAGCATAGACTGAAGAGTAATGTTGGCATACCGACCAACCACCAACTCTATACCCGCTCAGGTCATCTCCTCCGCTAGCTTATCTGATATTTCTCTTGAACTGAACAACTGTCCTGGGCCTTTCCAACTCAATGCATTAGCCACTACATTAGCCTTCCCAGGATGGTATAGAATATCACAATCATAATCCTTAACCAACTCTAGCCATCGTCTCTAGTGCATATTCAAATCCTTCTAAGTAAAGAAGTACTTCAAACTTTTATGGTCAGTGTATATCTCGCACTTCTCACCATACAAATAATGTCTCCAAATCTTAAGTGCGAATACCACCGCTGCCAACTCCAAATCATGTGTGGGATATCTCTGCTCATACTCTTTTAACTGCCTCGATGCATAGGCTATTACCTTACCAGCTTGCATCAGCACACACCCTAAACCCTGTCTGGAAGCATCACAGTAAACCAAAAACTTCTCATTATCTGTCGGCAAACTCAACACTGGCGCGGTGATTAGTCGCCGCTTCAACTCTTTAAAACTGTTCTCACATCTATCTGTCCAAACATACTTTGTCTTCTTATTTGTCAATTCTGTCAATGGCGTAGCTATCCTGGAGAACCCCCTCAACAAACCGCCGATAATATCCTGCCAATCCCAGAAAACTCCTAACTTCTAGAACGTTGCTCGGTCTAGGCCAATCTCTCACTGCCCCAATCTTACTTGGATCAACTAGAATCCCTTCCTTACTGATGATATGGCCCAGAAACGTGACTTGCGGTAACTAGAACTCACACTTGCTGAACTTGGCATATAACCTATGCTCCCTCAACCGTTGCAACACCAAACGTAGATGCTGCTCATGCTCTGTCTCTGACTGAGAATACACCAAAATGTCGTCGATGAACACAATCACAAACTTGTCCAAATAGTCCTTGAAAACCATATTCATCTTATCCATAAAAGCTGCCGGGGCATTGGTTAATGAAAAGGACATGACTAGGAATTCATAGTGTCCATTCCTCGTGCGGAAAGCGGTCTTTGGTATGTCCTCCTCTTTGATCCTTAACTGATGGTAACCTGATCGGAGATCAATCTTAGAAAACACCATACTTCCCTGTAACTGATCAAATAAATCATCGATCCTAGGCAGTGGGTACTTGTTCTTAATAGTCAACTTGTTCAGCTCCCTGTAGTCAATACACATCCTAAGAGATGCATCCTTTTTCTTAATGAACAACACTGGAGCACCCCATGGCGAGAAACTCGGTCTGATATACCCTAAGTCTAGTAGCTCTTGTAGCTGAATCTTCAACTCCTTCAATTCTGCCGGAGCCATTTAGTAAGGTGTCCTGGATACTGGCTCCGCCCCTGGTGCCAACTCTATGATGAAATCAATCTCCCGCTGCGGCGAAAACCCTGGCAGATCTGCTGGAAATAAATCTGGAAACTCACACACTAGTCTGGTCTCTCCTGGTCCAACCGACACAACCTTGGAGGTATCCACAACATTCGATAGGAATCCCATGTAACCTTCCTGCATCAGGTCTCTAGCCTTCAGTGCTGAAATCATAGGTACCCGCGGTCCATTAACCGTCCCCACAAATACAAAGGGTACCTCCTCTTCTGGTTCAAAAGTCACCATTCTATGCTTGCAGTCAATCGTTGCCCCATACTTCGATAACCAATCCATCCCTAAATTCATATCAAATTCATCCATCGCAAGCTCAAACAGATCAACAGACAATTCCCTACCATCTACCTTTACTGGTAGCTCTAATCCATCTCCTAGAGACTACCAGTTCCCCAATTGGCGACAAAGTCTGAAAACCCCTATCATACAAAACACTAGGTCTACACAGTTGATCTATCACTCTAGCAGACACAAATGAATGGGTAGCTCCCGAATCAATCAATGCAGTATTCAAAGAACCAGCACTAGAAATCTAACCTGTCACAACTGAGGGGCTAGTCTCCGCCTCAGTCTGAGTCAAAGTAGACACTTTGGCAGGAGCGAGACTATCACCCTGCTTCGACTCCTCCTTCCTAACTTGTGGGCAGTTCTTCTTTAAGTGATTGGCACTCGCACAGACAAAGCAGCACCTGATCCTGCACTCACCCTGGTGTCGTCGTCTGCATCGAGGACACGCTGGATAGCTCCTCTAGTTTTCCCCTCTGCTCTGACGGCCGCTAAAAGTACCCCATGCCCTTCTATCCGAACTGGGAGGAATAAAGGAATCTGGGGCTTTCCTCTTCTGCTCATTGGGGCCACTATCCCAACCGGATCCAATAGAAGGTGGCACTGTCCTCCTAGAATCGCGCCTAACAACGCTCTCTCTCCAAATCTGATCCTCGTCCCCCTCAGCTGTAAGGGCCTTGTCTACAACCTGAGCATAGGTAGTAGTCTCTGGATCCAAAGTGATCTTCACATCAGGGGCGATCATAACGTTCAATCCCCGTACAAACCTGTCTATTCTTGCTGCATATGTCGGCACTAAATCTGGCATAAACTTTGCCAATCGATCAAATTTCAGGGCATACTCTGTCACGGTCAACTGGTTCTGAGTTAGGTTGATGAACTCATCAACCTTCGCAGCTCGTACGGCAACACTGTAATACTTCTCATTGAAGATGTTTCTGAATTCTTCCCAAGTCATAACTGCCACATTACTTCTCTGAACCACTACATCCCACCAGATGCGGGCATCTTCTCTAAACATATAGCTAGCATAGCTACCCTCTCGTTCCCCTCAACCCTCATGAAATCCAGGATAGAGAAACCATATTCATCCATTGCTCTGCCCACAGTGGGTCTGGTCCACCCTCGAAGGTGGGAGGATGCTGCTTCCTAAACCTTTCATACAAAGGTTCCCACCTGTTCTCCATCACAGGCTGAATAGACATTGGCTCCACAACATACTGAACTGGCAACCCAGTGACCTGTGGAGTGGCCTGCTGCCTCAAATGTCGGAGTTCTTCTTCTGTTCATTGAAATCTTGCTTCCATTTCGGTAAACATCTGTTGCCAATTTTGTGGGGCAGGTGGAGGGTCCTGACCCTGGTTGTCATCCTCGGCCCGACTGCTGCAGAGTCTAGATGATTGTCGAGGCATCTTAACAAATATGCCTGCAATCAACGACGCCGCTCATCAGGCATGATAACAACATCCAAAACCACCTCCTAACTACATCAGTCAACCACAAACAACAATCCACATAGCATACCAATAGCATATAACACTCAACGGGCCATGCCCTAGCATCATGCATATGTTAACTCATTCAGCATGCTCTATATGAAATAAGCAGGCAAACAGGCATATAAACACATATGCAACATATAAGTCAATCATTACCAACCAACCATGAGTCGAGCTTGTCACAGACAGCGAGCGTACATGTTCGGTCAATCTCCAGGAACCATAAACCTTGGCTCGCTCTGATACCAAGTTGTAATGCCCTACTACCTTAGAGCCGTTACTAAGTGAGTTTAAAATGTGCATTTAACTAGCTAACCAAGCATTTATCTTTAAAATGTAACTAAACTATATTAAAATCACATAATTTGAAAATATAAACATTCATTGAAAATTATAAGCGTTTTACATTAGGGATCCCAAAAAATACCGTTTATAAACATTTACAACTCAAAACATATTTTAGGTCGACTAAACGAAAAAATAGAATTCAGTACAAGCATATCCAAAAAATACCCCAGGCCGTGGGGGCCAGGCAGACCAGACATGTACGCGTCGCCTCACGCTCTCTGTACTCATGGTTGGCCGATCTTCCCCTTGCCCTTACCTGTGCCATAGAGCACCCATGAGCCGAAGCCCAGCAAGAAAACTCCACACAAATAGATAACATATGCATATCAATCACTCAACACATAGCAAATCTGCCAACAGGCTAAACATATACGGCCGTACCGTCCCTGGCGCTTTACCAGGCCCTGGGTTCGCGGTTCACACTGTAAGGATATCTCAGGTATCCTTTAGGGTCTTACCCTGGCAACTCGCACTCTGTGTGCTAAACACTGCTTCCGACCCCTTGCCGCTCTCGCCCTTCGTCGTTTCTGACCCTTGCCATTCTCGGCCTTCATCGTTCCCGGCTCTTGCCGATTATTCACATATATGCATACATAGCATAATTTAACAAAAACTTAAGCATGTATAAACGCGATCAAAGGGCTACGCCATGCACATAATCATATAGGGTCGTGCTCTGCAACACAACTATGGGGCCTCGCCCTGCTCTATGGGTACAACAGTTTTCTTACCTGTGTACGGAGCTCTTGGGCATCGAAATCTCGAGCACGGTCCTCTAACCCGAGCCTCGCTGAAACCTAGTCACAACACATACATGGCACTCTCATTACTAACCAATTTATAATCACCTCCCTAAACCAATCCCGAGTTCTTGGGACCTCTCGTTTCCCCCCACAAGGTAACGGAAGCATCCCCCAGCCCCCTGAGCCAAAACCCCAAAATCGCATTTTCCCCTGCCCAGAAATTGGCATAGCACTGCGACACTAACCCATGGGGGCCGCGGTTCCTAGAATGGTGCCCTTCCCCTGATGCATCCTAGCGCCGCGACACAGAAGAACAGGGCCGCGACGCCCATACGCGAACCCAAAAATTTGGGTTTTTCCCCAACATTTTCCCGAGCCAAAACACTTCCAAATCAACACCAAGACATACCTAAGTCCCAAATTCAATCCAAAACCCCAAATAGACCATATGGCAACCCAAAAACATCAATAACAAACCCAACCATACATTCAAACCCATGATTCACAAATTGGTTAAAATCTTCATAAAACTTAAACCAGAACTTTCAAAACTCAAACCTCCCTTCAGAAATCTTAAACCACACTAGAAATCAATCTCAAAGATGCATGAAATTCTTACCTCAAACTGAAATTTGATTATGAGCTTCCTCCAATTCCAACTCCAGGCTAAACCCCTTTGATTCCCAAGATGAATTCTCACAATATCAAGCCACAAATCCAACTTTCAACACTCAACCCAAATTCTTAAAACATGCAAGGAAATCTAAAAATCAGATATGAAACCTTACCTCTGAATTAACCTTGGCCTTTGCTTGATTCTAGTTGCCTCAATTCAGCCTTGAATCCCTTCCTTAGCCTCAAAGATATTCAACTCTCTCTTCCACCCTTCTCTCCTAGCTTCTTGGTTCCTCTAGACTTCCAACATAAACATTTAGTTTATGCCTAAGTGAAATAACGTATACGACTTTCCTCAGCCAAGATTATCCTCTCCTAAGGCCAAATGACCCAATTTCCCTCCTTTCCAACTTAGTTTCTAGCTAACCCTCAAGGGCATTCTAGAATTTTCCTTAATCTCTTGCAAGAATACCATTTTCCACTTAAAACAACTATTCTCAAGAGTTACCTATAGTTACCCAGGTTACCAAAGTGCCACTAACAATCCCTCAATAACTCCCACACTCAAGATATAATGTTCCCAAAATATCCCTACGCTCCTCCCGAGCCGGGTATTTAACCCCGTTGTGACTTTTAGCTAAACAACTCTCTAGGATCGTCTCAGAACGTGCATCACAAATATATCACCATTATAGCACAAATATCACATATATCACATTTATGCCCTCAACGAGCTAAAATCACAAACATGCCCCTGAATACCAAGCAGGGCCCACATGCATGCTTAATTCACCTAAACATACATTTCTAATCACATATTCACTAAATTCACATATTAATACAATATAACAATTATTGCCCTCCAGGGACACTAATCAAGGACCCAAGCCTTATTAGCGAATTTGGGTCATTACAGGATATCTGTGAAACATGACTATGTGTATTAGTATGCATGTAGGCCCTGATTAGGTTAGAAGGGCATATTCGTAATTTTGGCCCGTTGAGGGCATAACTGTAAATATCTGTGATAAATTTTTGAGACCACATTATTATGTGGATATACTTGTAGCTTGTGACTCGAGGCGATCCTAGTGAGCGGTTTAGCGGAAAAGTCACAGCGGGGAATTTAGGAAATATAGTGGAGCCTATTTTGATATTTAGGAGTATAATTGGTGATTAGTTGGGTGTCAAGAAGTGAGCGGTAAATATTAGAGACATTTGAGGAATTAGCGGGAATTGGGTGTAATGACTAAAATGCCCTTAGGAGGCTTAAAAGCTTAGTTTTAAATGGGAGGGCAGTTTGGTCTTTTGGTGTTTAAAATTAGAGATAAGGGTCATGATGCTTTATGCCTTAGTGGGATGTGTAGAAAGTGGTAGAAGTCTGAAGAAAAGAAAAGAAAAAGGAGAAGAAAAGAAGGAGAAAAGAAAGAAGGGGAAAGCTGGGCACTATTCCCTTATGTGGTTTAGGTTTCCCTTCACCAATTTCTCTGGGATTTAGAGCTAAACTTTAGAGAAGGCTTAGGCCAAGGCTCACCACTAGGGTTCTTGATTTGGCTTGAGAAATTGGCCGAGGTTATTCATCCATTTGAGGTAAGGTTTTGAGGTTGTTATTCAGTTCTTGGTTTTGGTGTTGAATTGGTTTTCTAAGCTTAGTTTCTGTGGGAATTCTAGGGAATTAAGCCTAAGGATTTGAGGAGGTGAAGGCTAAGGAAGTGTGGAAGATAACCTAGGTCGAATTCATCCATCAAAGGTAAGAAGTTCTGGCATTAAGTTATGAGATTTCTGTTGCACTGTTGAGTTTTTGAGCTCTAAGCTCAGCCATGGTGATTTCTATATTTTGGGGTGCATGTGATTGAATTTCATATGATTAGGTCATTTGGGGTGAGTTGGAGATGTTGGTAGGCTTGTTTTGATGTTCTGTTGAAGTTTGGAAGAGTTTTGGAAAGGTTTAGCTCGGGGAAAATCAAAGGAAGGAAAAACAGGGTTGGCTGTGCTGTGACTAGCACTGTAGCGCTAGCCTTTGAGCGCTACAGCGCTAGGCCTTATGCTCTGGGGCTTTTTTGGCTCTGGTTGTAGCGCTGTAGCGCTACCTTGTTCCCAGAAGGGGATTTTTGGGTTATTTCTTAGGGTTTTTGGTCGGGGGCTCAGGTTTGATTCCACCACCCCGTTTGGTGGAATTAAGGCTTCCCGAGGGCTCGGGATTGGTCCCGAGGCTAGGTTTTGCAATGGAATTTTGGAGTTGGTTTTAACTTGTAACCGTAACTAGGTGTACGCTAGGGCTCAGGCGGGATCGTGCTTGAGGATTGAATTGAACAAAGCTATCGGAATCCAAAGGTAAGAAAACTGCACCTGGTTAGGTGTTTGTGTTGGGACTAAGAGCTCCCTATGTCTGTATATGTCATAGATGGTATTATGCCATGGGACATGTGATAAATGGCCTAAGAGCGCCATAATCAATATTTGCGCACAAGGCGAGGCTTGGCCATTGGTAGCTGAGGACAACTTAATAATCATTGAGCTTGGTTTAAGCGGGCCGGAGTCAGTGAGATTAATAGAGGGTGCAGCCTAAGGGCGTTTGTAACTACCTGAAATTACTAATAAGGCTTAAGGGCCTTGATTAGTGTGCCGGACGGCATAATTGGAGGTTATGAGAATTAATGGTAAGAAAGCATGTTTATGGGTACTGGATAAGCATGCGTGCCCTATTTGGGTGGTAAGGGCATAATTGTAACTTTGGTCGTTAGGGCATAAACGTGACTATTTGTGATAAATTGTTGAGACTACATTATTATGTGGATATATATATGTACATATGTGTGTTTGCAGCTCTCGGCACGAGGCGATCCTAGGGAGCAGGTAGCAGGAAAGTCACAACGGGACCCGATACTCGACTCAGGGTGAGTCAAGGGGTATTTGGGATATTAGGTGGTCATTTGGGTTATGAAAATAAATAATTGGAGATATATTTGAGGTTAGGAAGCCTAGGTGGGAATACTAGG
This sequence comes from Humulus lupulus, assembly GCF_963169125.1. Lineage (NCBI taxonomy): Eukaryota > Viridiplantae > Streptophyta > Magnoliopsida > Rosales > Cannabaceae > Humulus > Humulus lupulus. The sequence goes on along the minus strand of NC_084793.1, from coordinate 160,084,430 downwards.
GAATTTTTTACCATTTTGCCCTCGGGGACGTTTTTGGCACCCCGAGCTTTGAGGTTAACTTAAGTGGAATAAATAAGATAAAAAAAAAACAAAGGAAGGCATGAGAAACATCAGGAACTGACCCTCCCCTCTCCCTTTTCTTCTCTCTCAAGGAAAGTTACTGAAAATTAAAGGGAATTAGCTTGAAACATAGGGATTTGAATGGTGGATTAACTCAGTGGAGGCTAAGGAATCTATTTGGAAACTAAGGTAAGTATTGAATTTCAGTTCTTGATTAGTTGATTATGAAGTTTTGGACTGAATTCTAAGAGTTCTTAGGTTCTTAACTTCAAGGTTAAATTAAGGCAGCAAGCTTGGGAGTTAGCTCAGAATTTGCTTAGAGAAGTGGTTATGCAGTAAAGGTAAGCTTGAATTTATGATCTAATGTTTGTATTTTAGTGTTTCTTTGATTGGCTTTGGAGTTTTTGGGTGTGTGGGTTTCAGAAACTGAAATGGTGTTTTGATGGGTTTCCAGATTAGGTTTTTGTTGGCTTAAGCTTCTGAAATCATGTAGGAATGTTTGTGATAGTTGGAGTGAGTTATTGGGATGATTATGAGAGGTTTTGAGTGAGGTTTGAGAGTTGAAAATGGTGGTTTTTCTGGGTTCAAAGGGGTCGGACCGCGGCATACTTCTTGGTGAGCCGCTACCGTTTGAAACTGAGGGGTGCTGGAGAAGGAGGGCGGGCCGCGGCATGGGGCATGTAGGGTCGCGGCCCGTGTCTATTTATGGGCAAGGTTGGGCTTTGTTTGGGGCCATGCCACGACATGAGGAGGATTGAGCCGCGACCCTTAAGGAAATTTGTGTCCTTGGGATTTTAAACATAAGAATTTAACCTAGCGTGCTCGGGATCGATTCCACTACCGTGTTTGGTGGAATTCGATGTTACAGAGATTAGAACCTTATCCGGAAGCCTTTTACAACTATTGATGGAATCCTTTATTATGGTTGTGACTAGGTGTACGCTTGGGCTCGAGGCAGGATCGTGCTCGAGGGCGTCTTTCCTAATTAAAGCACTTGGAATTAAAGGTAAGAAAACTGCACCTGTATATGTGGATAGGATGGGACTAAGTGTTCCCTATATTTGTATGCATTGTTATATGACTGTGGATAGGATGGGACCATGTGAATATGTTGGGACTGAGGGCTACCCATAATTATATGAATGTCATGAGGTGGTATTATGCCACGGGGACATGTGATGATCGACCTAAGGGTGTCGAAATCAATACTTGCGCACAGGGCACGGCTCGGCCACTGGTAGCTGAGGACAGCTTAATAATCACTGAGTTTGGTTAAGCTGGCCAGAGTCAGTGGGTATAACACTAGGCTTGGCCTAAGCGAGCCAAAGACAGTGTATTAAATAGAGGGTGCGGCCTACGGGCGTTAACCCTAGTTGTTGCTTGGCTTGTATTTCATTGTTGAATGTTGTGTATGATATGCTGAATATCTGGAATTAGATCACTGATTATTGACTGATGCCCTGGATTGAATGAGTGCTATGTCTTGCTGGGTAATTGATTTATGTCTTGTAAATCATTTGATTATGCTCTGTAAACATTTAGGTGTTGATATTGATTGTGCTATAATACTATGTTTTCTTGTTGGGCCTCGGCTCACGGGTGCTATGTGGTGCAGGTAAAGGCAAGGGTAAGACGAGTTGACCATGGGTTGGAGAGCTCTGGGGGCGAGGTTGTTAGGAGTGTGTCCTAAAAGCATGTAATGACATTTGTTTATTCTGTGAATAAATAAATACAATGGTTTATTATTATTGTTATATTTAGATTGTTAAATTATTGTTTGAATAATTTTGTAAATATCAGAAAAATTCCACATTCATTATTGAGGATGTGATCTTGTATTAGTACGAAAGAATTAAGATCACATGAATGAATAAAAATAGTCAACAACAACAAATTAAATTTATGGAATTCTTTAATTGGAGTTGTAAGTACGGTTTACTGAGTATCATAATGATACAAATAATCTAGATTCGGATTATTGATGTGGAAAGACATCTCGGTAAATGTGCGTTATATAATATGATTATATATGACATGGACCGATATGAATTAAAGTCTTTATCCAAAAACCATTTAACATTAAAGACTTGTAATTCATATCACAACTAATGATCATTTATAGATCAACCTAAATCCTGAGTGTTCATGAACTCCTGTTCATGTTTATTAAATCTTTTGATTCATTCGTTAAGGTCTCTTCAAAGAATGAGGCTAATGACTTTTATTTTGGAGATTTAATATCATGGATGGCTGGGAACATGTATCAACAATACGGAATCTAATCTTTCCTAATGGATCGTATATTAGTTCCCTTAAGGGTTAATTCTGGAACTGAATGATTTTGAGCTCAAATCTATAATTAGATTATAGATTAATTATTCACTAGTGAATTAATGGTACATAAGGAATAAGAAGTAAATTAGAAAGGTAAAATGGTAATTCTTCCATTCTAATTTACGAACTAATTAATTAGTGGGTTGAACTATTGTAAGATGGTTATATCAATGGACGACTAAAGAAAAGATTTCTGTAAAAGTATATCTATAACATAAAGAGTGCAATTCTGAATTTATAGTGGAGTAATATCATAATTAATAAATTAACTATTATAATTAAAAAGTTTAATTATTTAGTTTATTTATTGTAGCTTAATGTTATAGGTCCATGGTCCCCGAAGTGGCTCAAACAATCACTGACAAAGGTAAATACAAAAATGGGCAAAAAGGACTTATGTGATAAGTAAAATATTTTTCTATGTATCAAACATAATTATTGTTTAATTATGTGTAATTAATTAATTATTTGATTTAACAAAAATATAATTAATTTTGAATTAATTTATTTTTTGGGATTTTTGGTATTTAAATAATAATAAAAATTGGGAAAAATCACATGCCATCACTGGCATGTGGTACACGTGTAGCACAGTGCACAGTCACTGTGCTACACGCATAAGAGACTGTAATCAGTTTCTAGGTTCCACAATTTTAGTTATTTAAATATTAAATAAATAATGAGATATTGTAATTTGATTAAAATATTATTATTTAAACAAAAATCTGATAACTGATTAGTTATTTTCAAATTGTTTAAAATAACTAAGATTTTATTTTAATATATTGGATATATTAAAACATAGGATATCAGTTTTACAGAACATAACTTTTTAGGGATAGAAAAATATCTAGAAATCTCTCTCAGAGAAAGAGAACAGTGATACAAACAAAAGTCATTGTTCTTCACAAAACCTAGGTCCAAACTTTATCAGATCTCATGTGTTGAGAACATCTGATATATAGTTTTTTGCCTATTGTTTGTATAGCGAGCCCACACTCGTTCTTTGTGTGCTGAGAACATTTGGAAGATCTTGGTATGAGATCTCATGGATTTAGCCATACAAAAAGATAGCAGCAAGGAAGGACCTGAGGTAATTTTTCTATTCATGTCTTTGATTCAATATATATATGCATGTGAAGAAGTAGCTCTAGAAATCTTATGAGATTAAATTAACAATTTGATTGTTGTTCCGCTGCGTATAATCTCTGATTTGATCAATAAAAACCAACAGAGGTGTACATTGTCAGCTGCTCGGCCACCACGGTCGAGGGATTGTACAGGAACGAGAACCTAAAGCGTGTATTTTGCCATTAGAGTGGCTTGATTGTTTATAAAGTTTGGAAACTCCGTAATTATGTTATTTAAACCTTGATTTGGAATCCCATGTACCTAACACTTATTTTAATGAAAAATTATTTGTTTACAACCAAAATCTTTATAACCTAACCTGTTTGTGTTGTTAGATTCACGTTTTTATCTAAACGGCTTGATTAGCAAGTCTCGCACTATTTCAAACACACAGTGTAACGGTCTTGGTTATCCAGGGCGTTACAGCGTTGACCCTGGTTATCAAATGTGAGCTGATTATTATTATGAAATGATGAAGTTGGTATGCTGAATACTTGATTAAAGTGAATATTTGGAATGTTGAGTATATGATTATGCTGCATGAGTTATCTAGTTGTTTGCTTGATGATTATGCTCTGTTATTGTGTTTTCTTGTTGATCCTTGGCTCACGGGTGCTACATGGTGCAGGTAAAGGAAGGGCAAAGTGGACCAGTCCTGAGATGGAGAGCTTTGGGGCTGAATGTACATAGCCAGCTGATCGGCTGCCACGACCGAGGAGTGGTACAGGACGAGAAAAGCCTAATTGTCTGTTTTGCCTTAGAGTGGCTAGTAACTGTAACTTTTATCCAGAAATTTTGTAAAGTGTCTTTTAACGCTACTACTTTTAGGATCCCATGTAAAAATGTTTGATTATAAGAAATGAAACTTTTGAGGCCAAAGTATTTTAACCCTAGTTCAACTGTAGTTTTTTTGTAACACGTTTCTAACTAAATGACTTGATTAGCAAGTCTTGCACATTTGTAAACACACAGTGTAACGGTCTTGGATATCCAGGGCGTTACAGGACTAGACATAAATTCTCTCCTCGATCTAAAGCTTGTGTTTTCATTGGCTACCCACATGGAATGAAGGATTATACTTTGCTTGATATTGACAGTCAACAGATATTTCATTCTAGAGATGTCATCTTCTATGAGCATATTTACCCTTTAAAGCATGACAAGTCTACTGTGTATACTGATTCTCTATCCCTGACAAAAGTGTTTGATGCAGGACCCCATCATCCTCAAGTGCCCTCCTCTTCTGATAACACTCTTGAGGATCCATCTCCTACATTACCTACGGTTACCACTTCAAAAAGTGGAAGGCCTATTTCTTGCCCCTCTTATCTTAAAGACTATGCTTGTAACTTTGCTATGTCTGAGTCTTTTACTACTTATCCCTTATCTAATGTTCTATCCTATGATAGGTTAAGTGACCACTTTCAGGCTGCCATTTTGTCCGCACACATGGTAGTAGAATCGTCAAGTTACAAGTAAGCTTCAAACATTCTAGAGTGGCAGCAAGCGATGAACGATGAACTTCATGCGCTTGACCGAAATAACACTTGGGACATTGTCTCTCTTCCTCTTGGACAACATGCTATAGGATGCAAATGACTCTACAAAATCAAATACCAACCAAGTGGAGCCATTGATTGCTACAAGACCCAATTGGTGGCCAAAGGCTACAACTAAAAGTAAGGTATTGATTATTCTGACACTTTTGCACCTGTTGCAAAGTTTAACACTCTTAAATTACTACTTGTTGTAGCTGCCATTAAAAATTGGTCTTTATGCCAATTAGATATCAACAATGCTTTCTTCATGGGGACAAATTGTCTATATGACAATTCCAAAAGGGTATCAACCCAATAGTCCCCTACCAAAAAATGCAGTTTGTAAACTAACCAAAAGTCTATATGGCTTAAAACAAGCCCCTAGACAGTGATACTACAAACTTAGCACATTTCTTCTCTCTAGTGGTTTTCGCCAATCTAAATCGGACCACACTTTATTTCTTAAGAGCACACCTAATATCTTTATCGATCTTCTAATATATGTTGATGACATTATTATTACTTCAAATAATGACGCCGCTGTCTCTGACTTTAAAGGCACGTTACATGTAATTTTTCAATTAAAAGACCTTGGCCCCTTACGTTTTTTCTTGGGTCTTGAGATTGGTCATTCTACCAATGGTATATATATGTCTCAACGACCTTTTACCTTACAGTTATTGAGTGATACAGGTTACTTGGGTGCAAAACCTGCCTCCACTCCAATGGAGCCTAATGCCAAACTCAGCAAAGATGAAGGGGAGCTCTTATCTGACCCCACCTTGTACAGAAGTTTAATTGGTAAACTCGTCTATTTAACAATTACTCATCCTGACATTTCTTTTGCTATCAATAAGCTAAGTCAATTCTTAGCCACTCCCAGGACTCATCACCTCCATGCTGCGCATCATATCCTTCAATATCTAAACGACACACCTGGCCAAGGCCTCTTTTTTTATGCTAAATCTACTCCTCATATCAATGCTTATGCTGAAACTAACTTCAATTGTGAAGATCTATCTCTAAAGATTTTTTCAGATTCAGATTGGGCTTCTTGTAGTGATACCAGATGGTCTGTGTCTAGTTATTGTGTCTTCCTTGGACAATCTCTCATTTCATGAAAATCTAATAAGCAAACCACTGTCTCTAGATCATCAGCTGAAGCAGAATACCGGGCTATGGCCAATGCCACATGCGAGATCACTTGGCTTCTTTCCTTGCTGAAGGACTTTGACATTCAGCACGCTCATCCCGCCATTCTCTATTGTGACAACACTGCTGCCATACACATCGCGAAAAACCCGGTGTTCCATGAAAGGACGAAGCACATTGAAATAGATTGCCACCTTATTCGTGAAAGAATTCAGGATGGTTCCCTCAAGCTTATTCATGTTCCCTAAAAAAACAATCTTGCTGATGTTCTAACAAAACCCTTGTTTCCAATTCAATTCCTTGAGTTAATCTCCAAGATGAATGTCAAAAATTTATATAGTTCATCTTGAAAAGGTGTATTAGGAGTTATAGTTATAACTGATTTTTTTGTTATTTTTCTGTTCGGTTTGTTAGTTTTGTAATTCTTGGGCCTATATATATTCTGCCCAGATTCATTAATAAAGAAGGTTGTTTTTTTTATTTTTCTTTGGGCCTTTCTTTGTAATATAATGTTAACTTTAACGGAATATTCTTTTATTTAACCGAATATTCTTATATTTAACGGTAGTTTGTAAACAATTAAACTTAAATAAAATAAAATAAATAATTATTAAAATATGATATTTTTGAGATATTTTAGAATGATAATTATTTAAAAATAATAAATAATTAAACAAATTAAAATATGATATTTTTGAGATATTTTACAATGATAATTATTTAAAAATAATAAAATCATACGTTTTATAACTTAAATAAAAATTAATTAAACTTAAACTCACTTATTAGAATAATATCATATTAAACATATAATATAATCTACTGTGAATTAGCAACAAATTGATTTAAAAAAAAAACTAGCAAGAAACTTAAATTTAAAATCCTATAATATTTAATATTACATTAAACATATAATAAATAATCTCTTGTTGTCACTCCCAAATTCAAAAACTAGAACAAACATAACCTTAAACAAAAATAAATAAATTATTTAATTAAAATAGAACATTTATTTCAAAATTTATATGACATTAATATAAATTTAATAAAAATAATTAATAAATTTTATAAATAAAACTAAACAAACGTGCATATTGCACGTTACTTGTATCTAGTAAATAAATAAAATATTTAAAATATCCAAATTAAATTCATTATTTTATTGTTAATATTATTGATTACATATTTATGTATAATGTTTTATTAGATTTGAAATGTCTTGATATTAATAAAATTACTTTGATTAACATATTTAAAATAAATTCTTTATTTCATTATTTATATTATTCTATACATATTTATGTATAATTTTTTATTAGATTTAAAATGTCTTGAGATAAATAATTAAAAAAATTTAATTAAATTCTTTATTTTATTGTTTATTGGGAGGGCAATACATTGTTGTCCTATATATATTTATATATATATATATCATCCGCTAATACATGGTTAATTAATATTTGGATAAAAATTCTTTTCGACATCATCTCATTTCGAGGACTCATAGAAATCTTTTGGATGTTGCCACAGCTTATGTTTTGTAAAACTACTAGTTTGGACCTTGTGTTTCGTAATACATTACAATACGATCCTAAACCTAAAATATTTTTTAATATGACCAAAATATCCTTAGTTATAATAAAGATGTTGACTGCCTGTTTCGCTATCAACTTAATCGGTGAGTATAAAGAAAATAATATAAAAGAACACAATGGTTTTACGTGGTTCAGGCTATAAAAGAGCCCTTGTGCACGAGTCTCTGGTATTTAGTAAGCTTGGAGCTTGTTTTAGCAAGCTTCAATGGTGGTCCTCAGGCAGCGTATATATTGCACTGAGTTATAGAGTTTCTCTCTCTAAAAGTCTGAATCATTTACAAGGAGATACCCCAATTCTATTTATAGAGGTTGGGGGTCATCAATGTTAATCATCTACCATTGATACAAATTCCCCCATCCTAGGGTACTAATGCCGAATTAATACAAAAAGGGTTGCACTAAATAGAGACTACAGCCTAGGCAGACCGCATGAAGCCCATTACAGAAAGTTGTGTACCAATTTTATAGGGAACATATCTCTGACTGTTAGGGTGTGGCGCACGTTTACCCGTGTCAGGCAGCGTTGTGGGAAATATCGATTGTCGAGGGTATGAACTCCACAGTACTAATTGAGGCTCACCAAAAGTTGTCAGATGATCCTTTGGTGGCCCATACCTGCAGTGGTTGACACCTGACATCTACCCCAGGCCTGAGGACCAGAATGCTAAACCTAAGATATGGGCTAGTGAAGAGAGCCTCTCGGGACGTGGCCTCACCTCGAGATATCCTCACAGGCCTCAGGTTGTGACCTCACTTGGATACATTCATGACTTGGAGATTGGCTCGGGACATGGCCTCACCATGAGACATCCTCACCATGACCTAGGGCATGGCCTCACTTGGAGACATCCACGACTTGGCCAGATTGGATTTCCTGGAAGAGTCCACACTTCGAGTGTTAGGATTAATTCCCTAAAAGCATGTAAAGACTTTTATTGGTTTTAAATAAAAGTACAATTTTATTATATTTGAATGTTATAATTATTGTTTGAATTAATTATATAATAAAATCAAGAAAATTCCCTATTCATTCATGAGAATATGATCTTGTATTAGTACGAGAGAATTAAGATCACATATAATGAATAAAATAGTCAGTAACATATTAAATTAAAGATTCTTTAATGAATGGTTACTAGTACGGTTTGCTAAGCATACGAGATGCAAGTAATCTAGATTCGGATTACTGATGTGGATAGATATCTTAGTAAATGTGTTGTATATAATAGAGATTATATATGACAGGACCGATGAAAGTTAATTATCTTTATGAACTTGTCGTTTGACGTAAAGATTTAATTCTTATCATAATAGATGATCATTTCATTTGTAGATGAGTCTAAATCCTGAGTATTCATGAACTCCTGTTTATGTTTATTAGGTCTTTTGATTCACTTGTTAAGGTCTCATAGAATAATGAGGCTAATGACTTTTGTTTTGGAGATTAAATATCATGGATGGCTGGGAACATGAATTACAATATTGGAATCCATGCTTTCCTAAAAGATCGAATATTGGCTCCCTTAAGGATTGATTCTAAAATTGAATAGTTATTGAGCTCAAATCTATTATTAGATTATAGATTAATTATTCGCTAGTGAATTAATCGTACTTAAGGATCAGGAGGTAATTAGAAGGGTAAAACGGTAATTTTGACCAGCTCTAATTAACGAACCAATAATGGAGGACATAACTACATATATTGATTATATCTATGGACTACTATAGAAAACTCTGTAAATATAATTCTATAAATACTTAGAGTGCAATTCCATATTTATAGTGGAGTAATCATGGAATTAATAAATAAGATTATTAGATTAAAAAGTTTAATTAATAATCTAGTTTGTTGGAGCTTCGTATTATAGGTCCATGGTCCCCAGATCACCTCTGTCTTACACTGTCAAGGGTAAGGATGTCAAATGAAAGATTTGTAAGGAGAAATGACTAAATTGCAAAGGAATTAATTTTTCAGGATAAGGAAATAATTATGGGTAATTGATTAATTGTGAATTAATTAATTATTTAACTATATAGTTTTTATTTTGAGAAACTATAGGTTAAGATTAATATTAATCTTATTTTAAAATATCAGTTTTAAATTCAATAAATAAATACCATATTATAAATAAGATATTTATTAGTCTCTCTTAATATGGTATTTATTTATTGAATTTAAAACTGATATTTTAAAATAAAGTTAATTTTTAATTAATTGATATTTATGTTGGGATAAATATCTTGTCTTAAAAGTTGATTAAATAAATAATTGAGAAAATTAGGGCGACCTTAATAGGGATGGGCGACACACACTGTACAGTATAGTGTGTGGCGCCTAGCATCAGGGATTTTTATCCTTGGGATTTGAATTTTGAATTTTAAATAAGTCTGTTTAATCAGTTATTTAATTATTCTCGTTGACCTGTGAAATTGGCCAACGGTCGTATGTACAGTATACGACACCTTTTGAACGAAATGAATATTGTTGACCCTTGATTTGGCCAACGACACAGAGTCAAATAGAACGACAATAATAAGATGAATTCAAGCCAAAAAGATAAAATGACAAAAAGATTTAGAGTGGTTCAGCCCTAAGTAATGGTAATGACCTACGTCCACTTATTGTTCTTATTAGTGTAGAACTTCAAAACCTGCGATCAATGAACTAGGGTTCACGAGTTTCACAAGCCTGGAGATAAATACAAGGTTAGTGGATAAAAACACTATAATTCTCTCTCAGTCTCTCAAGATCAAAAGTCTCAGAGTCAAAAATCCCCTCTCTTGAGCCCTTTGAATCTTATTTATAGGCTCAAGGAGTTCTTCATGGGCCGATGGGCCTTAATTACATTTAATACAAGCGTATCTAAATAATAATGGAAATCACAATTATTACATAAATGCGAGATTACATATCTATAGAAGATATCTGAAATACTGCGACCAAATTGGTTGCCCATAAAATATGCCTTCTGCTGAGTGAATTCTCATCTGGTCGATGGTCGAACAGAACGTACTCACTTAAACAGTCACGTGTATCCCACGTGCATATTAATTTTGCCATGTCATTAGGTGAATCTTTTTTGGGTAAACATTTACCCCCAAGTTTATTTTACTGCGACCAGCATATAATAAACTTACTCGACCAACTTTCCGTCTGACCTGTCATGTCTGTCAGCACCTTTTTGAAAAAGTAAACAATCATGATCGTTACAGTATCCCAAAAATATTTTGACGGCTAATACGATTCCCCACACATTGAAAAATTACCCCCATCATTACCTCTTTAACTACACTATGATCAGTATAAATACATCACCTCTCCCACTTTTCACTTTTTACCGTCCCCTTCTCTCTCCTCAAGAACTCAGAGAAAATTCCCAAGAACAAACCCAGAAAGCTTTGGTGATCCGAGACATGTTCGATCAGCTCCAAGCAACACCCTTGTGACTTCTTTGAAAACTGCAATCCAAGTAAGTCTCTGAACTCGTCTTCTCTGTTGTACAATTTAAAATGAATCTCGTAAGTTTTCTGGTTTGGGTTCGGAATGCTCTTGAGAATTTTTTTGGATGATCAGGTTTATATGCAAAAACATGATAGAATAGGAATTTTAGGTAGTGGGAAACATTAGGTGAGGATTAGAAAATAATGTGGAAAATAAGAATACTATTTTAGGGCCCAAAATCAAAGTAAAAATTCGATTTTACTGTTTTCGGAAAACTGGGTATTTCTCGCCTTTTTTCGGAGTCGAAAAGTTTTCTCGAAAAAACTTTTCACTTCCACTTTTTGATCCGTTTTTCCAAAATGCTTGCATGTTTTTAGTGTTTATGCTAGGATGCTGCAGGTCGTATAAAAGCTTAACTTTTATACACGAGCAATGTTATCCTTACATGTCTTCTTCTTCTTCTATATATTGGTCATAGATTCTCATTTCCCCTTTACTCTTCTCAGATATTCATGCATGATCCATGGGGAGGTGAGAGGCCAAAAGACGTAGATCTTCTCGCATTGCTGTTCGAAGACCAAGTACAACCGCCACTTCCTTTTTCTAACCTTCCATCTTCTCAACAAAACCCCACGACCAGCTCCCCAGTCCGCCACCACACATGGGTCGTGTTAAACATGTAGCTCGTAGGAAAAAGAAACCCACAAATTCTCCTTCTAACCGACCATCAGCTGACAATGAGGGTCCTTCAAACAATCCTCAGCCCATAAATATTGCACCACTAGAAATTCAACCCAAAGCTCGGCTTAGCGACGACCTTCGACTAGAAGTTGACTGGTATGTCGCACCTTCTAGTGTCATTTTGGCTAGGATAGTGACAAGGTACCTCAAGAAGTACGGTCTTCCTGGGGTTACCTTAATTAAACCTACCTTTGACCAACGGGCAAACGTGCCTGGAGGCGCCTTCAGCGCCTAGTCGAGGTTCCACATCGAGGCAGGGGCAATCTTTCCCCTGCACGAATTTTTCCAAGGGGTGGCCAATTACTTCAAGGTCGCCCCCTTTTAAATTACTCCCAATGGATATAGAGTAATATCAATACTCTATATCCTTTACAACCATAAGAAGTGGTCTGTGCCCACACCACACTGTTCGATCTCAAGTCCAACCCCAACCAGAACAACACGGGGTTTTTCCATTTCTGTCACCAGGAATCTACTCGCATATTCCTGAGTGATGTAACTTACAAATCCAACGTAGGAAAGTACTTCCAGGAGTACTTCCTTACGACAGACCTGGTCGCTGATAACCTGGCCTTCACCTGAGGAGGTAAATCTCTCAATTATTGGTCGTTTGATTTCTGCTAGTTTTTTCTTCACCATCCTTAGAACCTTGATGTTGTGTCTAGGTCCATGGTATCGACTAGACCCCACTCCAGAAATGGAGATAAGGGTCACAGCCCTGGCCAACATGAAGAATATCGAGAAGAGCATCAAGGAGCTAGTCACAGAAAGCAATCTAAGGCTGATCGGCCTTTTGGCACCTCACCAAGAAGTGAGGGAGTCCATCGCGGGGAATGCCACAGGAGAGGAAATCCTCGAGCAGCAGCAAGATGTGTCACAACCCCCGAGACGGCGGGCAACGAGAGTGACCATCTGGGAACCCTCCAGTAATCCTCAGGTTGATGCTGCCTCTGCCCAACATAGGAGGGGAAAGCAAAAACTTCCGGAGTACACTGGCCCTGTACTTGAGACTTAAGACAAGAATGGTATATATTTCTCACTCTTAGATAGCTTGCCCGTTCCCTGTCATTTATTTGACAGGGATGGCAACTTTAAATTTACGACTAGTAATTTAAATTCAAACTTCTTCGAGGCAGAGAGTGAGTGTAGCAGTAGTTCTATAAATAATGCATCGACCGGTAATTATAGCTCGGGTATATTACTTAGAATTTCCCTTTTCATTATTCCCTTTCTCTTTTAGATTATACTGTCTGGTCATTTGTTTTTGTCTTTGCAGTTATGCTTCTAAGGAAGCCTTCGACATATACACAAACGCCGAAGCTCCTACGAGAAAAAAGAAAGCGAGAAGGAGGCACCCTGGGGAGAGTAGCAATGATCCCTCAAAGAAAAAGGCTCGAACAGAGGAGCCTCGTGTAGAAGATCCTCCAGCACCCACTCCTTCCAGTGCTATGACACCTCCTCCTCCTCCTCGTTGCAGTAGCCTTCCCTCCGAGCAGGCGAGGAGGCCCTCGGCTGACGACCATCTGAGCAGCGCCTTCAACGCTACTTATGAGAAGCTGCAATGACTTTCAAAGCACCGCCGCAGCCAGGAGGCATTCTCGCATCTTCCTCCGCTACCGACCAGCCAGGTCATCAGCCGCAAACTGTCTAATGTCCCCAGCGTAAGTGTCTCTTCTTTTATCTTTAATTGAACAACTCTTTCTTTAATAGCACCTGACTGGTTTTGTGACAGTTAGTATCCCGTGATCCGTAGGGGAAAAGACCGGGTAAAAGCTATGCAATCCCACACCGCCTGGGGAAGGTCAAGTGATTCTAAGACCTTGTAGGTATGGGACTACACAGTTGAAGAGGGCTTAAATAGATTGATGGGTACTACCTATATCAACAAGATGCATCTTCTTTTTGGTAGCCCATCACTCGAGAACTCCAAAGTTAAGTGTGCTTGACTTGGAGTAATCTCAAGATGGGTGACCTCTAGGAAGTTTTCCCAAGAAGCGTGCAAGTGAGGAAAAAGCATGCTGGAAAGACTCATGTTGGTTTGTAGGGCCAGTCGTCGTTCCAGGAAGCAGCCATAGTGACGTGGGGCGTTACATGTTTACTTTTCTCTTTTTGTTCGTAGGGTATCCTCACCATAGGACACAGCTGGTGCTGAGCCGAGGAGGTTGATGCCAGATTTTCCGAGGAGATGAAGGCGGTCGAGACCAGACACGCCGAAGAGATTAAGGCGGCCGAGACTAAAATTGCCGCCCTAGGAGGCGAGGAGATGCCAAGAGGCAGTGGTCAAGATTACTGCTGTCAGGGATAAATATAAGGAGGCTTCGGAGATGAACTACAAAGAAGCGTCCAAACTCCAAGATGACTTGGTGATCAGCCGGAAGGAGACTGCTTGTAACGACCCAAAATTACTAACAAGGCTTAAGGGTCTTGATTAGTGTGTCGGGAGAGCATAATTGGTTTATGTGTGATTTAAATGATTTAGTGCATGATTATGTGATAAGCATGCTTACATGATTATATGGATATATGAGATGCATGATTATGAGTATTAGTATGCATGTAGGCCTTGTTTAGATTATAAAGGCATATTCGTGATTTTGGCCCGTTAAGGGCATAAATATAATTATTTGCGATAAATTGTTAAGACCACATAATTATGTGGATATATTTGCAACTTGTGGCTCGAGGCGATCTTAGTGAGCTGTTTAGCAAAATAGTCACAGCAGGGGTTTATACCCGGCTCGAGGGGAGCCTGGGGGTATTTCAAGGAATTTGGGAAATATATTGGAGATTATTTAACATTGGGAAAAATAATTGGTGATTAGTTTGGTGACAGGATTTAAGCGGTAATTATTAGGGACACTTGAGGAATTAGCGGGAATTGGGAACAAATGACCAAAATGCCCTTGGAATGGGAGGGCAAAGTGGTCATTTGATGGTTAAAAGGGGATAAGGGTCATTTCTGTTTTTAGCCTTAGTGGAAGTTGTAGAATATGTTGGAAGCTGAAAGAAAAGAAAAGAAGAAGGAAAGAAGAAAAAAATAGAACACTTGAGTTACCTCTCTCTTTCTCCTTCACGGTTTGCCTATCCCTCACCATTTCTTGTGGAATTTGAAGCTGTAAACTCAGAGGAGGCTTAGGCTAGAGCTGGGACCTTGGTTCTTGAGGTAATCAAGAGGGTTAGCTGGAGTTAATTCCCAAATTAAGGTAAGGTTTAAAGTTGTTTTGAGATTTATGAGTTTTGGTGAGTTTGAATTCTGAATTTGGATTTTTAAATGGAAGTTAAGGGGTTTGAGCTTGACGAATTGAGGAGCTATAGGCTGGAAGGGCACTAAGGCAACCTAGGGTCGGATTCTCCATTAAAGGTAAGGATTTCTGAGCTTGATCATTTGAGTTTCTAGGTTGTTTCTGGTTTTCTGTTGAGTTCTTGAGTTTCAAACTCAATTCTTGTTTTTCTGTGTTTAATGATGCATTTGGCCAAGTTTGATGTTGTTGGGCCATGTGGGATGAGATGTAGTGGATGGTAGGCTTAATTTGAAGTGTGGTTGAGGATTGGAAGGATTTTAGGGAGTTTTGGCTCGGGGAAATTCAAAGGAAAACTCAGGGGATTTTTTGGTGCTGTTTGTAGCGCTGTGGCGCTAGCCTTAGAGCGCTATGCTTGGTTTTGGGGGCGTTTTTGCTTCTGCTTGTAGCGTTGTAGCACCCACCTTATGGCACTGTAGTGCTACCTTGCCTCCAGAAGAGGGTTTTGGGTATTTTTCTTAGGGTTTTCGCTTTAGGGCTCGGGGGTCGATTCCATCACCTCGTTTGGTGGAATTAGGCTTTCTGAGGGCTCGGGATTGGTCCCGAGATTAGGTTACAGAGTTAAATGTAATGAAGGTTCTATGTTACGTTTGTGACTAGCTGTACGCTAGGACTCAGACGGAATCGTGCTCGAGGATTGTTTCTTTTAACCAGAGCGCTCAGAATCAAAGGTAAGAAACTGCACCCAGTTATGTGATTATGTTGGGACTAAGAGTTCCCTATATTTGTATGTGATGTCATGAGATGGTATTGTGCCATAGGGACATGTAATAAATGGCCTAAGAGTGCTGGAATCAATATTTGCGCACAGGGCGCGGCTCGGCCACTGGTAGCTGAGGTTAAGTACATAATCATTGAGCTCGGCCTAAGCGAGCTGGAGTTAGTGGGATAATCAGAGGGTGCGGCCTAAGGGTGCTGAACCTGGATTTTGGTGTGATATGTTTAATGTTGTTTAAACTGATGATTGTGATGAGTTTGTTATCTGAATAACTGATTATTGGCTTGTAGATTGATATCACTGTTTATGTGAGCAATATGACCTATTGTATATCTGATTGATGATTTATGAAATATCTGACTGTTGTTTATCGTTTATACTCTGTATTATGGCTTTCTTGCTGGGCCTCGACTCACGGGTGCTACGTGGTGCAGGTAAAGGCAAGGGCAAGGTGGACTAGTCTTGAGTCGGAGAGCTTTGAGGCTGAATGTACATAGTCAGCTGATCGGCCGCTACGTCCGAGGAGTGGTACAGGACAAGAGAACCTTAAATGTCTATTTTGCCCTTAGAGAGGCTAGTAGCTGTATATATATATCTTGGAATTTTTGTAAATTGTCTTTTAAAATCTATTTCTTTTGGGATCCCATGTATGAAATGTTTATTTAAATGAAATGCATCTTTTATGACCAAAATCTTTTAACCCTAGTTCAATTATAGCTTCAGTAACACGTTTCTAACTAAACGACTTGATTAGCAAGTCTTGCACCTTTATAAACACACAGTGTAACGGCCTTGGCTACCCAGGGCGTTACACTGCTAAGCTGGAGGAGCGAGCCAAAAAGCTTGAGGAAACCAACTCTTGTAATCTGGAGAAGTTCAAAGGAGAAACTTTCAATTGCTTCTATTTGTTCTGGAAAAACAATCTGGAAGCGAACTTTGACTACCTCCCCGAGCAGGTGAAGATGGTAGAACTGGAAAAGTGTGCTACTTGCCTGGAAGAGGAAAAGAAAGCTCAAGAATCTCCTGAAATCTCCTTGGAGACTGGCATCGAAGGCGCCGAAGAAGATGCTGGGACAACACTAGACCAACAATCCCAGCCAGATCCTGCTGCTCAGTGACTTAGCCATTTATTATTTATTTTTGTTTGTTTGTTTGTAACTGGGACATACGAACTACGGTTCGTAATGTTACATCCGAGCAAAAACTGCTTGCGGTGTAAAACATTTTATTTTGATATTATTATATTTATTATTACAACATCTATTAGCATGACCGAACTTAGCATAACACTTAGGTTTGATTTTACAAAATTTAAACTAAATTTTTTGAAAAATACTCTAAGTACCGTAGTATGCTTTCCCTTATTTTTCTCGTGTGTTTACATATGCCTGTTGATATGCTCTGCTTGCTTAGTATCTTATATGCCCCCCAAGTGATTGAGGAACTTAAGGTTCTCGGTCACTTGCCATGACCAAGTCTTGTTTGAACATTAATGCCTGCGCACTTATAAACAATTATCGAGAATATAGCAAAACAACACACGTAATGAGCAAATACTTGTAATAAATACAATAATTGGCAAGAATAACTAGATGTGCATAGTTCCTTTTATTTCTCGTAATAAATGGACAAAATCGTGTCTGTACGAGTGATCAAAAATTGATCTTACACTTATAAGCGACTAGTCATATAATTGACTAGCCCTTGTTCATAAACTTGTAAAAAGTGAAATTAATACAAGCCAATTCTTTAAAAAGCACTGTTTATTGATAATACTTGCGCATGTGTTTTTCATTCCAATAGCGAGGAATGAGATCTCCATTTAAGCAAGCAAGTTTATATGTGCCTGGTTGAAGAACTTCTTCAATTTGATACGGACCCTCCTAGTTTGGTCCGAGCACTCCGACAACTTGATTGCGAGTGTTGAGAAAAACTCTTCTAAGTACCAAATCTCCCACGTTAAACTTTTATTCACGTACTTTAGAGTTAAAATACCGAGCGACCTTTTGCTGGTAAGCTGCTACTCGAAGTTGAGCTTGCTCGCGCCTTTCATCAACCAAGTCCAAGGACTCCATCAATAATTGATCATCAATGCTTTGATCGTATGCCAGCCTCCTATGTGGTTGTGGGTTGAGCTCAATAGGCAACGTGGCTTCATACCCATAGGCCAAATAAAATGGAGTATGGCCTGTTGCTGTTTGATGGGATGTTCTATACGACCAAAGGACTTCTGGTAATTGTTCTGGCCATGCCCCCTTTGCTTCTTCAAGAGTTTTCTTCAGGGTGTCCTTCAGGGTCTTGTTGACAGCTTCAACCTATCCGTTCGCTTGCGGATGAGCTACCGATGAAAAACTCTTTATAATCTCGTGCCTCTTGCAGAAATCAGTGAAAAGATCACTGTCAAATTGTGTGCCATTATCCGAGACAATTTTTCTTGGTAACCCATATCGACACAAGATATTCTTGACCACAAAATCCAAACTTTCTTGGTCGTTATGGTTGCCAGTGGCTCAGCCTCAGCCCACTTTGTGAAGTAGTCAACAACAATTACTGCATACTTGACATTCCCTTTTCCTCTGGGTAAAGACCTGATCAAATCAATCCCCCATACTGCGAATGGCCACGGGCTTTGCATCTATTTAAGCTCATTAGGGGCTGCTCATGGTATCTTGGAGAATCTTTGGCACTTGTCACATTTCTGAATGAAATCCATAGAGTCCTCATTCATGGTGGGCCAGAAATACCCTTGCCTTAAGATTTTCTTAGACAAACTTTGCCCCCCAGCATGATCTCCACAGAAACCTTCATGTACTTCTTGCATCAGTTCCTTGACCTTTTCCTTAGAAACACACCTTAATAGAGGCATCGAGTACCCTCTTCTATATAAGATTCCATCGACCAGAATGAATCAAGTCGACTATCTCTGGAGAGTCCTTGCTTTGTTTCTTTCTGCTGGCAGCAATCCTTGCTCGAGGTATTTAAGGATGGGGCATCATCCATGTGTCTGTCGCTTGAATCACCAGTGAAGACACTTCTGCTTGAATGCTCGGTGCCGACAAATGTTCAACTGGTACTATGTTCAAGGTGTCAGCATCCTTCGCACTTGCTAACTTGGCCAAGGCATCAACATTCAAGTTCTAATTGCGAGGTACTTGCTAGAGAGTATACTTTTTGAACTACGCTAATAATTGCTTTGTTTAAGTAAGCAACCATCTTGAGTCCCCTAGCTTGATACTCTCCCATAAGCTGATTGAACACTAGCTGGGAATCACTATAAATTTCTAGTGACTTTATTTCCATGTCCTTGGTTAGTCTTAAACGTGCAAGCAGTGCTTCATATTCGGCTTCATTATTGGACGATGTAAAGTCAAATCTGATTGCACAATGGAACCAATGTCCTTCTGGTGTAATCAAGTTCAGTCCTGCTCCAACATTGGGCTAGTTGGAAGAGCCATCTACGAACAATTTCCATGAAGGAGCTTGTTCTTGACTTTCAGCTCCTTCCATCGGCTCGCTAATTGGGATCCCGGTGAATACTGTGACAAAGTGTAACGCCCTAAACTCCAGGGACCGTTACAGTGTGCCTTATAAATAGTGTTAAACTCGCTAATCGAGTCGTTTGGCCAAAATCGTGTAACTAAGTATGATTAGCGGTTTAGGGATTAAAAATTTCGGTTAAGATGTAACGTTTCATTAGAACGTTTACTATATACATTGGGATCCCAAAATATAATTTAAATGTTTATTACAACAAAATATTTACAACCAGCCGATCTAAGCGGCAAAACAGGGTTTAACCCTAGTTCCTCTTTCAACCCTCAGCCGTGGCGGTCGAGCAGCCGCATATGTACACATCGTCACCTAAGCTCTCCAACTCAAGGATGGTCCAGCTTTCTTTTTCCTTTACCTGCACCACATAGCACCCGTGAGCCGAAGCCCCGCAAGAAAACTCAATATGCTCATGAACAGTCATATCATGACATCAAATCATATCTGGCATGCCTAGCAAATATAGCTCTATTCAAGCATGAAAATAACCTCAAATAATGCTGTGAAATCTAGGATAAGAAATCTTGCCCTCCTGATTGGATGACCATCAAGTCAATCCTAATCAAATGAGTGATTTAACACTTGAGGTTCTGGTAAACCATACTGAGTGACTGACAAGCAAGTCACCATGGGGCTCAGCACCCACAACCATGCCAATGATGATCATCATGATCATACAGAGCTTATAGCCCTGAGCATATGAGTGAATATCTCTTTGAGGTTCTGTTAAACCATAATGAGTGACTGACAAGTAAGTTACGACAGGGCTCGGCACCCATAGCCGTGTGACGAAACCGTCACCTGGGCTTTCCTACAATGGCTCTAATAAGATGAGTGAATTAACACTTGAGGTTCTGGTAAACCAGATTGAGTGACTGATGGGTAAGTCACTAGCTTAAACAGATGAGTGACTGATGGGTAAGTCACACGGGGCTCGGCAACCATAGCCATGTGACTAAACAGTCACTGGGCTCGCTAACCCTGGCTCTAAATGACTAGCCTTTGGCTAGACAAGCGCTTTTAGTTTTCATCGAACTTGAGGTCGGTCTGGCATTAATGCTCATTTGAGTCATTCAATGCAGATGTTGATTAGATCTAATCTTTTATCAGCTCTGCGTTCATGATGCTTTTGCCATTTCTCTGACAGCAATTAGAGCCGCAGCTCAAATAGCCCAACAGCCCCAAACCACCAGCTTCTTCATGCTTAAAAACTTTAAAATCTTAGAACTTAAAACTTGAATTACCTCCGATTGAGTTGTTCCCAACTAAATCCTCTGGCTAATAAGCTTCTAATCTTTCCAAGGATTTCTATGCCTCGATCCTCACTTGAATCCGAGTCCTAGAGCTCAAGTTTCCTTCGAAAATGCAATTGGGAGACGAATATGGAACTTAGAGAGAGATAGAGAGAGAGAGAGAGAGAGAACGTACTGAACGTTCTTTTTATTTCCTAAAAGGTTACTTCAAGCTTAAGTAGCCTCAAACAAATCCTAAGGCTCGGGGTCCCAAAAACATCCCCGGGGGCAAAATAGTCAAAACCTCCAGAATTTCCCCCTGATCTCACTAACTCCCAATTTATCATCAATTTCTTATTCCCATTACCCAATAACCCGGTAATGCTCTAAATACCCATTGACTCACTCTGAGTATAGAATAATTCCTGTTGTGACTTTCCCACTAGCTTACCTCCTAGGATCGTCTCGTGCTGAGTAACCCTAGTGTAACCAAATAATAATAAAGCACCACACACATATCCATATATGCCAAATATGCCCGAAATGGCAAAAATATGAAAATCACCCAATTAATCAGAAATGGGTTCACATGCATATTTAATACACCTAAACATGTATATTATCATTAAATAGCATAATAAATCAATTATGGCCCTCCCGGCTTCCTAATCAAGGTCTTAACCTTATTAGAAAATTTGGGGCATTACAACTATCCCCTCCTTACAGAAATTTCGTCCTTGAAATTTATCTGAACTGCCTAGAATAAGAATTCCGCACAACTGATTCCAGTTTCCCAAGTCATTCCCTCGACCTCATTATTTCTGCAACATACCTTAACCCAAGGTATAACTTTGTTCCTTAGAACCTTATTCTTTCTGTTTCATATCTTGACTGGCTATTCCTTACGGGATAACTTAGCCTCAAATCCCTATATTCTCATAGCTCAACTCATGAGTTTCTTTTAACCCATGTCCTCAGCATGGAAATACATAATATACTGTATACAACTAACAATGCCAAAGATAAGGCCAATCCAAAGTCAAACTGGCCAGT
The DNA here is from genome assembly GCF_963169125.1 of Humulus lupulus. Lineage (NCBI taxonomy): Eukaryota > Viridiplantae > Streptophyta > Magnoliopsida > Rosales > Cannabaceae > Humulus > Humulus lupulus. The sequence continues at coordinate 160,062,586 of NC_084793.1, read as the reverse complement.
CCTAAGCAGGACTCAAACTGTTATACTATCCTAGGGCTCAACTTGCCTTTAACTCCTCACCCCTTTCCATGGTGATACTTTTAGGAAGATACAATCTTCCACTTGGAACTTTATGTTTCTGTTTTTCAATTCAGTAACACTTTTCCATTTACTCTGAGAAGTGAGCATCCAAGCTTTAACCTCTAATAATCTCAATGGTCCCCTGAACAACCTCAGGATCCAAAATCAACACCTCACCCATCTCATTCCAATGAACGGATGATAAACATTCCCAAACATACCTCATCTCATAAGGTATCTTTCCAATACTGGATAACTCTCTCTTTCTCTCTCTGATTTACCACCAGTCTAAGAATAATCAATTGTATTGAATTCCACTATATACTCATTGCCTTCCTTAACCCCTCCATGACCTGGAAGTAACAATAGAGTCTTCATATGATAAGATAGACTTTAAATTTCATGAAGGTGCACTACCTCTTTCACAAAGAGGTCTGAATACCGATCAATTGTGTTACTTGCTCTTATTGACAGAAATGAACTCACTTGGAATACTGGTCCATAATGACCCAATGCCAACTCATACTGACCCACTAACCTGGGCAATCCCACCATGAAAGCCATCGCGATGCTTTCTTATTTCCATTATAAAATACTCAAAGGCTACAATGGCCTTACTAATTTCTGATACTCTGTCTTGACCTGCTAACAGGTTAAGAACTTTACCACGCATTCCATTATGTCCCTCTCCATCCCAAGCCATCAATAAAAAGCTTTCAAACTTCTAGTACATTGTCATGATGCCTGAATGAAGAGAATAGCATGAGATTCATTTAGAATCTCCCATTTAATCCCAGTGTCCATCAGATTCCAAATCCGATCTCTATACCATAATAAATTCATATCTGATACTGTATAACCCTTAGCTGATCCAGCTAAGACTTTCCACTCAATCTTTCCTATTTGTGGTTCACTTAATCTTCTTTCCTTTTGATCTTCTCTGAGATAATAATCTCAAACATACAACTGGCCACCTGGCCCACCAGAAACTCTACTCTAGTTCTGGTCAGATCCTTTAACCAACACGTTGCATAAGCAATCACTTTTCTCTGTCACTGAGGTGTCATAACCACCTACTAACTGATTTTGATCTGCAAGACGACTCGAAACCTTTCCCAAGGTACATGTAATATCCTGCCCATCCAAGGAAACTCTTGCCTACCCAAGCGTTCCTTGACCTTAGCAAATATTCGCAGAGAATACACAACAATACCATCGCCCAAGACAATCAAAAATCCCATTCAAATAATCATTTGAATGCTCTGTCCATCTGATTCAACAAGACAACTCAACATTAACTACCCTCAAATCATAACTCAGCACTCCCAGTGCCCTTATCTAATATAACACCAGACTTCTGCATATTCTCTTCCCTGATCTCTAGCTGGTACTAACCAGATCAAAGATCCAGTTTTGAGAATTCCTTCTTACTCAATAATTAAACCTTAAGGTCTTATAACTCTGCTGAACCATTCAATACAATGCCCTAAATCTTATTCCATCCCTGGCACCAAACCAATCACCATTCCATCCTCTTTGTAAACACAACCCTAACAGATCCCCTGGAAGCACATCCAGAAATGCACAGACTACTCCAGTCTATCCTGGTCCCGCTGGCACAATCTAAGTGGTATCCACCACACTAGCTAAAAGTTCCATGCATCTTCCTGCCATAAAACTCTAGCTCTCAATACAGATGTCATAAGCATATAGAATCCATACACCGTGCCAACTGTCACAGGCTTCCCACTCTCAAGCCCAATAGTTACCATCCTTTCCTTACAATTTAGCATTACCCCACACTTACTCAACCAATCCATATCCCAGATCATACCAAAGCCAGTCATAACCAGCTTTATTAAAACCACTGATGAGTCATTTTCATCATAATCCAACTCTTCTCTTAAATCACCAATATAGTATTACTTTCCCATCATAGCATAACCACGTGATTTGCATATCGTCTTCATGTTGCTCTAGATGCAACAAGCAAAGAATAACATGGCACCAAGCCAGTCAGCACAATACCAAATGAGGACTAGAAAATTGACCTGCCACCCCTGAGGAACTAGTCTCAGTCTCAAATTTTGACTGCATCGGAACGAACACTTGAGCTGGAGTCAAGCTATCCTTCCCCTTTTGCTCATCCTCTCTTAGCCTTGGGCAATCCTTCTTACGATGTCAAAACATTCTACATGAGAAACATGCCCTTGTTCGGCATTCTCCTAGATGATGCCTCTTGCATCGAGCACATACTGGATAAGTCTTTTGGCTTTCCTTCTCGCTTGCTCCAATAAATGAAGGTACCACTACCTGAGCTCCGTGCTCTTTGGCACTCTTGTTCCCATTTCTTATGCTCTCAACAACAAGAGCCTTCTCTACCACCTGAGCATAGGTAGAGATTTCATGCACTGGGGCAACTCTAATGCCCTGACCTATTTTGGAATTCAATCCCTGAGCAAACCTTTCCTTCCGAGTTACATCTGTGGGTACCATGTCAAAAGCGAATTTGGACAACCCATCAAATCTGTTAACATACTCGATTACTGTTGCATTTCCCTGAACGAGATTCAAAAACTCATTCACCTTAGCAGTCTTGGCTGCATCACAGTAGTACTTTTCATTGAACAGCTGTCTAAACTCTTTCCAATCCATCACAGCTGTGTCTCGTGTCTGGGATACTACTTCCCACCACGTCTGGGCATCATCCTACAATACATATGTCGCACAGATCACCCTATCGTGATCCACCAGTCCCATACTGTCCAGAATGGAACTGATCATGCCCATCCATTGCTCAGCTTTGAATGGATCTAGGCCTCCCTCAAAGACTGGAGGGTAATGCTCCTGGAATCTTCCACAGAGAAACTCCCATCTGCTCTCAACCCTAGGCTTAGCCAAAACTGGTGCCACTCCTGGCAAAACAAAGGAAGAAGTGTTTCCCGACAAGTTCCGCTGTTACTTCAGACACTTGATCTCTTCCTCATGCCTCTGCAATCTTGATTGCAAATTTGTGAACATCTACTGCAAATTCATAGGAGCAGATGAAGAACTAACACCCTGGCTATAACTCTCAGCCTCTATATAACCCCTACTAGGCCTCATAGTCTTCCTTGAATATAAACCTGCTGATTGAATCTGCAGTCAATAACTGGACCCATTAAACATGATGAGCATATCAAGAGCTTTCCCCACAGGAACAATCTTGCCATACCACATTCACAAATCATTGCAGTGCTAAAAACATGTCCATGACATTCATACATCTATCATAATTCATGCTCTTTCAACATTCACACCATGCCTTCAACTCCCACATGCAAATATCACATTTATATATTCATGGAGCAGGCAACCATATGATCACATTCATATATATTTTCACGGAGCATATAATCATATAGTCAAGAGCCAGGCTCTATCAGAATCTCATGCTCCCTAATATAATGTGCAGGTAAAGCATTTACATTCTATTTAAGCAGTTAAGCACATAACTACAGAAATAGTTACCATTCCCTGAGTGAAGCTATCTTCAGTGACGAGTGTACCTGCCTAGCTTGTCTTCAGGAACCATAAACCTTGGCTCGCTCTGATACCAAGTTGTAACGCCCTAAACTCCAGGGACTGTTACGGTGTGCTTTATAAACAGTGCTAAACTCGCTAATTGAGTCATTTGACCAAAATCGTGTAACTAAGTATTATTAGCGGTTTAGGGATTAAAAATTTTGGTTAAGATATAACGTTTCATTAGAACATTTACTAGGGATGTAAATGGGGCGGGTATGCCCCGCCCCGTGAAAATTTTGCCCCGCCCCGGCTTAATCGGGGCGGGTCTGCCCCGCCCCATTTGCCCCATTTAACTTTTTTTTTTTAAGGAACATTAAATTATAATTTTAGAATTTTCCCCAAGCCTAAATATTATTTTTTATTGTAATCTTTATATTTTACACTTGGTATCAACTACACCATCAAATATTATATTTTGTTTTTTTATTTTAACATTTACAAAATAAATACAAGAATAAGGAAGAATTATATAAAACATATTTTTCAATATTTATAATTCTTTCTAGTCTATATAGAATTAAAAATATTCTAAACCACATATAAAGTGTCAATTTTATGTACTATGTATATAAGTAGCATGAGAGAATTGAGTTAGAGTATAAAAAAAAAATTGAGGCGGGGCGGCCCCGCCCTGTTTAAATTCCTAGCGGGTCGGGGCTGCCCCGCCCCAAATTCTGCCTCGTTTTTACCGGGGCAAAGATGCCCCGTCGGGTCGGGGCCCTGCCCCGCCGCCCCATTTTTCCGTCCTTAACATTTACTGTATACATTGGGATCCCAAAATATAATTTAAAGGTTTATTACAACAAAATATTTACAACTAGTCGATCTAAGTGGAAAAACAGGGTTTAACCCTAGTTCCTCTTTCAACCCTCGACAGTGGCGGTCGAACAGCCGCATATGTATACATCGCCACCTAAGCTCTCCAACTCAAGGATGGTCCAGCTTTCTTTTGCCTTTAATTTCACCACATAGCACCTATGAGTTGAGGCCCAGCAAAAAAACTCAATATGCTCATGAACAGTCATATCATGACATCAAATCATATCTGGCATGCCTAGCAAATATAGCTCTATTCAAGCATGCAAATAACCTCAGATAATGCTGGGGAATCTAGGATAAGAAATCCTACCCTCCTAATTGGATGACTATCAAGTCAATCCTAATCAAATGAGTGATTTAACACTTGAGGTTCTGGTAAACCATACTGATGACTGACAAGAAAGTCACCACAGGGCTCAGCACCCACAACCATGCCAATGATGATCATCATGATCATACAGAGCTTATAGCCCTAAGTAGATGAGTGAATATCACTTTGAGGTTCTGTTAAACCATAATGGGTGACTGACAAGAAAATCACTACGGGGCTCAACACCCATAGCCGTGTGACGGAATCGTCACCTGGGCTTTCCTGCAATGGCTCTAATAAGATGAGTGAATTAACACTTGAGGTTCTGGTAAACCATACTGAGTGACTGATGGGTAAGTCACTAGCTTAAACAGATGGGTAAGTCACACGGGGCTCGGCACCCATAGCCATATGACTAAACAGTCACTGGGCTCGCTGACCCTGGCTCTAAAAGGGCTAGATAAGCGCTTTTAGTTTTCATCGAACTTGAGGTCGGTTCGGCATTAATGCTCATTTGATTCATTCAATGCAGATGTCGATTAGATCTAATCTATTATCGGCTCTGCGTTCATGACGCTTATGCCGTTTCTGACTCTTAGGTCGGTAAAACGCGACCACTGCCGATCCTGACTAGTTAGTTAGTGCCACACACAAGTAAGCAATGCTACAAGGAATATATCATATGTCAAATATCTGAACACAGGGTATTCAACATGCTTACTTAACAATTGCTAGCACAATTAGGATCATGCATAAACACAGAGACTCGAGCTCTGATCAATCTCATATTCAATATTCATGGCATTCCCTAATCACATGTTTCTCGTGCATCACATGCATCACATTTAAACATCCAACATGCATCAAGAATAACCATGCATGTCATATAAACAAGGTACAATTTTCTTACCTTTGGTCCAAGCACAGGTTACCAATAAACGAGCCACAAGCACGATCCTTACTCCAAGCCTCTAGTGATAACCTAGTCACAACCATAATATAAAAGCTCATCAAAATGAGTAAATAAATACTTCCGGACCAAGTCCTAGCCTCCGAGACGTCGAATCCTACCAAACCGGGTAGTAAGATCGATCCCGAGCCCTTAGGTTTAAGTTCCCATGACTAAAATCCCATTTTGGCCATTTTTCCCCTTTTGAGCCGCGACCCCAAACATTAGAGCCGCAGCCCCATTCAAGCCAGGTCCAAAAATCTTCTCTGAAAGTAATTAGAGCCGCAGCTCTACCCAATAGAGCCGCAGCTCAAATAGCTCAACAGCCCCAAACCACTAGCTTCTTCAAGCTTAAAAACTTTAAAAACTTAGAAATTAAAACTAGAATTACCTCTGATTGAGTTATTCCCAACTAAATCCTCCGGCTAATAAGCTTCTAATCTTTCCTAGGATCGCTATGCCTCGATCCTCGCTTGAATCTGAGTCATAGAACTCAAGCTTCCTTCGAAAATGCAATGGGGAGACGAATATGGAACTTAGAGGGAGATAGAACGTACTGAACGTTCTTTTTATTTCTTAAAAGGTTACTTCAAGCTTAAGTAGCCTCAAACAAATCCTAACGCTCGGGGTCTCGAAAACATCCCCGAGGGAAAAATAGTCAAAACCTCCAGAATTTCCCCCTGATCTTACTAACTCTCAATATATCATCAAATTCTTATCCCCATTACCCAATAACCCGGTAATGCTCTAAATACCCATTGACTCATTCCGAGTCAAGAATAATTCCCGTTATGACTTTCCCACTAGCTTACCTCCTAGGATCGTCTTGTGTTGAGTAATGGGATGAGATGTAGTGGATGGTAGGCTCCATTTGAACTGTGGTTGAGGTTTGGAGGGGTTTTAGGGAGTTTTGGCTCAGGGAAATTCGAAGGAGAAAACTCAGGGTGTTATGATGTTGTTAGTAGCGCTGCAGTCCTAGCTTTAGTGCGCTACAACGCTTGGCCTGGCTTTTCTGGATGTTTTTGCTTCTGCTTGTAGTGCTCACCTTGTGGCGCTGTAGCGCTACCCTGCCTCCAGGATAGGGTTTTGGGTATTTTTCTTAGGGTTTTTGCTTGGGGGCTCGGGGGTCGATTCCACCACCCCGTTTGGTGGAATTGGCTTACCGAGGGCTCGGGAATGGTCCCGAAGTTAGGTTGCAGAATTGAATGTTAATGAGGGTTCCATGTTACGTTTGTGACTAGGTGTACGCTAGGGCTCAGGCAGGATTATGCTCGAGGATCATTTCAACTAACTGAACGCTCGGAATCAAAGGTAAGAAACTGCACCTGGTTAAGCGATTATGTTAGGACTAAGAGTTCCCTATATTTGTATGTGATGTCATGAAATGGTATTATACCATGGGGACATGTGATAAATGGCCTAAGAGTGCCGGAATAAATATTTGCGCACAGGGCGCAGCTCAGCCACTGGTAGCTGAGGTTAAGTACATAATTACTGAGCTCGGCTTAAGCAAGCCGGAGACAGTGGGATAATCAGAGGGTGCAGCCTACGGGCGTCGACCCTGGGTTTGGGTGTGATATGTTTATTATTGTTTAAACTGATGATTGTGATGAGTTTGTTATCTGAACAACTGATTAATGACTTGTAAGTTTGTATCATTGTTTATGTGAGTAGTATGACCTGTTGTATATCTGATTGATGATTTGTGAAATATCTGTCTGTTGGTTGTCATTTATGCTATGCATTATAGTTTTCTTGTTGGGCCTTGGCTCACAGGTGCTACGTGGTGCAGGTAAAGGCAAGGGAAAGGTGGACCAGTCCTAAGTTGGAGAGCTTTGAGGCTGAATGTATATAGTCAGTCGATCGGCCATCACAGCCGAAGAGTGGTACAGGATAGGAGAACCTTAAATGTCTATTTTTTCCTTAGAGAGGACGATAGCTGTATATAACCTGGAATTTTTGTAAACCGTCTTTTAAACTCTATTTCTTTTGGGATCCCATGTACGAAATGTTTATTTAAATGAAATGTATCTTTTATGACAAAAAGATTTTAACCCTAGTTCAATTATAGTTTCAGTAACACGTTTCTAATTAAATGACTTGATTAGCAAGTCTTGCACCTTTATAAACACACAGTGTAATGGTCTTGGCTACCCAGGGCGTTACAAGACTGGTCGCCCATAAAATATGCCTTCTGCTGAGTGAATTCTCATCTGGCCGACGGTCGAACAGAACGTACTCACTTAAACAGTCACGTGTATCCCACGTGCATATTAATTTTTCCATGTCATCAGGTGAATCTTTTTTGGGTAAACAAATATAATATACGACAGAGTACAAATATCTTAAATAAACACACAGAAATTTTATGATGAACAGTAATAATCAAATTCACTTAGTCTTTGGTATTGAATCACTCGATAAACAATTGCACGGATGAACTGAAGTATTCACTCGTCATCAATTTTCCCAGAGTTTCTCCCCAGAAAATATCTCTCTCCCTCTCTTTTCCAAAAAACATCCTCTTTTATGAAGCCCTGGGTCCTTTATTTGTAGTACCCAGGGGCTATTACATGATCGGTAATACTGGAGATCGTGGTTTGGTACATGATTATTGGGTAGTGGAGATACGCGTCCACCTCCCCATGATTATGAAATCGTGGGTCTTCTCGTTGTTTCTCTGGATCGTGGTTGATGAGGCACGATTGAAACCTTCGAGAAAACGCTAAGTCTCGGTTGGTATATGAGACATAGGTGCTAGGCCCGATGACCCTTTAGATCTTGGGTGCTAGGCTTGATGACCTTTTGGGTGTTATGCCCAATGACCTTCTGGGTGCTAGTGTTGTTGACGTTCTAGGTGCTAGGCTTGTTGATTTCAGCTTGAACTAGCATGAACTTTTTATCCAGGGAAGTGTATTAAGGAGTTTAGGTTGACCACCATATGAAGAATGGGGTGGGTTGACCACCCATGTGGCTTTTGAGCATGTCAGGCCTACCACCCCTAGGGGTTGGGGTCAGGCCGACCAACCCTAAGGGTTGGGGTTATGCCGAACACCTCTAGGGGACTAGGGCCAGGCCAACCACTCATAGGGGGTTTTCTCCTGGTCGACTTCCCTATAGGTCTTGGACCTATTTTTTTTCTCATCGTTCTTTTTTCAATACTTCGACGTTTATCCCTGATTTATGATGTCACGTGCCGCTTTCTCATTTGCCACATCATCCCTGGATTTTGAGGGATAAAATTTCCCCACCAAGTTTATCATAATGTGTTCAACATTACAGTAAACTTGATCTGGCCCGAGAAACATATCGTAGCAGTACTCTATAAGCAATGTCCCTCGGGACATTACGTAATACTTTTATCAACTATCGATAATTTGCTCAGCACGTATTTTTCAAGGATAATTGTAATTCCTAAAAATAATTATATTTTTCAAGGAAAATTAATTTCCTAAAAATCTAGTATATTTTTTCAAGGAATTTTGAAGTCCTAAAAATATAATATATTTTTCAAGGAGTTTTGATGTCCTAAAAATATAATTTTGAAGTCCTAAAAATATAATGTATTTTTCAAGGATATTAATTCCTAAAAATATAAGATATTTTTCAAGGAATTTGAATTCCTAAAAATATAATATATTTTTCAAGGTGTTTTGTAGCCCTTAAAATATAATATATTTTTCAAGGATATTAATTCCTAAAAATATAGGATATTTTTCAAGGAATTTGAATTTTTAATTTTTGACAATACCATATATTTTTCAAGGATTTTGAATTCCTAAAAATATGGTTAGCATGAGAGGCTATAAGTAGGGTCTCACTCACTAGACTCCTGACCCATGCGCCTCCTTCAAAAAGTTCTGAGCTGTGGAATTCTCCAATTCTTCATCAAATTTGCATATCTCCTCTTTGGTAAGTATTCTTTCCCAATCTTTACGTCTTTGATGAATCTGTCTGAATTTCCTTACTTTACTCTGCTTTGATTCAAAACAACTGACTTATCTGAACCAAAAACTTATTTTTAAACAAAAATTGGCTTGATCCTTGCCTCTTTCTGCGTGATATTTTAGGATTTAGAGGTCAGTAAGCCGACCACCTTCATATTCACTAGCCTGAGCGATTTCCAGGCTTGTAAAACCCTAACCTAGGGCGAACACCTTTGAGATTCACTAGCCTGGGCAATTTTCAGGCTTGTAAAACCCTAGGCCGACCACCGTTAAGTTTCCTTGGCCTGGGCGATTTCCAGGCTTATATAAATTAGGGTTGGGCGATTTTCAGGGCTTCACATCTAGGCATAGGCGACTTCCAGGGTTTCAAATCCAAGTATAGGCGATTTCCAGGGTTCCAAATTCAAGCCTAGGCCGCAGTCCCTATGCCTTGGGCGATTTCCATGGTTCCATAACCCAGGTGGTTGGCCCTAACCCTAGCATAGGCCGATCACCACACTCATTGGGTGATTTCCAGGGTTCCAGAGTCTAGGGTGGTCGGCCCAAGCATAGGTCGACCACCTGGGGCCCTAATTTTTCTTTTCTTTATTATTGATCTCCTTAGGTTCCTCCTTGCATTGTACGATTTATTGGAGACTTGAAACCTATCCCCCTTGTGTTTTTCTGAAGCTTACATCTCCAGGGTGGTCGGCCTAAGATGGTAGGCCGAACACCTATGGCCTTTCTTTTATGCTTTTTAAGCTTAGGGCTAAGGTCAGCTTAATTTCACTAGGCCGACCCTACTTTTGTGACTTCGGTCAATTTTTCCCTCAATTTCTTCAATTTTTCTCCTTAGTAATGGATATGCCTCCAGCTATTGGCTTCATTATGTTCATGTGCTAACTTTACTCTTTCTTTTTCCTTTGTTGTAGATGTCTAGCTCCTCTTCGTCAGATAAGTCTGTAAGTGAGCGTACTCCATAGGTGTTCTTGGAAAGGGTGAAAAAGGATTTCCCCTCACTCCACTTTATATTTATTCAGTGAGGAAGATTTCTTGAAAAGGTATATCCCAATGGCGAGAGTAAAACAGACAACTCTACAATCCTCTAAAGATAATCCTCATATTGCTAGGCACATCACTCAGGGCTCTCCGCCTGGCTCTTCTCAGATCTCTTCACAGCATAGCACTCTTAGTGCACATCTCAGTGAAGTCATTCTTCTCAGCGAAGTCTGTCCAGTCAGCGAGATTATTTGCAATGCCCTTTGCATCGGGATACCAATCGGGCTCCCAATCATTCTTCTCCTTAGTGAAAACATACCGAGGGCTCTCATTTCTAGGTTACTCATCCCAAGAGCATGACAATCTCGCTAGCTGCGCAACAAAAGAAGAGACGACAAAAAGAGTTCAATTCATCAAATTCTGGGGCCACCTTTGCCAGTGAGATCATATGGAAACAGGTTGAGAAGCCTTGCCCTGCTGATTATGAGGTTTTCTGGTTCAAGGGGGTTGCCCTTGACATGACTAAAGAGAAGGTAAAGAACTTAAGGAAGACCTTTGACCTCTTTGGTGTTTCTATTACTATCCTTGGTCCAAATGACAGAGCTGAGGACCCCCATTTGGGTATGTGCGCCTGGAAACGCTCTGCTATCAAGTCTAGTGCCCCACTTCCTCTTCATCCATACTTCTGGAGTGTGGTGGATTCTTTTGGTATTAGTCCCTCCCAGCTGGCTCCCAACGCAATCTTGGTGTTATCTGCGTTGTACATTATCTATCATCATAGAAAATGGGCAGCTCCAGTACCTCATGAGATCCACTACTTATTGATCAGAAGACAAACCCTTCTCAGCACAACTTGGGGTACTTCCACTTCCACCATTACACAAGCGAGGGTACAGACACTTTCTTGGAAGAGATATGCAAAAAAATAGCAAGGCGTTTAGATATTGATGAGGACACCACGACTAAAGATCCAAGTCTAGTTCCAGTTGGTCCGGTGATGAGGGCGCAAGCCAAAAGACTTAGTTTAGGAGCTTGATGAGTCTTATTGTATTTTGTCATCTTGTATTTTTTTATTTAGTCTTTGTTTATTTTGTGAAAAGTCAAACACTTGACTTGTGTGAGTCCAAGAGTAATTTTTTTGTAATTTTCGGTTTTCATTAGGAAGACAAAAGGCTTGTCTTTAATTTTCGGTTTTCATTAGGAAGACAACGGGGTTGTCTTTAATTTTCGGTTTTCATTAGGAAGACAAAAGGCTTATCTTTAATTTTTCAGTTTTCATTAGGAAGACAAAGGGGCTTGTCTTGATGTAGTTTTCGGCTATATATAGGCCTTGTAAACGTTTGGGAAAGGCAGATTTTGATGAAATGAAAATTGAGAGGTTTTCTTCTTGAGTTCTTGAAGAGACTATTCGAACTTATCAAGGGTATTCCTTGTGGCGTTCAATCCAACTTATCAAACGGATTCCCATCCCCGTTTATGGCGTCTTCCTCATACCAAGGTTCGTGCTTGGCTAAGCATTGGGTCGCGGTTCTTCATTCCCATTTCGTGTGTTCTTGGTGGCTGCAATATTTGGTGTCGGGTTTCACCACAATCGTTGGTGTGGTTCGTATCAGTTGGCATCAGAGATTAGGATCATCCGGTTTGGCCTATCCTTTACTTTGTGTTTTTCTTTCAATTCGTGTTTCTATATTAGAAAAAAAAAAAATCATCATCTAGTCGTGTTTTGATTTCTTTGTCCTTGTTTCCTTGTGAAATCTGAAACTATTCTAGAGCTTGTTAATTTCCTTATTTCATTTGTTTCCTTGTTTCTCTTTTTTTTCGTTTCATTGTTCAGATCGTGCAATTGAATTAGGGTTTCTGAAATTTCCCCTAATTTGTTTTCTTTTTGTTTCTGAATTCATGAATTAGGGTTCTTATTGTAAAAAAACCGAATTTTCATAGTGTTCCTCTTGTTTTGTTGTGAAATCCGAATGTGCTTTGGGTTTCTCTTGTTCTAATTGTGGAATCTGAATTTGCATTGGTTTTTTTTCTAGTTCATATTGTGAAATCCGAATTTTCATTGAGTTTTTTTTGCTTTTCTTTTGAAATCCGAATTTTGCCTTGGGTTTATCTTGTTCTTGTTGTGAAATCCGAATTGGGATTGAGTTCTCTAGTTCTTATTATGAAATCCGAAATTTTCATTAAGTTTCTCTTGCTTTGCTTTTGAAATCCGAATTTTACCTTGGGTTTCTCTTGTTCTTATTGTGAAATCTGAATTGGGATTGAGTTTCTCTTATTCTTATTCAATCCGAATTGGCATTGAGTTTTTCTCTTGTTCTTATTGTACAATCCGAATTTGGCCTTGAGTCTTTATTGTTCTTATTGTGAAATCTGATTTGACATCGAGTTTCTCTTGTTTTATTGTGAAATCTGAATTGACAGTGAGTTTCTCTTGTTTTTCATTGTGAAAATCCGAATTTGCATTGAGATTCTCTTGCTCTTTTGTGAAATCCGATTCGTTTTGCCTTCGAATCCCTTGTATCTGCATTTGAGAAATCAAAAAAAAAAAAAAAAAAAAAAAAAAAGAAGAAAGAAAAGAAAGAAGAAGAAAAAAACCAAGAGGATCCGAACTCTAAAAAAAAATATATAATTTTGTTCTACTCTTGTTCCTTATGGTCTAGAGGCCTTTTGGCCAAAACCCCACACAAGTGGTCCAAAAATCATCATTTTTCATCAGTTTTTCTATGTTCGTTTGGTTTGTCCTGGTTTGATTTGCTACTTGAATCCTCCATGATATTGTGTGATTAGTTTTGAAAGAACTTAAACAAGAATACGAGTGGAAAAAGGCAGAGGTGTGAGCCTATTTGAGGGTAAAAGCCATTGAAATTGAGTGAAACACAAGGGGATTTGGGTGAAAATATTGTTCGAGTGAAACACGTGAGGGAGTGTGGTGAGGTCTTTTCTCCATATTATTCTAACCTTATTTTGCAGATTTCCATCATGGCACAAAATCCAAGCAATGATATTCCGCCACCTGAGGTTCCGAATCTACAAATGCAAGCATTAATCGGGGAGATGCGAAGGATGATGAGGGCGGAGTGTGAGCAAATACATGAGAGGTTGGATAGGGTAGAAGAGGGAACACAACGGAGGCCACGGAGCAATAAGGTGTACCAAAGGGAGGATGAGAATGAAGGGGATTTGGAAGGGGTAGTTTCTGATGAAGAGTTTGATAGGATGTCGGCGGGTAACTGATACGAACCACGCCAACAAGTGTGACGAAACCCGACACCAAATATGGAACAGCCACCAAGAACACACGAGATTGGAATGGAACCGCGACCCAATGCTTAGCCAAGCACGAACCTTGGTATGAGGAAGACGCCACAAACGGGGATGGAATCCGTTTGATAAGTCAGGATGAACGCCACAAGGAATCTCCTTGATAAGTTCAAAAGTTTCTTCAAGAACTCAAGAAGAAATAAACTCACAATTTCATTCAACATAATCTGATTTTTTCCAAAATGTTTTCAAGGCCTTATATAGCCGAAAATTACATCAATACAAGCCCATTTGTCTTCCTAAAAACCGAAATATTAAAGACAAGCCTTTTGTCTTCCTAATGAAACCGAAAAATAAAGACAACCCTTTGTCTTCCTAATGAAAACTGAAATTTAAAGACAACCCTTTGTCTTCCTAATAAAAACTGAAAATTAAAGACAAAAGGACTATTGGACTCACACAAGTCAAATGTTTGACTTATCACAAAATAAACAAAGACTAAATAAAAAACGTGATTAAAAATAAAAAGACTCATTACAGGAAGCTAAATATTGATCAAGCTCCTAAACTGGTGTCCTCATCATTCCTCCCCTCTTGACTTGGATCAACTGGAACTTGACTTGGATTTTTAGTCTTGGTGTCCTCATCATTCCCCCCCTCTTGAGAAAGATTTGACCTCAAATCGTCACCTGCATCAAAAGGACTCAAATCAGAAACATTAAAAGTAGCACTAACAGTATACTCACCTGGTAAATCGAGTCTGTAGGCATTGTCATTGATCCTTTCTAGCACTTGAAACGGCCCATCTCCTCGAGGTAGCAATTTGGAACGTCTTTGTGCTGGGAATCGCTCTTTCCTCATGTATAACCATACCCAATCACCGGGATCAAAAACCTGCTTGTTAGCATCAAGTTGGTTAGTGTTTAAAAGAGCCTCCTTAACCTCACTTTTTTTTGCATAAAAATTATTTTGTTTTCTCTCTAATTTTCCCTCATTGATCGAACTTTTCTCTTTCTTTTCTCTCTCACTTGATTCGACCCTTTTCTCTCTTTGTCTCTTTTTTTTCTCACTCTCATTCATCTTTTCACTCTCCTTCTTTTGCTCACTCAATTTTTTTTTATCACTCAATTTTTGCAACCGCACTTGGTCTTCATATACTTGCTTTGGCGTCAATGGAGCTAGAGTGATTGTTCGTTGACAGAACGTGAATGAGTACTTGTTGGTGAAGCCATTATGCTGGACTCGCCGATCAAATAGCCAAGGCCTTCCTAGAAGGAGGTGTCCAGCTTGCATGGGAACCACATCGCACAATACCTCATCCTCATACTTGCCAATTCGAAATGATACCAGCACCTGTTTTGTAACCCTCACTTCACCACTATCATTCAACCACTGCAACTTGTATGGACAAGGATGTTTAAGCGTTGGGAGCCCCAGCTTCTCAACCATGGAAGAAATAGCAACGTTAGTACAACTACCTCCATCAATAATCACACTGCATACCTTGTCTTTCACATGACAACGAGTGTGAAAGATGTTCTCCCGCTGCACATCTTCTTCCTCTTCTTTTGCTTGCAAATTTAAGGCTCGTCGTGTGACTAGTGCAAGCATCTCACCAGATTCTGCCCCAAACTCCTCATCATCGATAGAAACATCTTCCAATGGTGGCATGTCAGCAAGATCTTCATCTTCAGAATCGAGCTCGCCACTTTCTCGAATCACCATAACTCTCTTGTTTGGACATTGGCTAGCTATGTGTCCTCGCCCCTGACATTTGAAACACTTTATCTCACTAGAACGGGACGAAGTAGGGGTTGTTTTACCTTGAGGGGTCGTGGCTGATTTTGGTGTAAAGGATGAAGTAGGTTGGTCTTCTTCCTTCTTTGGATAGTTCGACTGCCAAGGTGTTGCACTTGAATGGTGTGGGCTCGGTCTTGGCTTTGAACTTGTACTACCCCTCTTGAGCTGCCTCTCAACTTTGATTGCCATATGCACCAAATCTTCCAATTCCACATAACGGTGTAGCTCAATTGGATTAGCAATCTCTCGGTTCAAACCATTCAAAAACCTTGCCATGGTTGCCTCCCGATCCTCTTCAACATTGGCTCTAATCATAGCCATCTCCATCTCCTTGTAATACTCATCAACACTCTTGGAACCTTGACGAAGGCCCTGAAACTTAAGGTATAGATCTCGATAATAATGAGGTGGTACAAACCGTCGCCTCATCACCCTCTTCATTGCCTCCCATGTGTCAATAGGACGATCTCCACTCCGCCTCCTGTTGATGCACAACTGATCCCACCAAACAATAGCATAATCAGTAAACTCAATGGCAGCTAGTTTTACCTTCTTCATGTCGGAGTAGTTGTGACAATCAAAAACTAACTCCATCTTATTTTCCCACTCAAGGTATGCCTCAGGATCGCTCTTCCCCTGAAATGCTGGAATTCTCATCTTTATATTTCCTAAATAATCATCTACCTGGTTCCTAGCTTCTCTATCCCGACCATACCTCCTATGGTTACCCGCCGACATCCTATCAAACTCTTCATCAGAAACTAACCCTTCCAAATCCCCTTCATTCTCATCCTCCCTTTGGTACACCCTATTCCTCCGTGGCCTCCGTTGTGTTCCTTCTTCTACCCTATCCAACCTTTCATGTATTTGCTCACACTCCGCCCTCATCATCCTTCGCATCTCCCCAATTAGTGCTTGCATTTGCAGATTTGGAACTTCAAGTGGCGGAATATCATTGCTTGCATCTTTCTCTGGATTTTGTGCCATGATGGAAATCTGCAAAATAAGGTTAGAATAATATGGAGAAAAGACCTCACCACACTCCCTCACGTGTTTTCACTCAAAAATTGTCACTCAAGTCCACTCGTGTTTGCACTCAATGATGGATTTTACCCTCAAATAGGCTCACACCTCTGCCTTTTTCCACTGGTATTCTTCTTTAAGTTCTTTCAAAACTAATCCAACGGTAATATGGAGTATTCAAGCAGCAAATTCAACCAAACAAACCAAACGAACACCGACGAAAACTGGTGAAAAATGACGAAAAAACGATGATTTTTTGGAACACTTGTGTGGGGTTTTGGCAAAAAGGCCTCTAGACCATAGGGAACAAGAATAGAACAAAAAATTTTAAGACGGGTTTCCAGACTTTTTTTTTTTTTTTTTTAGTTCGGATCCTCTTGGTTTTCTTCTTCTTTCTTTTCTTTCTTCTTTTCTTTGATTTCTCAAATGCAGATGCAGGGAATGAATTTGAAAGCAAAATGAATCGGCTTTCACAAGAGAAACATTGGAGACTCAAAAAGAAAAGAGAAACAATGCAGATTCGGATTTCACAAAAAGAAAAGAGAAAACCCAACCCACTTTCGGATTTAACAATAAGAATAAGTGAAACTCAATCTCAACTCAGATTTCACCATAAGAACAAGATAAAACCCAATCTCAATTCAGATTTCACTACAAGAACAAGAGAAAACTCAATCCTAATTCAGATTTCACAATAAGAACAAGGGAACTCAATCCCAATTTGGATTGCACAATAAGAACAAGAGAAACCCAAAGAACTTTCGGATTTCACAACCAAACAAGAGGAACTCAATGAAAATTCGGTTTTTACAATAAGAACCCTAATTCACGAATTCAGAAACAAAAAGAAAACAAATTAGGGGAAATTGAAACAAAGAAAACAGATTATTTGGTTAATGACAATTGGAACAAGGAAACAAGGAAATTCATAAATCAACAAGTTCTAGCATAGTTTCGGATTTCACAACAAATAAGGGAAACAAAGAAAACAATTGAAACAAGGAAATAAGAACACGATTTGAACAAAGAAACAATCTGGAATAAAGAGATTAACTATAATGGTTTCGGATTTTTAGAAGGAAAACAAGAACAAAGACTAAGAAAATCAAGAACACGAATAGATAGATTTTTTTATTTTTTTTTATTTCAGAAATCCTAATATAAGAACACGAATTGAATAGAAAAAAAAAACACAAAGTAAAGGATAGGCCAAACCGGATGATCCTAATCTCTGATACCAACTGATACGAACCACGCCAACAAGTGTGACGAAACCCGACACCAAATATGGAACAGCCACCAAGAACACACGAGATTGGAATGGAACCGCGACCCAATGCTTAGCCAAGCACGAACCTTGGTATGAGGAAGACGCCACAAACGGGGATGGAATCCGTTTGATAAGTCAGGATGAACGCCACAAGGAATCTCCTTGATAAGTTCAAAAGTTTCTTCAAGAACTCAAGAAGAAATAAACTCACAATTTCATTCAACATAATCTGATTTTTTCCAAAATGTTTTCAAGGCCTTATATAGCCGAAAATTACATCAATACAAGCCCATTTGTCTTCCTAAAAACCGAAATATTAAAGACAAGCCTTTTGTCTTCCTAATGAAACCGAAAAATAAAGACAACCCTTTGTCTTCCTAATGAAAACTGAAATTTAAAGACAACCCTTTGTCTTCCTAATAAAAACTGAAAATTAAAGACAAAAGGACTATTGGACTCACACAAGTCAAATGTTTGACTTATCACAAAATAAACAAAGACTAAATAAAAAACGTGATTAAAAATAAAAAGACTCATTACAGGAAGCTAAATATTGATCAAGCTCCTAAACTGGTGTCCTCATCATTCCTCCCCTCTTGACTTGGATCAACTGGAACTTGACTTGGATTTTTAGTCTTGGTGTCCTCATCAGTAACCATAGGAGGTATGGTCGGGATAGAGAAGCTAGGAACCAGGTAGATAATTATTTAGGAAATATCAAGATGAGAATTCCAGCATTTCAGGGGAAGAGCGATCCTGAAGCATACCTTGAGTGGGAAAAGAAGATGGAGTTGGTTTTCGATTGTCACAACTACTCTGACATGAAGAAGGTAAAACTAGCTGCCATTGAATTTACTGATTATGCTATTGTTTGGTGGGATCAGTTGTGCATCAACAAGAGGCGAAATGGAGATCGTGCCATTGACACTTGGGAGGCTATGAAGAGGGTGATGAGGCGACGTTTTGTACCAGCTCATTACTATCAGGATCTATACCTTAAGTTGCAGGGTCTTCGTCAAGGTTACAAGAGTGTTGATGAGTATTACAAAGAGATGGAGATGGCTATGATTAGAGCCAATGTTGAAGAGGATCGGGAGGCGACAATGGCAAGGTTTTTGAATGGGTTGAACCAAGAGATTGCTAATCCGATTGAGCTACACCATTATGTGGAATTAGAAGATTTGGTGCATATGGCAATCAAAGTTGAGAGGCAGCTCAAGAGGGGTAGTACAAGTTCAAATCCGAGACAAATCCCACAAAAGTCAAGTGCAACACCTTGGCGGTCGAACTATCCAAAGAAGGAAGAAGACCAACCTACTTCATCCTTTACACCAAAACCAGCCACCACAACCACAACCTCTCAAGGTAAAACAGCCCCTACTTCGTCCCATTCTAGTGAGATAAAGTGTTTCAAATGTCAGGGGCAAGGACACATAGCTAGCCAATGTCCAAACAAGCGAGTTATGGTAATTCGGGATAATGGGGAGATAGATTCCGAAGAGGAAGATGATCTTGATGACATGCCACCATTGGAGGACGCTTCTATGGGTGGTGAGGAGTTTGGGGCAGAATCTGGTGAGATGCTTGCACTAGTCACACGACGAGCCTTAACTTTGCAAGCAAAAGAAGAGGAAGAAGAGGTGCAGCGGGAGAACATCTTTCACACTCGTTGTCATGTGAAAGACAAGGTATGCCGTGTTATTATTGATGGTGGTAGTTGCACTAACGTTGCTAGTTCTTCCATGGTTGAAAAGCTAGGGCTCCCAACGCTTAAACATCCTTGTCCATACAAGTTGCAGTGGTTGAATGATAGTGGTGAAGTGAGGGTTACAAAACAGGTGCTGGTATCATTTCGAATTGGCAAGTATGAGGATGAGGTATTGTGCGATGTGGTTCCCATGCAAGCTGGACACCTCCTTCTAGGAAGGCCTTGGCTATTTGATCGGCGAGTCCAGCATGATGGCTTCACCAACAAGTACTCATTCATGTTCCGTCAACGAACAATCACTCTAGCTCCATTGACGCCAAAACAAGTATATGAAGACCAAGTGAGGTTGCAAAAATTGAGTGATTAAAAAAAATTGAGTGAGCAAAAGAAGGAGAGTGAAAAGATGAATGAGAGTGAGAAAAAAGAGAGAGAAAAGGGTCGAATCAAGTGAGAGAGAAAAGAAAGAGAAGAGTTCGATCAATGAGGGAAAATTAAAGAGAAAACAAAATAATTTTTATGCAAAAAAAAGTGAGGTTAAGGAGGCTCTTTTAAACACTAACCAACTTGATGCTAACAAAGGTCGTCACAAGCAGGTTTTTGACCCTGGTGATTGGGTATGGGTACACATGAGGAAAGAGCGATTCCCAGCACATAGACGTTCCAAATTGCTACCTCGAGGAGATGGTCCGTTTCAAGTGCTAGAAAGGATCAATGACAATGCCTACAGACTCGATTTACCAGGTGAGTGTACTGTTAGTGCTACTTTTAATGTTTCTGATTTGAGTCCTTTTGATGCAGGTGATGATATGAGGACAAATCCTTCTCAAGAGGGGGGGAATGATGAGGACACCAAGACTAAAGATCCAAGTCTAGTTCCAGTTGGTCCGGTGACGAGGGCGCGAGCCAAAAGACTTAGTTTAGGAGCTTGATGAGTCTTATTGTATTTTGTCATCTTGTATTTTTTTATTTAGTCTTTGTTTATTTTGTGAAAAGTCAAAAACTTGACTTGTGTGAGTCCAAGAGTCTTTTTTTTGTAATTTTCGGTTTTCATTAGGAAGACAAAAGGCTTGTCTTTAATTTTCGGTTTTCATTAGGAAGACAAAGGGGTTGTCTTTAATTTTCGGTTTTCATTAGGAAGACAAAAGGCTTGTCTTTAATTTTCGGTTTTCATTAGGAAGACAAAGGGGCTTGTCTTGATGTAGTTTTCGGCTATATATAGGCCTTGTAAACGTTTGAGAAAGGCAGATTTTGATGAAATGAAAATTGAGAGGTTTTCTTCTTGAGTTCTTGAAGAGACTATTCGAACTTATCAAGGGTATTCCTTGTGGCGTTCAATCCGACTTATCAAACGGATTCCCATCCCCGTTTGTGGCGTCTTCCTCATACCAAGGTTCGTGCTTGGCTAAGCATTGGGTCGCGGTTCTTCATTCCCATTTTGTGTGTTCTTGGTGGCTGCCATATTTGGTGTCAGGTTTCACCACAATCGTTGGTGTGGTTCGTATCAGATATGCCGACAACTATTTCTTCACTAAGGATGTAGAGGCCAACTACTCCAAGTTTAAGCACGTTGGGCCTTTTTATAGACTGCTCCCAACCTGGGCTATGACTGTTAGGGCTAAGGAGTGAATTTCCATGACCCCTGAGGAGAAGAATGTCAAGACCCTCATTACTTCAGAGAACCTTATGAAGGTCGGGCTATTTCCTTCTACTATAGCCGACGTTCCGGATGAAGATGATCTCGAGCCCGTGAACGCCATAGACTCCCCAGGACTTATTCATGTCGAAGAGGTACTCTCTTCGCCCGTGCTGGCTGGACAGGAGGGTGATGGGGTGGGTGCATTCACACACTCGCTTCTTGCTTCAGATGATTTTGATGAAGCCACGTTCAAACTCGAATCTCATTCAGAAGGTTCGGCACTTTTATCATCTTTGCTTTATGTTTCGTCTGTATTTGATATCTCGCTAATATTTGATCTTCTTTTGTAGGTTTAGATATGTTTGGCTTTGTTCATACCCAACAAAGGTCGACTCCAATCGAGACTAGCCATTCCGTCTAAGCAGCTAAGAAGGTTAGGGTTGAGCCTGAGTCGATAATAGAGGTTCCTCCCGAGGTGTCTCCTCTGACTCCTTTGGCGTCTAGTCCTGTCGTAGAGGTAGATCCATTCTTGCCTACATCAGTTCCTCTCAGTTTCACTGATGCGGGCGCCTCCACTTCTGCACCTGCTCCCATATCTGAGCCACACCAATCTGCCATACAGAACTTAGGTTCCATCATGGACCAAGTGTCCCATCTAGATCAGACGGCAATGACTTTTAATGGGATTAAGAATGAGGAATTGAGCACAATCTTCTCAAAAGTCACTCCTTGAAATTCAAAGTGTAAGTCCTCTACAATTTTCTTTTTGTCTGGTTAGCTTGTGTGCTGACGTTACCTAACACTTGTATGTTTTTTGTAGGCGCTGATGTTGGTCTCCCATGTTTGTGATAGGTCTGTAGAGTATATCTCTACACTTTCCAACCTTCGTTCTGCGCTTGAAGCTATCTGCCATGAGGTGCTGGACCTTAGGCGTGTTCTTGGCTACGCGGACATTGCTTTGAAAGATGAAGAGATCAACATTCTCCATAGTACCGTGGAGCTTAAACAGCACGAAGTGACCGAGTTGACTCTCAGGGTAACCCAGATGGAGGGGAAACTTGCCGATCAGCTCAAATAGTCTTAAACTGAGAAGGAAAAGCTGATTGCTGACATGGATCAACTGCGGAAGGATGATCATGTCGAGAAGGAGCAAGAGATCAAAGCTGCCCGGGACAAGGCCCGAGAGGAGTATTCAGAGACAACTTTCTCTTGCTTCTACTTGATCTGGAAGTCCAATAAAGATCTGAACTTGGATTTCCTTCCTGAGAAGATGCGAGCGAAGGAGCTTAGGAAGTGTCTGGCTCGTGAGGCTACCGAGGCTCAGGGTGGTCTTTTAGATGACACTCCTCGCCCTAGTTAGTCTTCTTTTGGTCTCTTACTCTGTCTTTCCTTTCGTGCCATTGGCGGGGCACCTTGTACTTGACAATTTTTACATATGAAATTTTATGCCTTTATGCTTTTTTGTTATGAGTACTCACCGTATTGATTGAATTTTTTTTATTTCCAATGCTTACTAAGTATATCAACTCACAACCCTGATTGGTTCAGGTATTAGTATACTTTGAACACATGTATTTCACGTGCCATACTGACCTTACTCCTGTACGTTTTTCATGCTAACAACCATGGTAATGTGAGTAGTACGATACCTCACCAAGTACCATGAACAAAACAGTCAGGTCGACCACCCCATGGGTGATAGGCCGACCACCCTATAAGGGACATGGCTAGGAGTCTCCCTACCAATGCCTTTTGTTTTTGTTTTTTGCACTTTCAGAACATATGTTGAACAAATGTCCTAGAAAAACTTGAGCTTGCTTAGTACTTAAGGTCATGTCCTCATTGCTTGTGTATACCCCAATCGGTATGTACTATATGCCCCCAAGTGATCATGGGTTTAAAAGCCTTGGTCACTTGCTACTTGACCATGCCTTGCTTCAACTGTTTAGACACATAGTACTATCATTTTCACCTAATGATGCAAGCAGCAAATCTTGTCCCTTATTGGTAGTTGGGTGATGATTTCATACTCAGTAGTAATTATACCTATACACATATGCAGATTGTGTAGCAAGTGTCGATCATGATCTTCGTAATCTCTCGTGTACTCGTTATAATGATTGTAGACAGAAGTGTCTAAGTTTGACCAACCGGGTCTAGATGGGCTAATCAAGCCTGTAACAAGTCTTAGATCAAATTATTGATTGGTTCCTCAAGGACCAGATTCAAATATGATCCGATGATGGTGACTGGTCTTCGGACCAGTCTCTTTTTTGATCGTATGGGTTGATAAGTTCCTTAAGAACCAAGATCGAACATGATCAAATAATTTGGTGACAAGGTCCTCGAACCAATCTCTTATTTGGATCATATAGTTTAATAGGCTCCTTAAGAACCAAGATCTACAATGATCCATAATTTGATGACAAGGTCCTAGGACCTGTCTCTCTTTTGGATCGTATGGGTCGATAGGCTCCTCAAGAACCAAGATCAAACATGATCCATTAATTTGGCAACAAGGTCCTAGGATATGTCTCTCTTTTGGATCATATGGGTCAATAGGCTCCTCAAGAACCAAGATTGAACATGATCCATTAATTTGGTGACAAGGTCCTAGGACCTGTCTCTCTTTTGGATCGTATGGGTCGATAGGCTCCTCAAGAACCAAGATCAAACATGATTAATTAATTTGGAAACAAGGTCCTAGGTCCTGTCTCTTGTTGAGTGTAATTTAAAGAATTAAGATAAACTTAAGAAATTAAATTCATTCATTGAAGCACAATGCTGTTACATAGATAATTTGAAAACAATACATTTGCAAATTAAAACTCATGTCGCTGCTGAACAGCTTCACTGATAGTACCGGCAGAGCTATTCACCATTCCAATAGTTTTTGATTAGTTCTCCATTTAGTCAAGCTATCTTGTATGTCCCTAGTCACCTCCTCCACAAGGTATGGCACTACCCCTGCTGCAGTGTCCTTAGTCTTTAGGAACACCCTCCTGGAGTTGAAGTATTTGGCAATTTTTTGTTGATGTGCTGCTACTCTGAGACTTGCCTTTTCTCGGCTTTCTTTGATTAAATCGAGAAACTCTTCTATTAGTGGATGGTTCCTCCCTTAATCGTATGTCTCTCGTCAATGCGATGAGGGAGTGAGTTCAACTGGCAACATGGCTTCATGACCAAATGCCAAAGAGAATGAGGTATGGCCTATCGCCATTTAAGCCATCGTTTGATGTGACCATAGGACCTCCGAAAGTAATTCTGGCCAGGCTACTTTGGCTTGTTCAAGGTGTTTCTTCAGAGTGTCTTTGATAGTCTTGTTCACTGTTTCTACTTGAACATTAGCTTGGGGTGTGCTACTGAGGAAAAACTCTTTGTGATTCCATGCCTCGTACAAAAGTTAGTGAACATATCACTGTCGAATTGAGTCCCATTGTCCGAGACTATCTTCTTTGGTAGACCAAATCAACATATGATATTCTTCACCACAAATTCTAAGAGTTTCTTCAAGGTGATGGTGGTGAGCTGTTCTGCTTCAGTCAATTTGGTGAAGTATTCTATGGCCACAACAGGAAATTGGACTCCTCCCTTTCCCGTGGGTATCTTTCCGATCAGGTCGATTCCCTATACAACGAAGGGCCAAGGGCTTTGCATTTGTGTTAATTCATTAGGTGCCGCCCGGGGTATCTTGGAGAACATTTGACACTTGTGGCATTTTCTGGCATACTCCATCGAGTCTTCGTTCATCGTTGGACAAAAGTATCCTTGTCTTAGGATTTTCTTTGATAGACTCTGCCCCCCAGTGTGATCTCCACAAAACCCCTTATTGACTGACGATTTAGCCAACGACACAGAGTCACCAAAAATGATAAATTTTTGTAAGCTGAATGCAAAAAACTAAACAAAACCAGGATTTATAGTGGTTTGGCCCCAGATATTGGTAATAACCTACTTCTACTTAGTGTTGTTATTAACGTATTATGAAACCTGCGATCAGCAAACTAGGGTTTACTGAGTTTCACAAGCTCCAAAACAGAATACAAAGGTTTGTATATCAAGAACATTGATTCTCTCCAAATACAGATTATTGCGTCTCCCTTTCAACGAGTCCCTTGAGTCCTATATATAGGCTCAAGAATCTACCTGTGGGCCGATAGGCCTTACATACATGTTGATTTAAGCATATTTAAGAAATAACAGAAAACATAATCTTTACATAAAAATAGGGTCAAATATCTTAGAAATATCTGTCTTATAACTGTGTTTGAAATATGGCTTCATTACCACGACCAGACCTGGTCGCCTATTCAATGCACCTTCTGTTGTACGGTTAAGTATCATTATTAAATCCATCGAGCAACATCTCTTCTGATCGCTGGTCAACCTAGATGTAATCACTAAATAGTCACGTGCAACCCACGTGCACACTAATCTTACCACGTCAGCAAGTAGTATTTTTTTTCTGGTAAACATCCCTCATGTACCTCAAACATTAACAACTTTGACTGGTCAGGTGTAACACATCTTAGCAGTGGTAGGGAGTACCCTCATTGGTACAGGACCCCTTTGACTTTCATATATCGTACAACTCGTCTCACCAATTTCCTTGCTTTGTTCCGATCACTAGGTACTACTCCTTGGTTGAGATAGTAAATAATAGGGGTCATCCATGTATCTCCTAACTTAATAGGTAGTGCTTCCTGCTCGGTTATGCTTCTTTTTGCCAAGTTTTCAACGGGAACGACATTGAGGGTGTCTGCATCTTTGGCACTAGCAAGCTTGGCTAAGGCATCACCATTGGCATTCTGCTTCCTTGGGACTTGTATAATCGAGTATCTCTTGAACTATGTCAACAAGTCCTTCACCTTGTTTAGGTACTGCACCATCCTAAGTCCCTTGGCTTGATACTCCCCCAGTGTACACCACTAGCTGGGAATCACT
This sequence comes from Humulus lupulus, assembly GCF_963169125.1. NCBI lineage: Eukaryota > Viridiplantae > Streptophyta > Magnoliopsida > Rosales > Cannabaceae > Humulus > Humulus lupulus. The sequence goes on along the minus strand of NC_084793.1, from coordinate 160,036,314 downwards.
GAATATCTCCAGGGACTATGCATGCACATCCCCAGACAAGCATAATCCTGCTAATAATGCCGCGAACTAAGCCTCGTTGTTTGAAGCGTTGAATCTAAATCTGAGAGTGCAGTGGATTCGATGGTTCTATGGAGTAATCAATATGATTCCTACGCCTGAATTATGTTCATTGGATGCTCCATCAACATATAGCTTCCATACGGGAGTATCTCCTTCCTTCTCGCAATCTCCATTCTTCGATTGGTAGGAAGGGTCTTCAAGGTTGGTGCCTTCAACTATGAAGTGTGCCAGTGCTTGTCCTTTTATCGCCATCCTTGAATGTTAAGTGATATCAAACTGTCCTAGTTCCACATCCCATTTGAGTAGTCGTCCCGAGGCCTCTGGTTTATGAAGAACTTGTCTCAACGGTTGATCGGTTAGGACTCAGATCGAGTGAGCTTGGAAGTATGGATGCAGCTTTTGAGAGGCGATTACTAAACAATAGGCTATCTTTTTCAAGGGTAAAACCTAGACTCTGCACCTACTAGCCTTTTACTGATATAGCACAGAAGGTGTTGTACCCTATTCTCTTCTTTCACCAAAATAGCGGTGATTGCATGCTCGGGTATTGCCAAATAGATGAATAGTATTTCACCATCTATTGGCTTTGCTAGGACGGGCGGTTGAATGAGATGCTCCTTCAAGGCTTGGAAGGCTTTCTCACATTCCTCGGTCCATTGGATCTTCTTATGCTCAGTAAGTTAAAGAAGGGGACACATTTTCCCGTAGACTTTGATATGAACCTATTAAGGGCAGCTACTCTCCCTTTAAGTTTTGCATTTATTTGATTGTTGTAGGTGACTTCATGTCAATCAATGCTTTGATCTTCTCGCAGTTAGCCTTGGTTCAATGTGAATTGACTATGTATCTGAGAAACTTACTAGAACCAACTCCAAACGAGCACTTGAGAGGATTTAATTTCATGCGATACTTTCTAAGTATTGCAAAGCATTTCTCCAAGTCTTGAACATGCCCTCCAACTTCTTTGGACTTGACCAACATGTCATCAACATATACCTCCATATTTTTTCCAATCAAGTCTCAGAACATGCCATTCACTAAATGGTGGTAGGTAGCTCCCGCGTTCTTCAAGACGAATGGCATCACCTTATAACAGTACAATCCCTTGTCTATCTAGAGCTGGTATGTTCCTCGTCGGGAGGGTGCATACTTATTTGATTATACCCAGAATACGCATCCATGAATGAGAGTATTTCATGTCCTACAGTTGCATCGACCAGTTGGTTCATTTTGGGTAGTGGGAAGCAGTCTTTGGGGAAGGCCTTGTTCAGATCTGTGAAGTCCACGCATGTCCTCCACTTCCCGTTTGGTTTTGGGACCAGCACGGGGTTTGATACCCAATCTGGGTAGTAGGCCTCCCTTATAAAACTATTTTCCTTGAGCCGCTCGACCTCTTCCTTCAGGGCTTGAGACCAGTCTTTGTCAAGCAATCTCCTTTTCTGTTGCACCGGTGGGTAGTTTTTGTCCACATTGAGGACATGGCTTATTACGGACGGAGAAATTCCAACCATGTCCTTATGTGACCAGGACAAGACGTCTTGGTTCTTCTTAAAAAATTCTACCAACCGTGCCTTAATTTTAACCTTTAGTTCCTTCTTGACTTTGATTACTCTAGTCAGGTTTTCCTCATCTAGTAGGACTTCGTCAAGATCTTCGACTGGTCCAACCCCCATCGTCATCTCCAAAGCGAGGATTGATGTCGATTCTCTTGCTTTGGGAAACTTGTTATAATAACAAATCTTCGTTAAAAGGTGCCCCCATCTCCAGTAGAGTGTTCTTTCAACGTCAACTTCCATGTTAACAACCTCATTGGTTCCTTCATTCCCTTCGCAACAGGTTACTACCATGTTTTTTACGCATGGTCCTTTCTTTGCCTTGACCACTTATGCATTATAGCATTCCTGTGCCTCCCTTTGGTTACCCTGTACGCATCCTTGCCCTGCGCTTGTGGGGAACTTCAAAGACAGATGCAAGATAGACACTACTGTATGTAATGCTATCAAGAAGGGTCTCCCAAGCACTACGTTGTAAGCCAATGAGAAATCTACCACCAGGAACTCTGTCATCACAGTCTCATGCCTAGGGGCATCCCCCACCATGACCGGTAGTCTGATAGCTCCTGCTGGTGCTAGTCATTCTCATGTGAACCCATATATCACTTGGGAACAAGGTGTCAGGTCCTTGACCGCGAGCTTCATCTTCTCGAGGGATGATTTGTAGATGATATCTACTGAGCTTCCCGTATCCACAAAGCATCTCTTCACTCAGGCATTGGTGATTTGAATGGTAAGGGCTAGAGGGTCATTGTGGGGGTACCTCACGTGCCTGGCGTCATCCTCCGTAAAAGTGAGAGTTTCACTTTCATATTTCATATTTTTTGGAGACCGCTCCTCGACAGCCATACACTGGGAAGACTCCCCTAACTCATGTCTTAGGGTCCTTGCATATCGCTCACGACCATTGTTATCATTGCCTGCTATGTGGGGTCCCCACATATGGTATCCAATGTGAAGTCCATTGTCACTAGCTCCAGTGGTGGACTCCTATGCCTTCGGAACTCTGGATTCCTACTTGGGGTTTTGGTCTTGACTCGGTACCTCGAGAGTTTTCCTGATTGGAGGAGAAACTCTATCTCATCCTTCAACTTCTTGCACTCGTTTGTGTCGTGCCCATAGTCATTATGGAAACGACAAAACTTGTTCTTGTCCCTTTTTCCTTCTAAGCGTAAGGGTGGTGGCTTTCGGTATGGTACCTCCTGGTATGTTTCCAAGTAAATCTCAGCCCTTGATGTAGTCAGAACAGTATAGTTTGTGAACCTGGGCTGGTAGGGTTGATGCTTAGGCTATTTGTTGATTGGTGCTGACTTAGCCTTCTTTTCTCCACTTTGCTCGGCTCCTAAGGTACTCCTCTTCTTACCGTTGCCCCCATTGCTACCTAGAGGGTTTGCTCCATTCTTGCCTGCCTTGATAGTGGTCGGATGGTTTATGCCTTTTTCTTCTTTCATGATAGCGTCATCTAACTTCATGTATCTGTCTGCTCGGTCGAGGAACTCCTGCAAGGTGTTGATGGGGTTCTTGTGTATGCTATCCCACAAGGGACTATGATAAATTATTCCTGCTAAGATGGAAAAAAAACTTCCCTTCATCTCCTACTATGGATGCTCGGTTTGCCTCCCCCATGAATATTTGGATGTAGTCCTTCAAGGATTCATCCTTCCCTTGCTTGATGTCAGCTAGCTCATTGGCATAAACTGGTTGAATCCGTCCGGCACTGAAAACCTTGCAAAATTCCTTCCTGAACTGCTCCTAGGAAGTGATGGATCCAAATTTGAATTTGCAATACCATTCTTGAGCTGAGTCAGAGAGAGTGGTAGGGTACCCTGCACTTATAATCATGCTCCACACCAAGTAACTCCATCTAATCCTCAAACTTTCCAATGTGTCATACTGGGTCCTCCTTCCCAGTATAGGTTGGGAGTTTCAGGGTCTTGTATTTCGGTGGTGGTTGAGTAGCTTGGATCTTGGTACTGAAGGGACTTCCACTTCTATGAGCCAGCTCAATGTTGGAAGGTTTCTTTGTCAGGCCCTGAACAACCATGGTGAGTGCATCTATTTGAGCCTACACTGCTGGTGGGATCGTTGCTCTAGGTGGGGTAGACGTCCGTGGTACCCCCTCTTGAGCATTGGTCCTCATGTTGCTGACCTCCCTCAGATTTTGAGGTTGTGCATTTTTTTCTGAGCCTATCGAACACGGTATTGGTGTTGTTCATCGGTTCTTTTCCCTTGTGAGACTAAGGGTGTAGGGGTGGTAGGTTCACCTTGCTCTTGTTGGTGCGATCCTACCCCTGAGCCTCTCCTCCTACATGACTTTCAAAATTTGAGCGGTCGTTTCCATTCCTGTCACACCTCTCAGATGTCTGACCTTCCTCTCCTATGCCGTCTCATCTGTCCCCCGGGAGGGGACCTTTGGGTTGGTAACACTCTTATTCCGAGATGAAGTGTTATTTTTCTTAGTCATGGAAGAGGCAGTCTTAGGTTGCGCCTCTTCATCCTGTCTCTGGGAAAGTAGCTCTGAGAGAGTCCTTGGGGTTCGATTCCTCCCTTGGGACTCCTTGTTACTCCTGTCTCACATTCCTGTTGCTATAACGCCTTGGATAACCTAGATCGTTACACTATGTCTTTTAAAATAGTGCAAGACTTGCTAATAAAGTCGTTTGAGATATAATGTGATCCTAAGGTCAACTATCAGGTTAGGGTTAAAAGATTTTGATTATAAACAGTTAATTTTCATTAAAACAGATGTGTGATACATGGGATCCCAAAAATATGGTATAAGTGGTAAATACAATCCCCAAAAGTTGATACAATAAAAGCCATTCTAGTGGGAAAATACAAATTTTAGAGCTCTGTCCCTATAACTATCCCTCGATCCGTGTCGGTCGAGTAGCTAACTATGTACACTCCGCCCCCAGAGCTCTCCAACTCATGGTTGGTCTAGTTTCCCTTTGCCTTTACCTGTACCACGTAGCACCCATGAGCCAAGACCCAACAAGAAAACCATAAACAACAAACACATATAGCAGCAGTAGCATTAAATCAACTTTAATTCAACAAGTTCAGTTATTTAACAGAATACAAGCATTAAACTAAACAATGATGAGCATATATTCTCAAGTACATATCTTAACCAGTTACACAATGTTCTAGATTGGAACACTTAGGCCGAGTCCTCTATTTATCTAGTTGATCCCGGCTCGCTTAGGCCGAGTTGCGTTCAACACACTTATCATCAGCCTTGAACCTCTTAGGCCGGTCATTCTCATATATATAACAATCGTACAATCACACATTTCACATATTCAGTGATTGGGAACCTCAGTTCCGTTCACAACCACAAGGGTGCAGTTTTCTTACCTCAAATCCCGAGCACGAGCACGATCCTCAGTCTTAAGCCTTTGCAAAAATCCTGGTCACAATGACAATGGGTAACCATCCATCTCTAATCCAAATAAATGCTTAGGGAACAAATCTTAGCCTCCGGGACCTCGAATTCTACTAAACCAGGTAGAAGAATTCGTCAGGAGCGCCTAGGTTTGAATCCCCGAGCCTCCCTGAGCAAAAAACCTTGTTTTCTCTTAATTTCTCATTTAGGGTCGCCACTTGCCCTTAAGGGCCGCGACCCATCCCTAAGACAGAGGCCAAGCCCTCCCTGCTGGAGGGCACAAGCCGCAACTTTCACCTCTCCAGGTCGCGGCGTGCCTGGCGAGCCAGAGGCTCCCGACCCCCAAAAACACGCGGGTTGTGGCGCCTGATGAACAAGGTCGCGACCCAAGCCCCTAAACCTAGAAAAGCCACCATTTCTCAACATTTATTCTCGAGCCTAACCTAAAATTCATGCCCCAAACCAGCAGCCAAACTTGGATTTTAGCCTATAATTCCTATCCTTTTGGTCCAAACATTATATCTAGCCTGAATACAATTCTTACTCCCCTTAAGTACATGAAATTAGCTTAAGAACCAGAATCATGCAAGCTCTAACTTTAACATAATCTCCAACAAAATTCAACAATTGAACTTTAAATTCACCTCAGTTTATGGATTGAATCTCTCCAGCTATTCTCTGCCCACTTCCAGCCTTAATTCTTCAGTTTAACCCAGCCCAAACTCAGCTCCAATCCCAGATTAAACCAAGCCTTTTTCCTTTAATTTACCTTCAACTTCAAGGTATAGGAAAGGTAGAGAGAGAGTACGTGAGTGAGAGGGAAAAAGTGGGCATGAGAGTATTTCAGATGTTTCTAATCACTTCCTAAAACATCTGAGTATATCTATAACCCAAAAAGACCATTTTGCCCCCTTAAACTTATTTAGCCCTCTAATGGTTCCTAAGAGTAAAACTGTCATTTTTCCCTAGTTCCCGCTAATTCCTCAAGTGTCCCTATTTACCAACTAATCCCATCGTGTCCCTATTTAACTATTCATCACTTAATAAATCCCATAATATTCACTAAATTCCCAAAATACCCCTAGGCTCCCCCGAGCCGGGTATTAAACCCTGCTGTGACTATTTTGCTAATCCGCTCACTAGGACCATTTTGAGCCATATACTATAAATATATCCACGTAAATAATGTGGTCTAAAACATTTATCACATAAAATCACATTTATGGCCTCAACGGGCCAAAATTATAGATATGCTTTTATGAACAATAAAGGCCATCATGCATATTTAATTCTCAAAAACATGCGTATAATATATTCACATAATCATATAAGTCATGCATGCCACATAGTCACGTATTTAACCAATTAAACACACATATAAACCAAGTATGCCCTCCTGGCACGCTAATCAAGGCACTAAACCCTATTAGCAATTTTGGGTCGTTACAACTATCCCCTCCTATTGAGAATTTCATCCTCGAAATTTATCTGAATAAATCGGGATACTGATCCCTCATAGCTAACTCAAGCTCCAGGTCGCTTCCTCGACCTTGCTATTCCTCCATAATACTTTAACTAGAGGAATCGCCTTGTTCCTCATAACCTTATCCTTCTTATCTAGGATCTGCACCGGTTGCTCCTCATACGATAAATCTGTCTATAACTCCAGGTCCTCATATCTTAACACATGAGTCGTATCTAAGACGTACTTCTGAAGCATAGTGTAACGCCCTGGACAGCCAAGACCGCTGCACTGTGTACTTATAAAGGTGCAAGACTTGCTAATCAAGTCATTAGTTTGAAAACGTGTCACTAAACATGTGTGAGCTAGGGTTTAAAAAAAAGCTTTGGTCTCAAAAGTTTCATTTTACATAGTTAAACTGTTATATACACGGGATCCCAAAAGAAACAGAGTTAAAAGCAGGTTTACAGACTTCCAAAAGTATATAAATAATCATTAGCCATACTAAGGCAAAATAAACAGTCTTTGGGTCTCGCGTCCTTGCCTAAACCTCAACTGTGGCGGCTGAGCAACTGGCTATGTACATTTCGCTCGCAGAGCTCTCCAATCAAGGATGATCAAGTTTACCCTTGCCTTTACCTGCACCACGAAGAACCCGTGAGCCAAGGCCCAGCAAGAAAACATCGTATGCAACACAATCAATGATATCAGACAGTTAATTCATCAAGCATGAACTCTCATCAAATAATTCACAATAGACATTCAGCACATATATTCAGATTCAAGATGCAATCAATCACATATACCACTTATATCACATAATAATCAGGGTCGACAACTTAGGCCACACCCTCTGTTTATCCCACTGACTCTGGCCCACTTAAACTGAGCTCAATGCATAATAAGCTATCCTCGGCTACCAGTGGCCGAGCCGCGCCCTGTGCGCTAGTGTAACCCTTGGTACCCTTAGGCCATTGGTTCACTAAATAGTTTGCATGGCATAATACCATCTTTTCAATCATTCACAATGGGGAACCCTTAGTCCCGTCACATATATTCAACCAAGTGCAGTTTTCTTACCTTTAGGCTTTACGGTTATTGATTATGAGCAACACTCCTCAAGCACGATCCGTTCCCAAGCCTAAGCCTTTATCACCTAGTCACAACCAAATTATAGGGCCTCATTAATACTCAAGTTAGGGCTTCCGGTTACAAAACTAACTTCCGGAAAAACAAATCCCACCAATCACGGTGGTGGAATGGTTCCCAAGCTTTCTAGGCTTGATCTAAGCCCTTAAAAACCTTAAAAGATCAAGTGCACAACTAAAGGCTGCGGCCTTTGAAGCTTAGCTGCAGCCCTAGCCTCAAAACAGAACCAAGGACCACCCTGGCAAAGACACGCGCCGCGACCCTTGCAATGGGCGCCACGACGATCACCCTTGGCCGAGCCTCCTTGGCTCATCTTCATCCTAGGACCGCAACGCTCTAGAACAGAGCTGCGGCCCTTCCCTTCGAGCCCAGAAAACCCACCATTTCAAAGCTCAAAACCTCAGCCAAATCCACCCCTAAGCTCCCTACTTCAACACCCAACATTACCAAAACTCATAGACCAACTCAAGCCACACAATTCAACAGAAACTTAACCCAAAACTCATAGAAATCCCACTCTCAATCACTGAAACTTTAAGAACAAAACCACTCATTTTAACCAGTCAAAAACTCAAACCCAAATCATTAATTCATGGAGTAAAGCTTACCTTATTAACAGAACCCTTCCTCTATCCAAAAATCCAGCTGATTCCCAAGTTTCCCAGCTCAATTCCACCCTAACCATCATTTGAATAATAACCTCAATAATCCAGCTGAAGCTTAAGGTTAAATTTCAAAAGAACACATGGATTAAACCCTTACCTTAGCCTTGATTTAGTTCTTGAGTAGGTCTTGAACTAAGCCTCAAGAATTTAGCTTAATCTCCCAATGATTTCCCAGATTTTCTATGTTTTCTTGTGTGGTTTTTCCCCAAGTTCCTTTCCTTTGTTTTCCTTGAGAGAGAGAAGAGAAGAGCTGAAGGAGAGAGTTTAAGTCGGTTTATTTTCTTCTAAGGGTTTCCTAAATTTTGTCTTACTCGTTAAATTAATCCCAAGGCTCGGGGTGCCGGAACTGTCCCCGAGGCCAAAATGGTAAAATCCCCTAATATTCCCGCCTAGACATCCTAACCTCGAATATATCTCCATATATTTATTTTCATGACCCGATAGTCTAAATCATTACCCGATGCTTAAAATACCACTGACTTGTCCAAAGTCAATTATTAAATCCCGTTGTGACTTTTCCCACTATCTAGCTCTAGGATCGCCTCGAGTCGTGCTCTGCAGACCTACCCACATTATAATGTGGTTCTCACATATATCACATATTTATTTCATATTATCACATAATATCATCAATTATCATATACACACTATTGAGCACATAATTACACATTTAAATCAATAATATTCATTCTAATCCCATTTATGCCTTTCCGGCACACTAATCAAGGCCCTTAAGCCTTATTAGCGAATTTGGGTCGTTACAACTATCCCCTCCTAATAATGAGAATTCGGTCCTCAAAATTTACCTGAAGAGCTCGGGATACTGATCCCGCATCGCTGTCTCTAACTCCCAGGTCGCTTCCTCGACCTTTCTATTCCTCCACAATACTTTCACTAACGAAATTATCTTATTCCGTAAGACTTTGTCCTTTCGATACAAAATCTGAACTGGTTGCTCCTCATAGGACAAGTTGTCTGCAACTCTAAGTCCTCACACTTCAACACATGTGTTGTGTCAGAAACATATTTCCGCAACATGGAGACATGGAACACATTATGAACTTATAATAGCGACGGTGGCAAGGCCAGCCTATAAGCCACCGGTCCCATCCTCTCAAGAATCTCAAAATGTCCAACAAACCTAGGGCTCAACATGCCCTTCACTCCAAACCTCCTCACCCCTCTCAGTGGTGAAACTCGCAGAAACACATGGTCCCCAACCTGGAACTCCACGTTCCTACGCTTAGGATCAACGTAACTTTTCTGTCTACTCTGCGAAGCAAGCATTCTAGCTCGAATCTTCTCAATAGCCTCACTAGTCTTCTGAACCATATCTGGGCCCAAATACCTTCTCTCACCCATCTCATCCCAATGAATGGGCGATCTGCACTTTCTTCCATATAATGTCTCATCAGGAGCCACTCCAATCGTGGACTAATAACTATTGTTATATGAAAATTCGATCAACTGGAGATACTTACTCCAAGATCCCTCGAAGTCAATCACACATGTCCTAAGCATGTCGTCCAATACCTGAATCATCCTCTCAGTCTGTCCATCAATCTGAGGATGAAAAGTTGTGCTAAACTTCAATTGAGTCCCCATGGATCTCTGCAGAGCTCCCCAAAACATAGAGGTAAAGATAAGGTCTCGATTAGATTCAATAGACTTTGAAACCCCATGGAGACGAACTATCTCCCTCACATACAGCTCTGCATACTATTCCACTGAATAAGTCGGCCTCACTAGTAGAAAATGAGTTGACTTGGTGTATCTGTCCATTATCACCCACACCAAGTCATTAAGTCCAACTGTCCTGGGTAATCCCCCTACGAAATCCATCGTGATATCCTCCCATTTCCACTCTGGAATACCCAAAGGCCGAAGCAATCCCGCTGGTCGCTGATGCTCAGCCTTAACCTGCTGACATGTCAAACATCTAGACACATACTCTACCACATCCTTCTTCATCCCGAGCCACCAATATAATGACCGTAGATCCTAATACATCTTCGTGGTACCCAGATGAAGTGAGTATGGCGTAGTGTGAGACTCATCCAATATCTCTCGTCTGATCCCCTCATCTGCCGAAACACAAATCTGTTCCTGATATCGAGGCAAACCTGTCTCAGAAATTGAATAATCCTTAGTTGTCCCCGCTAAGACATGCTACCTAACCTCCTGCAACTGTACATCAACTAGCTGACCCTCCTTGATCCGCTCCAACAGGGTTGACTGCAAGGTGATATTGGCTAACTGGCCTACCACCAGTTCTATCCTTGCCCTGACCATCTCATCAGCTAATTCCCTCGAGATCTGGGTGGAACTATACAACTGTCCTGGGCCCCTCCGGCTCAACGCGTCTGCCACCACATTTGCTTTCCCAGGGTGGTAAAGGATGTCACAATCATAATCCTTAACAAAATTCAACCAACGTCTCTGCCTCATATTCAAATCCTTCTGGGTAAAGAAATACTTCAGACTCTTATGATCAGTGTATATCTCGCACTTCTCCCCATACAGATAATGACCCCATACCTTCAGTGCGAAAACCACTGCCGCTAACTCCAAATCACGAGTCGGATACCGCTGTTCATAATCCTTCAGCTGCCAAGATGCATAGGCTATAACTCTCTCATTCTGCATCAGCACACAGCCTACACCCATCCTCGATGCATCACAGTAGACCACAAACTTTCCTTCCTACGAAGGAAGACTCAACACAGGTGCAGAAATGAGTCGTCGCTTCAACTCTTGAAAGCTGTTCTCACACTTCTCTAACCAAACAAACTTCTAATTCTTCCTTGTCAACTCTGTCATCGGTGAAGAAATCTTTGAGAAACCTTCTACAAATCGTCTGTAATAACTGGCCAACCCAAGGAAACTTCGCACCTCCGAGGTGTTCCTCGGTCTCGGCTAATCCCTAACTGCTTCTACCCCCTTCTGCCCCTACTATGTGTCCAAGGAAAGTCACCTCTGGTAACAAAAACTCACACTTCTTAAACTTGGCATACAACTGATGCTCCCTTAACCTCTGTAGAACCTGTCGGAGGTGCTGCTCATGCTCTGCCTCTGAACTAGAGTATACCAAAATGTCGTCGATGAAGACAATAACGAACTGATCTAAGAAGTCCTTGAACACTCTATTCATTAAGTCCATAAAAGCTGCTGGGGCATTGGTCAGACCAAAAGACATGACCAAGAACTCATAATGCCCATACCGTGTCCGAAAGGCCGTCTTCGGTATATCCTCATCCTTGATCCTCAGCTGGTGATAACCAGATCGAAAATCAATCTTTGAGAACACCATCTTTCCCTGCAGTTGATCGAACAAGTCATCAATCCTTGGTAAAGGGTACTTATTCTTGATAGTTAAGTTGTTCAGTTCTCTATAATCTATGCACATCCTCAGGGTCCCATCCTTCTTCTTAACAAACAACACTGGAGCGCCCCATGGAGAATATCTAGGCCTGATGAAACCCAAATCCAGAAGTTCTTGCAACTATATCTTCAACTCTTTAGTTCCGCTGGTGCCATTCTGTACGGTGTCCTTGACACTGGTTCTGTCCCCGGTGCCAACTCAATCTCAAACTGAATCTCCCTGCACGGCGGCAACCCTGGTAAGTCCTCAGGAAATACGTCTAAGAACTCACACCAATATGGTCTCCCCCGGCCCTTTCGGCATAACTCTAGCAGTATCCACAACACTAGTTAGAAAACCTATGCATCCCCCCTGCAACAAGTCTCTGGCTCTCAATACTGAAATCATGGGTACACGGGGTCCAGACACCGCACCCACAAAAACAAAAGGGTCCCGCCCTCCGGCTCAAAAGTAACCATCTTCTTCCTACAGTCAATCGTAGTCCCATATCTAGCCAACTAGTCCATCCCCAGAATCATATCAAAATCCTCCATATCCAGCTCAATCAGATCCACCGAAAGTTCCCTACTATCAACCATCACTGACAGTTCTCCAATCCACCTCCTAGAAATTACCAGTTCCCCTGTAGACAATAAAGTCCCAAACTTTAAGAACAAAACGACTCATTTTAACCAGTCAAAAACTCAAACCCAAATCATTAATTCATGGAGTAAAGCTTACCTTATTAACAGAACCCTTCCTCTATCCAAAAATCTAGCTGATTCCCAAGTTTCCCAGCTCAATTCAACCGTAACCATCATTTGAATAATAACCTCAATAATCCAGCTGAAGCTTAAGGTTAAATTTCAAAAGAATACATGGATTAAACCCTTACCTTAGCCTTGATTTAGTTCTTGAGTAGGTCTTGAACTAAGCCTCAAGAATTCAGCTTAATCTCCCAATGATTTCCCAGATTTTCTCTGTTTTCTTGTGTGGTTTTTCCCCAAGTTCCTTTCCTTTGTTTTCCTTGAGAGAGAGAAGAGAAGAGCTGAAGGAGAGAGTTTAAGTCGGTTTATTTTCTAATAAGGGTTTCCTAAATTTTGTCTTACTCGTTAAATTAATCCCAAGGCTCGGGGTGCCGGAACCGTCCCCGAGGCCAAAATGGTAAAATCCCCCAATATTCCCGCCTAGACATCCTAACCTCGAATATATCTCCATATATTTATTTTCATGACCCGATAGTCTAAATCACTACCCGATGCTTAAAATACCCCTGACTTGTCCAAAGTCAATTATTAAATCCCGTTGTGACTTTTCCCACTATCTAGCTCTAGGATCGCCTCGAGTCGTGCTCTGCAGACCTACCCACATTATAATGTGGTTCTCACATATATCACATATTTATTTCATATTATCACATAATATCGTCAATTATCATATACACGCTATTGAGCACATAATTACACATTTAAATCAATAATATTCATTCTAATCCCATTTATGCCCTCTCGACACACTAACCAAGGCCCTTAAGCCTTATTAGCGAATTTGGGTCGTTACACATAGAGATGTGGAATACGTCGTGAACCCCTAATAATGATGGTGGCAGTGCCAATCTATAGGCTACCTTCCCAATCCTCTCTAGGATCTCAAATGGTCCTATGAATCTAAGGCTTAACACCTTTTTCCCAAATCTCCTCACCCCTCGCAATGGTGATACTCGCAGAAACACATGGTCCCCTACCTAGAACTCCACGTTCTTACACTTAGGATCAGCGTAGCTCTTTTGTCTGCTCTGCGAAGCGAGCATTCGAGTTCGGATCTTCTCAATAGCTTCGTTAGTCTTCTAAACAATCTCTGATCCCAAATACTTCCTCTCACCCATCTCATCCCAATGAATGGGCGATCTACATCTTCTTCCATACAACATCTCATATGGAGCTAATCCCATCGTTGATTGATAACTATGGTTATAAGAAAACTCAATCAACAGGAGGTACTTACTCCAAGACCCCTCGGTGTCCAATACACACGCCCTAAGCATGTCTTCCAATACCAGAATTGTCCTCTCAGACTGTCCATCTGTTTAAGGATGAAAGGTTGTACTAAACTTTAACTGAGTCCCCATAGCCTTCTGTAAACCACCCCAAAACTTGGAGGTAAATATGGGAACCCCATAGAGACATACAATTTCCCTCACATACAACTCCGCGTACTGATCCACAATATAGGTCGTCTTTACCGGTAGAAAGTGAGCTGACTTGGTGTATCTGTCTACTATCACCCACACCGAGTCATGTAGCCGCACTTTCTTTAATACCTTCCACAAAATCCATCATAATGTCTTCCCATGCAACCTTACTAGTCATTGATGCTCAGCCTTCACCTGCTGACAGGTTAAAAATTTGGCCATGTACTCCTCTACGTCCTTCTTCATCCCAGACCACCAATATAAGGTCCATAGATCCTGATACATCTTCGTGGTGCCCGGATGGAGTGAGTACGGTGTAGTATGGGATTCATCAAGTATCTCTCGTCTAATACCCACATCTATCGAAACACAAATTCGACCCTTATACCGTAGTAAACCTGTCTCTGAAATAGAATAATCATTAGCCACTCCAGCTAGGACATTCCCTCTAACATCTTGCAACTGTGCATCATCCAAATGACCCTCTCTTATCCTCTCCATGAGGGTAGACTGTAAAGTATTATTGGCCAATCGGCCCCCCACCAGCTCTATCCTTGCTCTAGCCATCTCCTCTGCCAACTCCTTCAATATCTGTTTAGAGATAAATAACTATCCTAGGCCCCTCCGGCTCAACGCATCTGCCACTACATTGGCTTTCCTGGGGTGGTAAAGGATATCACAATCATAGTCCTTCACCAACTCCAGCCAACGTCTCTGTCTCATGTTCAAGTCCTTCTGGGTGAAGAAATACTTCAAGCTCTTATGATCGGTGTATATCTCACACTTTTCTCCATATAAGTAGTGTCACCAAACTTTTAGCGTGAATACCACCGCTGCCAACTCTAGATCATGGATAGGGTATCGCTGCTCATACTCCGTCTGTTGTCATGACGCATAAGCAATAACCTTCTCATTCTGCATCAACACGCATCCCAATCTCGATCTCGATGCGTCACAGTATATGATACGAACCACACCAACACTGTGATGAAACCCGACACCAAATATGGCACAGCCACCAAGAGCACACGAAATGGAATGAAGAACCGCGACCCAATGCTTAGCAAAGCACGAACCTTGGTATGAGGAAGACGCCACAAACGGGGATGGGAATCCGTTTGATAAGTCGGATTGAACGCCACAAGGGATACCCTTGATAAGTTCGGATAGTCTCTTCAAGAACTCAAGAAGAAAACTCACAAATTTTCATTCAACATAATCTGCCCTTTCACATTGTTTTGGCAGTCCTTATAAGGACGAAAATTACATGAAAACAAGACCCTTGGTCTTCCTAATGAAACCAAAAAATTAAGGGCAGCCCCTTTGTCTTCCTAATGAAAACCGAAATTAAAGACAAGCCTTTTGTCTTCCTCATGAAAACCGAAATTAAAGACAAGAGGACTATTGGACTCACACAAGTCAAATGTTTGACTTATCACAAAATAAACAAAGACTAAAAAACGTGATTAAAAATAAAAAGACTCATTACAAGAAGCTAAATATTGATCAAGCTCCTAAACTGGTGTCCTCATCATTCTTCCCCTCTTGACTTGGATCAACTTGAACTTGACTTGGATTTTGAGTCTTGGTGTCCTCATCATTCCCCCCCTCTTGAGAAAGATTTGACCTCAAATCGTCACCTGCATCAAAAGGACTCAAATCAGAAACATTAAAAGTAGCACTAACAGTATACTCACCTGGTAAATCGAGTCTGTAGGCATTTTCATTGATCCTTTCTAGCACTTGAAACGGCCCATCTCCTCGAGGTAGCAATTTGGAACGTCTTTGTGCTGGGAATCGCTCTTTCCTCATGTGTAACCATACCCAATCACCGGGATCAAAAACCTGCTAGTGACGACCCTTGTTAGCATCAAGTTGGTTAGTGTTTAAAAGAGCCTCCTTAACCTCACTTTTTTTTGCATAAAAATTACTTTGTTTTCTCTCGAATTTTCCCTCATTGATCGAACTCTTCTCTTTCTTTTCTCTCTCACTTGATTCGACCCTTTTCTCTCTTTGTCTCTCTTTTTTCTCACTCTCATTCATCTTTTCACTCTCCTTCTTTTGCTCACTCAAATTTTTTTTATCACTCAATTTTTGCAACCTCACTTGGTCTTCATATACTTGCTTTGGCGTCAATGGAGCTAGAGTGATTGTTCGTTGATGGAACGTGAATGAGTACTTGTTGGTGAAGCCATCATGCTGGACTCGCCGATCAAATAGCCAAGGCCTTCCTAGAAGGAGGTGTCCAGCTTGCATGGGAACAACATCGCACAATCCCTCATCCTCATACTTGCCAATTCGAAATGATACCAGCACCTGTTTTGTAACCCTCACTTCACCACTATCATTCAACCACTGCAACTTGTATGGACAAGGATGTTTAAGCGTTGGGAGCCCCAGCTTCTCAACCATGGAAGAACTAGCAACATTAGTACAACTACCTCCATCAATAATCACACTACATACCTTGTCTTTCACATGACAACGAGTGTGAAAGATGTTCGCCTGCTGCACCTCTTCTTCCTCTTCTTTTGCTTGCAAATTCAAGGCTCGTCGTGTGACTAGTGCAAGCATCTCACCAGATTCTGGCCCATACTCTTCATCATCGATAGAAACATCTTCCAATGGTGGCATGTCAGCAAGATCTTCATCTTCATAATCGAGCTCGCCACTTTCTCGAATCACCATAACTCTCTTGTTTGGACATTGGCTAACTATGTGTCCTCACCCCTGACATTTGAAACACTTTATCTCACTAGAACGGGACGAAGTAGGGGCTGTTTTACCTTGAGGGGTCGTGGCTGGTTTTGGTGTAAAGGATGAAGTAGGTTGGTCTTCTTCCTTCTTTGGATAGTTTGACCGCCAAGGGGTTACACTTGTACTACCCCTCTTGAGCTGCCTCTCAACTTTGATTGCCATATGCACCAAATCTTCCAATTCCACATAATGGTGTAGCTCAATTGGATTAGCAATCTCTCGGTTCAACCCATTCAAAAACCTTGCCTTTGTTGCCTCCCGATCCTCTTCCACATTGGCTCTAATCATAGTCATCTCCATCTCCTTGTAATACTCATCAACACTCTTGGAACCTTGGCGAAGACCCTGCAACTTAAGGTATAGATCTCGATAATAATGAGATGGTACAAACCGTCGTCTCATCACCCTCTTCATAGCCTCCCAAGTGTCAATGGCACGATCTCCATTTCGCCTCCTATTGATGCACAACTGATCCCACCAAACAATAGCATAATCAGTAAATTCAATGACAGCTAGTTTTACCTTCTTCATGTCAGAGTAGTTGTGACAATCGAAAACCAACTCCATCTTCTTCTCCTACTCAAGGTATGCCTCAGGATCACTCTTGCCTTGAAAGGCGGGGATTCTCATCTTGATATTTCCCAAATTATTGTCTACCCAGTTCCTAGCTTCTCTATCTCGGCCATACCTCCTATGGTTACCCTCTGACATCCTATCATATTCTTCCTCTAAATCGCCCCCATCAAACTCTCTTTCACCCGCAACATCCCGTTGTTGCACCCTGTTCGTCCGTGCCCTCCATTGCGTTCCCTCTTCTACCCTATCCAACCTCTCATGTATCTGCTCACACTCCGCCCTCATCATCCTTCGCATCTCCCCAATTAATGCTTGCATTTGTAGATTCGGAACCTCAGGTGGCGGAATATCATTGCTTGCATCTTTCTCTGGATTTTGTGCCATGATGGAAATCTGCAAAATAAGGTTAGAATAATATGGAGAAAAGACCTCACCACACTCCCTCACGTGTTTCGCTCGAACAATATTTTCACTCAAATCCCCTCGTGTTTCACTCAATTTCAATGGCTTTTACCCTCAAATAGGTTCACACCTCTTCCTTTTTCCACTCGTATTCTTCTTTAAGTTCTTTCAAAACTAATCCAACGGTAATATGGAGTATTCAAGCAGCAAATCCAACCAAACAAACCAAACGAACCCCGACGAAAATTGGTGAAAATATCGAAAAAAAAATGATGATTTTTGGAACACTTGTGTGGGGTTTTGGTCAAAAGGCCTTTAGACCATAAGGAACAAGAATAGAACAAAATTTTTTAAGAGGGGTTTCCAGACTTTTTTTTTTTTTTTTTTTTTTTTTTTTTAGGTTCGGATCCCTTGGTTTTCTTCTTCTTTCTTTTCTTTCTTTCTTTCTTCTTTTCTTTTCTTTTTCTTTGATTTCTCAAATACAGATGCAAGGAACGAATTTGAAAGCAAAATGAATCGGTTTTCACAAGAGAAACAATGGAGACTCAAAAAGAAAAGAGAAACAATGCAGATTCAGATTTCACAAAAAGAAAAGAGAAAACCCAACCCACTTTCGGATTTAACAATAAGAATAAGTGAAACTCAATCCCAACTCAGATTTCACCATAAGAACAAGATAAAACCCAATCTCAATTCAGATTTCACTACAAGAACAAGAGAAAACTCAATCCTAATTCAGATTTCACAATAAGAACAAGGGAACTCAATCCCAATTTGGATTGCACAATAAGAACAAGAGAAACCCAAAGAACTTTCGGATTTCACAACCAAACAAGAGGACCTCAATGACAATTCGGTTTTTACAATAAGAACCCTAATTCACGAATTCAGAAACAAAAAGAAAACCAATTAGGGAAAATTGAAACAAAGAAAACAGATTATTTGGTTAATGAAAATTGGAATAAGGAAACAAGGAAATTCATAAATCAACAAGCTCTAGCATAGTTTCGGATTTCACAACAAATAAGGGAAACAAGGAAATTAACAAGCTCTAGAATAGATAAAACAAGACTAGATGAACACGCATTGATTATAGGAACACGAATTGATTTTATTTTATTTTTTTGTAATTTTTTTGTTCAGAAATCCTAATATAAGAACACGAATTGAATAGAAAAAAAAAACACAAAGTAAAGGATAGGCCAAACCGGATGATCCTAAGCTCTGATACCAACTGATACGAACCACACCAACACTGTGATGAAACCCGACACCAAATATGGCACAGCCACCAAGAGCACACGAAATGGAATGAAGAACCGCGACCCAATGCTTAGCAAAGCACGAACCTTGGTATGAGGAAGACGCCACAAACGGGGATGGGAATCCGTTTGATAAGTCGGATTGAATGCCACAAGGGATACCCTTGATAAGTTCGGATAGTCTCTTCAAGAACTCAAGAAGAAAACTCACAAATTTTCATTCAACATAATCTGCCCTTTCACATTGTTTTGGCAGTCCTTATAAGGACGAAAATTACATGAAAACAAGACCCTTGGTCTTCCTAATGAAACCAAAAAATTAAGGGCAGCCCCTTTGTCTTCCTAATGAAAACCGAAATTAAAGACAAGCCTTTTGTCTTCCTCATGAAAACCGAAATTAAAGACAAGAGGACTATTGGACTCACACAAGTCAAATGTTTGACTTATCACAAAATAAACAAAGACTAAAAAAACGTGATTAAAAATAAAAAGACTCATTACAAGAAGCTAAATATTGATCAAGCTCCTAAACTGGTGTCCTCATCATTCCTCCCCTCTTGACTTGGATCAACTGGAACTTGACTTGGATTTTGAGTCTTGGTGTCCTCATCAGTATACTACAAACTTCCCTCCCTCCGAAGGAAGACTCAACACAAGAGCGGAAAATCAGTCGTCGTTTCAGTTCCTGGAAGCTATTCTCACATTTGTCTGACTAGGTGACTTCAGATTATTATGTGTCAATTCTGTCATCGATGTAGCAATCTTTGAAATCCCTTCCACAAACCGTCCGTAATATCCCGATAATCCAAGAAAGCTCATAACCTCTGAGGCATTCCTTGGCCTTGGCCAATCTCTAACTGCCTCAACCTTTGCCTGATCCACCTTAATCCCATCTCCACCAACAATGTGTCCAAGGAATGTCACTTCTGGTAGCAAGAACTTGCACTTTTTAAACTTGGCATACAACCAATGCTCTCTCAATCTCTGCAATACTTGTCGGAGATGCTGTTCATGCTCTGCCTCTGGACTGGTGTAAACCAAGATGTCATCGATGAAGCCAATCACAAACTGATCTAAAAATTCCTTGGACACCCTGTTCGTCAGATCCATGAATGTTGTTGGGGCATTGGTCAAACCAAATGACATGACCAAGAACTCATAATGCCCATACCTCGTTCGAAAGGCCGTCTTTGGAATATCCTCGTCCTTGATCCTCAGCTGGTGATAACAAGATTGAAGATCAATCTTCAAGAATACCGTCTTTCCCTGTAGCTGGTCGATCAGGTCATCGATCCTTGGTAAGGGGTACTTGTTCTTGATAGTCACCTTATTCAATTCACTATAATATATACACATTCTCAGAGTCCCATCTTGATACGAACCACACCAACATTGTGATGAAACCCGACACCAAATATGGAACAGCCACCAAGAACATACGAGATTGGAATGGAACCGCGACCCAATGCTTAGCCAAGCACGAACCTTGGTATGAGGAAGACGCCACAAACGGGGATGGAATCCGTTTGATAAGTCAGGATGAACGCCACAAGGAATCTCCTTGATAAGTTCAAAAGTTTCTTCAAGAACTCAAGAAGAAATAAACTCACAATTTCATTCAACATAATCTGATTTTTCCAAATGTTTTCAAGGCCTTATATAGCCGAAAAATACATCAAGACAAGCCCCTTTGTCTTCCTAAAAACCGAAAAATAAAGACAACCTTTTGTCTTCCTAATGAAAACTGAAATTTAAAGACAACCCTTTGTCTTCCTAATGAAAACCGAATATTAAGGACAAAGGACTCTTGGACTCACATAAGTCAAGTGTTTGACTTTTCACAAAATAAACAAAGACTAAATAAAAAATACAAGATGACAAAATACAATAAGACTCATCAAGCTCCTAAACTGAGTATTTTGGCTCGCGCCCTCGTCACCAGACCAACTGGAACTAGACTTGGATCTTTAGTCTTGGTGTCCTCATCATTCCCCCCCTCTTGAGAAGGATTTGTCCTCAAATCTTCACCTGCATCAAAAGGACTCAAATCAGAAACATTAAAAGTAGCACTAACAGTATACTTACCTGGTAAATCGAGTCTGTAGGCATTGTCATTGATCCTTTCTAGCACTTGAAATGGACCATCTCCTCGAGGTAGCAATTTGGAACGTCTTTGTGCTGGGAATCGCTCTTTCCTCATGTGTACCCATACCCAATCACCGGGGTCAAAAACCTGCTTGTGACGACCCTTGTTAGCATCAAGTTGGTTAGTGTTTAAAAGAGCCTCCTTAACCTCACTTTTTTTTGCATAAAAATTATTTTGTTTTCTCTCTAATTTTCCCTCATTGATCGAACTCTTCTCTTTCTTTTCTCTCTCACTTGATTCGACCCTTTTCTCTCTTTGTCTCTCTTTTTTCTCACTCTCATTCGTCTTTTCACTCTCCTTCTTTTGCTCACTCAATATTTTTTGATCTCTCAATTTTTGCAACCTCACTTGGTCTTCATATACTTGCTTTGGCGTCAATGGAGCTAGAGTGATTGTTTGTTGATGGAACGTGAATGAGTACTTGTTGGTGAAGCCATCATGCTGGACTCGCCGATCAAATAGCCAAGGCCTTCCTAGAAGGAGGTGTCCAGCTTGCATGGGAACCACATCACACAATACCTCATCCTCATACTTGCCAATTCGAAATGATACCAGCACCTGTTTTGTAACCCTCACTTCACCACTATCATTCAACCACTGCAACTTGTATGGACAAGGATGTCTAAGCGTTGAGAGCCCTAGCTTCTCAACCATGGAAGAACTAGCAACGTTAGTACAACTACCTCCATCAATAATCACACTACATACCTTGCCTTTCACATGACAACGAGTGTGAAAGATGTTCTCTTGCTGCACCTCTTCTTCCTCTTCTTTTGCTTGCAAGTTTAAGGCTCGTCTTGTGACTAGAGCAAGCATTTCACCAGATTCTGGCCCATACTCTAAATCATCGATAGAAGCATCTTCCAATGGTGGCATGTCAGCAAGATCATCTTCATCTTCAGAATCGAGCTCGCCACTTTCTCGAATCACCATAACTCTCTTGTTTGGACATTGGCTAGCTATGTGTCCTCGCCCCTGACATTTGAAACACTTTATCTCACTAGAACGGGACGAAGTAGGGGCTGTTTTACCTTGAGGGGTCGTGGCTGGTTTTGCTGTAAAGGATGAAGTAGGTTGGTCTTCTTCCTTCTTTGGATAGTTTGACCGCCAAGGTGTTGCACTTGGATTGTGTGGGCTCGGTCTTGGCCTCGAACTTGTACTACCCTTCTTGAGCTGCCTCTCAACTTTGATTGCCATATGAACCAAATCCTCCAATTCCACATAATGGTGTAGCTCGATTGGGTCAGCAATCTCTCGGTTCAACCCATTCAAAAACCTTGCCATGGTTGCCTCCCGATCCTCTTCAACATTGGCTCTAATCATAGCCATCTCCATCTCCTTGTAATACTCATCAACACTTCTGTAGCCCTGACGAAGACCCTGCAACTTAAGGTACAGATCTCGATAATAATGAGGTGGTACAAACCGTCGCCTCATCACCCTCTTCATTGCCTCCCATGTGTCAATAGGACGATCTCCACTCCGCCTCCTGTTGATGCACAACTAATCCCACCAAACAATAGCATAATCAGTAAACTCAATGGCAGCAAGTTTTACCTTCTTCATGTCGGAGTAGTTGTGACAATCAAAAACTAACTCCATCTTCTTCTCCCACTCAAGGTATGCTTCAGGATCGCTCTTCCCCTGAAATGCTTGAATTCTCATCTTGATATTTCCTAAATAATTATCTACCTGGTTCCTAGCTTCTCTATCCCGACCATACCTCCTATGGTTACCCTCTGACATCCTATCATATTCTTCCTCTAAATCGCCCCCATCAAACTCTCTTTCACCCTCAACATCCCGTTGTTGCACCATGTTCCTCCGTGCCCTCCATTGCGTTCCCTCTTCTACCCTATCCAACCTCTCATGTATCTGCTCACACTCCGCCCTCATCATCCTTCGCATCTCCCCAATTAATGCTTGCATTTGTAGATTCGGAACCTCAAGTGGCGGAATATCATTGCTTGCATCTTTCTCTGGATTTTGTGCCATGATGGAAATCTGCAAAATAAGGTTAGAATAATATGGAGAAAAAGACCTCACCACACTCCCTCACGTGTTTCGCTCGAACAATATTTTCACTCAAATCCCCTCGTGTTTCACTCAATTTCAATGGCTTTTACCTTCAAATAGGCTCACACCTCTGCCTTTTTCCACTCGTATTCTTCTTTAAGTTCTTTCAAAACTAATCACACAATATCATGGAGGATTCAAGTAGCAAATCAAACCAGAACAAACCAAACGAACATAGAAAAAATGACGAAAAATGATGATTTTTGGATCACTTGTGTGAGGTTTTGGCAAAAAGGCCTCTAGACCATAAGGAACAAGATTAGAACAAAATTTTTTTTTTTTTTTTTTTTTAGTCTCGGATCCTCTTGGTTTTCTTTTCTTCTTCTTTCTTTCTGTCTTTCTATTTTTTTTTTCTCAAATGCAGATACAAGGAACAATTCAAAAACAAAATGAATCGGTTTTCACAAGAGAAACAATAGAGACTCAAAAAGAAAAGAGAAACAATGCAAATTCGGATTTCACAAAAAGAAAAGAGAAAACTCAACCCACATTCGGATTTAACACTATGAATAAGAGAAAATCAATCCCAATTCAGATTTCACCATAAGAACAAGAGAAAACCCAATCTCAATTCAGATTTCACTACAAGAACAAGAGAAAACTCAATCCCAATTCAGATTTCACAATAAGAACAAGGGAACTCAATTCCAATTTCGAATTTCAAAACAAAACAGCAAGAGTAACTCAATGAAAATTCAGATTCCACAATTAGAACAAGAGAAAAACTCAAAGCCCTAATTCACTTTAAGAACCCTAAAACAAGCTCTAGAATAGTTTCAGATTTCACAACAAATAAGGGAAACAAGGAAACAATTGCAACAAGGAAATTAACAAGCTCTAGAATAGAAAAACACGACTAGATGAACACGAATTGAATATAGGAACACGAATTGATTTTTTTTTTTTTTTCAGAAATCCTAATATAATAACACGAACTGAATAGAAAAAAAAATGAAAAAGGATAGGCCAAATCGGATGATCCTAAGCTCTGATACCAACTGATACGAACCACACCAACATTGTGATGAAACCCGACACCAAATATGGAACAGCCACCAAGAACATACGAGATTGGAATGGAACCGTGACCCAATGCTTAGCCAAGCACGAACCTTGGTATGAGGAAGACGCCACAAACGGGGATGGAATCCGTTTGATAAGTCAGGATGAACGCCACAAGGAATCTCCTTGATAAGTTCAAAAGTTTCTTCAAGAACTCAAGAAGAAATAAACTCACAATTTCATTCAACATAATCTGATTTTTCCAAATGTTTTCAAGGCCTTATATAGCCGAAAATACATCAAGACAAGCCCCTTTGTCTTCCTAAAAACCGAAAAATAAAGACAACCTTTTGTCTTCCTAATGAAAACTGAAATTTAAAGACAACCCTTTGTCTTCCTAATGAAAACCGAATATTAATGACAAAGGACTCTTGGACTCACACAAGTCAAGTGTTTGACTTTTCACAAAATAAACAAAGACTAAATAAAAAATACAAGATGACAAAATACAATAAGACTCATCAAGCTCCTAAACTGAGTATTTTGGCTCGGGCCCTCGTCACCAGACCAACTGGAACTAGACTTGGATCTTTAGTCTTGGTGTCCTCATCACATCCTTCTTCTTCACAAACAAAACCGGAGCACCCCATGGCAAGAAGCTAGGTCTGATGAACCCCAAGTCTAGAAGCTCCTACAACTGTATCTTCAATTTCTTTAACTCTGTCGAAGCAATTCTATTTGGTGCCCTCGACACTGGCTCTGTGCCCGATGCTAACTCAATGATGAACTAAATCTCTTGATGCAGTGGCATTCTTGGTAAATCTTTAGGAAACACATCCAAGAACTCACATACCAACTCGGTTTCTCCCAGCCCCACTGGCATAACTCTGGTGGTATCCACCACAATAGCTAGAAAACCTATACAAACTCATTATAATAGGTCCCTAGCCCTCAATGCTGATATCATGGGTATGCGGGGTCCATGCACAGCATCCACAAACACAAAGGGATCCTCACCCTCAGGCTCAAAGGTCACCATCTTCTTCATGTAATCTATAGTAGCCCCAAATATGACTAGCCAATCCATCCCCAAAATCATATCAAAGTCATCCATACTCAACTCGATCAAATCTACTGATAGTTCACTACTATCTACCTTCACTGGCAGTGCTCTAATCCATCTCCTAGAAACTACTAGTTCCCCTGTAGGCAGTATTGTCCTAAACCCCACAGTATAATAGTCACTGGGTCTACACAATCTATCAATTACTTTACTAGAAACAAATGAACATGTAGTACCAAAGTCAATCAATACAGTATATGAAGAGACAACGCTAGAAAGTTGACCTGTCACTACGAGGGACTAGCCTCAGCCTGCATCAAGGTGAACACTCGTGCTGGAGTCAAGCTGTCCACCTTCTTCGGTTCCTCTTTCTTCGCTGTTGGGCAATCCTTCTTGAGGTGTCCCACCACTCCACACAAATAGCAAGCCTTTTCCTGACATTTGCTTGGATGGTGCTTCCTGCATCTCGTGCACTCTAGGTAACTTCTCCATGTCTCACCACCTCCATGGCGGCCACCCTGAGCACCCCGAAACCTCCTATCAGGACCAGCAGTGGTCAAAGTGTCAGGGGTCTTCCTCTTCAAATCACTGGGGCCTCCGCCCCTACAAGACCCTATGTATGGAGGCACTACCCTGCGAACATCCTATCTCGCAGCATTCTCCCTCCAGATCTTATTCTCTGCTTCCTCAGTGGTAAGAGCCTTCTCAACAACCTGGGCATAAGTCGTATGCCCAGGTACAGATGTAACCCTCACATCCCAGACTATCATAGCATTAAGCCCCCGGAAAAACCTGTCCTGTCTGGCCACATCTGTAGGCACTAAGTTTGATGCAAACTTCACTAGCCTACTGAACTTCAAGGCATACTCTGTAACTGGCCCCCTGTACCAACCCCATGAATTCGTTCACCTTTGCTCTCCTGATGGGAATATTGTAATACTTCTGGCTGAATAGATCTCTGAACCCATCCCAACTCAAAGTAAAAACATCCCGAGTCTGTGTTGCCACCTCCCCCAAATATGGGCATCCTCTCTAAGCATATAGGTGGCGCATGCCACCCTGTCATTACCTTCCACCCTCATAAAATCCAGGATGGAGGTGATCATACTCATCCACTTCAACCTTC
The DNA here is from genome assembly GCF_963169125.1 of Humulus lupulus. Classification (NCBI taxonomy): domain Eukaryota; kingdom Viridiplantae; phylum Streptophyta; class Magnoliopsida; order Rosales; family Cannabaceae; genus Humulus; species Humulus lupulus. Next base: position 160,010,075 of record NC_084793.1, on the reverse strand, counting down.
AGTGGATCCGGTCCTCCCTCAAAGGTTGGAGGATGATGTCTCCTAAACCGTTGACTAAGTGGCTCCCACATGTTCCCAACCTCAAGTGGTTGTACAGCTAGTGCCACAACAGGTGGCATAATAGGTGCATCACTCCCTGACGATGCTTGTTGTCTCAAAAGACTAATTTATTCTTTTTGACTGTGTAACTTGGCTTGCATATCAACAAGTATCTGTTTCCAGTTCTCAGGGACTGGCAGAGGCTTCTGACCCTGTTCATCATCTCTAGCCTCGACTCCTATGCCAGCTAGTCATATTGATCACCTTGGACGCATAGCTATCCAAGTTTATCTGCAATCAATGACTCGGCAGTCAGCAACTGATGACAGGCCAACATTCTTTCCATGGTCTATCATTGAAACTCAACGAGTAGTATGTAATCAAGATGCAAACAAGCATTTAAACATTCATTCACATGCAGCAACAATGCAAATAAGCATGTCTCATCATAATCACACATCAGTCAAGGGCCAAACCTTATCAATATATCATGCTCCCTATTAATCATACAGATTAAAAAAATTACATTTCATTTAAGTATTTCAGCATGCAACCACATATATAAAATTACCAAACCCTGAGTCGAGCTTGTCTTTAGTGGTAAGTGTACATGCCCAGCCATTATTCAGGAACCCTTAAACCCAGACAGCTCTGATACCAAGTTGTAACGCCCTGGATAACCAAGACCGTTACACTGTGTGTTTTAAAATAGTGCAATACTTGCTAATCAAGTTGTTTGAGAAATAATGTGATCCTAAGGTTAACTTTCAGGGTAGGGTTAAAATATTTTGATAATAAATAGTTAATTTTCATTAAAATAAATGCTTGATATATGGGATCCCAAAAATAGGGTATAAGTTGTAAATACAATCCCCAAAATTTGATACAACAAAAGCCATTCTAGTGGAAAAATACAAATTTTAGAGCTCTGTCCCTATAACTATCCCTCGGCCGTGGCAGTCGAGTAGCTGACTATGTACACTCCGCCCCCAGAGCTCTCCAACTCATGGTTGGTCTAGTTTCCCTTTGCCTTTACCTGCACCACGTAGCAACTGTGAGCTAAGGCCCAGCAAGAAAACCATAAACAACGAACACATATAGCAGCAGTAGCATTCAATCAACTTTCATTCAACCAGTTCAGTTATTTAACAGAATACAAGCATTAAACTAAAAAATGATGAGCATATATTCTATAGTACATATCTTAACCAATTACACAATGTTCAAGGTTGGCACACTTAGGCCGAGCCCTTTGTTTATCTAGTTGGCCCCGGCTCGCTTAGGGCGAGCTGCGTGCAACACGCTTATCATTAGCCCCGACACTCTTAGGCCATTCATTCTCATATACATAACAATCGTACAATTGCACATTTCACATATTCAGTTATTAGGAACCTCAGTTCCGTTCACAACCACAAGGGTGCAGTTTTCTTACCTCAAATCCCGAGCGGAGAATAAAGAATGGTCCCGAGCACGATCCTCAGTCCTGAGCCTTTGCGATAATCCTAGTCACAAGGAAAATGGGTAACCATCAATTTTTAATCCATATAAATGCTTAGGGAACAAATATTAGCCTCCGAGACCTCAAATTCTACTAAATCGGGTAGTAGAATTCATCCCGAGCGCCTAGGTTTGAATCCCCGAGCCTTCCCAAGCCTAAAACTCTATTTTCCCTTAATTTCCTATTTAGGGCCGCGACCCGCCCCAAAGACAGAGGCCAAGCCCTCCCTACTGGAGGGCACAGGCCACAACTTGCACCCCTCCATGTCACGGCGCGCCTAGTGAGCTGAGGCTCCCAAGCTCTAAAAACATGCAGGGTGCAGTGCCTGATGAACAAGGTTGCCCCGAGCCCCTAAACCCAGAAAAGCCACCATTTCTTAGTGTTTCTCCTGGAACCTAACCTAAAATTCACACCCCAAACCAGCAGCCAAACTTGGATTTTAGCCTAGAATTCTTATCCTTTTGGTCCAAACATTATATCTTGCTTGGATACAATTCTTACTCCCCCTAAGTACCTGAAATTAGCTTAAGAACAAGAATCATGCAAGCTCTAACTTTAACATAATCTCCAACATAATTCAATAATTGAACTTGAAATTTACCTCAATTTATGGATCGAATCTCTCGAGCTATTCTCTGCCCACTTCCAGCCTTAATTCTTTAGTTTAACCCAGCCCAAACTCAACTCCAATCCCAGCTTAACTTTGCAGGGGCTATTACATGATCAGTAACACTAGAGATCGTGGTTTTGTACATTATTATTGGGTAGTGGAGATACGTGTCCACCTCCCCATGATTATGTGATCATGCGTCTTCTCGTTGTTTCTCAAGATCGTGGTTGATGATGCTTGATTGAAACCTTCAGGAAAATTGTAAGTCTTGGTTGGTCTTTAAGACTTAGGTGCTAGGCCCGATGACCCTTTAGAGCTTGGGTGCTAGGCTTGATGATCTTCTGGGAGCTATGCCCAATGACCTTCTGGGTGCTAGGCTTGTTGACCTTCTGGGTGCTAGGCCTGTTGATTTAGCTTGAACGAGCGTAAAATTTATCGAACGAAGTGTATTATGGAGTTTAGGTCGACCACCCTATGAAGAATAGGGTGGGCCGACCAACCCTAGGGGGTTTAGGCCTGGTCGACTTTCCTATAGGTCCTAGACCTATCTTTTTTGCTCATCGGTCTTTTTCAATACTTCGTCATTTTTCCTTGATTTGTGATGCCGCGTGCCACTTTCTCATTCGCCACGTCATCACTGGAATTTTGAGGGATAACATTTGCCCCCCAAGTTTATCGTAATGTGTTCAACATTACGGTAAACTTGATTTGGCCCGAGAAACATATCGTAGCAGTACTCTAAAAGTAAAGTCCCTCGGGACATTACGTAATACTTTTATCAACTATCAATAATTTGCTCGGCATGTACTTTTCATGGATAATTGTAATTCCTAAAAATAATTATATTTTTCAAGGAGAATTAATTTCCTAAAAATCTAGCATATTTTTCAAGGAGTTTTGAAGTCCTAAAAATATAATATATTTTTCAAGGAATGTTGAAGCCCTAAAAATATAATATATTTTTCAAGGAGTTTTGAAGTCCTAAAAATATAATTATGATGTCCTAGAAATATAATATATTTTTCAAGGAGTTTTGAAGTCTTAAAAATATAATATATTTTTCAAGGATATTAATTCCTAAAAATACAAAATATTTTTCAAGGAATTTTAATTTTTAACAATACCAGATATTTTTCAAGGATTTTGAATTCCTAAAAATATGGTTAGCCCGAGAGGCTATAAGTAGGGCCTCACTCATCAGACTCTTGACCCATGCGCCTCCTACAGGAAGTTTTGAGCTGTGGAATTCTCCAATTCTTCATCAACTCTGCGTATCTCCTCTTTAGTAAGTATTCTTTCCCAATCTTTACGTCTTTGATGAATCTGTCTAGATTTCTTTACTTTACTCTACTTTGATTCAAAACAACTGACTTATCTGAACCAAAAACTTGTTTTTAATAAAAAATTGTCTTGATCCTTGCCTCTTTATGCGTGATGCTTTAAGGTTTAGAGGTCAGTAGGCCGACCACCTTCATATTCACTAGCCTGGGAAATTTCCAGGCTTGTATAACCCTAACCTAGGCCGAACACCTTTGAGATTCACTAGACTTGGCGATTTTCAGGCTTGTAAAACCCAGACTGACCACCCTTAAGTTTCCTTGGCCTGGGCGATTTCCAGGCTTATAAGGGTGTGATCCTGCATGGAAGATCAGGGTGTGAGATCTCAAAACACTGGATAGGAAGATCGTTGATTTATACAAAAAAAACTCAAGGACACTTGATAGGCTACATGAGGTAATCCCTGATCTATTTGTATGTGATTTAATATTTATATATGTGTATGATCCTGGCTGGTATTAATATTTATTAAAATGAGTCCATATATTCCGTTGCGTACCTTTGATTTGATCATTTAATACCAACAATTGGTACCAGAGCAATCTATACATATATATATATTAAATACTGTGTCGGTTTCTTGCATTTGTTATATGTACGTTGATATGTATATTGAATGGATGGATATATTTTTTGAATGTATGGTTGAATGATGGATCATTAATTATACGATTCTATTGGGTTAGGAATTTTATTGTTTTTCTACATCTTGTTTAAGCCATAAAGGGCATAGGATTTTTGTAAATTTATTTGAGAAATATGTATTTTAAAAAATCTGTACACAAAGATGAGGAGGAACTCGAGCCATGCACCTAAGAGGCACACGGTACGAGCCCCTACTCACCCACGTGCATGCACAAGGTCCAAGCCTCCTGCAGCCGCACCCCAGACGCAACCCCAGCCTCGCAGCTCCCTGAATGCAGCCCCATGGCTCCCAGTGCACACCCTGCGCCCATGCATGCGCGCACCTGCCTGCCTCCGCGCCTGCCAGGCCCGTGCGCCAGGCCCCTGGCCGAGACCTTGCACGCCATCCAGCCACCCCACCCAAGCCCTTGGCTCCTTGTGGCGTCGGCTCTAGGGTACCCTTTTGGTGCCCAAAACCCTAATTCCTAAGTTGTTAAAAAATATCTTTTATTTAATTAATTTTTAAATTATTTGAATTTAAAAGTTTATTTATCTTATTTTTATTTTATTAGAAAATAAAATATCTTTTAGTTGGTTAAGATATTTTAATATCTTAAGTTTAAATAATTATTTTAATTTGATTATTTAAATTCAACTAAATTAAAAAGATGACAAAATTGGCTATTTAATTAAATAAATTAATTAGAAAATTTGTATCTAATTAATAAGTTGGGCAAAACAAAGTTCCTAAAAATTAGCAAGAAAGCCTAAAAGAGAGGAGGAGCATTCTTTGAGAGTCTTTAAAGCAACATAGGCTTAGATTGCAATTTTATTTATAATTTTTTCATAGGGTTGTAAATCTTAGAAATACCCATTAGTACCTGCTTCATCATTTATTGTTTATTTATTGTATTTATTTAAATAAATTTTCATTGATGTTCGATTGATAACATGATCATGCATTAATCAACTACATGTCATTCATGAAACCTCACACAGTTTCTCATTAATCATGCATCTTTTAGAAACATGATTATCTAGGATTTTCCTATTTGTTTATATGAATTGTTTTGGAGAAACCAATTGCATGTAAACTACTAAGTGTTAAATTAGTTAAAACTTGGTAACTCATACCATAATAAAGGCAATAGGTTTTATAGACCTTTAAGATAACAAACTTTATGTAAGAAGTGTTTTAGTAAAGTTAGATGAATGTAATGGGTAATTATTTAGATCACATCAATTATAGAAACAGACTCTTTTATAATTATGAATTTTGTAAATAATTACATTCATAGGTTTATTAATAAACTAGTAATAAATTTAGAAATAATTGATTAGATTAAATAAAACACATTTAATCTAAAATAGTAAGTAGGAGTCGGTGAACATCTCAAAGTGACATATGATCTCCATTATTAATACAACACTGTGAGATATGAATAGGGCCTCGAGGCGGCTTTGTTTCCGTACCCATAAGGAAAGTTTCTAGACATATTAATACTAAGGTTGGCCTCTTACGAAGATAGCAGGAAGTGAAGTATTTTAGGCTTGACTAACCCTAAGGTGACACTCTCTAAGTTAAGTCATGAATTCTGAAATAATGGGTTACACTTACAAAGATGTAATTAAGATTTTGCGGTGGATAATTACATCTTGAACAAACCAGTGGTAATTTATATTTAAAAGAGAAAATAAAGAGTTATTTTAAGTTTTAAATTATATAGATAAGATTGTCTTGTAACACCCTGGATAGCCAAGACCGTTACACTGTGTGTTTACAAATATGCAAGACTTTCTAATCAAGCCATTTAATTAGAAACATGTTATTGAATCTACAGTTGAACAAGGGTTAAAAGATTTTGGACATAAAAGTTTCATTTTATATAATCAAGCATTTTTACATGGGATCCCAAAAGTAGTAGCGTTAAAAGAGACTTTACCAAATTTCAGGTTAAAAGTACAGTTACTAGCCACTCTGAGGGCAAAACAGACATTTAGGCTTTTCTTGTCCTGTACTTCTCCTCGGTCGTGGCGGTCGATTAGCTAACTATGCACATTCAGCCTCAAAGCTCTCCATCTCAGGACTGGTCCACTTTGCCCTTACCTTTACCTGCACCACGTAGCACCCGTGAGCCAAGGCTCAGCAAGAAAACACATTAACAGAACATAATCATCAAACAAACAACCAGATAACTCATACACTATAATCATATACTCAACATTCCAATTATTCACATCAATCAAGTATTCAGCATAGCAAGCTCATCATTTCATACTAATAACCAATTCACAAATGATAACTAGGGTCAACGCCCTTAGGCCACACCCTCTATTTATCCCACTGACTCTGGCCCGCTTAAACCGAGCTCAGTGAATATTAAGCTGTCCTTAGCTACCAGTGACCGAGCCGAGCCCTGTGCGCAAATATTATCTACAGCACTCTTAGGCCATTTATCACATGTCCCATGGCATAATACCATCTATGACATCATACAGATATAGGGAGCTCTTAATCCCAATACAATCACATAACTAGGTGCAGTTTTCTTACCTTTAGCTTCCTATAGCTTTGTTCAATTCAACCCTCAAGCACGATCCCGTCCGAGCCCTAGCGTACACTTAGTCACAGTCACAAGTCAGAACCAACTCCAAACTTCAATTCCAAAACCTAGCATCGGGAAGCCCTAATCCCACCAAACGGGGTGGTGCAATCAAACCCCGAGCCCTCGGCCAAAACCCCTAAGAAATAACCCAAAAATCCCCTTATGGGAACAGGGTAGCGCTACAACGCCCTAAAATGGGCGCTACAGCGCTACAAACAGAGCCAAAAATGCCCCAGACCACAAGGCCTAGCACTGTAGGCTAGCGCTACAGCGCTAGTCACAGCATAGCTAACCCTGTTTTTTCTTCCTTCGATTTTCCCTGAGCCAAACTTTTCCAAAACTCTTCCAAACTTCAACCAAACATTAAAACAAGCCTACCAACATCTCCAAGTCACCCCAAATGACCTAACCATATAAAATTTAATCACATGCACCCCAAAATATAGAAATCACCATGGCTGAGTTTAAAGCTCAAGAACTCAACAGAACAACAGAAGTCACAGAACTTAAAGCTAGAATTTCTTACCTTTGATAGATGAATTTGACCTAGGTTATGTCCACACTTCCTTAGCCTTCACCTCCTCAAAACCTTAGGCTTAATTCCCCAGAATTCCCACAGAAACTCAGCTTAGAAAAGCAATTCAACACCAAAACCAAAAACTGAATAACAACCTCAAAACCTTACCTCAAATGATGAATAACCTCTGCCAATTCCCCAAGCCAAATCAAGGATCCTAGTGTTGAGTCTTAGCCTAAGCCTTCTCTGAATTTTATCTCCAAATTTCCAGAAAAATTGGTGAAGAAAAGCCCAAACCGTGCAAGAGAGTAGTGCTCTGTTTTCCTTTCTTTCTTTTCTCCTACTTTTCTTTCTTTTCTTTTCTTCAGACTTCCAAAACTTTCTACACATCCCACTAAGGCATAAAGCAGCATGACCCTTATCTCTGATTTTAAACACCAAAAGACAAAATTGCCCTCCCATTTAAAACTAAGCTTTTAAGCCTCCTAAGGCATTTTAGTCATTACACCCAATTCCCGCTAATTCCTCGAATGTCTCTAATATTTACCGATTACTCCTCGACACCTAACTAAACACCAACTATATTCCTCAGTATCAAAATAGACTCCAATATATTTCCTAAATTCCCATAAATACCCCCAGGCTCGCCCCAAGCCGGTTATAAATCCCCACCGTGACTTTTTTGCTAATCTGCTCACTAGGATCGCCTCGAGTCACAAGCTATAAATATATCCACATAATAATGTGGTCTCAACAATTTATCACAGATATTTACAGTTATGCCCTCAACGGGCCAAAATTATAAATATGCCCTTCTAACCTAATCAGGGCCTACATGCATATTAATACACATAGTCATGCGTCACATACATCCAAATAATCATATAGCATGCTTTTAATCATTTAAATCACATATAATCCAATTATGCCCTCCCGGCACACTAATCAAGGCCCTTAAGCCTTATTAGTAAATTTGGGTCGTTACACCCGAGCCCTCGGGAAGCCCTAATTCCACCAAATGGGGTGGTGGAATCAAACCCCGTGCCCCCCGGGCAAAATCCCTAAGAAATAACCCAAAAACCCCCTTCTAGAAACAGGGTAGCACTACAATGCCATAAAGAGGGCGCTATAGCGCTACAAACAGAGCCAACAGGCTCCCAAACATCCAAGCCTAGCACTGTAGCGCCCTAAGGCTAGCGCTACAGCACTAGTCACAGCCAGACAACACTCAGGTTTTTCCCCTTCGAACTTCCTCGAGCCAAAACCCTCTAACACCCTTCCAAACCTCAACCAAACACCAAAACAAGCCCACCATCATCTATAACTCACCCCATATGACCCAACCATATGAAACTTAAGCACATGCACCCCAAAACAAGGAAATCACCATGGATGAGCTTAGAGCTCAAAAACTCAACAGGAAACAGCAAAAACCTCAGGACTTTAGAGCTAGAATTTCATACCTTCAATGGAGATTCTCAACCTAGATTATCCCTAGTGTCCTTTCAGCCTCAAGCCCTTCACATCCTCAAGCTTATCCCCCTTGTATCCATCCAAAACTCAAGTTTAGAAAATCATCTCAGCCAAAACCAGAAACACAAGAGTAAAACCTAGAAACTTACCTCAACTGGATGCCTAATCCCTGCTGAGCTCTCAAACTAGATCAAGGTCCCAAGTGCAAAACCATAGCCTGAAGCTCCTCTGAACTTTAGCTCCAAAAAGCCCAAAGAATTGAAGAAGGAATCCCAAACCGCGAGAGAGAAGAGGCTTCTATTTCTTTTTCCTTCTTTCCTTTCTTTTCTTCAGCTTCTTCTTATTACTTTTAGTTTCTACTATCCTCTAAACTTTCCACTAAGGCTAAAAAGAAAATTGATACTTATCTCAGCTTTTTAACTCAAATGACCAATTTGCCCTCCCATAAATCCTAAGCCATTAAATCATTCTAAGGGCATTTTGGTCATTACACCCAATTCTCGCTAATTCCTCGAATGTCTCTAATAATTACTGCTTATTTTCCGACACCTAATTTATCACCAATTATATTCCTCAATATCAAACTAGACTCCAATATATTTCCTAAATTTCCCAGAAATACCCCTAGGCTCGCCCCGAGCCGGGTATAAATCCCCGCCGTGACCTTTTCGCTAAACCGCTCACTAGGATCGCCTCGAGTCACAAGCTACAAATATATCCACATAATAATGTGGTCTCAACAATTTATCACAATTATTTACATTTATGCCCTCAATGGGCCAAAATCACGAATATGCCCTTCTAACCTAATCAGGGCCTACATGCATACTAATACACATAGTCATGCATCACAAATATCTAAGTAATCATATAACATGCTTTTAATCATTAAATCACATATAATCCAGTTATGCCCTCCCAGCACACTAATCAAGGCCCTTAATCCCTATTAGTAAATTTGGGTTGTTACAGTCTTATAAGCTATTTGAATTTAACTTGACCGAACCTAAGGCAGCACTTTATTTGTTGGGTAGTTTTATCGTGGAAAAGTAAATATTAATTTATGTGTTTTAATTGTTGCATTCATGCATCATGTTTGCTTTCCAAAATATTGATATTTTTCAAATGATAATATTATTGTGTTTTATTTTCAGTCAGAAAATGTTGCCACCCAATTATTTTCCTATAACGTGCCCGATAATGCATAAAAAGATTGATGATCATATAAAGAAAGTAAAAATGACTGAAGAGGATGAAGATGGATGGGAAAATTCAACTTTGTTTGTTTTTTTGCCAAAAATCTTAAAGATATCTATAACGATAAGAGGCCTCCTCTTGTACCATAATGGGATGCAAGCAAAGAGGAACATGCGAAATATGCTGATTGAATGAGATCAAATCATATGGCGAGATTTTACTGTCATAGTACCATGGAAGAGAAGCTAGGAAAAAGTTCGAACACATTGAATATGCTCGTGATTTGTGGGATGCTGCCTTTGAGGACATACAGACAAGACCACAATCATGAAAAATGTAGATATGATTTACCTTTACCTTAGGCTTAATAGTGGATCATGATACATAAAGTTCTAAATCTTTGATTTAGAAACCACTAATCATATTTTTTATTATTTTTTCTTCTTTTCTGACACTTGAGCGATCAAGAGGAACTTCCAGATGGAGACAAAAAGTTGAAGAGGAAAAGCGTCTAATTCAAGAAAGCGTTAAAGAAAGTCCATTTATTTAAAATTCTTTAGTTTTATGAAAAGAAAACTTTATTATTGTTTGAACAATGTTTATTTCATATTTTAGTTAATTTGAAATTTTATTGCATGTAACGACTTTTAAATATTTTATTTATAATTTGATTATTCTTAATTTTTTCTTTGGACATGCAATTGAATATTTGGACATTATCGCTTTTATTAAAATGAACGAACACTCAATAATTCAAAATTATTTGAAGTAGCCAAACCGCAAGGTAAAAAAAGACAAAAAGTTTCAAATGAGGATGACACATATCTTTGGCATCTTATATTTGGTCATATAGGTATAGATAGGATAAACCAGCTAACAAGAGATTGATCTTTGAGAGATTTAAGAGTTGGAACTCTTTTGGTTTGTGAATCTTGTCTAGAAGGAAAAATGACCAAACGTCTTTTCTCAGCGAAAGGCAATAGAGCCAAAGAACCTGAGGAGCTTGTACACAGCGACGTCTGTGGTCCAATCAATGTACAAGCAAGAGGTGGGTATGAGTATTTCGTCACTTTTATTAATGGTTACTCAATATATGGTCATACTTACCTAATGCTTAGCAAATCTGAAACCTTTTGTAAGTTTCAAGAATTCAAAGCTGAGGTTGAGAAGCAATTAGGTAAGACACTACAGACACTTCGATCTGATCGAGGTGGAGAATATTTGGATTTAGAATTCAACAATTTCTTGTTGGAGAATGGTATTCTATCCCAAAAAGTTATGATTAAACCAAAGTAAAATCTCATTTAATGAAAATTAGATAAAAAGTGCTAGTCAATCATTAAAATTCGTAAAAATGTTACATTAGGATCCCAAAATACTGTTTTAAAATACATTATAATCCAAAGATTTGGTATAGTCGACCTAGGCAACAAAAGCGAGCATTCACCACGTGTTCCTTAAAACAACCCCAGTCGTGGTGGCCAGGTAGACCAAACATGTTCACACCACTCCATGCCCTCCAACTCATGGTCATTCAACCTTTTTCCTTGCTCTTACCTGCACCATAGAGCACCCGTGAGCTGAGGTCCAACAAGAGAACTTCAAGCAAGGCATACAATAATATACTTCAACAAATACATACTTAATCATAGACAATAGGTAATTACATGTTTCCATTAGAATGCACAACACAACCACAATAGAATAGCTCAATAACACAATGGCATAACAACCTAACAATACATCAATACAATAACACAACAGTATAATAACACAACAACACAATAACACGACAACTCAATTCTACAACAGCTAAATACCTCAGTAGCGGCCTCCACCGATTGGGGTGCGTTACCAGGCACCAAGTCTGCGGTCCTAACCGAACAGGTGTGTACAACACCCTTCAGCATCTTGCCTTGGCGGCCTGCATTCAGCATGCTTAACGCCAATCTTGGCCCTTTGCAGTTCCCAGCCTTCACCGTCCACTCACGAAATTGCATCACATAACATTATATTCACAAATATTTAAATGCATAGTAAACATAAGCATTAGGTCCGTGCCCTGAAATACAAACAATAGGGCCACGCCCTTCTCTATGGGTACAAACAATTCTCTTACCCGGTGTCCTGAGATGACAACCCAAAGCGATCCCGAGTACGATTCCTAATTCCGAGCCTGAGTGGTAAAACCTAGTTACAACGTATTAATAAATATCCATCATGATCTAAATCAATAAAAAGCCTTTGAAATAACATACTAGCCTCCGCGACCTCGAATTCTACTAAACCGGGTAGTAGAATCTTTCACGAGCCTTAACATTTGGGTTCCCGAGCCTAAAACCTTCATTTGGCCAAATTATCCTATTTGACCCGCGGCCCAACCCTTAAGGGCCGCGGCGTGCTCAAGTTAGAGAGAATTGCTCTAATGTTTGGGGAACACAGGCCGCAGCGCAAGCTGAGGCGCGCCACGACGCCTGGGCAAAAATAGAGGCTCCTAGCCTTTTTGTTCATGCGGGCCGCGGCACATGAAGTACAGGGACATGGCTCGAACCCGTGAACCCATAAATCCTTTCATATTTCACGAGAAAAACTTATTTGAAATTCAATTTAAACATACTCTTATTCCATAACTGAGTCCCTCAATAACTCCACCACACTTAAAAAGTGACAGCACCTTAGAAAGCTAGCTAAATCACCCAATTAAAAAAAATTCAACTTAAGCCTACAACTTAACTAAGCTTCATTCTCAACAAAATTTACCAAAGAAAACAGGGTCATAACCTTACCTTAATTAAGGAATCCGACTCTTAGCTATGCCCCAATTATTCCAAGCTTCAAGTCCTTCAAGCCTTCAGCCAAATTTCCCAAGAGTTCTCCCAAAGTTTCCACAGAATTTCTAAGCCCCTTATAGAGAAAATGCATTGAGAGAAAGAGAGAAAGAAGCTGAGAATGTGTGTGTTGTGATTTCCCCTATTTTTTTGTTAGTTATAGAGACTTAGGCCAAAACAAACTCTATCCCCCCTGCTGTAAAATAACCACTTTATCTCAAAGAACAACCCTAGCTTCCTAGTATCATCAAGGGCAAAGTCGTCCTTGCCACATCCCGCTAATTCCATGAGTGTCCTATAAATCCACATTTAATCCCGACATACCCAAATGATTACTAATAATTATTCATTACCTGGTGAACCCCAGGAGTATGCCAAGTTCTCAAAATACCCTTAGGCTCACCCTAAGCCGAGTATCTGACCTCGTTGTGACTAATCTGCTAATATGCTCCATAGGATCTTCTCGAACCACACATCTCAAATATATCCCCATACAATGGGGTCTCACTCATAACACATGCATAATTATATCTATGCCCTAACCGGGGGAAAATTACAAACACGCCCCTATTAATAGAAATTGGCCCACATGTATATTTAATACACACAAACATGCATGTCTAATCAAATTACCACATAATTCTGTTATAACAAGTTATCATGCATAAAATTCATTTCTCACTCATAAAATCCCAATTAGGCCCTCCAGGCACTATAGTCAAGGCACTCAGCCTTAATATCAAATTCAGGACGTTACAACTATCCTCTCCTTATAAGAATTTCGTCCTCGAAATTTATTCAGATACCTCGGGACACCAATCCCGCAAACCTGACTATAATCCCATAATCAGGTCCTTTACTTTGTCACTACTTGCAACACGTTCACAAGTACGATAGTCTTAATCTGTAAGACTTCCTCTCTTTTATCTAGAATTCCACTGGCTTTTCCTTACACAGTAAGTTCCACTAAATTTCCAGGGTCTCCTCACCCAATCAGGGGTTGTACTTGTCACCCCTTTCTTCAACATTGGCACCAGTAAAACCTTGTAAGCCTCTATCCATACTGGGGTAAGGCCAAACTATAGGCCCCTGGCCGAACCCTATTAGGATCTCACAAACATGTGTTAACTCTAGAGTCAAACTCTTCTTTACTTTCTGAACCATCTTATCCTTATAGTTCATAATACATGGAGGACACAAAGCCCTCAACGTTCTCAATAATCTCACTGGTCCTTTAAGCCCTTTGTGAACTAGGATACTTATTGTCCCTTGGGTTCATTTTCTGGAATAAGCACTTCTCATTCCCTATCACACATTATCACACTCAAAGTCACTCTATGACCCTTTTTCTAGAACCTAGGAGTCCATGGGTCCTAATCTGACACTATCAACCTCGGTGTCCAATGGAGACGTACGGTCTCTTTTCGTACCCACTCCCTCTTTTGATAACTCACTCACACCAACCATGGTGTGTCAACCCAATAGGTTAAATCACAACTTTTGCATCCACTCATCTCATCTATAATCCAAGGTGATCCACCCCTAGGGTCCATAATCATATCCCTCTATACTAACTCCAAGATACAATAGTGTCATAATAGCCCTCCCTTATGGCCTCTGATTATCATCTCTTGTTTACTAAACGATTAGGTCGTGCGCCTCCCAATATACAAATTTTATTCTCAACATCCATTCAAATTCTTGGATGCAATAACCATAAAGGGTGATTTAAGGTTTATCCTGCATCTTCCCCTCAATGTTAGTATCCTTCGGATCACCCATCCGATCTACATATCTTAACCCATCTATTCCAAAGTGGTAGGATTCTTAACCTTTCCTACATGATCTTCTTTCTGTGTTTCACTGTTCATTCATATGAATATATCTGCAAATTATCAATCACAGGTTCCAAACAAATCCCGGTCATTACTTCATTCTAATCGTGGCTAACTAGCATTACTATCAACTCAACATCCAAGGTAGAACATCTGAGTCCCATGCCGAGCATCTATGTTCTTATTCCTCTTTCTATCATGAAGCATGAATAGCTTCCGTTTCCAATCTACACACGGGCATGAAGCATGTGCACTCTAATTCATAACATATTGCACCATAATTCCACACTTTAAGCAAGGGCAATATCTTTCGCATCATTTTCCTGTACCAATTCATTACGTACAAACCCTAATGCCATGACATGTGAATCAATCTTCATTATAACTTCTGGAAATCTGGTATGCAACTATCCATTCAGACAAACTTTATGTTATCATGTTACTTCAGTCAAAGTATGGTTGTTCTCAAAGATGCCTCAAGTAGAAGTCGATGTGTCCCACTGGTTTTACTGTGCGTTTCGCCCCTAAGGTGTTCCTTTAGTAATTTCCTTACGATTTCCATCTTGATTACCTCATACATGATTCCATTACCTCCCATAGTATGACCTTGAATGTCCTTTAGAGAAATCAGAACTTGTTCCTCTTGGAACTTTACCTGTAACCCTGCTTCCTTAGCCTTAGTACTACCAATGAAGTTGTTATTTGCGTTCTGCTTCCAACTTGGAGTGGTGTGAAACATCCTTAAATCAATCTAATTACGACTTATCCTTACCATCCATGTACTCTCTACTTGTCAAACTTACCTAGGCCGCTGAAGCATTGGTCAGTTTAAAAGCCTTCACTGATAATCCATCAGGTGGTACTTAGTGCAAGAGGAAATTCTCTAAACGTCTTTTGTCTTAATCCTTAATTGGTTAATTCTCGAGAACATTGTCCTACCCTTGCAACTGGACAATGAATCCTTCATTAATGGAAAATGGTGTTGGCATGTCCCATGACAAGATGTTCTCTTCGATCAACCCTCAAGTCAAATACTTCTTCAACTGAACCTTTAATTCTTTATGCTGAGCTAGTGTCATTCTTCATAGTGTCCTTGATATCGATACTAGCTTTGCTTTAATCCTGTAGCACACTCAATTCCCTAGATGAGACAATTATCCCAACGAATCCTCATGAATCCATCTGGAACCTTACCAGCCGATCTAGTGTTCATCTGGTCTAACTGATATAACCTCAGTCGTATCTTCCTCAATAGCTAGGCACCCTGTAACTGCAACTGGATCCTTTCCTTTTAACCTCAGATGTCACCATCTTATTTTACAATCCATAGTTATCCCTTATTTGATTGACAAATCCACACTCAAGATCACCTTGTATACCTCATAGAATCAGCTCAATCAATTACAACCAATTTTCCTAGATAGATGCTAAAATCTCAAGCCCCATGGCGTGACAACCATATAGCATGTGCCACATGTTGATGTCTCTCCTGAGAGGTATGTAACACCAAACTCAATCAGCTCAATTTATAAATAGGAACAAGAACTAGAAAGCCAACCAATCACCTCTGAGGAGCTAGCCTCGGGCTCTCACCGTATCGATACGGTCACTCAAACTAGGGTAGGGCAATCTGTACTCTTTGGTCCTCTCGTCTTTGACTTCGAGCAATTCCTCTTGATGTGTCCTACAATTCTTCATCGAAAACATGCATTCTCTCGACATTCTCACACATGACGTCTCCTGCGCCTAGCACACACTAAATAACTTCTCCAAACCTCATCGCCATTCTAGCAACCGTCCTGAATACTATGAACTCTACCAAGAGTAATAGAACTATCAGGGGTCTTTCTTTCCTGGTTACTGGGCCTTCGCCCTTACCTGATCCCGCAAATGGGGATACCATTGCCTAAGCTCTCCTCCCAACGACACTCTTACTTCATGTCTCGTCTCCTGCATCCTCTATAACAAGGGCCCTCCCTGCTGCCAAAATATTGGTAACAATCTCCTTCATTGGAGCGATCCTAACATTCTGGGCCATCCCAGGGTTCAATCCTCGAGTGGACCGCTTCTTCTGGGCCACATATGTTGGTACCAAATCAAAGGCGAATTTGGTCGATCCATGAAACTCATTGCCATACTCTATCACTGTCTTAGTATCCTTAACCGAGTTCATAAACTCATCGGTCTTCGCAATTCAAACTGCGTCACAGTAAGGCCTCTCGTTGAACCATTGTCTGAGTTTCCTTCCAACCCCCCATGACAATATTCTGGGTGTGGGATACAAATTCCCACCAGGTTCATGCATCCTCTCGCAACACATACGTGGCACAAGGCACTCTATCATTGCCTTTCACTCCTATATAGCCGAGGACTAAGCTAACCATGCCATCCACTTTCAATTATGTACGGGTTCAGACCTCCCTAAAAAATTAGAGGATATATACACTTCTGGAATCTTTCACATAATAATTCTCGTTTGTTTCTACCCTATGGTTAAGTCATAGTTGGTGCCATTGTTACCAACTCTCACAGGGCAGCATTCCCTGACGAAACCTGCTGTCTCAATCACCTAATCTCTTCTTCTTGCCTTTACAATCTTGCTTGCATGTCAGCAAACACTTGTCGCCAATCTCAAGATCAACAAATGATTTTGGCCTTGTCTGCCATCATTCACGCTGTCTAATCCCATTGACTGACTTGGATACAAAACTTCCAAATCTATCTGCCGCCGAAAACCTAGCCTACCAGCCCTGATACTCTTATCCAGCGCTATACCATAGCTGTAACGCCCTACTTCATTAGAGTCGTTACTAAGTGAGTTTAAAATGTGCTAATCACTCGCTAATCGAGGTTTAAGGTTAAAAATGTAGCTAAGTTGAGATAAAACCCATTACTCGTGGAAAATCTCAAAAGGTTTTACAGTTGGGATCCCAAAATACTGTTTAGAAAATATTTACAACTAAAAATACATTTAAGGTCGACTAAACGACAAAATTCAGGTTAATACATGTAACGCCCTACATACTTAGAGCCGTTACTAAGTGAGTTTAAAATGTGCATTCAACTCGCTAATCGAGATTTTAGGTCAAAAAGTGCAATTAAATCATAAGCAGAGTTATAAACTTTGAAAATAATTCCATTTACTGAAAATCATAAAGTGTTTGACACTTGGGATCCCAAAATACTATTTAGAAATATTTACAACATATAAGTACAAACCAAGTCAACTAGACGACAAAATCTAGGTTTTAATACAATCATCTCTCAAAACCACTGGCTGTGGCAACCAGGCAGGCCAAACATGTACGCGCCGCTTCATGCTTTCCGTACTCATGGTTGGTCGATTTTCCCCTTGCCCTTACCTGCACCACAAAGCACTCGTGAGCCGAAGCCCAGCAAGAAAACCCTCACAAGCAGAAAACATATGCATAACAAACACTTAGCATATAACACAGGCCATCAATAGGCTAAACACATACGGTCATGCCATCCCAGACGCTTTACCAGGCTCTGGGTTTACGGTCCACACCATGAGGATATTCCAGGTATCCCATAGGGTCTCGCCCTGGCAACTCACACTCCACGTGCTCAACGCTGTTCCCGGCCCCCGCCGACCTCGGCCTGCGCCGTTCCCGGCTCTTGCCGAACATTTACACAAATTGCATTCATAGCATCATAAAACATATACTGAACATTAACAAATTCAATCCAAGGGTTATGCCCTGCAATTCAAACATATTGGGCTCTGCCCTGCATACAAGCTCTATGGGAATAGTGGTTTTCTTACCTGCGTCCTGAGCTCTCCGAGCACAGTCCCCTAACTTGAGCTTCACCGAAACCCTAGTCACAACGCATTAACAATATTCATCCATCAAGTTCTAATCCAATAATTAGTCTCAAACCATAATTATAATCTCTGGGGCTTTGAATTCTATCAATCCGGGTGATAAAATCCGTCCCAAGCCTAAACTATTGAGTTCCCGAGCTTAAAACCCCTCTAGAATCCAAAAATACCTTAAGCATTGTGGCTCTAGGGACCTATGCCGCTGACCCCTGGCTGAAGGGTGCCGCGGCGCACCTCCAATTCCTGACGCCCCAAGATCAAGGGGGTTGCGGCTCAGCAAGAATAGAGTTGCGGCCCTACCCCTCGAACCCAGAAAATCACCCTGTTTTTACCTCAAAAATCAATCCAATTATACCCAAAATCAACCTAACAATTCCAGGTAATCATCACAAAGGTTCTAGCTCAGACTCAGCATCAAAACCTATCAAAAACCTACTCCAAAAACTCAGCTAAACACCCATGAACAGATCAAATTCTACTCACATCCTAAGAAAACAGTAGAAATCAACCATAATTCTCAAAGTTAAAGCTTACCCTTGCTGAGTTATGATTTAGAGTTGATCCCCTAAATTCCCAACTTTAATTCCTCAAGCTCCAAGCCCTGGTTTTCTGGTTAGAGTCTCCCATGCTCTGCTCTAATTCTTAGTTCTTGACTGTTTTCTTTTCCTAGCTTGTTTCCTTGAGTTGTCTTAGAGAGTAAAGGTGAGAGAGAATAGAGGCTATCTTCAGCTGAAAAGGAAAAGTGAATGTCGGTTTTTAAGTTTCTAAAAACTTCCTAGTCTTTGTTTTATTTAACTTGAGCTTTAAGGTTACCTCAAGGCTCGGGGTGCCAAAAACGTCCCCGAGGGCAAAATGGTTAATTTCCCCAATATTCCCTCCTAGACATTCTAACCTCAAATATATCTCCAAATATTTGTTTCCATAACCCGATAACCCCATATTACATCTAATACCAAAAATACCCCTCGACTCGCCCTGAGTCGGATTCTCAACCCCGTTGTGACTTTCTAGCTAACTGCTCCCTAGAATTGTCTCAGATCGTGCTACTCAGATACATATCACATACATATCATATTTATCACATTTATTCCCTCAATGGGCTAAAATCACAAACATACCCCTAAAATCCAAACGGGGCCCACATGCATATTCAATTCAACTAAACATGCATTTCTATCACATATTCACATAAATTCACATATTAACATATTAAATCATTTATTGCCCTCCAGGCACGCTAATCAAGTCCCTAAGCTCTATTAGCAAATTTGGGTCGTTACAATACATATCATCTCCCAAAAATACCCATGGCCGTGGCAGCCAGGCAGGCCGAACATGTACACGTCGCTTTACGCTCTCCGTACTCATGGTTGGTTGACCGTTCCCTTGCCCTTACCTGCACCATAGAGCACCCGTGAGCTAAAGCCCGGCAAGAAAACTTAACACAAACAATTAACATATGCATATCTCTCAATCAACATATAACAAAGCAGCCAACAGGCTAAACACATAGCGGCCATGCTGCACTTTACCAGACCCTGGGTTCGTGGTCTACACCGTGTGGACGACTCAAGCATCCGAGAAGGGTCTCACCCTAGCGGCTTGCACTCCGCATGCTCAATGCCGCTCCTGGCCCTTGCCGTACTCGGCCTTGCACTCCACGTGCTTAACGATGTTCTTGGCCCCTTGCCATACTCAGCTTTCTACCGTTCTCGGCCTTCGCCATTCCCAGCCTTCGCCGTTCATTCACAAATATGCAATTCATAGCACATAATCAAGAAATACTTAAGAAAAATACAGAAGATAAAAAGTAGGGCTACGCCCTGTAATACAATCACATAGGGTTGTGCCGTGCATTACAAATTATAGGGCCATGCCTGCTCTATAGGTACAACAATTTTTTTACCTGTATCTCAAGCTTCTTAAGCATTGATATCCCGAGCACAGTCCCCTAGTTCGAGGCTCACTAAAAACCTAGTAACAACATATCAACAACAGCCATCCATCAAGCTCTAATCCATTAAATCACTTTTGGATAAAATGCTAGTCTCCGGGACCTTGGATTCTATCAATCAGGGTGATAAAATCCATCGTGAGCCTTAACTTTTGGGTTCCTGAGACAAAAACCTTCTCGGGGTCCAAAAACCCCCTAAGAGATGTGGCCCCACGACCTTGTGCCGCAGCCTGCCTCAACCAGAGGCTCAACCTCCCCAAACCTCAGACACGCATTGCGGCCCTCCCTTCTCCTTGGCCCCCCATCTGTTCTAGAGGGTCGTGGCTCACCAGGAACAGAGTCGCGGCACGACCCCTTCAAACCCAGAAAATCCCCCATTTCAACAGCCAAATCCCAGCCAACTTAACCCAAAATCAATCCAACAACACAATTTAACTATCACAGTAGTTCTAAAATGTTCCCAGCAACAAAACGCTAGCTTAAAACCTCATCGAATCCCCAATTCAATCTTTAACTTCAAAACTCCAAGAACACTAAAACTCAGCCAAGAACTACAAAATTTAATGGCTAAAATCATAATTCAAAGCTTACCTCAATTTTGGTTTGAGTTCACCAGCTAATACTGAGCTAATCTTAAGGTCTAGATCTCCAATTTGTGACTTCTAGCCCAACAATTCCCACTTAGCTTCCAAAGTTTTCCCTTGGAGAAGTGTCTAGAGGAAACAAGAGTGAGAGAGAGAAGAATGGGTCGGTTTAGGCAAAGTTTTTTTGTTTCTATCTTATCTAGCTTAAGTCATTTAAGTTACTCCCAAGGCTCTGGGTACCAAAAACATGCCCGAGGGAAAAATGGTAAATTTCCTCGATATTCCCTCCTAAACGCTCTAACTTCAAATATATCCAAATATTTATTTTCATAACCTGATAACTCAATTAAATGTCTATCACTCAAAATACCCCTTGACACGCCCCGAGTCGGGTATAGGGTCACGTTGTGACTACCTAGCTAAACTGTTCCCTAGGACTGTCTCAGATCGTGCATCACAAATATATCACCACTCACACATGGTAAAGATCACAATATACACAAATATTGCATTTATGCCCTCAACGGGCTAAAATTACAAGCATGCCCCTAATAACCAAATGGGGCCTACAAGCATATTTAATTCACCTAAACATGCATTTCTAATCACAAACTCATCAAATTCACATATTAACATAATAAATCACTTATTGCCCTCCAGGCATGCTAATCAAGGCCCTAAGCCTTATTAGCAAATTTGGGACACTACAACTATCCCCTCCTTACAGAAATTTCATCCACGAAATTACCTGAATAACTCGGGAGACTGCTCCCGCATATCTGGTTCAAGTTTCCATGTCGCCTCCTCAACCTTGTTGTTCCTCCACAGCACTTTCACCAAGGCAATGGTCTTGCTCCACAAGACTATATCCTTCCGGTCGAGAATATGAACTAGCCTCTCCTCATAAGACAAATCCTGGTCCAGCTTCAAGTTCTCATAACTCAGTATATGCGTAGAATCTGATACGTACTTCCGAAGCATGGACACGTGAAATACATCATGAACCCCTGATAAAGATGGAGGCATTGCCAATCTGTAAGCTACCTCTCCAACCCGTTCCAAAATCTCAAAGGGACCAACCAACCTAGGGCTCAGCTTGCCCCGAACACCAAACTGTTTCACTCCTCTCAAGGGAGAAACCCTGAGAAACACGTGGTCACCGACTTGAAACTCTACGCTTCTGCATTTCAAGTCAGAATAACTCTTCTGGCGACTCTGGGAGGTGAGTATTTGAGCTCTAATCTTTTCAATCGCCTCATTGGTCCTCTAATCCATCTCAGGACCCAAGTATCTCCTCTCACCCGTCTCATCCCAGTGGATAGGTGATCTGCACTTCCTCCCATATAACATCTCATACTAAGCCACTCCCATAGTTGGAGGTGAAGGTGGGGTCCCTGTCGGATACTATCGACCTCGAAGCCCCATGAACTCGAACAATTTCCTTCACATACAATTCAGCATACAGCTCTACAGTATAAGTCGTCCTAACAAGCAAGAAGTGGGTAGACTTGGTATACCTATCCACAATCATGTTGTCCCACAGTCTTCGACAAACCAACCACGAAGTCCATGGTGATATCCTCCCACTTCCACTCTGGAATCCCTAGAGGCTGCAATAACCCCACTGGCCGTGGCGGCAACCTTGAGAAGTCTGCTGGAAATAAATCTGGAAACTCACATACCAATTTTGTCTCACTCGGTCCAACCGACACAACTCTAGAGGTATCCACAATGTTCACTAGGAATCTTATGTAACCTTCCTGCATCATGTCTCTAGCCTTCAATGTCGAAATCATAGGTACTCGCTGTCCACTAACTGTCCCCACAAATACAAAGGGTACCCCCCTTCTGGTTTGACTTCACCAGCTAATACTGAGCTAATCTTCAAGTTTAGAGCTCTAATTTGTGACTTAGCCCAACAATTCCCACTTAGCTTCCAAATTTTTCCCTTGGAGAAGTGTCTAGAGGAAACAAGAGTGAGAGAGAGAGAGAAGAATGGGTCGGTTTAGGCAAAGTTTTTCTGTTTCTGTCTTATCTAGCTTAAGTCACTTAAGTTACTCCCAAGGC
Source organism: Humulus lupulus (assembly GCF_963169125.1). Taxonomy (NCBI): domain Eukaryota; kingdom Viridiplantae; phylum Streptophyta; class Magnoliopsida; order Rosales; family Cannabaceae; genus Humulus; species Humulus lupulus. The sequence continues at coordinate 159,987,058 of NC_084793.1, read as the reverse complement.
TACGGGTACCAAAAACGTCCCCGAGGGAAAAATGGTAAATTTCCCCGATATTCCCACCTAAATGCTCTAACTTCAAATATATCTCCAAATATTTATTTTCATAACATAATAACTCAATTAATGTCTATCACTCAAAATACCCCTTGACTCGCCCCGAGTCGGGTATCGGGTCCCGTTGTGACTTCCTAGCTAAACCGCTCCCTAGGACTATCTCAGATTGTGCATCACAAATATATCACCACTCACACATGGTAAAGATCACAATATACCCAAATATTTCATTTATGCCCTCAACGGGCTAAAATTACAAACATGCCCCTAATAACCAAATGGAGCCCACATGCATATTTAATTTACCTAAACATGCATTTCTAATCACATACTCATCAAATTCACATATTAACATAATAAATCCCTTATTTCCCTCCAGGCATGCTAATCAAGGCCCTAAGCCTTATTAGCAAATTTCGGACGCTATAATAGCAAGGTTAAACAACACAATAGCCATATAATACACATACTAAGATACCAATCCAAAATGCTCATGCAACACTCCTCAAACCTCATTCCCACAAAAACACAAACATATCTATCATGCTCCCTATTCTAGAAGATAAGGAAACTCAAATAAAAAATTAAACAAATATTGCATTTAATATCAGCAAACCCTGAGTCGAGCTTGTCTCTAGCAGCCAGCGTACATGTTCGGTCAATCTGCAGGAACCATAAACCTTGGCACGTTCTGATACCAAGTTGTAACACCCTACTTCCTTAGAGCCATTATGATACGAACCACACCAACGATTGTGGTGAAACTCGACACCAAATATGGCAGCCACCAAGAACACACGAAATGGGAATGAAGAACTGCGACCCAATGCTTAGCCAAGCACGAACCTTGGTATGAGGAAGACGCCACAAACGGGGATGGGAATCTGTTTGATAAGTCGAATTGAATGCCACAAGGAATACCCTTGATAAGTTCGAATAGTCTCTTCAAGAACTCAAGAAGAAAACCTCTCAATTTTCATTTCATCAAAATCTGCCATTCCCAAACATTTACAAAGGCCTAATATAGGCGAAAATTACATCAAGACAAGCCCCTTTGTCTTCCTAAAGAAAACCGAAAATTAAAGACAACCCTTTATCTTCCTAATGAAAACCGAAAATTAAAGACAAAAGGACTCTTGGACTCACACAAGTCAAGTGTTTGACTTTTCACAAAATAAACAAAGACTAAATAAAAAAATACAAGATGACAAAATACAATAAGACTCATCAAGCTTCTAAACTAGGTCTACTTTGATGAGTAGGACAAGTCTTCGTTCTCCTTCAGTGTTGACCATGGTCTCCTCTTGTTTTAGGACTCTGTGGACTAGGATGTTAAGTTCTTCTTTGAATCTCTTGGCTCGTGCCCTCGTCACCGAACTAACTGGAACTTGACTTGGATCTTTTAGTCTTGGTGTCCTCATCATTCCCCCCCTCTTGAGAAGGATTTGACCTCAAATCGTCACCTGCATCAAAAGGACTCAAATCAGAAACATTAAAAGTAGCACTAACAGTATACTCACCAGGTAAATCGAGTCGATAGGCATTGTCATTGATCCTTTCAAGTACTTGAAATGGACCATCTCCTCGAGGTAGCAATTTGGAACGTCTTTGTGCTGGGAATCGTTCTTTCCTCATGTGTAACCATACCCAATCACCGGGCTCAAAAACCTGCTTATGACGACCCTTGTTAGCTTGCTTAATGTACTGTTCAGTCCTTCTCTTAGCTTGCTTAATGATGAGGACACCAAGACTAAAGATCCAAGTCAAGTTCCAGTTGGTCCGGTGACGAGGGCACGAGCCAAGAGATTCAAAGAAGAACTTAACAGCCTAGTCCACAGAGTCCTAAAGCAAGAGGAGACCGTGGTCAACACTGAAGGAGAACGAAGACTTGTCCTACTCATCAAAGTAGACCTAGTTTAGAAGCTTGATGAGTCTTATTGTATTTTGTCATCTTGTATTTTTTTATTTAGTCTTTGTTTATTTTGTGAAAAGTCAAACACTTGACTTGTGTGAGTCCAAGAGTCCTTTTGTCTTTAATTTTCGGTTTTCATTAGGAAGACAAAGGGTTGTCTTTAATTTTCGGTTTTCTTTAGGAAGACAAAGGGGCTTGTCTTGATGTAATTTTCGCCTATATTAGGCCTTTGTAAACGTTTGGGAATGGCAGATTTTGATGAAATGAAAATTGAGAGGTTTTCTTCTTGAGTTCTTGAAGAGACTATTCGAACTTATCAAGGGTATTCCTTGTGGCGTTCAATCCGACTTATCAAACGGATTCCCATCCCCGTTTGTGGCATCTTCCTCATACCAAGGTTCGTGCTTGGCTAAGCATTGGGTCGCGGTTCTTCATTCCCATTTCGTGTGTTCTTGGTGGCTGCCATATTTGGTGTCGGGTTTCACCACAATCGTTGGTGTGGTTCGTATCACATTACCATGTGATTAATAAATGTGCCATTAGATCGCTAATCAAGGTTTTAAGTTAAAAAAAGTGTGATTAAACCAAAGTAAAGACTCATTTAATGAACATTAGATAAAAGTGTTGGTTATTCATTAAAATTCAAAAAAATGTTACATTAGGATCCCAAAATACTGTTTTAAAATACATTTACAATCTGAAGATTTGGTAAAGTCGACTTAGGCGACAAAAGTGAACATTCACCACGTGTTCCTCAAAACAACCCCAGCCATGGTGGCCAGGTAGACCAAACATGTACACACAACTCCATGCCCTCCAACTCATGGTCGTTTGACCTTTTTCCTTGCTTTTATTTGCACCACAGAGTACCTGTGAGTCGAGGCTCAGCAGGAGAACTTCAAGCATGACATACAATAATATACTTCAACAAACACATACTTAATCATAGACAATAAGTAATTACAAGTTTCCATCAGAATGCATAACATAACCACAATAGAATAATTCAATAACACAATGGCAAAACAACCTAATAGTACATCAATACAATAACACACAGTATCATAACACAACAGTATAATAACATGGCAACACAATTACATGGCAGCTCAATACAACAACAGCAGAATACCATAGCAGCGGCCTTCGCCGATTGGGGTGTGTTATCAGGAACCAAGTCCGCAGTCCTAGGCGAACGGGTGTGTACAACACCCTTGAGGATCTCGCCCTGGCGGCATGCTTAATGTTGATCTCAGCCCTTTGTCGTACCAGAGTTCTTGCTGTTCCCAGCCTTCGCAGTTCCCGACCTTCTTCGTTCCCATCCTTCACCATTCCCGCCCTTCGCCGTTCCCAGCCTTCACCATTCCCGACCTTTACCGTTCACTCACAAACATACATCACATAACATATTATTCACAGATATTTAGACACATATTAAACATAAGCATTAGGTTTGCGCCCTACAATACAAGCAATAAGGCCATGCCCTGCTCTACGAGTACAGATAGTTCTCTTACCTTGTGTATTGAGCTGACAACCCAAAACGATCCCGAGCACGATTCCTAATCTCGAGCCTGCTCGCTAAAACCTAGTCACGACGTATTAATAAATATCCATCATGATCTAAATCAATTAAAATCCTTTGAAATAACATACTAGCCGCCAAGACCTTGAATTCTACTAAACCGGGTAGTAGAATCCTTCCCGAGCCTTAACATTTGTGATCCCGAGCCTAAAACCTTCATTTGGCCAAAATTTCCTATTTGAGTCGTGACCCAGCCCTTAAGGGTCGCAACGCACTCAAGTCAGAGAGCACTGCTCTCATGTTTGGGGAACACGGGCCGCGACGCCTAGGCAAAATCAGAGGCTTCCAGCCTTTTTGTTCATGCGGGTTGCAGTGCTTGAAGAATAGGGCCACGACTCGAACCTGCAAACCCAGAAATCCTTGCATCTTTCATGAGCTAAACTTCTTGAAATTCAATATAAACATACTCTAATGCCAGAATTGAGTCCCTCAATAACTCCACCACACTTAGACAGTGCCAACACCTTAGAACGCTAGCTAAATCACCCAATTCAAACCAAATTCAACTTAAGCCTAGAACTTAGCAAAGTTTCATTCTCAATAGAATTTACCAAAGGAAACATGGTAATAACCTTACCTCCATTAACAAATTCTACTCTTAGCTATGCATCAATTATTCCAAGCTTCAAGTCCTTTAAGCCTTCAGCCAATTTCCCCCAAGAGTTCTCCCAAAGTTTCCATAGAATTTCCAAGCCCCTTAGAGAGAAAATGCAATGAGAGAGAGAAAGAAGCTAAGAGGGTATGTGTGTTGTGATTTCCCCTATTTTCTAGTTAGTTCTAGAGAGTTAGGCCAAAACCAAGTCTATCCCCCAGCTATAAAATCACCACTTTATTCCGAAGACCAACCTTAGCTTCCTAGTATCACCAAGGGCAAAGTCGTCCTTGCTACATCCCTCTAATTCCTCGAGTGTCCTATAAATCCACTGTAACGCCCTGGATAGCCAAGACCGATACACTGTGTACTTATAAAGGTGCAAGACTCGCTAATCAAGTCATTATTTTGAAAACGTGTCACTAAACATGTAAGAGCTAAGGTTAAAAAGGTTTTGGTCTCAAAAGACTCATTTCATATATTTAAACTATAGTAAACATGGGATCCCATACGAAAACAAAGTTAGAATAAGTTTACAGACTCCCAAAAGTACATGAGTATTCACTAGCCATACTAAGGCAAAACAGAAAGTCTTCAGGTTTCACGTCCTTGCCTATACCTTAACCGTGGCGGCTGAGCACCTGGCTATGTACATTCCGCTCACTGAGCTCTCCAGTTAAGGCTGGTCTAATTTTCCATTGCCTTTACCTGCACCACGTAGCACCCGTGAGCCGAGGCCCAGGAAGAAAACATTTTATGCTTTAACCCCAAAACCCTAAATGAAATGTAATGTTTTAATTTGTATGATTAATAGGGAGCATGATATACTAATAGGCCTAGCCCTTAAATGTTGTGTGATTATGATGAGGCATGATTATTAGCATTGTTGTTGATCACTTACCTAACAGGCGATTTGATCACTAAGAGTGGGTTAGATATCAGTATGCTTCCTCAAAGCTCAGAGAGGTTTGTTGGCCAAGAGGATCAGGCCAAGGAAGAGAATGATCTGGGCAAGGGCCCACTGCCAGCTCCAAATAACTGGCAGCAGTTACTTGCTGACATGCAAGCCAGGTTAGAGAGGCAGGAAAATGAGATTCGCCTCTTGAGACAGCAACAGGTTCCAGCAGGGAGCCCGCAGTACCTGAAATGACACAGTCAAAGGTACTAGCAATAGTACACCCACAGGCAGGGGGAGATAGACGGTAACCCTTGTATGAGAGGTTCCGGAAATAATACCCTCCCTCTTTTTACGGTAGTTCAGATCCACTAAAGGCTGAACAGTGGATGACCATGATAACCACCATTCTGGATATTATGAGGATAGGTGGTAATGAGAGAGTGGCATGCGCCACTTATATGTTTCAGGAGGATGCCTGAATATGGTGGGAGGTGGTATCCCAGACCAGGTCAGTAAACACAATGGAATGGGAAGAGTTCATAACTTTGTTTAACGAGAAGTACTACAATGACGCAGTTAAAACTGTGAAGGCTGAAGAGTTCAACAAGTTGCTTTAGGGTAACATGACAGTGACTGATTATGCCCTGAAGTTTGACATATTGGAAAAGTTTGCCAGGAATCTGGTGCCCACTGATGGGACCAGGAGAGAGAGGTTTCTCCAGGGGCTATAGCCTATGATAGCTTGGGATGTTTGTATTACCAATGTGCCAGGATTGACTGCCTATGCATAGGCTATGGAGAAGGCACTTATAGCTAAGAGCGTAGAGAACAAGATCTGGCGTGAGAATGCAGCCAGAAGGGATTCTACGAGGTCAGGACCTCCATTTATAGGTTTTGGTAGGGGCGGAGGCCCCAGTGACCAAAAGAGAAAGACTCCAGATACAGTTTCAGCTTCAGGGTCAGATAGGAGGCCATGTAGCATACAGATGGGCCGCCAGGGTGGCAGTGAGACCTGGAAAGCATTCCCAGAGTGTACTCAGTGCAAGAGGTGCCATGTTGGGGAATGTCGGGCGAAGGCCTGCTTTGTCTATGCTAGTATGGGGCACTTAAAGATGGATTGCCCGAGAGCCAGAAAGGAGGAGCCCAAGAAGGTGGACATTCTAACGCCAGCTCGGGTGTTCACCTTGACCCATGCAGAGGCCAAGGCTAGTCCCTTGGTGGTTACAAGTCAATTTTCTAGCGCTGGAACCCTCTATACTGTTATGATTTATTCGGGTGCTAGGCACTCTTTTGTTGCTAGTAGGGTTATAGATGGATTGTGTAGACCATAATGTGATGTTTTCTTGCTGGGTCTTGGCTCATGGGTGCTTCGTAATGCAGTTAAAGGCAAGGGCAAGCTTGATCAGCCCTGATTCAGAGAGCTCTGAGAGCAGAATGTACATGAACAGCTGTTGAGCCGCAACGGTTGAAGGGAGACAGGAACAGGAGATCCATAAACGTATGTTTTGCCTTTAGAGTGGCTAGTGGTTGTCTGTACTCTAGAAATTTTGTAAACTGACTTTAAAACGTTGTTCCTTTTGGGATCTCATGTGTAAAAATGTTTAGTTATATGAAAAGTATCTTTTGAGACCAAAACCTTTTAACCCTAGCGCATTAGTGATTTTAGCAACACGTTTTTAACTAAATGACTTGATTAGCAAGTCCTGCACCTTTATAAATTCACAGTGTAGCGGTCTTGGTTATCTAGAGCGTTACAACTTGGTATCAGAGCATCCTAGGTTTAAAGGTTCCTGAAGACCGGTTGGACATGTACATTCGCTGTTAGAGACAAGCTCGATTCAGGGTTTGGTAATGTGTATATGTGCTTATATGCTTGTATACCTGGAATAAATTATGAATGTTGTTATTTATTGGATTAATAGGAAGCATGAGATACTGATAGGGCCTGGCCCTTGACTGCTGTGTGAAAATATTGAGGCATGCTTATTAGCATCGTCGTGCATGTAAATGAATATTTGAATGATTAACTGCATATTGTGTGTGGATGGATGTTTATATCTTAGTTGTTGTGTGGTAATGTTGGGGCATGCTTATTAGCAATGCCGGTGCATGTGGATAAAGGCCTATATCTTGATTGTTTGTGATTGTTTATGTTCCTTTGGTGGATTTTGGAGAAGCTTTTACCCTGTCATCATGGTTTGATTGTCGAGTCGTTGATTGAAGATTGACTTGGATAACTATGCATCCAAGAAAATCTACGCAACTAGCCGGCACTATGTATGGGACGGGAGGTGATGATCAGGGCCAGATTCCTTCGCCAGCTCCTGAGAACTAGCAGCAACTTATGGCAGATATGCAATCGCGATTACAGAGCCAAGATGAACAGATTTTTTTGCTACGACAGCAGGCTCCAACAAGGAGTGCAGCACCTATTGTGCCACCTGTAGTGGCACCTGTAATTCAGCCAATAGAGGTTGGGAATAGATGGGAGCCATTGTATGAGCGGTTCCGGAAGCAGCATCCCCCAACTTTTGAGGGAGGACCTAACCCACTGTAGGCCGAGCAGTGGATGACTATGATTACTACTATCCTGGACTTCATGAGGATAGAGCGACATGATGAGGTGGCCTGTGCCATATATATGTTGAGAGAGGATGCCCGCATCTGGTGGGAAGTGGAATCACAGACCAGGGACATCAGTACTATGAGTTAGGAAGGATTTAAAGATTTTTTCAGTCAGAAATACTACAATGTTGCCATTCGGGTGGCAAGGGTTAATGAGTTTATGAGCTTGGTGCAGGGCAACATGACCGTTACTGAGTATGCCCTAAAATTTGATAGACTTGTGAAATTTTCACCAGATCTTGTACCTACAGATGTAGCTAGGCAAGACAGATTCATTATGGGGCTTAATGCTATGATAGCCCGGGATGTTAGAATCACAAGGGGAAGAACTTATGCCCAGGCCATTCAGAAGGCTCTTACCATTGAGGAAGCGGAGAACAAGATTTGGAAGGAAAGTGCAGTGAGGCGCGAGGGTCGCAGAGTGGTGCCTCCTTATTCTAGGTCAGGTAGGGGCGGAGGCCCCAGTGATTTCAAGAGAAAGACTCCTGACACTTTGACCACTGCTGAAACTGATAGGAGGGGTCGGGGTGGTCAGGGTGACCGTCAGGGCGGTGGTGAAGCATGGCGGAGTTATCCAGAGTGCCCGAGATGTAGAAGACACCATCAGGGCGAATGTCGGGCCAAGGCTTTCTATGTGTGTGGAACGGTGGGGAACCTCAAGAAGGACTGCCCAATAGTGAAGAAAGGGGAAGCGGGAAAGGTGGACAGCTTGACTCTAGCTCGAGTGTTCACCTTGACACAAGCAGAGACTGAGGCTAGTCCCTCAGTAGTGACAGGTCAGCTTTCTAGCACTGGCTCTCCTTTTACTGTATTGATTGACTCTGGTGCCACACATTCCTTTGTTTCTAGTAAAGTGATTGATAGATTGTGTAGACCTAGTGAGTATCGGACTGCAGGGTTTGGGACTTTATTGCCTACTAGGGAACTGGTAGTTTCTAGGAGGTGGATTAGGGCACTGGCAGTGATGGTTGATAGTAGGGAGCTTTCAATTGACTTGATTGAGCTAGATATGGAGGATTTTGACATGATCTTAAGGATGGATTGGTTGGTCAGGTATGGAGCTACTATTGACTGCAGGAGGAAGATGGTGACTTTTGAGCCTGAGGGCAAGGGTCCTTTTGTCTTTGTGGGTGCGGTATGTGGACCCCGCGTACCCATGATATCAGCGTTGAGAGCTAGAGACTTGTTACAGGGTGGATGTATAGGTTTTCTGGCTAGTGTGGTGGACACTACCAAGGTTTTGCCAGTGGGGCCGGGAGAGACCAAGGTAGTTTGTGACTTTTTAGATGTGTTCCCTGAGGAGATACCAGGATTTCCGCCGTGCAGGGAGATTCAGTTTGTTATTGAGTTAGCACCGGGGACAGAACCAGTATCAAGAGCACCATATAGGATGGCACCAGCAGAGTTGAAGGAACTAAAGATACAGCTACAAGAACTTCTGTATTTGGGATTCATCAGGCCTAGCTACTCTTCGTGGGGCGCTCCAGTGTTGTTTGTTAAGAAGAAGGACGGGACTCTGAGGATGTGCATAGACTACAGGGAATTGAATAAGTTGACCATCAAGAATAGGTATCCTCTACCAAGGATCGATGACTTGTTCGATCAACTACAGGGAAAGACGGTGTTCTCAAAGATTGATCTTCGATCTGGTTATCACCAACCGAGGATCAAGGATGAGGACATACCGAAGACGACCTTTCGAACGCAGTATGGCCACTATGAGTTCTTGGTCATGTCTTTTGGTTTGACCAACGCCCCGGCAGCTTTCATGGATCTAATGAACAGGGTGTTCAAGGATTTCTTGGATCAGTTCGTCATTGTCTTCATCGATGACATCTTAGTGTACTCCAGTTCAGAGGCAGAGCACGAACGACATCTTCGATAGGTCTTACAAAGGTTAAGGGAGCATCGGTTATATGCCAAGTTTAAGAAGTGTGAGTTTTGGTTGCCAGAGGTGACTTTTCTTGGGCATATAGTTGGCGCAGAGGGGATTAAGGTGGAACCATCCAAGGTGGAAGCGGTGAGAGATTGGCCGAGGCCAAGGAATTCCTCGGAGGTGCGGAGTTTCCTTGGGTTAGTAGGTTATTACAGGCGGTTTGTAGAAAGATTCTCGAAGATTGCTTCACCAATGACAGAGTTGCCACGGAAGAATCAGAGGTTCGTTTGGTCAGAGAAGTGTGAGCACAGTTTCCAAGAGTTGAAGCAACGACTTATTTCTGCACCTGTGTTAAGTCTTCCTTCGGATGAAGGAAAGTTTTTGGTATACTGTGATGCGTCGAGGATGGGTCTAGGTTGTGTGTTGATGCAGAATGAGAAAGTTATAGCTTATGCATCACGGTAGCTGAAGGAGTATGAGCAGCGATATCCTACCCATGATCTGGAATTAGCAGCAGTGGTATTCGCACTGAAGGTGTGGTGACATTATCTGTATGGGGAAAAGTGCGAGATATACACTGATCATAAGAGTTTGAAGTATTTCTTCACCTAGAAGGATCTGAACATGAGACAGAGGCGTTGGTTGGAGTTGGTTAAGGATTATGATTGTGACATTCTTTACCACCCAAGGAAAGTCAATGTTGTGGCAGATGCATTGAGCCAGAGGGGCTCGGGGCAGTTATTTAGTTATGTTCAGATCTCTAGAGAGTTAGCAGATGAGATGGCCAGGGCAAAGATAGAGTTGGTGGTGGGCCGGTTGGCCAATATTACTTTGCAATCGACCTTGTTAGAGCGGATCAAGGAGGGTCAATTGGTAGTTGCACAGCTACAAGAATTTTGACAGAATGTCTTAGCGGGGATAGCTAAGGATTATTCCGTTTCTGAGACTGGTATGCTTTGATATCAAGGGCGGATTTGTGTTCTGGCAGATGAAGGGATCAGACAAGAGATACTGGATGAGTCTCACACTACGCCATACTCGCTTCATCTAGGTACCACGAAGATGTATCAGGAACTATGGACATTATATTGGTGGCCTTGGATGAAGAAGGATGTGGTGGAGTATGTGGCCAGATGTTTGACATGTCAGCAAGTGAAGGCTGAGCATCAGCGACCAGCGGGATTGCTTCATCCTTTGGGTATTCCGAAGTGGGAGTGGGAGGACATTACCATGGATTTTGTGGGAGGTCTACCCAGGACAGTGGGACTTTATGTAACGACCCAAATTCGCTAATAAGGCTTAAGGGCCTTGATTAGTGTGCCAGGAGGACATTACTGGAACAATTATGATTTAATGAGTAATTATGTGTTTAATAATGTTTGCATGATAATCGATTGTATTATGTGGTAGTATGATATGTGATATATGTGAGAACCACATTATTATGTGGACAGGTTCGTTGAGCACGACTCAAGACGATTCTAGGGTCAGATAGCAGGAAAAGTCACAATGGGGTTTAAGTTATGACTTTGGAGAAGTCGGGGATATTTTTTAGATAACGGGTAGTGATTTGGGTTATCGGGACATGAAAATAAATATATGGAGATATATTTGAGGTTAGGATGTCTAGGCGGGAATATTGGGGGATTTTACCATTTTGGCCTCGGGGACGGTTCCGGCACCCCGAGCCTCGGGATTAACTTAACAGATAAGTTAGACTTGAGGAAGCCTTCAGAAAACATAAACCGACTAACATTTAGGCTCTTTTTCTCTCTCACGCTCAAGGGAAACCAAGAAGAGAAACACACAGAAAATCAAAGGGGAAACAAGCTGGAATTCTGAGATTTGTGGTGAGAAATTGAAGGTCTAGCTCAGGGATTTATCAAGCATTAGAACAGGGATTAAGGTGAGTATTTAACTCTGTTTTCTATGGTTGAATTATGAGGTTTTACTGGGTTTTAGTTGAGTGCTGAAACAAGTTTGGTTGTGATGTTCTAAGGCAGAATTAAGAAGGGAATTTGGGGACTTGACTTGGCTACAGCTTGGTGAAGTGGTTTTACAACAAAGGTGAGTCTCTACTCCTGGTTTAGTGGTTTTTCATTGAGTTTGATGGCTGGTTTGTGTGTGTTTTAACACTTGGGTTTCAGAAATTGGAAGGAAGAGATTGGAGTGTGTTAGGCTGTGTTTTATTGGGAATTATGCTGTTTAGATCATGCTAGAGAGGTTGGGAATTAATTGGTTAAGAGTTGGGGAGTTTTGGGATGGTTTAAGGTAAGGTTTTGAGCTCTAGAATGGTGAAAAAACTGGGTTCGAAGGGGAGGGCCGCGGCTCTATTCTAGAGCGTCGCGGCCTAGCATGCAAGGAAGCCAAGGGGGCGCGCCGCGGCGCCCAAGGCAAGGGCCGCGGCGCGTGTGTGTTCCAGTGAGGGAGTGGGCTCTGTTTTGAGGAAGGGTCGCGGCTAGGCTTTGGGGGCCGCAGCCCTTGGTTGCACACTTGGGATTTTGAGGGTTTTAAGCATGGGGGAGTGGTCTTGGGTGCTCGGGTTTGGTTTCACCACCGTGCTTGGTGGAATTAGGAGTCCCGGGAGTTAGTTTTGTAATTGGGAACCTATATTTGATTATTTATGAAACCCTGTGCTTTGGTTGTGGTTAGGTGATAAAAGCTTAGGCTCGGGAACGAATCGTGCTTGAGGGACGTTGCTCGTAGTTCGATAATCGTACAGACTAAAGGTAAGAAAACTGCACCTGGTTGAATATATCTGACGGGACTAAGGGCTCCCTATTGTAGATGCTTGAGAAGATGGTATTATGCCATGCAAGCCATTTAGTGGACCAGCGGCCTAAGGGTGCCAAGGGTCTCACTAGCGCACAGGGCGCGGCTCGGACACTGGTATTCGAGGACAGCTTATTATGCACTGAGCTTGGTTTAAGCGGGCCAGAGTCAGTGGGTTAAACAGAGGGTGCGGCCTAAGTCGTAGGCCCTGAATATTATGTGAAATGAATGTTATATGAGATAGTATGTGTCTTGGACTGAATTGTATATGCCGATTATCTGTTGTGGAATATTTGATGAGTATGCATGCTTATTGAGCTACTTGTCTGTTGTTGCTATTTGAGTTATCTGTGATGTTTTCTTGCTGGGCCTTGGCTCACGGGTGCTACGTGGTACAGGTAAAGGCAAGGGCAAGTTAGATCAGCCCTGACTGGAGAGCTCAGCGGGCGGAATGTACATAGCCAGGTGCTCGACCGCCACGGTTGAGATCTAAGCAAGGACATGGAACCTGAAGACTGTCTGTTTTGGCCTTAGTATGGCTAGTGGTTCCTCATGTATTTTTGGGAGTCTGTAAACTTTCTTTAACTTCGTTTTTGAATGGGATCCCATGTTACTACAGTTTATATATGCTAAATGAGTCTTTTGAGACCAAAACCTTTTTAACCTTAGCTCTTACATGTTTAGCGACACGATTTCAAATTAATGACTCGATTAGCGAGTCTTGTACCTTTATAAGTACACAGTGTAACGGTCTTGTCTATCCAGGGCGTTACACTTTATGACTTGGTGTGGGTGATAGTGGACAGATACACCAAGTCAGCTCATTTTCTGCCAGTAAAGTCGACCTACACAGTGGAACAATATGCAAAGTTGTATGTGAGGGAGATAGTTCATCTCCATGGGGTTCCTAAGTCTATTGTATTTGATCGAGACCCTATCTTCACCTCCAAGTTTTGGGGGGCTCTGTAGAGAGCCATGGGGACTCAATTGACGTTTAGCACAGCTTTTCGTCCTCAGACTGATGGACAGTCTGAGAGGACGATTCAGGTGTTGGAAGATATGCTTAGGGCGTGTGTGATTGACTTCGAGGGGTCTTGGATTAAGTATCTCCCGTTGATTGAATTTTTGTATAACAACAGTTATTAGTCCACGATTGTAGTGGCTCCTTATGAGATGTTATATGGAAGGAAGTGTAGGTCGCCCATTCATTGGGATGAGATGGGTGAGAGAAAGTATTTGGGGCCAAACATGGTTCAGAAGACAAGTGAAGCTATTGAGAAGATTCGAGCCAGAATGCTTTCTTCGCAGAATAGATAGAAAAGCTACACTGACCCCAAGCGTAGAAACATGGAGTTCCAAGTTGGGGACCACATGTTTCTATGAGTTTCACAATTGAGAGGGGTGAGTAGGTTTGGAGTAAAGGGCAAGTTGAGCCCTCGGTTTGTTGGACCTTTCTAGGTTTTAGAAAGGATTAGGCAGGTGGCTTACAGGTTGGCCTTGCCACCATCGTTGTCAGGAGTTCATAACGTATTCCATGTCTCTATGTTACGGAAGTATGTCTCAGATTTGACGCATGTACTGAAGTATGAGGACTTAGAATTGCAAATAGATTTTTCCTATGAGGAGCGACTGGTTCAGATTTTGGATCAAAAGGACAAAGTTCTACGGAATAAGATGATTCTGTTAGTTAAAGTATTGTGGAGAAATAGCAAGGTCGAGGAAGCGACCTGGGAGCTTGAGACGGTGATACGAGATCAGTATCCCGAGCTATTCAGGTAAATTTCGAGGACGAAATTCTCAGTAGGAGGGGATAGTTGTAACGACCCAATATCACTAATATGGCTTAAGGGTCTTGATTAGTGTGCCGGGAGGGCATAATTGGTTTATGTGTGAATTTATTAATTTTAATGTGTGATGATATAATAAGCATGCTTGTATGGTTATATGAATGAAAATGCGATTATATGTTATATTTGTGAGAACCACATTATTATGTGGGTAAATCTGCAGCATGCGATTTGAGGCGATCCTAGGGAGCTAGTTAGCAGGAAAGTCACAACGGGGCTTAATACTTGACTTGGGGCAAGTCAAGGGGTATTTCAGGTGTTGGATGGTTATTTAGGTTATCAGGTTATGGAAATAAATCATTTGAGATATATTTGAGGTTCGGAAGCTTATTTGGGAATACTGGGTGTAACGACCCAAATTTACTAATAAGGCTTTAGGGCCTTGATTAGTGTGTTGGGAGGGCATAATTTGAATATATGTGATTTAATGATTTAAAGCATGTTGTATGACTATTTGAATACTTGAGATGCATGACTATGTGTATTAGTATGCATGTAGGCCCTGATTAGGTTAGAAGGGCATAATCGTAATTTTGGCCCATTGCGGGCATAACTATATATATATATGTGATAATTATTGAGACCACATTATTATGTGGATATATCTGTGATCTGTGATTCGAGACGATCCTAGTGAGCAGAATAGCGAAAAAGTCACGGCGGGGATTTATACCCGGCTCGGGGTGAGCCTGGGGGTATAAATGGGAATTTAGAGAATATATTGAGGTTAATTTTGATAATGAGGAATATAATTGGTGATTAATTAGGTATCGGGAAGTAAGCGGTAAATATTAGAGACATTCGAGGAATTAGTGGGAATTGGGGTGAAATGACTAAAATGCCCTAGATGCACTTAAAGGTTTAAAATTAAAAGGGAGGGCATTGTGGTCATTTGGCTTGCAAGGGATAGGTATGCTGAGGCTTTATACTTAGTGGGAATTGTAGAAAAAGGTAGAAGGCTGAGGAAAGAAAGAAAAGAAGGAAAAGAAAGAAAAAGAAAAGGGAGGAAAACAGAGTAGTTTTCTTAGGGTCGGTTTGTGGTTCTCTCACCATTTCTCTTCATTCTTCTTGGAGCAAAACTCAGAAGGGGGCTAGGTTAAGCTGGGTAACAAGAATACTAAGCTAAGCTTGAAGGGTTGGCAAGGGGTTAGCAGGAACACACCAATACTTGAGGTAAGCCTTTGGAGTTTTTAGTTTCTGGTTTGGCTAGTTTGAATTATGGTATCTAAGCTAAGTTGATGGGAATTTTAGGAGAACTCAAACCAAGGAATTGAGGATGAACAAGCTAAGGAGGTCTAGAGGCTAACTTGAAATCGAATTTCCATCAAAGGTATAAATTCTGAGCTTTAAATTTTGATGTTTTTACTAGTTTCTGCTGAGTTTCTGAGTTTCGGGTAAACTATGGTGAATTTTGAGATTAGGGATGCATGTGCTTGGGTTTTGAATATTTGGGATGCTTGGGATGAGTGGAGTGTGTTAATGAGCTTTTTTTTTAGTTTGGTGAAGATTTGGAGAAGTTTTGGTTAAGTTTGGCTCGAGGAAATCGCAGGAAGGGAAAATGAGGTGTTGCCTGTCTGTGACTAGCGCTACAGCGCTAGCCTTTGGGTGCTGTAGCGCTAGGCCATGCTTTCTTGGGGATTTTGGTTCTGCTTGTAGCGCTGTAGCGCCCTCCTTAGAGCGCTGTAGGGCTGCCCTGTTTCCAGAAAGGGGTTTTAGGGTTATTTTCAAGGGTTTTTGACCAAGGGTTCGGGGTTCGATTCCACTACCTTGTTTGGTGGAACTAGGACTTCCCGGGGGGCTTGGGATTGGTCCCGAGGCTAGGTTTTGGACTTGAGGTTTGGTGATGACTTTGACCTATGGTTGTGATTAGGTGAGCGCTAGGACTCGAGAGGGGTCGTGCTCAAGGAGTCAAGTGATCAAAGCTAGCAAACCTAAAGGTAAGAAAACTGCACCCAGAGCTCCCAATATTTGAATAATGTCAATGATGGTATTACGCCATGGGACATGTGATAGCGGCCTAAGGGGGCCGTATTCAATATTTGCGCACAGGGCGTGGCTTGGCCACTGGTAGCCGAGGACAACTTATAATTCACTGAGCTTGGTTTAAGCGGGCCGGAGTCAGTGGGATAATGGAGGGTGCGGCCTGAGGGCGCTAACCCTAGTTATCATTTGTAAATTGATATATGATATGAGTTGATATGTTTAGTATGCTGAATACTTGGTTATTCTGAATGTTTATGTGGTTGTGAACATGTTTATGCAGTATAAGGTATTGAATTGGCTGTTGATTGCTTATGCTCTATTGTTGTGTTTTCTTGCTGGGCCTTGGCTCACGGGTGCTACGTGGTGCAGGTAAAGGCAAAGGCAAGTTGGACCAATCCCAAGGTGGAGAGCTGCAAGGTTGAATGTACTTAGCCAGTTGTTCGGTCGCCATGGCCGAGGAGTGGATCAGGACAAAGATTGCCTAATTGTCTATTTTTCCTTAGTATGGCTAATATTGTATTTAGGTCGTGAATCTTTTGTAAATGGTTTTAAACCTATTATTTTGGGATCCCGTGTAAACAGGAAATGTTTCTTTATAAGAAAAGTGACTTTTAAGACCAAAATCTTTTAACCCTAGTTCCATTATAGTTTCTAAAACACGTTCTTAATTAAATGACTTGATTAGCAGGTCTAGCACTTTTATAAACACATAGTGTAACGATCTTGGCTATCCAGGGCGTTATGATACGAACCACACCAACGATTGTGGTGAAACCCAACACCAAATATGGCAGCCACCAAGAACACACGAAATTGGAATGAAGAACCGCGACCCAATGCTTAGCCAAGCACGAACCTTGGTATGAGGAAGACGCCACAAACGGGGATGGGAATCCATTTGATAAGTCGGATTGAACGCCACAAGGAATACCCTTGATAAGTTCGAATAGTCTCTTCAAGAACTCAAGAAGAAAACCTCTCAATTTTCATTTCGTCAAAATCTGCCATTCCCAAACGTTTACAAAGGCCTAATATAGGCGAAAATTACATCAAGACAGCCCTTTGTCTTCCTAAAGAAAACCGAAAATTAAAGACAACCCTTTGTCTTCCTAATGAAAATCGAAAATTAAAGACAACTCTTTGTCTTCCTAATGAAAACCGAAATTTAAAGACAACCCTTTGTCTTCCTAATGAAAACCGAAAATTAAAGACAAAAGGACTCTTGGACTCACACAAGTCAAGTGTTTGACTTTTCACAAAAAAAAAAACAAAGACTAAATAAAAAAATACAAGATGACAAAATACAATAAGACTCATCAAGCTCCTAAACTTAGTCTTTTGGCTCGCGCCCTCGTCACCAGACCAACTGGAACTAGACTTGGATCTTTAGTCTTGGTGTCCTCATCATTCCCCCCCTCTTGAGAAGGATTTGTCCTCAAATCTTTACCTGCATCAAAAGGACTCAAATCAGAAACATTAAAAGTAGCACTAACAGTATACTCACCTGGTAAATCGAGTCTGTAGGCTTTGTCATTGATCCTTTCTAGCACTTGAAATGGACCATCTCCTCGAGGTAGCAATTTGGAACGTCTTTGTGTTGGGAATCGCTCTTTCCTCATGTGTACCCATACCCAATCACCGGGGTCAAAAACCTGCTTGTGACGACCCTTGTTAGCATCAAGTTGGTTAGTGTTTAAAAGAGCCTCCTTAACCTCACTTTTTTTTGCATAAAAATTATTTTGTTTTCTCTCTAATTTTCCCTCATTGATCAAACTCTTCTCTTTCTTTTCTCTCTCACTTGATTCGACCCTTTTCTCTCTTTGTCTCTCTTTTTTCTCACTCTCATTCATCTTTTCACTCTCCTTCTTTTGCTCACTCAATTTTTTTTTATCACTCAATTTTTGCAACCTCACTTGGTCTTCATATACTTGCTTTGGCGTCAATGGAGCTAGAGTGATTGTTCGTTGACGGAACGTGAATGAGTACTTGTTAGTGAAGCCATCCTGCTGGACTCGGCGATCAAATAGCCAAGGCCTTCCTAGAAGAAGGTGTCCAGCTTGCATTGGAACCACATCGCACAATACCTCATCCTCATACTTGCCAATTCGAAATGATACCAGCACCTGTTTTGTAACCCTCACTTCACCACTATCATTCAACCACTGCAACTTGTATGGACGAGGATGTTTAAGTGTTGGGAGCCCCAGCTTCTCAACCATGGAAGAACAAGCAACGTTAGTGCAACTACCTCCATCAATAATCACACTACATACCTTGGCTTTCACATGACAACGAGTGTGAAAGATGTTCTCTCGCTGCACCTCTTCTTCCTCTTCTTTTGCTTGCAAATTTAAGGCTCGTCGTGTGACTAGTGCAAGCATCTCACCAGATTCTGGCCCATACTCTTCATCATCTATAGAAGCATCTTCCAATGGTGGCATGTCAGCAAGATCATCTTCATCTTCAGAATCTACCTCGCCATTTTCTCGAATCACCATAACTCTCTTGTTTGGACATTGGCTAGCTATGTGTCCTCGCCCCTGACATTTGAAACACTTTATCTCACTAGAATGGGATGAAGTAGGGGTTGTTTTACCTTGAGAGGTTATGGTTGTGGTGGCTGGTTTTGGCTCGGTTTTAGGCTTGGGCATGAAAGGGTTTTCTTCCTTCTTTGGATAGTTCGACCTCCAAGGTGTTGTACTTGGATTGTGTGGGCTCGGTCTTGGCTTTGAACTTGTACTACCCTTCTTGAGCTGCCTCTCAACTTTGATTGCCATATGCACCAAATCTTCCAATTCCACATAATGGTGTAGCTCAATTGGATTAGCAATCTCTCGGTTCAACCCATTCAAAAACCGTGCCATTGTTGCCTCCCGATCCTCTTCCACATTGGCTCTAATCATAGCCATCTCCATCTCCTTGTAATACTCATCAACACTCTTGTAACCTTGACGAAGACCCTGCAACTTAAGGTATAGATCCCGATAGTAATGAGCTGGTACAAAACGTCGCCTCATCACCCTCTTCATAGCCTCCCAAGTGTCAATGGCACGATCTCCATTTCGCCTCTTGTTGATGCACAACTGATCCCACCAAACAATAGCATAATCAGTAAATTCAATGGCAGCTAGTTTTACCTTCTTCATGTCAGAGTAGTTGTGACAATCGAATACCAACTCCATCTTCTTCTCCCACTCAAGGTATGCTTCAGGATCGCTCTTCCCCTGAAATGCTGGACTTCTCATCTTGATATTTCCTAAATAATTATCTACCTGGTTCCTAGCTTCTCTATCCCGACCATACCTCCTATGGTTACCCTCTGACATCCTATCATATTCTTCCTCTAAATTGCCCCCATCAAACTCTCTTTCACCCTCAACATCCCGTTGTTGCACCATGTTCCTCCGTGCCCTCCATTGCGTTCCCTCTTCTACCCTATCCAACCTCTCATGTATCTGCTCACACTCCGCCCTCATCATCCTTCGCATCTCCCTGATTAATGCTTGCATTTGTGGATTCAGAACCTCAGGTGGCGGAATATCATTGCTTGGATTTTTTGCCATGATGGAAATCTGCAAAATAAGGTTAGAATAATATGGAGAAAAGACCTCACCACACTCCCTCACGTATTTCGCTCGAACAATATTTTCACTCAAATCCCCTCGTGTTTCACTCAATTTCAATGGCTTTTACCCTCAAATAGGCTCACACCTCTGCCTTTTTCCACTCGTATTCTTCTTTAAGTTCTTTCAAAACTAATCACACAATATCATGGAGGATTCAAGTAGCAAATCAAACTAGAACAAACCAAACGAACATAGAAAAAATGATGAAAAATGACGAAAAATGATGATTTTTGGATCACTTGTGTGGGGTTTTGGAAAAAAGGCCTCTAGACCATAAGGAACAAGAGTAGAACAAAATTTTTTAAGAGAGGTTTCCAGACTCTTTTTTTTTTTTTTTTGGTCTCGGATCCCCTTGAAATTTCCTTTTCTTTCTTCCTTTTTTTTTTTTGAGATACTAGATAATCACTTCTGAAAAGAAAAATTTTGAACACCAAAGAACCAACCCGAAAACCAAGCAATCTGTGGTACTATAACAGATTCAAGAACACACCAATATTCCCAAAAACCAATCTATGATTCAACCAATAACAGAATAACCAATAGCCCCAACACAAATATGTGATTCAACCAATAAGAACAAAACCAAAATAGTTTGTGGCACTATAACTGTCTCAGATTTCACAACAAATAAAGGAACCAATTGACAAGGAAACAATTGAAACAAGATTTGTGGCTCGGATTTCACAACAAATAAAGGAACCAATAGACACAAGGAAACAATTGAAACTTTGGCAACAAATAAGGGAAACAAGGAAACAAGGAAACAATTGAAACTAGGAAATTAACAAGCTCGAGAATCGAAAAAAAAAACGACTAGTTGAACACGAATTGAAAATAGGAACACGAATTTTTTTTTTTTTTTTTAGAAACCCTAATATAAGAACACGAATTGAATAGAAAAAAAAAACACAAAGGAAAGGATAGGCCAAACCGGATGATCCTATTCTCTGATACCAACTGATACGAACCACACCAACGATTGTGGTGAAACCCGACACCAAATATGGCAGCCACCAAGAACACACGAAATTGGAATGAAGAACCGCGACCCAATGCTTAGCCAAGCACGAACCTTGGTATGAGGAAGACGCCACAAACGGGGATGGGAATCCGTTTGATAAGTCGAATTGAACGCCACAAGGAATACCCTTGATAAGTTCGAATAGTCTCTTCAAGAACTCAAGAAGAAAACCTCTCAATTTTCATTTCGTCAAAATCTGCCATTCCCAAACGTTTACAAAGGCCTAATATAGGCAAAAATTACATCAAGACAGCCCTTTGTCTTCCTAAAGAAAACCGAAAATTAAAGACAACCCTTTGTCTTCCTAATGAAAATCGAAAATTAAAGACAAAAGGACTCTTGGACTCACACAAGTCAAGTGTTTGACTTTTCACAAAAAAAACAAAGACTAAATAAAAAAATACAAGATGACAAAATACAATAAGACTCATCAAGCTCCTAAACTGAGTCTTTTGGCTCGCGCCCTCGTCACCAGACCAACTGGAACTAGACTTGGATCTTTAGTCTTGGTATCCTCATCACGTTATAACTTGGTATCAGAGCATCCTAGGTTTATGGGTCCTGAAGACTGGCTGGATATGTACATTCACCGCAAGAGACAAGCTCAACAGGGTTTGGTAACTGTGTATACATGATTATGTGTTTAAATGATTTGAATGAGATATGACTGTTGATATCTGTTTGATTAATAGGGAGCATGAGAAACTGATAGGGCCTGGCCCTTGATTATTGCATGATGCCATTGAGGCGTGCTTATTAGCACTGCTGTGCATGTGGATGAATATCTAGATAAATTGCTATATTTTGATTGCTTGTGAATGATTGGAGTTCCAGTAATGGATCATAAAAGGATTATTACCCTGTCGCATAGCCTGATTGCTGAGTCGTTGATTGCAGATTGACTTGGATAATTATGCATCCAAGAAAATCTACGTGACTAGCCGGCAGGTCTGGGGCTAGAGACGATGATCAGGGCCAAACACCTCCGCCAGTCCCTGAGAACTGGCAGCAGTTAATGGCAGACATGCAGGCTCGGCTACAGAGCCAAGATGAACAGATCCGAATTTTGCGGCAGCAGGCTCCATCTGGGAGTGTTGCCCCTATTGTGCCACCTGCAGTGGTACCTGGTGTGCAGCCACTTGAGGTTGGGAATAAGTGGGAACCGTTGTATGAGCGGTTCAGGAAGCAACAGCCCCCAATCTTTGAGGGAGGACCTGACCCACTGAAGGTTGAGCAGTGGATGACCATGATTATTACCATTCTTGATTTTATGAGGGTAGAAAGACATGACAGAGTGGCCTGTGCCACTTATATGCTGAGAGAGGATGCCCGAATCTGGTGGGAGGTGGCATCACAGACTAGAGATGTTACTGCATTGACTTAGGAAGGATTTAAGGATCAATTCAGTCAGAAGTATTACAATGTTGCCATCAAGGTAGCGAAGATAAATGAGTTTATGGGGTTAGTTCAGGGCAGTATGACAGTTACAGAATATGCCTTGAAGTTCGACAGATTTGCGAAGTTTGCACCAGATCTTGTGCCTACTGATGCAGCTAGGCAGGATAGATTTATCAGAGAGATGAATGCTATGATAGCCCGAGATGTGAGAATTACCACAGTTCCTGGAGGGACAACTTATGCCCAGGCTGTGGAGAAGGCTCTTACCACTGAGGAAGCGGAGAATAAGATATGGAGAGAGAGTGTTGTGAGGAGGGAGGGTCGTAGGGCGGTGCCTCCATATTCTGGTTCAGGAAGGGGCGGAGGCCCCAGCGATTTGAAGAGGAAGACCCCTGAGGCTTCGATCGCTCCTGGTCCTGATAGAAGAGGTCGGGGTACTCAGGGAGGCTGTCAGGGAGGCCATGATACATGGAGGACTTATCCTAAGTGCACAAGGTGCAGGAGATGCCATCCGGGTGAGTGTCGGGCAAAGGCCTGTTATGTATGTGGGGTGGTGGGACACCTTAGGAAAGATTGCCCGACAGTGAAGAAGGGAGATGCAGGGAAGGTGGACAGCTTGACTCCAGCTCGAGTGTTCACCCTGACGTAGGCAGAGGTCGAGGCTAGTCCCTCGGTAGTGACAGGTCAGCTTTCTAGCGCTGGAACTCCTTTTACTGTATTGATTGACTCTGGTGCTACACACTCATTTGTTTCTAGTAAGGTGATTGATAGACTGTGTAGACCTAGTGAGTATAGTACTTCAGGGTTTGGGACTATTTTGCCTACAGGAGAACTGGTAGTATCTAGGAGGTGGATTAGAGCACTGCCAGTGATAGTTGATGGTAGGAAGTTGTCAGTAGATTTGATTGAGTTGAGTATGGAGGATTTTGATATGATCCTAGGTATGGATTGGTTGGTTAGATATGGAGCTACCATTGACTGCAGGAAGAAGATGGTGACTTTTGAGCCAGAGGGCGAGGATCCCTTTGTTTTTGTGGGAGCAGTGCATGGACCCCGCGTGCCCAGGATATCGGCATTGAGAGCCAGAGACTTATTACAGGGTGGATGTATAGGCTTTCTGGCTAGTGTGGTGGATACCACCAGAGTTTTTCCAGTAGGACCGAAGGAGACCAGATTGGTTTGCGAGTTCCTGGATGTGTTTCCTAAGGAATTGCCTGGGTTGCCACCGCGTAGAGAGATTCAATTTGTCATTGAGTTGGCACCAGGGACAGAGCCAATGTCAAGGGCACCATATAGGATGGCACCGGCGGAACTGAAAGAATTGAAGATACAGCTGCAAGAGCTTTTGGATTTGGGGTTCATTAGGCCTAGTTACTCGCCATGGGGTGCTCCAGTTTTTTTTGTGAAGAAGAAGGACTGGACCTTGAGAATGTGTATAGACTACATGGAATTGAACAAGTTGACTATCAAGAATAAGTATCCCCTACCAAGGATTGACGACTTGTTCGATCAGCTGCAGGGTAAGATGGTGTTCTCAAAGATTGATCTTCGATCTGGTTATCACCAGTTGAGGATCAAGGATGAGGATATACCTAAGACGGCCTTCCGAACGCGGTATGGGCACTATGAGTTCTTGGTCATGTCTTTTGGGTTGACCAACGCCCCAGCAGCCTTTATGGATATAATGAACAGGGTGTTCAAGGATTTTCTGGATCAGTTTGTTATTGTCTTCATTGACGACATTTTGGTGTATTCCTGTTCAGAGCACGAGCTTCATCTTCGACAGGTTCTTCAGAGATTGAGGGAGCATCAGTTGTACGCCAAGTTACCAGAAGTGACATTCCTTGGACATATCATGGGTGCAGATGGGATTAAGGTGGATCCATCTAAGGTAGAGGCAGTTAGGGATTGGCCGAGGACAAGGAACGCCTCGGAGGTGCGGAGTTTTCTTGGTTTGGCAGGTTACTTGTATGAACATGCTTAAAGGGTTATTAAATTGTTAACATTGTTTGTTATATAATGTGATGTTTTCTTGCTGGGCCTTGGCTCACGGGTGCTTCGTGGTGCAAGTAAAGGATTTTTCCATACAAAAAGGTAGCAGCAAGGAAGGACTTGAGGTAATTTTCTATTCATATCTTTGATTCAATATATACATATAATCTTATGGGATTAAATTAACAATTTTGATTGTTGCTCCGCTGCATATAATCTCAGATTTGATCTATAAAAACCAACAAATGGTATCAGAGCCATCTTCTCATATATATATATATATATTGAATCTGTGTGGGTTTAATTTTATGCATTTATTTATTTTTGATGAATGAATGGATGGCTTAATATGATTGAATGCATGAAAATGTTGAATCGTTAATTATATGGTGTTTTTGGGTTAGGATTTGTTTATAATTAGATCATTTTGTAAGCCATTATGGGGCATAGGATTTATGTAATTTTATTCGGTTTTTGACACCATAAAATTGTAATTCCGATCACACAAAAGTCAAAATGGAGCCCGGGATTCAGAATTCAGCCACCGTTCCTCAGAGGCCACCCTCCGAGCCGCTGCCGGGGACGTCATACGGACCATACGGACAGGTCTGTACGGATCTGTATGGTTCCGTACAAGTGGTCTCGGCAGCAGCATTTGATGCCACGTGTCCCAGTCTTACTGGTCCAGAATTTTTTTTTTCTGAAATTAATCTGTTATTTTTTTAAAATTTTAAAATGTAAAATATCATATTTATTATAAATTTGATATTTAAATAATGTGATAATTTTGTTATCCTTACAAACTTTTTTTAATATCTTATTTCAAAATTTAATTTTTTAAAAAAATAACAGATTTTATTTAAATATTTTAGTTTTTTGTTTTAATTAAAAGTTGTTTTAATTAAAAGGAAAATAAAATAATGATTATTTAAAATTTTTGTTTTAATTAATCAAGATAATTAGAAATTTGTTTTCTTATTATTATTCTGGACCAACAACGACACATATCCTACCAAAAGTAAAGTAAAGAAGCCCGATGGAGATCAAGGCAGTTTTTTTTATTATTATTTTATAAAGATGTTGTAAAATTAGAAATACCCAAAAGCACCTGGTTCAACATTTATTGTTTATTTATTTATTTATTTAAATAATTATTTTTATGTGATTGATAACATGTTCATGCATTTTGTGTCATACATAAAAACCCACACAGTCATAATCATGCATCTCATTAGTAGAAATATGATTATTAGGATTGTCCTATATGTTTATATGATTTGTTTTGTGAAACCAATTGCATATAAATTACTTAGTTTTATTTTTGAAAACTTGGTAAAATATCACACCGGTTTTAAGTCTTTATGACTTAATTTCTTTAAACCAACTTTATTTTAAAATTGTTTTTTTAGTAAAGTTTAGATGAAAATAATTGGTAATTTAAAATTGGATATGGACCTAGAAACTCGCTTTCTTTCTAATTTTAATTATGTTCATAAAGTTTAAAGAATCTATAATTAATTTGGAATTAATTAGGTTAAAAACACTTATTTCAAAATAGTGAGTGAGAGAGGGCTGATAACTCAACATAACTCATGGTCTCCATTATTAATATATAACACCGTGAGATATGAATAGCACCTCGCGACGGCTTTGTTTTCGTCCCCCTAAGGAAGGTGTCTAGACATATCAATAGCAAGGTTATATTTCTTACAAAGATAGGAACTAATGATGTATTTTAGGTTTGACCGATCCTAAGGCGACATGTCCTAAGTTAAGTCATGAATTCCGAAATAATGGGTTACACTCACAAAGTTATGATTAAGTTTTTGCAGTGGATAATCATAACTTCACCAAACTAAGCGGTACTTTAATGTTTAAAAGAGAAAATACAGAGTTATTTTAAGTTTTAAACAATAAAGATAAGAATGTCTTATAAATTCTCTAAGATTAATTTGACCGACCCTAATATTTATTTTATGTGTTTTAATTGTGCTCATGCATCACGTTTAATTTTCGAAACTTTGATATTTATTCTAAATATAATAATATTTGTATTTATTTATTCCCAGAAAAAATGTCTATTGGTGAATTACACACCGATGCTTTTCTCAAATCCTTGGTTTTTGAACCTGAAAATATGCAACACTGGTTTCGAGGCATGTTGACTATTTTTTCTTATAAAAAGATGATGTCAACAGTTTGTGAAAATCCTCCAACAGAACCACCTTTGGCTACTAGCTATGAAGCAGAAGAAAAATATGCAAATTGGATGAAATCCGATCGGTTGGCACGTTATTGCATGCTTTCAACCATGCCTAGCGAAATAAAAGAAAAATATATACACTATAACTCAGCACATAAGATGTGGCGAGCAATGACAGAGGAAGTCTTTGCTGAGTGTCATCGTTTATATCAAACGAAAAGGGTAAATAAGATTTACATATATTTTTCAACTTTCAATAATATATTCAAATACTATGAATATCATATTCAAATTTTTGGATAGTAGATTCAAAAATATATGCCACTAATTTATTTTTCTTTTGTTTTTCCTTTTACAAAATCAGAACCCTGAAAAGGAGGAAGAGACTGATGAGGATTAAAATAGCAAGTAAAGAGATGGAGAAGTTGGAGAGTAGTTTTATTTAGTAATTTTATTGTTAGTTGAACAATTTAAATTTCTATATTTTGTTTTAGAAATTTTAGATTTCTTTAAACAAAGAAAACTACAGTCTAGAAATTTAGTTTATTATTAATAATTTGATTATTAATATTTAGAAACTTATTTCTATTTTTGCATAACATTTATTTCTTTATTAATAAAGTAGTTATTATTTAAGGAAATTATCTATTTACTTGTTATGCAAATGCTTTGGGAAAACAAAGTTTACATACTTATAATAAATGACAAACTTTTTTATAATTCTGAATTATTTAAAACAACTAATCCTAAATTTATTAAATGGATTCTAACAGTGAAACATATCTGTAGCACTTGAGATTGGGCCATATTGGTCTAGATAGAATAAATAGGCTTGTAAAGGATAGTCCTTTAAGAGAACTATCTATTGGATCTCTCCCTCTTTGTGAATCCTATCTAGAAGACAAAATGACCAAGAGACCTTTCTCTGCTAAAGGATCAAGAGCCGCAGAACCATTTCAACTAATACATACGAATGTTTGCAATCTATTTAATGTACAAGCAAGAGGAGGTTATGAATATTTCATCCCTTTCATTGATGATTATTCAAGATATGGTTACCTATACTTGATGCTAAGAAAATCTGAAACTTTTGGAAAGTTCAAAGAATTTCAAGCACAAGCTGAAAAGCAATTAGGTATATCACTAAAAGCTCTTCGATCTGATTGAGGAGAAGAGTACTTGGATTTTGAATTCGATGACCATTTACATGAGCATGGCATTCAATTCCAACTCACTACATCTGAAAAGCCACAGTGAAATGGTGTTTCAGGAAGACGGAACATAACGTTATTAGATATGGTTAGATCAATGATGAGTTTCTCATCATTACCATTGTCATTCTGGGGCTATGCGATTCAATGTGTTCTATACATATTGAATGTTGTTCCATCTAAGTCTATCCAAAAGACACCCATAGAATTATAAAATGGTTGTAAACCTAGTTTACACTATTTTTTAATTTTGGGATGTCATGCACGCGTGCTTAAAGGAAAGACCGGGAAGTTGGAATCACGTTCTGAAAGTGTGCATGTTTGTGGGATATTCCAAAGAAACTAGAGGTGGAATTTTCTATAGTCCAAAAGGAAATAAAACATTTGTATCGACAAATGCAACTTTTCTTGAAAATGACTATGTTAATAACCATAAACCTCTCAGTAAGGTTGTTCTAGAGGAGATGGTCTCAAATGAAGTCGCAAAGTCACCAGCAACAATTAATGATAAAACAACCAAAGAAACCACAATTCCTGAAAAGGAAAAACATGTGCAACGTCGTAGTGGGAGGATTGTGAGACAACCTATTCTCTACGAACATGAGGCACACGTTCTTGATCAGATACTAAAAAGGACAATCCATTGACTTTTAAAGAAGCAATGGAAAACCCTGATGTTGATAAGTGGAAAGCTAACATGAATCAAGAAATGGAATCAATGTATTCCAATTCAGTCTGGGAACTTGTAGATCTACCTGACAATGTTAATGCCATTGGATGTAAATGATCTACAAGAAGAAAAGGGGTGCAGATGGAAAGGTAGAGACCTATAAAGCAAGGCTTGTGGCCAAAGGCTACACACAGAGAGAGGGTGTAGACTATGAAGAAACATTTTCTCATGTGGCCATGCTTGAGTCCATTCGCATACTTTTATCCATAGCTCCCATCTATGATTACGAGATATGGCGAATGGACGTCAAGACAGCCTTTCTGAATGGCCACCTTGATGAAACCATTGATATGGAACAACTAGAAAGGTTTATTAAGAAGGATCAAGATCAAAAAGTATGCAAGTTGGTGAAATCCGTATATGGATTGAAACAATCATCAAGATCTTGGAACTTAACATTTGATGAAACTATAAAAACATGTGGCTTCGAACAAAATGTTGATGAAGCATGTGTTTATAAATACATCAAAGGGAAAGTTGTGGTTTTCTTAGTTCTTTACGTTGATGATATCCTACTCATTGGGAATGATGTAGAGACATTATCAAATGTAAAGAAATGGTTGGTTGACAAATTCCAAATGAAAGATTTGGGAGAAGCGTGCTATGTTCTAGGCATTAAAATTCTAAGAGATAGAAAGAACAAGCTCCTGGCACTTTCACAAGCAAATTATATTGATAAAGTGCTTGAAAGATTCTCTATGGAAAATTCCAAAAAGGGTCAATTGCCGACCAGACATGGAATTACTCTTTGCAAAGATCAGTGTCCAAAGACACCACAAGAGCAAGAGGATATGAGAAAGTATCCATATGCACCAGCTGTAGGGAGCCTAATGTATGCAATGTTATGTACTAGACCTGACATATGTTATGCAGTAGGGATTTTCAGTCGTTATCAGTCAAATCCAGGTTTGGAACACTGGATTGCGGTGAAACATATTCTCAAGTATCTCAGGAGAACGAGGAACTATATGCTAGTATATTCGGGTAGTGACCTTGAACCTACTCGATACACTGACTCGGATTTTCAATCTGACAAGGATAGTAGAAAGTCTACTTCTGGGTCAATATTCACTCTTGGTGGTAGAGCAGTTGTCTGGAGAAGCATTAAGCAATCCAGTATAGCTGATTCAACCATGGAAGCTGAATACATAGCAGCTTGTGAAGCATCTAAAGAAGCAGTTTGGCTGAAAAAGTTCTACACAGATCTGGAAGTGGTTCCAGAAGTGGAGAAACCACTTGTTCTTTACTGTGACAACAGTGGAGCAATGGCCAATTCTAAAGAACCAAGAAGCCACAAGAGGGGAAATCATATAGAGCGCAAATACCACTTGGTCAGAGAAATCGTACATAGTGGAGATGTGTCCATTCTGAAAATCACATTAGAACACAACCTAGCAAACCCGTTCACGAAGATGCTTCCTGCAAAGCAATTTGAGGGTCATGTACGTAATATGGGATTGAGAGAAATGTCTCACTTGCTTTAAGTACAAGTGGGAGATTGTTAGGAGTATGTCCTAAAAGCATGTAAAAGACATTTTTTATTTCTATGAATAAATAAATACAATGGTTTATTATTGTTATATTTGGATTATTAAATTATTGTTTGAATAATTTTGTAAATATCAGAAAAATTCCATATTCATTATTGAGGATGTGATCTTGTATTAGTACGAGAGAATTAAGGTCACATGAATGAATAAAAATAGTCAACAACAACAAATTAAAGTTAAGGAATTCTTTAATTGGGGTTGTAAGTACAGTTTGCTGAGTATCATGTTGATACAAATAATCTAGATTCGGATTATTGATGTGGTAAGACATCTCGATAAAGGTGTTTTATATAATATGATTATATATGACATGGACCAATATGAATAAAAGTCTTAATCCAAAAACCATTTAACAATAACGACTTGTAATTCATATCATAACTGATGATCATTTATAGATCAACCTAAATCTTGAGTGTTCATGAACTCCTGTTCATGTTTATTAAAGCTTTTGATTCATTCGTTAAGGTCTCTTCAAAGAATGAGGCTAATGAATTTTGTTTTGGAGATTTAATATCATGGATGGCTGGGAACATGTATCAAAAATACAGAATCTAATATTTCCTAACGGATCGTATATTAGTTCCATTAAGGGTTAATTCTGGAACTGAATGATTTTGAGCTCAGGTCTATAATTAGATTATAGATTAATTATTCACTAGTGAATTAATGGTACTTAAGGAATAAGAAGTAAATTAGAAAGGTAAAATGGTAATTCTTCCATTCTAATTTATGAACTAATTAATTAGAGGGTTGAACTATTGTAAAATGGTTATATCAATGGACGATTTAAGATAAGATTTCTGTAAAAGTATATCTCTAACATAAAGAGTGCAATTCTGAATTTATAGTGGAGAAATATCAAAATTAATAAATTAACTATTATAATTAAAGAGTTTAATTATTTAGTTTCAATTTATTGGAGCTTAATGTTATAGGTCCATGGTCCCCGAAATGGCTCAAACAAACACTGACAAAGGTAAATACAAAAATGAGCAAAAGGACTTATTTGATAAGTAAAAAAATTTCTATGCACTAAACATAATTATTGTATAATTATGTGTAATTAATTAATTATTTGATTTAACAAAAATATAATTAATTTTGAATTAATTTATTTTTGGGAATTAATTTTGAAAACTCTCTCTCAAGTTTTCTCTCCATCTTCAACTTCAAGAACACTAAGAAGGCTTGGAAGCTAAGCTTTGGTCTAGAAAGGGTTTCCCTAAGGTTAAGTTTCAAAAACTTGACTTTGTAAACTTTTTAACCATAGGTTTTTAAATAGCTAACTATCTATGTTGTTGGGGGGAGTTGGTTAAGGTATTGAAAGAGTTTTGAAGGACTCAAAGTTAGTAGGAACATCAAAACCTTAAGCAAGAACAACAAAAGGTAAAAGGTTTACTTTTTATGGTTATTATTGTATGGTTTTCATTTTTAAGCATTATTTTGTATATTTAATGCTTAAAGTTTCTTATCATTGATGTAATAAGGCTATGGTAGTTTTTATATAATTTTTATGATGCTTGTGTGTTGATTTTTGAAAATAGGGACCAAAATCCCTAAGGGTTTTGGTGAGAACCCTAAAACAAAATACAAGTTTTGAGCTGTGACTTCCAAGGGGTCAAGCATCCACTGTATATTGATTTTGTAAAATTTAATTATGCTGTGATGTTGTTGAGATTGAGTACATAAAATTGAGCTTTTGAAACACTCAAAAATGAGTGAGTTATGCTATTTCAAAGTTTAGGTAAAAAACTGTTTTTTCGTATTCTTAATTTCGGGACCAATTTTGGACAGCCACTGTATAGGTCAAATCAACCCAGTTTTTTTTAAAATTGTGTGGACATATTCTTGGCATAACCTAGTATTTTACTGTAAAATTTGGTAACAAAATATTGAACGGTTTCAAAGTTCGGAAAAAATAAGGACTTGAAAATAAGGTCATTTTTACCTCATTGTTGGAAACTATTTTCACCAATCAAAAATGCTCCTTTTGACCTAAGATTTTACAAAGACCTAAATGGCATACCAAAAATAGAATTGGAAAATTTTGGTAATAATTGGGTAAGTAAACTTTAAGTTATGACCTAACAAACTATATAGTTAAAAATGTGAAAAATAGGGTTTTCACACTTAGTGTAAAAATGAGATTTGGAACTTAAGGTAAAAAGTAAAATTTTGCTTCTTGCAAGATAAAAACTTGGTAAGTCTTGAAAACATATTTTTGACCTAAAATACCACTTTGAGATTAGTGAGAATTATTTTTATTAAAGAATTTTTATTTTTTCTATAAATAAAAGATTTAATTTATTAATAAGTTAATAAATTAAAAGAGGGTTTAAAACCCTATATTTTGAGAAAATAATAAAGAGAATTATTTTTCTAGTAAGTAAACTTGATTAATTGACTTCAGAAAAATTAATTAGTCAAGATGGGAAATTTTTAATGGTTTTCCTAATTAAGATAAATTAGGTTATTTTCTTAAAACGGTTTTTAGAGATTAAAACCTTAAGAAAAATAAAAGGAAAATTAAGAGTTTATTTCTTGAAAATTTATTAAGGAATTTAATTAGTATTTTCTGAATATAATACCGACTAAAATCCTCCATATATTTAACCGACTTGTTGAAAGTACGGGTTAATAGCGATACTTTTAAAGAATAAGATTTTTAGCGGATTGTGGGAAAATACTATTGTGATACTCGAGCCTACGTATCGAGACCATAGGATAGGTCTCCTCGAGACTTAGGGTTTAGTCTCAAATATTTTTGTATGAATTTCCTTAATGGGTTTAAAACCAAATAAGGATCATTAATCCTTACAAATGTTTTTTTTTTAAAATGACTAAACTGCCCAAAATAATAATAATGAATTATGAAGTGCCATAATTAATCTGAGTATATTGTATGGATAATTACAGTATTGGCTAAGCATAACTGGACTTTATATTGGAGGGTGAAATCCTGCTGAGAGCAAAGGACTCCAAGTAAGTCAACTTCTATTGTGTGGCTGCAACATGAAACGACTATTGTATTGTATGTTAGTATAGAGACACATGCACATATATACACTATTGTAGAAAGTTTCTTAGAGACGTTAGTCTAATGGGTGCTGATTTAGAAAATATGAACGATAGATATCCGTCATATCCTAGATGGCTGATCCCTGTCACATTACTTGATTTTATTATGTCCGGTTCATTACCGCGACGAGTGGCCAAGAGGTGAGGATTGCTGGTTTAAACCTAGGGGCGCCAAAAATGAATGGGACCTAGGGGCCCTCATGCTTACTTAATCAGTGAATGGTTAGAACCCGAGCAAGTGCTCTGATAAGTTATTCCTGGATAGTAGCTGTGAATATTGGCCATTCAGTGAGAGTGCCTAGAGATACTAGGGGTTGCCAAGTTTGAGTGAGGCTGAACACCCTAGGGGCAACTGCTCACCAGCTCCACTGATTAATATTAAAGTCTCTATAAACCCATGTAACTTTGATTACACTCTTGGATAAGTAACGATGCCCTAGGTAACACGATAGTTACCCTTGATGGGGACATTTATTGGCTCGATCTTAGTGTTGAGACTTGTTTCTCTCTTACAGATTTGCAGTCATGCTGGAGGGTGTGTTACGCCTGAATTGTTGATAAGAAATAGTTGTGATATATTATATATGCTTGCTCTGGGATTTTCTGAGTGTAGATATTTATTTGTTGATAAGAAATAGTTGTGATATATTATATTTGCTTGCTCTAGGATTTTCTGAGTGCAAGTATTTATTTGGTGATAAGAAATAGTTGTGATATAATATATCTACTTGTTCTGGGATTTTCTGAGTGCAAGAATTTATCGATTTATATGAAATAATTTGTCATTGGTTATCAGGCATGACCATAAGATTGCCAGGACGCTTTTGCGTTCTTGAATTTGATTGTGTAGGGTCCGGATGAATCTGAAACCCTAATTCTCTGCATGCTTTTGTTTTAAAGTTGAACTTACTAAGTGTTTTCGCTTACCTAGTTGTTTCATGTAGTAGGTAAGAATAAGGGCAAGGCAGAGCAGTGAGCGCTGGAGTCTACCTTGCGAATGTACATGTGGACCAACCTTTTGGGAAGTCATTTTATTTTTGGAAATGTTGTGTTATTTTCCTAAACTAGGCTTAGTCTACTCTTTATTAAATATGTTTGTATTAAATGTTATGTATGGCCATACGACTTTTAAAAGTTCTTTTTTTATACGGGTTTTTGAGACATTTGGTTAAATGAAAACATTTATATTTCTGAATTATCGAGTCTTAAAAATTTGGGTCGTTACAATTATGGTTGTGACTAGGTTACCACTAGGGGCTTGGAACCGGGATCGTGCTCGAGGGTCGTTCTTATTATTACGCCATACTCGGACCTGATGTAAAAAAGTTACACCCAATACGTGATATATGTGATTAGGGCCTGGCCCAGTTGTTGATTATAACTATGAATAGGGCTCGCACCCCTGTGAATGGATGTGATTGAGTTATGTTTGTGCTTGTTTATTAAACATACTTGAATATTCTATTTCTGGCCAAGTGTTATATGATTGTTCGCATGGTTTGCGTAGCTAGGACTCGGCCCCGTTAAGGAGCATGGTTATTACTATGTTTGCATTTAATTGATTGTATTATATGATTAATATGTATGCATGCTTCTATTGTCTGAAGTATGCTTATCTATATTTGTATGTGAATACCTGACTTAGGGCTTCACTTATTAGTCAAGGGCGGAAATAGCACGTTGAACGCTGGTCAAAAGGCTTAGGCCCAATCAGGAACATACTATTACGTTGGCCGATCCTATGGTCGTTGAAAAATTAAAGCGCCAAGTACGTTGGGCTAGCTCTATGGCTAGTTACTTAGAGCTAAGGGCGAGGGCCCCAGGTGACTCTATGGTCACATAGCTAGGGCATAGGGCCCCGGGGTTGACTCTAGAGTCAACTATTCAGGGCAGCGGGCCCCAGAATGATCCAATGATCATTTATTTGTAACTGTACGCATGCATGAGTAGGTTATTACTGTTGGGCATGCTAGACATGTATTTAGAACATGTATTTACTATTCATGCACATGTTTAAGTTTTCTTACTGAGCCTTGGCTCATGGGTGCTATGTGGTGCAGGTAAGGGGAAAGGAAAGCTTGATCATCCATGAGTTGGAGAGCTTCGGTGGTGGTGTATACATATGCAGTTGCTCGTCTACCACGGCTGAGGGTATCTCAGAGGAACTAGGGTTATATCCCTTATTTTGCCGCTTAGGTCGGCTGGTTGTAACTTTTGATGTATATACACATTTTTAAACGGTTGTTGTAATATGTTGGGATCCCATGTATGTATGAAACTTTTAAATGAAAATTCAACAATTCCTTCGAAAAAAATTTGTAACCCTAACCCTTGACGTTACATGTTTATATCCAAATGACTTGATTAGCAAGTCTGACACTATTTAAAGTACACAGTGTAACGGTCCTGGATTAGGAGGACGTTACACCTGATGCCCACCATGTCCTTGTACGACCAGGCGAACACTTCTTGGTTCTTTCTCAAAATACTTATAAGTTCAGACTTGACCTCCACCACTAAGTTCTTTCTGATTTT
Organism: Humulus lupulus; assembly: GCF_963169125.1. Taxonomy (NCBI): domain Eukaryota; kingdom Viridiplantae; phylum Streptophyta; class Magnoliopsida; order Rosales; family Cannabaceae; genus Humulus; species Humulus lupulus. The sequence goes on along the minus strand of NC_084793.1, from coordinate 159,951,570 downwards.
TACCACTCTGGTTGGCTCGTTCTAGTAGAGTGGAACTTCCTCTAAGTCTTCAAATTGTCCCAGTCTTGTATCATTATCCCCAAAGCGAGGATCAATGTCCCCTTCCTCGCTTTGGGAAACACCCTACTTGGAGTTGCTCTGCTCATTCAAGGGAGTTATGCTCATCTCCATCACTACTGTTTGCTTGTTTTCTGTTGGTACAACAAAAATCATATTGGTCGTTGCCAAGCCTTTTTTAGTAGTTGTGATGGAAGAATTGTAACATTCCCGAGCTTCCTTCTGATTTCTCTTAACACATCCAATTCCACCATTAGTTGGAAATTTCATCGTGAGGTGTAATATGGATGTGATAGCCTTCAAGTCGATAAGTATCGGCCTTCCAAGTAAGGCATTAAAATCTAAGGGAAGCTCGACTATAACAAGTGTGGCCATAGTTGTATTGTTTGTTAGTGCAGATCCCATAGTTATCGTAACGCCCTGGGTAACCAAGACCGTTACACTGTGTGTTAAAAAATTAGTGCAAGACTTGCTAATCAAGTCATTTAAACAAAATGTGAGTCTAACTCCACCAACAGATTAGGAATAAAAGGTTTTGGCCATAAACAGGTTATTTTATTAAAATGACAGTTTAGTACATGGAATCTCAAAATAGGGTTTAGATGACATATTTACAAAAATTCCAGAAGTTATAAACAACTCAGACCACTCTAATGGAAAAATACACATTTTAGGTTTCCGTCCCTATACAATCCCTCGACCGTGGTGGCCGAACAGCTGACAATGTACACCTCGCCCCCAGAGCTCTCCAACTCATGGTTGAACCTACAACCCTTGCCTTTACCTGCACCACGTAGCACCCATGAGCCGAGGCCCAGCAGGAAAACATAAAACATAGCATGATCAATAACAATAACCCAGTATTTCCCCAAAGCATAACCAAGTATTCAGCAATTCATAACATTCACCTAACCAGTGATAACCATCGACAGATAAACAAATCATCATTCAGATAACTCTCTTATCATATTCATCAGATCAACAACGATAATCACATCACAATCAACAGTTTATAACAACCATACACAATATTCAGGGTCGGCGCCCTTAGGTCGCACCCTCTGCTTAACCCACTGTCTTCGATTCACTTAGGCCGCCGCCAGTGTTATATCCATTGACTCCGGCCAGCTTAACCGAGCTGAGTGATTAATAAGCTGTCCTCAGCTACCAGTGGCTGAGCCACGCCCTGTGCGCAAATATTGATTCCGGCACCCTTAGGTTGTTTATCATGTCCCTGTGGCATAATACCACCTCATGACATTATATACAAATATAGGGAACTCTTAGTCCCAGCACAATTACATATCACAACCATACAGTAATGTATACAAATATAGGGAACACTTAGTCCTAACTTAACCACCTAACCGGGTGCAGTTTTCTTACCTTTAGATTCCAATAGCTTTGTTCAATTCAACCCTCAAGCACGATCCCGCCCGAGCCCTTACGTACACCTAGTCACAGCCATAGATTATAATCATCACCAAACTTTAATCCCAAAACCTAGTCTCGTGACCAATCCCGAGCCCTCGAGAAGCCCTAATTCCACCAAATGGGGTGGTGGAATCAAATCCCAAGCCCCCGGGCAAAAACCCTAGGAAATAACCCAAAAATCCCTTTCTGGGAACAGGGTAGCGCTACAGCACCCTAAGGAGAGCGCTATAGCGCTACAAACAGAGCCAAAAGGCTCAGGAGCTTCAGGGCCTAGCGTTGTAGCGCCCAATGAGTAGCGCTACAGCGCTAGTCACAGCACAGACTTTTCTCCTTCGAATTTTCCCGAGCCAAACCTTTCCAAAACTCAATCAGAACTCAACCAAACTTCAAAACAAGCCTCCCATCATCCTCAACTCATCCCATAAGTCCCAACGACGCAAAACTCAATCACATGCACCCCAAAACACAAAATCCACCATGGATGAACCTAGAGCTCAAAACTCAGCAAAGCAACAAAAATCACAAAGCCTAAAGCTAGAGTTTCTTACCTTTGATGGATGAGCTCAGCCTAGGTTGTCTTCCACACTTGCTTAGCCTTTACCTCCTCAAACCCTCAGCTTTAATTCCCTAGAATTCCCATCAAGCTCAGCTTAGAAAACTAGTTCAACACCAAAACTAGAAACTGAAGAAAACCTTGAAAACTTACCTCAAATAAGTGACAATTCCCTGCTAAAACCTCTAACTTCACCAAGGTCTCTAGCCTCAAGCTTCAGCCCAGGTTTTCCTGAGTTAAATCTTCAAAATTCCTCAAGAGGTGGTGAAAGATGACCAAACTGATTGGAGGAGAAGAGAGTAAGTCCAAGTGTTCTATTTCCTCTTCTTTCTTTCTTCTTTCAGTTTCTACTTCTTTCTAGCAATTCCACTAAGTGTTTAAGGTAGAAATAACTCTTATCCCCTATAAACCAAATGACCATAATACCCTTACATTAAATCTAAGTCATTAAATCATTCTAGGGGCATTTTGGTCATTACACCCCAATTCCCGCTAACTCCTCAAATGTCTCTAATATTTACCGCTTACTTCCCGACACCTAGCTAATCACCAATTATATTCCTCAATATCAAAATAGACTCCAATATATTTCCTAAATTTTCATAATTACCCCCAGGCTCGCCCCGAGCCGGGTATAAATCCCCGCCGTGACTTTTTCGCTAACCCGCTCACTAGGATCGCCTTGAGTCACAAGTTACAAATATATCCACATAATAATGTGGTCTCACCAATTTATCACAGATATTTACATTTATGCCCTCAACGGGCCAAAATTACAAATATGCTCTTCTACCCTAATCTGGGCCTACATGCACACTAATACACATAGTCATGCATCACAGATATCCAAATAGTCATATAAACATGATTTTAATCATTTAATTCACAAATAGTCCAACTATGCCCTCCCAGCACACTAATCAAGGCCCTTAAGCCTTAGTAGTAAATTTGGATTGTTACTGCTAGTCTGGTTGTCTCTGTTGGAGTCATTCCCTTTCTAGTAAAACAATATAGTGTATGTGTGCAGGGTTCTAGATCTCGAACAGATAACTTCATCCTTTCAAGAGTGGTCTTGAATAGAATGTTAACTGCAGAACCATGATGTAACGCCCTACTACCTTAGATCCGTTACTAAGTGAGTTTAAAACGGAAATTGTGCAACTAACTGACTCTTCGAGGTTTCTAAAACCAAAAGTGTGACTAAACCAGAGGTTAAGGCTGTAATCTTTGAAACTGCTTAGTTTCATTGAAAACATTAAGTATCAAACATCCGGGATCCCAAAATAAGGTTTACAAAATATTTACAACTCAAAAATAGATTTACACTTGATTAACTATCAAAAGAATAGGTTAATACAGCCACATTCAAAACGCCCCCAACCAAAGCAGTCGGGCAGGCCGAACATGTACGCACCGCCCCCACGCTCTCCATACTCATGGCCGGTTGACTGACTCTTTGCTTTTACCTGCCACACAGAGCACCCGTGAGCCGAAGCCCAGCAAGAAAACTCATACAGTATATAACATATGCATAAAATATAGCTGACATATAATCCACTGATAAATAGGAAAACCATCAGACTGAACAAACACGGCCATGCCGCCCCAGAGGCCTTACCAAAGCCTGGGGTCTCGGTCCTTACCGTAAGGATAACTCACGTATCCATTGGGTCCCACCCTAGCTATAAGCACTCCATGTGCTAAGTGTTATTCCGGCCCCAAGGCCGTACTCAGCCTTCGCCGCTCTCGGCCTTAGCCGTTCATTTCATTATAATCACACATATAGTACATTTCGAAATAATCATTCAAACATATAAAAATTCATCTAAGGTTATACATTCGCACGTAATACAATCTAGGGCCATGCCCTGCAATAACACTATGGGCCCATGCCCTGTTCTCGGGTGCTACGGTTTTCTTACCTTTCAATTCGATAGCTTTGATCACCTGACTCCTCGAGCACGATCCCACTCGAGCCCTAGCGCTCACCGTGGATGGAAATTCGACCTTGAGTTAAACCCTAGACCTCCTTAGCTTGCTCCTTCTCAACCTTGGCCTGAATTCCCCTCAATGTTTGATGTGTTCTTGCTAATCCCTTGCAAATCTTCAAGTCTAGCTTAGGATCCTTGATGTTCAACCTATCCTAGCTCATCACTGAGCTTAGCTCCAAGAAAAAATGAAGGGAAATGGTGGGAGAACCACAAACCGATCCTTTGAAGAAAACCCACACTGTTTTTCTCTCTTTTCTTTTTCTTCCTTCTTTCTTTCTTGTTCTCAGCCTTATAACTCTATTCTACCAATCCCACTAAATATAAAGCTTCATTTAACTTATCTCTAAAAAGCCTAAAGACCAAAATGCCCTCCCTATTAATTCTAAACCTTTTTGTCCATGTAGGGCCATTTTAGTCATTTTACCCAATTCCCACTAATTCCTCGAGTGTCTCTAATAATTTCCCGCTTGCTACCCAATACCTGATTAATCACCAAATATACATTCCTCATCATCAAGATTAACCTCAATATATTTTCCAAATTCCCATTTAAACTCCCCAGGCTTGACCCAAGCCGGGTATAAATTCCCGCTTTGACTTTTCCGCTAACCCGCTCATTCTAGGATCGTCTCGAGTCACAAATCACAGATATCATCACCGTCATGCCCAAAATGGCCAAATTACAATTATGCCATTTCTAACACAATCAGGTCTACATGCATACTAATACACATAGTCATGCATCTCAAATAGTCAAATAGTCATATAACATGCTTTAAATCATAATCATGCATTTTACTCATTAAAGACACACACACAAATCCCATTATGCCCTCCAGGCACACTAATCAAGGCCCTTAAGCCTTATTAGCGAATTCAGGTCGTTACACATGATCTACCATGGTTCGTGCAACGATCATGTTGGCAATTTGGGCCTCTACAACCAATGGATCGTTGTGCAGAAACTTGACATGTGTGGCGTCATCCTCGGTAAATATAATGGGCTTTCATTCATAGAGGGGTGTTTTGGGAGTACACTCCTCGACAGCCAACACCTCTTCTGCTGGTTCATGGCATAATGTTTAGGCATATCGCTCTAGGGCCTTCTTACTCTCGCCAGCCAAGTGTGGTCCTCCGCAAATCATGTCTAATCGGCCAGCCACTGGTGCTAGTTGTAAAGGTTGGTCTGGTGCATCTGCACTTCCTGCAGAAACCTGGTTTTATTCAGTAGGACGACAAACATATCTTCTCATGGCCTGATGATTCTGGCGGATAAGAAATTCAATTTCGTCCTTAAGCTGATTACACTCGTTGGTGTCATGTCCATAATCGTTATGGAAGCACCAAAATGTATTAGTGTCTCTCTTGCTTATATCTTTCCTAATAGGATTTGGCTTCCTATAGGGCACTTCAGCTCGTGTAGCTTGAAAGACTTCAGCTCGTGACCCTAAGAGCGTAGAATAGGTGGTAAAACGAGGAGTGTATTCTCTTGTCTTATCATTTTTTTTCGCCCATTTGTTATCATTATTGTTGCCACCGTTGGAATTATTACTTCATTTTCCACTGTTCTGGTTTTTCTTGCTACCATTACCATTGATTGTCTAGTTATGGTTAGTTGCACCAGTGTTTTTGGCTGGTGCAGTACTGGTTCCAACTTGGTTGGCCTGATTAGCCTTCCGTATAACTTCTTCGAGTTTTATAAACTCATCTACTCGATCTAGGTCCTTTAACTTAGATATCAGCCATGATGGTCACCAGCTTTCCATCATTGCTTATTGTTTTGGACCTAGCAGCCTCTTGCATAAAGCGTTGTACACAATCTTTTAGGGTCTCATTAGGTCCTTGCTTAATGTCAACAAGGTCGTTAAGTTCGGCTGGTAGGATACCATCAGCAAAATATTGTGAGTAGAAGAGTCTCATAAATGTATCCCAGGAGTTATGGTTCCAAACTCTAGCTTAAAGAACCATTGTTTAGCAGAGTCAGCTAGGGTAGCATGAAAAATCATGCAATGGGCATCATCTCTTACTCCTTGAAATTTTGTTTTTATTTCGAAATTATTCACGTGTGACATGGAATTTTCTTTTCCAATGTACATCTTTGAAGTTGGCATCTTTAAATTTATATAAAAAAAATGTACTACAAAAATTAATTAAATACACATAAACTGATAATGTGTACTTTCCCATACATAAAGTTTCCAAAATATTATAGAATTTATAAAAATAACCAATAGAATAGAAGATAGGCAATCAATAAACACAGTATTAATTAAAATAAATAAAATCAACGCAATATTAATAATAATAACTTTAATAAATATAAAATGATTAAAATAATTAAGTGTAAAAATATAATAAAAATTAAAAAAATAAGATAACAAAGAATGTGAAAAATTGAACATAGATTATGCCACCTCACTCCCTTTGTCCCATCTTTATATAAATAAAAGATAAAAAAAATCAATAAAGCAATTGAGCCAAGCCAAATGAAGCTAATTACTCACCGTCTCCTTAAATGAAAACATAGATTGAAAGTCTTCATCCTTGAGTGGTCGATAAATCCACAATAACGCAAGGTACTGCTTTTTGTATTAATTTTTCTTTTATGATGATGGTGCGTGTATGAGTTACCCAGGAAAAGAAAAAGCACAACAAAGTATGGGGTGAAATTTTGAGAACCTGCTTCTTACTCTTCCTCATGCATCTCCAAACTTCGACTTGTCTACTGTTTTGAGATTTTTCACCCGAACATGAATAATATTCTGACTAACAATGAATCAAGTGTGGAAAAAGGAAGAACAACTATAAAGTGAACTTACCAATTAACCATCCAAATGATTAATAACCATACATTTTACATCATCTCCACATGGTACATGGTCTGCAATGTGAATCTCAATTAGAAAAGGCCAACTTAAACCCAACATTCTAATCTGAAACTACTTTCAAACGTCATAAGAACTCATGCAAAGAAGCAAATGCTTTGACCATCAAATTTTTCTAACATTGATGGAGTATGCAAATATTTACAAATATAATATAAATAAGTATAAAGCTGTAGAGATCAATGTCATGACCAAAAAACAAAAAATGTAGTCATGATAATCAGGCTTAAGAGGATCATAATAAACAATGAAGAGGATATATATATATATACTTTTTTTTTTGGCTCAATGGAGAGGATATATATGCTTAACGGAAATTAAATAAGGCACCATAAAAAAAAGAGAGAGAGAATTGTATAGTTTGTAATTGCACCAAAAGTCAAACGAATGATTCCCACTATAATTATATCAATGGAGCATTTGAAAAGGATTACAATCAAAGGTCACCTAATTATAGGGATATTTACAAGTTACAAAAAAGGAGAGAAGACTTTTAATTATGACTTAAAACTAAAAAATCAATAAAAAATCAATAAAAGGAAGAAAAAAAAATAGGGAATGCAAAATGAATAAACTATAGAGAACAATGCTTGGTTGATATAACGGTCACTTCAAAATCTTTACAATTCAAAATTATAACTGCTTTTGAAATTAATTACTCCTCACATTTGTTTTAGTTGATTATAACTGATATTTCACATATTGATGTTCAATGTCATAGCAGTCTTGAGTCTCTGCAAACGTTACATTAAAGACAAACACAACATAATCTATAAATATATATATTGTTTAGTAACATATCTTCATATATATTCATATCTCACATATTAATATCTTTATATATTGATATCTTACTTTTACCGGTTTTGGGTTTTGTAACTACACACTTTTATGACTTGAAATTAAAAAACTAAACAAAAAATTGAAAAAAAAATAGATAATTTGGAATGGAAAAATATTAGGAAGTCCCCTCACCTCCTAAAATTCCAACTTTATATATATATAGGAAATTTTTTTATTTTAACGGTTTGTTTTGTTAATTTTAACGGAATATTCAAACTATTTAATGGAATATACTTTTCAAAATAATTAAAAGTAGATATTTATTGATTATATTAATATAATTTAAATTCAAATATTGTAAATTATCATTATTACAATAATATATAATACAATTTCTCAAAAACATATATATAATACAAAATTAGATATTTAATAATTATATTAAAAAAAAATTAAATACTATAAAATATTATTATGATACAAACGTGAAGAGTAATTAATTTCAATATGTGAAATATCAGTTATCATCAACTATTGAATATGTTTGTATCGCAACTTGTGGTGAAAATACTCAAGTTATTACGTTTGTAGCACTTAAGCACCCAAGTTATTTTTTGGCGGCAAAAATATCTTCCATCCATATTTTGGTATAGTTTGGTACAATCGTCATGTAACGTCCTTCTAATCCACGACTGTTACACTATGTACTTTAAATAGTGTCAGACTTGCTAATCAAGTCATTTGGTTATAAACGTGTAACTAAGGTTAATGTCAAGGGTTAGCGTTAAAAAATTTGGTCAAAGGAACTAATGGCTTTTCATTTAAAAGTTTCATGCATACATAGGATCCCAAAATATTACAAACAACCATTTAAAAGGGTGTATAGACATCAAAAGTTACAACCGGCCGACTTAAGCGGCAAAATCAGGGATACAACCCTAGTTCCTCTGAGATATCCTCGGCTGTGGTGGACAAGCAGCCGCATATGTACACGCCGCTATCGAAGCTCTGCAACTCATGGCTGGTCTAGCTTTCCTTTCTCCTTACCTGCACCACATAGCATCCGTGAGCCAAGGTTCAGCAAGAAAACTTAAACATATGCATGAACAGTAAATACAGGTTCTAAATACATATCTAGCATGCCCAGCAGTAATAACCTAACACATGCATACAATTACAAATAAATGATCATTGGATCATTATGGGGTCCACTGCCCTGGATAGTTGACCATAGAGTCAACCCCGGGCCCTATACCCTAGCTATGTGACCATAGAGTCACCTGTAGCCTTTGCCCTTAACTCTGAGTAACTAGCCATAGAGCTAGCCCAGCGTACCTAGCACTTTAATTTTTCAACGACCATAGGGTCGGCCAACGTAATAGTACGTTCCTGATTGGGCCTAAGCCTTTCGACCAGCATGCAACACGCTATTGCCGCCCTTGACTAATAAGTGAAGCCCTGAGCCAGGTACTCAGATACAGATACAGATAAGCATACTTCAGAAAATACAAGTATGCATACTGTTATCCCCATTTCCTGCATGGGCTCTGGGCCTTCGTCTTGGCCCGCTGTCAGAAGGCCAATTCAGCACGTGGGCCCGGCCTAAGGTCTCTTAGTATGGAGAATGCCCAAGGGGACGGGTATGGACCAGGGACTCAAGACTGGGCCCATTGGAGGGGTCCGGGATGTCCCTCCGGGTCCGTCCTCAACGAAGATAGTCCGGGCGATGCCCAGAGCGCTCGGATCATCACGGCTACGCATCCTGGTCCCGGACCCTGATACGGTCCGGGCCTGTGGTAAATGGAGCGGGACAACAGTAAACGGACCTGGATCACCTCATCCCCAGTCGAAGGGGCCAAGCGTCCAGGACCCTGAAGCCGCCTCATTCCGCGTGGGCGTTGTCCCCACTTTTCGCCTGCAGAGAAGGTCACCTCGGGATTGCACACTGATGTGTCAGGACTGCGCAGCCAAGTACTCTGACTGGTCTTGTCTCCTAAATCAGCCTCGTGACTCGAAGTGATCAGAAATAAAGCGTCGTTTTGTCGGGCGAGGCGTAGTTCTAAGGTCAACCTATTGGGCCTTAGCTGGTTTTAATTTCGTGTATTTTATATCTTTTTGTATTGGGCCTCCACTAGAGAGGTCGCTTGTATTCGTTTCCCCGATGGGCCTGGGTCTGATCCGGCCCAGATCCGGTATTCCCATCAGCTTATAAATATAAGCTACAGAGCACTGTAACCGCTCGGGGGATTGGACGGAAAAAGACAGAAACTCTATTCAGATATTGAGAGAAAACTCCATTGTAAAAGCTTCTTCAAGCTCTAATAATATAGACTCGTGGACTAAGGCTAGTTAACGCCCCAACCACGTAAAAACCCCGTGTCAATCTTCTATTTTCATTATTATTATCAGTAAATATTATTCATTAATAGAGTTGCCAAAAATCTCGGTTAACAGTTTGGTGCTTTCATTGAGAGCTGAAGGAAGCTAGTGCTAACGTCAAGCCTTTACTACGATGGTGAACACACGACACACCACCTTCGACCCTACAAATCCCAAGCAAGGCAATGGAGACCCGCTACCTTCTCAGCATATTCCTCAGGACCTGCCTAAAGATGTGCCTCCTCAGACATCTCACCAAGATGAGTCGCAAGACTACGAGGGTGGGACAGAGTACGAAGTGGAAAACGAGGAAGAGTACTATGAGGAGGAAAATGAGGAGTACCACGACGAAGCTGCGGATCCCAGGACCCCCCGCGACGATCAGCAGGATTTGGAGGTGACTGGACTAAGGCAGCAAGTCCTGGATCAGGAAACCAGGATCACTGAGCAGGCGGAGGCGTATCGCCGGATGCAAGAGTCTCTCCAAGCCCTGCAGGCGCTCATGGCCGCGCAGGGTCCGGCAGCCAACCCCGCAGCTGGCCCGCTTCCAGAAACGCAGCAACCCGCTCCCCAAGAGCAGGCTGGGGCCCCCAGGGGTGCCAGCCCGGTCCTTCACCCAGAGCCTTTCTCCGAGCCGGCTCAAGGAGTCCCGGACAAGGAACGACTAAAGACCCGGGAGAAGACCACCCCCGTCGAAAAATCCGGGGCACGTTCACAGCCTTTACCTAGGAAAGAGAAGGTGCGCCCCGTCCCAGGACGGGGTCACCCGATCGATCCGCAGGGGACGCGGCCACGGAATGGACAGCCCCGATACGCCCCAGGGCCAAACGGGCGGGAAAGTTCTTTGCACCCAAGTGCCTCGGTCAACAAGAACCGTCGAGAATGGCCTCGCTGCGAGGATCGTCACGCTCTCAGTTCAGGGGACGACACTTCCCGGATAGATTTACGCGATGAACTGAACGCTCAGAAAGAGCGGGCCCGCAAGGAAAAAATCCTCCCTCGAGACGGGGACCTCAGGAACGACATCAACGACAGGAGGAACGAGAGAATCCCCCTGGAGGATAGCACGGCCAAGCTGCTCATGGAACAGATGGCCGCATTAAAAAGGTCACTGATCGCCTGGTCCGCAAGCAGGAAGGCGCGGACACTGACTCCGACGAAGAGGATAAAGAGCCTTGCGCGAGGCACATCCTGGACGCCGTACTGCCCAAGGGGTTCAAGATGCCGAGCCTCACCGCCTATACTGGAAATAACGATCCTAGGGATCATCTGTCCCGGTACAACCGACCCATGACAGTGGCTCACGTCAGCGACGACGGAAAATGCCTCTGCTTCTCCATCACTTTGGGCAGTCCCGCCGAAGAGTGGTGGAAAAGGCTTAAATCGGGGTCCATCCAATCCTGGTCTGGGCTACAGTCAGCGTTTCGGAAGCAGTTCGTGGCCGCCATGAGGATGGACAAGCAAATCAGCGCCCTCGCCAACATTAAGCAACTACCCGCGAAGACATTGAGAGCCTATATCCAGCGCTTTACTGAGGAAGCCTCCAAGACAAAAGTCGATGACGAACAGCGCCTGGTGGCACTGCAGTCCGGGATCCGGGCCGGGTCCCCTCTTTGGGATGACATGCAGCGTAGCAAAGCCGCCACCTTGGAAGAATTCATCAGGAGGGCCCAAGGATTCATCAACTGGGAGGAAGCTCAGATCCAGGCCTTCGGATGGCCCCCAGCTCCTCACCCCATCCCTCAGACGATTCCGGGAGGTGCGGGACAGTTCCCTGCGCAGTCATACGCCACGCCCCCCATAGTCCCGGGGTCGGCCGTCGAGCCCGGCATCAGTTACACCCCTACGGTATACGGCCCTGCCACGTCAAGGTACGCCCCGGCCCAGTCAACCCACTTCTCCGGTTATGGCGTCACGCCGGCAGGCCACAGCATGGCCCCCGTCGTGGCCCCGCAGTCACAAACGGGAGTGACTGAGGCAAGCGTGAATCTCTCCCGGGGGAAGCGATCGGGCAAAGGCCAGAACCGGCCCGAGCAGGCCAAAAAGGGGAAGAGGGGCTACGAGCCCCAATATTCGGAGTACACCAACTTGGTGGACACCCGGGAAAACATATATTTGGCGACAGAAAGGGCGGTCCACTATCGGAAGCCTAGCCCCATGTTTAAGGGGGGGAGGAATCCGAGAGACACCAGTAAAAGGTGTGCCTATCACAAAGACGTGGGCCACACCACCGACGAGTGTCGACAGCTCAAAGATGAGATTGAAAATCTCATCAAGCTGGGGCACCTCCACCAGTGGGTAAGAATGCCCGTGGGAGTCTCGGGCGTGTCAGCAAGCCCCGGGCAATCCACGGCCCCGATAACGACTCGAACATTCCCACCCCAGGGAGGGTATGCACAGGGACCCCCAACGCAAGCCCCTCAGGGAGCCCTCGCGTCGCAGGTTCCCGGCCCCGAAATGCCCTATCCCTCCGGGGCAGCGCCCCCTCGAGTGGACGGACACGTGGCGACCATCTCGGGCGGACCTCACCTAGGAGGACCTTCGAGAAATGACCAAAAGCGCTATCTAAGCGAGCTGGACCACGACCAGGAAGTTTGCGCCCTTGTCCAGGCTCCGGCTCAGCGCCCTAAACTAATGAACCTCCCCATCACCTTCACGGATGACGACGCCCGCAACGTCCATTTCCCGCACCATGACCCGCTGGTCATAGATGCGCAAATCGCCAACAAGTTGGTGTCCCGCGTGCTGGTGGATGACGGAAGCTCCGTCAACCTGTTGTTCAAAACTACCTTCGCCGCCATTGGCTTGACGGAAGCAGATCTGGCGTCCTGCCCGACCCAAATTTACGGCTTCAATGGAGATGCGCTTCTCCCCATGGGAAAAATCCAGCTGCCGGTTACGCTGGGAAGTGAATTGCAGCACTCCTTCAAATTCTGTACCTTTGTTGTGGTGGATTTCTCCACCGCTTACAACGTCATCTTTGGCCGGCCCGCGCTGGTCGAGTTCGGGGCCATCACCTCCATTCGCCACCTTTGCATGAAGTTCCCATGCGACAACGGAGGGGAAGGAACTGTCCGGGGAGACCAAAAGAGCGCCCGGAAATGTTACCATGTCTCCGCCCGGCCCATATACATGGTCCGGGAGGAGCGCGTCGAACAAGCTCCCCTCCCTCCTGCTGAGCGAGCGGGCCGGGAAGAGGATCTGGACCCGCGGATAGGGGACGATCGCGTCCTGGAACCAATGGACGAAAGAGAAGAGGTTTGCATCAGCGAAACTAACCCGGCCAGGATCATCCAAGTAGGAAAGAGCCTACCGGCAGACATTCGGGCCGCCATTATCACCCAAGTCCAGGAAAACCAGGACCTTCTGGCCTGGTCCCACTCTGATATGACCGGGATCGACCGCAATATCATCTGCCACACATTAAGTATTGACCCAAATGCGACCCCGGTCCGCCAGAAGCGCAGACCTTTGGGGACGGAGAGGGCCGAGGCCCTCAAGCTGGAGGTGGAGAAGTTGTCTTCCATCAACTTCATACGCGAGGCTGTATATCCCGTGTGGCTGGCCAATCCCGTCTTGGTGCCGAAACCTAACGGGACCTGGAGAACATGCATTGTCTTCACGGACCTCAATAAAGCGTGTCCGAAGGACTGTTTCCCGCTCCCCCGAATCGACCAAATGGTGGATGCTACGTCTGGCTATGAGATCCTGAGTTTCATGGATGCTTACTCCGGCTACAACCAGATCTCCATGCACGTGGTAGATCAGGAGCATACCAGTTTCCAAACCGACAAGGGCATCTATTGCTACATAGTCATGCCTTTTGGACTCAAGAATGTCGGAGCAACGTACCAAAGGCTCGTCAATCGAATGTTTCAGGCCCAGCTAGGGAGAAACATGGAGGTGTACATCGATGATATGCTGGTCAAGTCCAAGACATCCCGGAACCATTCGGACGATTTGTCGGAGGCTTTCGCAGTTATCCGGAAGTACGGGATGAAGCTGAACCCTAAGAAGTGCACCTTCAGTGTGGCCTCCGGGAAGTTCCTGGGTTTCATAGTGAGCTTCCGGGGAATAGAAGCCAATCCGGATAAGATCAAGGCACTAATCGACATGGCCTCTCCCCGGAAGCACAAGGACGTGCAAAGCCTGACGGGGCGAGTGGCCGCCCTAAGCCGTTTCGTTTCTAAAGCCACGGACAAGTGCGTCCCTTTTTTCAACGTCCTTCGGGGGGGCCAGCGTTTCGAGTGGTCGCCCGAATGCGAAGAGGCCTTCCGGAAGATAAAAGAGCACCTGACCAAGCCCCCAATCCTGGTGAAACCAGTAGAAGGAGAGCCACTGTATCTATACCTGGCTGTGACCGAGCACGCGATCAGCGCCGCGCTGGTGCGAGAAGAAGAAAGGACGCAACTCCCGGTATACTATGTGAGCGAGCGGCTACTAGACGCTGAGTCTCGATACCCATTGATCGAAAAGCTGACTTTCTGCCTGTTGATTGCGTCTTGGAAGCTTCGACCTTACTTCCAGGCTCATGCCATAAAGGTCTTAACCAACCATCCCCTGTGGCAGGTATTGCAGAAACCCGAATCGTCGGGAAGACTCCTGAAGTGGGCAATGGAGCTGAGCCAGTTCGATATATCTTACGTGCCCCGGGTGTCCATCAAGGGACAGGCCCTGGCCGATTTCATCGTTGAATGTTCCGGGATTTCCCCGGAAGAAAGTATCTCTGAGAACCCCGCGACGCCTGTATGGAAAGTCTTCGTGGACGGAGCCTCGAACGAGAATGGAGCCGGGGCCGGGATCATCCTGGTGTCACCACAGGGGCACCAGCTACAAAATGCCCTCCGTTTCCGGTTCAAAGCATCGAACAACGAGGCGGAGCACGAAGCTGTCCTCGCCGGGTTACGCCTGGCCCGGGAGGTAGGGGCAGCTAACCTGGAAATTTACAGCGATTCCCAGCTGGTCGTCAGACAAATTTCAGGGGAGTATCAGACCAAGGGAGAGAGAATGGCGGCATACGTGACTCAAGTGAGGGAAATGCTCCAAACGTTCACAGCGCATTCCATCCGCCAGATCCCCTGGGAGCAAAATGTCTTCGCGGATACACTTGCAAAACTGGCAACAGACGCAGAGGCCGAGCTGGCCGGACTGGTTCCCGTCAACCATCTCCCCGTACCGAGCATCAGGGCCTCCATAGTCCACACCACCGACCACTCCGCTTCCTGGATGGGCCCGCTGATTAGATACCTGTCCACCGGGGAAGTTCCGAGCGACCGGGCCGCAGCTAGGAAACTCCTATACCAGGCACACCGGTACGTCATGATGGACGGAAAACTCTACCGCCGGGGGCTGTCTATGCCTTACCTCAGGTGCGTGTCCGGAACCGAGCTGAGTGCCATCATGCATGAGGTGCATGAGGGTTTTTGCGGAGATCACACGGCCGGGCCCAGTCTGTCCAAGAAGATCCTGCGCCAAGGATACTTCTGGCCCACCATGAAGAAAGACTGTATAGACTACGTCCGCAAGTGCGAACAATGCCAGAGGTACGCGAAGATCCCGCGGGCCCCCCCGACTGAGATAACCTTGATGAGTAGTCCCTGGCCCTTCGCAGTATGGGGGATCGACCCTGTTGCATCCCTCCCGACCGGGAAGGGAGGGGTTAAGTATGCCATTGTGGCTGTGGACTATTACACAAAATGGGTTGAGGCAGAGCCCATGAACACAATCACTTCCAAAAAGGCCCTAGATTTCGTCATCAACAACATAGTGCGTCGGTATGGCCTCCCCTACAAAATCGTGTCCGACAATGGGAAGCAGTTCGACAGCGCCCACTTCACGGATTTTTGTGAAAGGCACGGTGTAGTAAAGAGTTTCTCCGCAGTTGCCAGACCTCAGGCAAACGGGCAGGCAGAAGCCGTGAACAAAATCCTAAAGGGGACACTGAAGAAAAAGCTCCAGGCCTGTAAGATCAAATGGCCCGAGGAACTCCCCCGCGTACTGTGGGCCTACCGGACGACCGAGAGGACGTCAACCGGGCACACCCCCTACTCGATGGTTTATGGATGCGAAGCCGTCATCCCCATTGAAACGACCATCCCGTCCCATCGACACGACACATATGATCCCACCCAGAACCACACCTTACTCCAGGAATCGCTGGATCTCATCGAAGAGATCCGGGAAGAGTCGCAAGTACAATTGAAGATGTACCAGGGCAAGATCGCGCGGCATTTCAACTCCAGAGTCAAGAGCCATAAGTTTGAAACCGGCGATCTAGTCCTGCGGAGAGTCTTCCCTGCCACTCAAGATCCGGGAGTAGGGGTTCTAGGCCCTAATTGGGAGGGGCCATATGAGATCCAGCACGAGGTATGCCCCGGAACGTACCGCTTGAAGCGGCTCGATGGTTCGAAAGTCCCTCGAGCCTGGAACGCGGAGCATCTCCGCAAATACTATCAGTAGTCCTAGAACTTGTCCCAGTTTAATGTTTTCGTTGTAAACAATGTACGCCTCAGGGAAAATTTTCTTTCGAACAATGAAAATGACGTGTGCAAAACATCATAAAGGGCTATTGTCACAATGGAAATGTACGCCTCAGTGCGAATTTCTTTCGAATTTCTTTCTCAAGTGACCCCAGACCCGTCTCCACTCACTTGCGGGTGGTGTCATCCCAGGTATAAACGAAATACCTGGCGGGGCATAAGCCAAGGTCGGTCCTGCCCCGGACTAACGATGTCCGGAGGTATAAAAAAGGAGGGACCACGCCTAAGGCTGGTCCCACCCCGGACGAGCGATGTCCGGGGATATACAATAAAGAGGACCGAGCCCAAGGCTGGTCCCACCCCGGACGAACGATGTCCGGGGGTATAATAAAGAGGGCCGAGCCCAAGGCCGGTCTCGCCCCAGACGAACGAGGTCCGTGGGTATAATAAAGAGGACCGAGCTCAAGGCCGATCCTGCCCCGGACGAACGATGTCCGGAGGTATAAAAAAGGAGGGACCGCGCCTAAGGCTAGTCCCACCCCAGACGAGCGATGTCCGGAGGTATAAAATAAAGAGGACCGAGCCCAAGGCTGGTCCCGCCCCGGACGAACGATGTCCGGGGGTATAATAAAGAGGACCGAGCTCAAGGCCGGTCCTGCCCCGGACGAACGATGTCCGGAGGTATAAAAAAGGAGGGACCGCGCCTAAGGCTGGTCCCACCCCAGACGAGCGATGTCCGGGGGTATAAAATAAAGAGGACCGAGTCCAATGTCGGTCCCGCCCCGGACGAACGATGTCCGGAGGTATAAAAAAGGAGGGACCGCGCCTAAGGCCTGTCCCGCCCCGGACGAACGATGTCCAGGGGTATAAAATAAAGAGTACCGCGCGCCTAAGGTCGGTCCCGCCCTGGACGAACGATGTCTGGGGGTATAAAATAAAGAGGATCACGCCTAAGGCTGGTCCCGCCCCGGACGAACGATGTCCGGGGCTATAATAAAGAGGACCGAGCCCAAGGCCGGTCCCGCCCTGGACGAACGATGTCCGGGGGTAAAATAAAGAGGACCGCGCCTACGGCAGGTCCCACCCCGGACGAGCGATGTCCGGGGGTATAAAATAAAGAGGACCGAGCCCAAGGCCGGTCCCGCCCCGGACGAACGATGTCCAGGGGTATAATAAAGAGGACCGAGCTCAAGGCCGGTCCTGCCTCGGACGAACGGTGTCCGGGGGTATAAAATAAAGAGGACCGCGCCTAAGGCTGGTCCCACCCCGGACGAGCGATGTCCGGGGGTATAAAATAAAGAGGACCGAGCCCAAGGCCGGTCCCGCCCCGGACGAACGATGTCCGGGGGTATAATAAAGAGGACCGAGCTCAAGGACGGTCCTGCCCCGGACGAACGATGTCCGGAGGTATAAAAAAGGAGGGACCGCGCCTAAGGCTGGTCCCACCCTGGACGAGCGATGTCCGGGGGTATAAAATAAAGAGGACCGAGCCCAAGGCCGGTCCCGCCCCGGACGAACGATGTCTGGGGGTATAATAAAGAGGACCGAGCTCAAGGCCGGTCCTGCCCCGGACGAACGATGTCCGGAGGTATAAAAAAGGAGGGACCGCGCCTAATGCCGGTCCCGCCCCGGACGAACGATGTCCGGGGCTATAAAATAAAGAGGACCGCGCCTAAGGCCGGTCCCACCCCGGACGAACGATGTCCGGGGGTATAAAATAAAGAGGACCGCGCCTAAGGCCGGTCCCGCCCCAGACGAACGATGTCCGGGGGTATAATAAAGAGAGGACCAGCCCGAGGCCGGTCCACTTCGGGCGAACGACGTCCAATCCAGAAAAATTGACTTCCGGAATACGAAAGCATCTGGCTTGCCCCAGGGCAAAGGCAGGGCCTAAAAGCTGGTAAAAGGAGAGCAAAACTCCGGGTTAAACCGAGCCTCGAGGACCCTGGACTGAGTGCCAAGTCTAGAGACTTGGAAAATTAAGTCGTTGGGACTAGTCCCGGCCGTTGGAACCGGAACTAGGCCCCCTGCATTCAGTTGGTCGCGGCAACTAGACGTAACTTCTACTGAATAATAAAAGGAAGCTTTCGTAAAAACCAAAGAAAGTAGCAGTGTGTTAAATATAATTACAAGCCAAAAACACTAACAAAAATACAAGGCCGGTGTTCGGGTCTACAGCGCATCCGCCTGGAGGTCCGCGTCCTCCCTCTCCTTGGCCTCATACTCGGCTCGCTTTGATTCAGGATCAGGAAAGACAAGAAGGTTCATATTCTTATCCTTGCACCAGGCCATGTAGATGGCCTCATCAAAGGTGACATCCAGTAGGCCCTCAGCCTCCTCCTTTTCCTTGCGGGTCGTTTCGTGCGCCGCCTTCTCCTGAAGCAGAGAATCGCCCAATTCGCAGACTCGGGCTTTCAAGGCCAGGATCTCCTCCTTGTCCAGGGCGGATTACGCCGTGGCATTCTCCAAGAGTGTCGCCCGTTCGTCGGCATCCTTTGTCTTCCGGGACAACTCCTCTTCCAACCCGGCCTTGGCTCGGCCGAGCTCCTCGCGCTCCGCCTTCACGCGGGCCACTTCTTCCTGGAGGTGGGCCGTCTCCTGGCCAAGGGTCTCCTTGACGGCCTCCCTCTGGTTCACGGCCGCCTCCAGCTCCAGCTTGGTCGTCTCCATCTTTATGGCAAGCTCGGCCACCAGATAGGCACTCCTCTAGGACAACAGATCAACCTGTTGCAAAGAAAAGTTAGAAAATAAAACCACCATCAACAAATGACGGAAGGAGTGTAAGATAAGTGAAAATTACCGCGGTGGCCTGGTGGCGGAGAGTCTGGGAGATGAACAGCACGTCCGGGTTGGCTATTGTGGCGTACCTCTTCAGCTGAAGGTTGGACATAGTGCTCCCAACCTGATCCAGCAGATCAGCCGCCATGGGGGCGATGTCCTAACCGAGCTTAGTGCGAAAGCCCGCTTCAGTGACTAGCCGGTCCACGATCGGCTGGGGAATGCTGAACTCGGCAGGACGATCCGAGAACTCGACCTGACGACGGATCGTCAGGGCCTTGTAAGCGTCGTCCCTCCAGCACCGGCCGTTTTCCCAAGTCCGGTTGACCAGCCGGGACTGCTCGTCCCGCAAGGCGGACTCCCCCTCCTCGAGAAGAGTAGGGCGGAGGGGAAGGACTGGCGGTGCAGGGATTTCCTTCGCGGTCAGCCGACTCTCCCAGTGCGACTCCTCAGTTGAGCCCGCCCGCGTCGTCCGGGGCCTCTTCCCGAGGTTGCCTTCCCCGGCGTTGGCTTCCGGGCCCCTCTTCCCAGAGCTCCGGCTAATGGCTTCGCCCGCCTCCAAATCAATCACGGGGGGCTAGTCGGAAGCGACGGCTGCAGCAGGCTCCATGGCCTGGAAGGGAACCACGGCCAGAGCTTCGCCTAGACAGAGCCTAGTCCCGGGTGCTTCACTAGTGGGGAGGGGCTCCGTGCCCATCACTTCGTTTACTTTCCTGGCCGCCTTCTTGGCCGCCCGGTCCCTGATGAGTCTCCTCATTTCGCTGGCCGAGTTAGACATGTCGGAGTCCTCTGCAAAAGTATAGAAAAAGGAGTTAGGACGGTTAGCCAAACAGATGAAAATACACAAAGCAGTAAAAAACGGCCCGGGACGAACCCTCATCTAAGCCCCGGGCGAGACTCAATTCCCTTAAAGCGAATGAATGGATCTGGTCTCCTACGTCGTCCGGGTTCAGAAACCCCCCGTACTAGAGGAACCTGGATAAGAACATTAGGACCTCTAATCCTACTAGGACGGGAGATGAAGGCCTCATCTCCCCATCAGCCCCAAACGCGGGGCCCGGTGGTACTAGCCTATCCCTGACTAAGTCCCCGACTTGGGGAGCATAAGTTAAGATTAAAGGGGAGTTACCTCGCCCCGATACGCTAGCCCCGGGAGTCCCGACATTTGGTAGGGCATCTTCGAAAAGTTCCTCCAGCTCTTCCGAGGTGGCCGCTTCCGCCGGGGGCTGGTTCTTCTTACGCTGGGCCGCGTCGGCCCGCGCCGCTCTCACCACCGTGGCAATGTGGTCGAGGGCCAACTGATCCCGGACGTCGGCGTTCTTCTCGCATGGGATGCCCCGAAGGCTCGGGATAACGATGGTCTGGGTGGCAGCGAGCATCCCAACTAGCCGGAGGTTGTCATCTCTGACGTAGCCCCCTAGGTCCAGCTCCTCCGCAGTCAACTTAGCATAATACCTCCTCCTTTCCAGGAGGAACTCGGTTAGGGGGGTTTGAACGAAGGGCCCTACGACCCGGAAGACATGGTAAGAGACGAGTAAAAAAGATGAATAAAACGGAGAGGCCCGGAGGATACTTACCCACTCGCTGGAAGTCCAACAGCAGTGTGGGGTTCTTGTTAATGAGGAACCCGGATGTCATGAACCAGTAATGCCTCACATCCGGGGGGTGCCTCCAGGAGCTGGTAGGAGCAGGATAGTCGCTCCGCGGTTGCAGCCTGTAAAAGCCGTCCAGGGTCTTGTTTTTGACGTTGACCTGCGGCACCAGCTTGTAGAAGTACAAGACTTCCGCAGGGGTAGGCTCCGTGATCTCCTTCGCGACGCAAAACACCCTCCACCCAGCAAGCAGGCGGTACGCTTGCGACAACAGCTGGAACGGTGCGATCCCCACATACGTCAGGAACCGCATGAAGTAGTCATGAAGCGGGAGCGTAGCTCCCACGCTGATATGACCGGCGCTCCAGGCCCCGAATCCTTCCACGGACGTATGCGCCCGTTCATCGAGCCTAGCCATGAGATTGTGAAAGATGCCCGGAGTTGATTCGATGCCCAGTTGCTTCTCCAGGAGCAGCATCATTTGGTAGTTCCGGAACAAGTTGGTCGTTACGTCCATCTCCCACCTGTTGCCTTTGGGCGTCCAGGACCCGGGAGCGACGATGAGGGCCCTATTGACCTCTTCTTCGGAATGGAGTGTAACGCCCATTGCCATAACTGACGATCTGGGAACAAAGAAAGAAAGACCAAGCAGTCAGTACCTAAACCCAAGAAATTCGGTCAAGGTACAGGGAGTCTCCTAAGGACTGCTTGGAGTCCCGTCGGATCAGGCCCGGGACCCCGAAAAGCCCTGGGACCCTGATCTAGAGAGGAGGCTACTAAGGCCCACCCCTTGTCCGGGAAGCATCCGAACACGGAGCAACCCAAACCAGGCAGCCTTCCTAGCAATTTCTAGAGCACAGAGCCTAAATGCACGCATCTAGAGAACATAAGTTCACAAAGTTGGCAAAAGAGGTAAAAAAGACTTACTGTGTGGTGTCGACCGTTGAAGATGATGGTTGTCCGGCTGTAAAGATGGCAGAACCTCGTTCTTGAAGTGGTGCAGCCGGTGTAGTAGCTCGTCGACGGGACAAACCCGAGAAGCGTCCTCAGGTAAAAGAACCGAAGGTGGGGTTCTGGGAAACAGGCGGCGGCGCAGAACTAGCAGGTGGCGGTGTATGTCGTCGGCGATGTCGGACATGCAAAGCTCGAGTAGTGTTCGCGTTTTCTTAAGCTGGTTCGAAGAGGGGAAAATGCCAAATGTGGTTTTCTGGGGGTATTTATACTAACCCCAAATTCTGGCCCACGATCCAACGGACGGGTGTCTCTTCATCAGACGGTCAGGAGTCGCGCAGGGGCATTGATGGGTCCTTTCAGTCTGGATCCTCACCGTCTCAGATCCGACGGCCCAGGAGTGGCAGATGCCAAAGGTCGCCCCATCCTACGGTCCACCTCGTTCCAGGGGCATTAATGATGCCCCCCCCCCCCCGTGCGAATGGGACGCCTCGAGACGTGCACTGACACCCTAGTCTAGACCTAGCGACCCCTGGGGTGGTCTAGGCGACCCTTCAAGGCCCATGCAGTAATCACCCGGCGACACGTGTATCGTTTCCATAAAGTGAGCCGAAGGTAAACGGTCCGGGCTAAGCATCCAACCAATGCCATGGCCTTTTGACCGGACCCCCGAACTTAGGCAAGAACTGGGGAGGCAACCTGGCGAGCGCCGCGGGGGCAATGCAACCCTCCTCCCGGCAAGCCCGGGCGAAGGCTTAGGGGGTAAATGTTATCCCCATTTCCTGCATGGGCTCTGGGCCTTCGTCTTGGCCCGCTGTCAGAAGGCCAATTCAGCACGTGGGCCCGGCCCAAGGTCTCTTGGTATGGAGAATGCCCAAGGGGACGAGTATGGACCGGGGACTCAAGACTGGGCCCATTGGAGGGGTCCGGGATGTCCCTCCGGGTCCGTCCTCAGCGAAGATAGTCCGGGCGACGCCCAGAGCGCTCGGATCATCACGGCTACGTGTCCTGGTCCCGGACCATGATACGGTCCGGGCCTGTGGTAAATGGAGCGAGACAACGGTAAACGAACCTGGATCACCTCATCCCCAGTCGAAGGGGCCAAGCGTCCAGGACCCTGAAGCCGCCTCATTCCGCGTGGGCGTTGTCCCCACTTTTCGCTTGCAGAGAAGGTCACCTCGGGATTGCACACTGATGTGTCAGGACTGCGCAGCCAAGTACTCTGACTGGTCTTGTCTCCTGAATCAGCCTCGTGACTCGAAGTGATCAGAACCAAAGCGTCGTTTTGTCGGGCGAGGCGTAGTTCTAAGGTCAACCTATTGGGCCTTAGCTGGTTTTAATTTCGTGTATTTTATATCTTTTTGTATTGGGCCTCCACTAGAGAGGTCGCTTGTATTCGTTTCCCCGATGGGCCTGGGTCTGATCCGGCCCAGATCCGGTATTCCCATCAGCTTATAAATATAAGCTACAGAGCACTATAAACACTCGGGGGATTGGACGGAAAAAGACAGAAACTCTGTTCAGATATTGAGAGAAAACTCCATTGTAAAAGCTTCTTCAAGCTCTAATAATATAGACTCGTGGACTAAGGCTAGTTAACGCCCCAACCACGTAAAATCCCCGTGTCAATCTTCTATTTTCATTATTATTATCAGTAAATATTATTCATTAATAGAGTTTCCAAAAATCTCGGTTAACACATACATATTAATCATACAATACCATCAATTAAATGCAAACATAGTAATAACCATGCTAATTAACGGGGTCGAGCCCTAGCTACACAAACCATGTGAACAATCATATGACACTTAGACAGAAACAGAATATTCAAGTATGTTTAATCAACAAGCGCAAACATAACTCAATCATGTCCATTCACAGGGGCGCGAGCCCTATTCATAGTTATAATCAACAACTAGGCCAAGCCCTAATCACATATATCACATATTGGGTGTAGTTTTCTTACCTCATGTCCGAGTATGGCGTAATAATAAGAACGACCCTCGAGCACGATCCAGGTTCCAAGCCCCTAGCGGTAACCTAGTCACAACCATAATATAGGATCCCGTCAATAACGAGCAAATAAAGGCTTCCAGACCGAGTCCTAGCCTCCGGGACGTCGAATTCTACTAAATCGAGTAGTAGGATCAATCCCGAGCCCTTAGGGTTGAGTTCCCGCACTCAAAAACCCTCCCATGGCTCAAAATCCCTTAAGTGTCACGTCCCCAAGCATTTGAGGCACGGCCCGCCCAAGTCAGAGGCCCCAGCCTCCCTTCTCACTGAACACGCGCCACGGTGTAGCCTAACAAGCGTCGCGGTGTGACCTCGCATCAGAAACCTCCCCTGACCTCTAGGTTCAAGAGGGTCGCGGCACCCCAAGAACAAGGTCGCAGCCCATCCCTACGAACCCAAAATTCTCTGGTTTTTCTTCAACCAAACTCAACCACAAACCACCTCAAATCATCCTAGAACCATAATTAATTCCTCATTGTTATATTATTTTATAATATAATGTAATTGTGGATGCCAAAAATCCACCAAATAAAAACTCTTTAGTCCCTGGTTGGAACATAGGGATAAGGGTCACTTATTCATGCTATTGGGCTCGAGCCTGTAGGCCTTGTTGAATACAGAAGATCATCTCCTAAGAAACAACACATTACGAGCCACAAGGTTTGGCCCTGCTAAGCTAAGGGGCCACAATGAATACTGCAAGAGGATAGGTGCACAAGGCCCTCACATAGTGAGGTCCGACGTGCCCGCGCAAGGCTGACATGCTCACGGGTCAAGATGCACTCATACGCGTAAACGCTGCCAAAGACGCTCGGGACATACACCCGTGGATGCTCAATATTCTACACTTATAAAAGACCCAAAGAACGCACTTAGACCCCCATACGCCTACACTCTCATTGGGTCCTCGGGCCATCAGGCATGCACCCCCTAGCGAGGCCATCAGGCACGCGCCACCAGCGAGGCCCTCATGCGCGCTCCCCCAGCGAGGCCCTCTTGCGCGCGCGCCCCCTAGCGAGGCCATCAGGCACGTGCCACCAGCGAGGCCCTCATGTGCGCGCCCCTAGCGAGGCCATCAGCCGCGCGCCCCCAGCGAGGCCATCAGCCGCGCGCCCCCAGCGAGGCCCTCATGTGCGCGCGCCTCCTAGCGAGGCCCTCATGCGCGCACCCCCAGCGAGGCCCTCCATGCGCGCGCCCCCAGCGAGGCCCTCATGCGCGCGCCCCCAGCGAGGCCCTCATGCGCGCGCACCCCCAGCGAGGCCCGTAGGCCACCATCTTCTCGGGAGGCCGTTGCACCATCACGTCACTAGTCTGGATCCATGCCGCATAGAGACAAGTATAGCTAGGCCCTTCGCCAGTAGGAGCCTTGCAAGGCACGGCCAGTGCATGGGTCATTACCACCTCGCATCTATGCCTTGCAAATGAGGGTCACATGGCATTGATCTCATGAGGTACGGAGTCCACTGACGAACTGAAAGGAGTTAGAGTACGGACATAGTACCCACGTCAGATAAGTAGTGGAGGTACGAACAAAGTACCATCTGTTGTCCTCACCAGCCACTCCTCTGACACCCGTACCAGGCAGGTAGTGGAGGCATGACCAGGTACAGGAGGTGAGGTGCTCCCATGATCTCTGACCTTGTACCAGAGCCGACACCACTACCCCTGGAACCACTCTCCTGTTAGTGTACTTGTGTACCATCTGGTCCCCTAGACCACCATGTACCCAGGGCCATTAGAGCCTACTATAAAATGAACCCCACTTCCACAGAGAAGGGGGTTGGAAAATTCATTGTATGCAGAGGCTATTGAGAAATATACCAAGGCTTGCTCCATTGTTTATCTGTGTTTACTTTTCCTTAAAGTTTATTCTTAGTTCTTATATAAACATCACCTGACTTACCTTTGAGTTTTCCGATCTAATTTCGTTGACGAGATTTCACCGTCAACAGTAATATTATATTATATTATAATATAATGTTTTAGATTAAATAAATGTGACAAAGAGTGTCACATATTGTAACATATAATAGAGAGTTACAATATTTAGATATATGAGATATATCCAATAATGTAACATATTTGGTATTACAAATTTGTAACTTCCAAATATTACCCTTTATTGTGTAAATTTGGTGTTACACAATATTGAGATGAATTTCATAAAGCCATATGTGAAATGGCTGTTAGAGATATGATTTTAACCCCAATAATGTGTTTTAGGAGTTACAAAATCATTTGGGAGGGTTTGGAACCGTTTGGAAAAACAACACATTTTCAAGTGCTGAAACTGGGTTGTGGCTGCGGCCTGGGGGACAGAGAGCAGTGGCCGCGGCCAAAAGTGCATTTCAGGCCAATTTTTCAGTTTTTTCCAAATGTGTTGAACGGTTCCAAAATCTCAAATAACTCCTAAATCTCAATTTTAATTCCATATTAATCCAATTAAACATTGGTAACAGCCATGGGTCTTGGTGGAATTTGAAATTCAAAGGGTGTCTCTAAACTCTATAAATAGGAGCCTATAGCTCACTTGAAAGACACAACATTTCTATCCATTAGAGCACTTGGCTAGAAACACCTTGAGGCTTGATTATTCCAGAAAGCATTTCCAAAATCTGTGAGAGATCCCTTAGTGCTTGAGTTAGGGGGAAATAAGCTTTTGGACAAAGGTTTCAAACCTTGTTCAAGTTGGTGATCCCCAACACTCTTCACTTTGGTTGTGTGAGTGAGAGTTTATTGTTTTTGTTCTTGTTCTTATTTTCTTCTATTGATTTTTCTTCTTTTTCTTCTTGTTCTATTTACTTGTACTTTTGTTTAAGAGTTGTAATCATTTTATTTCCTTTGTTCAAACACTTCTAGTTTACTTGTATCTTTTTGTAATAGAGTTGTACTTTATATTTCTATCATCTTACATCTCCTTCTCCCTTTATTTGTATTTTCAGTTATAGAGTTGTAACACTCTTTTTAATCAATCTATATTTATTTGTAATATTATTGCATAGAGTTGTATTATCTTCCCATTTCTATTGAGGCAAATATATATTTTCCTAACATTCAAAAGCTTAATCCCTTGTTTGTTTCAATGGAAGGTGAGACCATCAAGATAATGAATCAAGACCTAGTGAGGTTGGATAGGTTTGATGGATCCAATTTCACTAGGTGGCAAGACAAGGTGAGATTCCTTTTGACCACTCTCAAAATCGCCTACATTCTAGAATCCACTCTAGAACCTCTCCCAACGCCATCCGACAAGGATACTCCCGAGGAGGTGGAGAAAAGAAGGAAGAGGGAGGAGGACAATCTCCTTTGTAGGGGTCATATCCTCAACGCCCTATCCGATAGGCTCTATGACCTCTACACTGAGACCAAATCGGGCAAGGAGATATGAGATGCACTTGAGAAAAAGTTCAAGGCAGAAGAGGAAGGTACCAAAAAGTTTTTGATATCTCAATACTTTGATTTCAATTTTTTTGGTGATAAGCCTATTCTTCCTCAAATACATGAATTGCAAATAATTGTTAACAAATTGAAAGTGTTAAAGATTGAGCTTCCCGAGGCCTTTCAAGTTGGTGCTATAGTGGCTAAATTACCACCAACCTGGAAGAGCTATAGGAAAAGAATCCTTCATAAAAATGAGGATTATTCTTTGGAGGAAATCCAAAAACATATTCGAATCGAAGAGGAATCGATATATAGAGATAAACTTGTGGAGGGATCTAATGGAGAGACTTCCAAAGCAAATGCGGTGTCACAACCAAAACATCCCAAAAACAAAGGGAAAAAGGGTAACGAGAAACCTTTGGGTCCAAAAACCAACCCAAACAAGTTTAAGGGCGAGAAAGGTCATTGCTTTGTGTGTGGGAAAAAGGGTCACTATGCTAGAGAGTGTAGGCATAGAAAAGACCAACAAGGACCTAAGGTGAACGCAACTCAAGAGGAAAACATAGTTGCTGTAATATCCAACATTTTCATCATACATTTTTTTATTATAAATCAAAGTTTTAATACATAAAATGTACAAGTTTACAAATTTAAGAAATAGTAATGGAAAAATAGTGTTTAAAATATCATTTTATGTTTTTAATGAGATTAAAGAAAGAGAAACTTGAGTAGTCAAGTATTGGACCCAAATGTCATATAATTTTAATTGGGGATTTTTATAAAATTAAGAAAGTTTTGCTAAAGGGCTTATTTGACAAGAATTTTAGTATTTTGGGTCCAAGTGTAATTTAAATAAATAAATAATAAAAAAAAAAGGCTTCAGCCTTTTAACCGAGTCTTCCTCTCTCTCTCCTCAGAAAATCTCTTTCTCTCTCTCTCTCTCTCTCTCTCTCTCTCTCTCGCGTGCGTGCGTCTGCCCGACCACCAAACGTCCACCGGCGGTCACCAATTATAGCCACGCGCCGGACCGTTGGATTCAAAGGCCTCCGAACTATCGACCACTCGGGAATCTAGAGCTCACTCGCCGATTAAACACCTCAACTGGTCGATTTAAGTTCGGCCACCCCGCGACTTTAAAGTTGCGATTCGGCCACCTCAGGCATCCGTTTGCCGATCCGTCACCACCATCGTGTTCCTCGTGTTGTGGGCTTCAAAACCCAATAACTTGTTCCTACATCTACCATAGTTGGGTGGTGGGCCCACCACGAGCCACCGCGATCCACCGTAGACCGACGGTCGAAACTTAGTGTTCGAGGTTTTGAAGTACGTTTTGAGTCTCAGAAAATCATCGTTTGACTTGTTGTGGAACCCGATCATTGTGGTATAATTTCTTTGACCTATATATTATGATTTAATTGTGATTGATTAGAGTAATTGTTATTATGTGTATTTATAGTATATAATTATATATTATTGATATATGGAATATTTTTCTGTAATTATACTGGCTGTCTGGGATTATATATATTTCTGATACAGGTTTTGGTTTTGGGTTTGTCCATTTTATAGCCGTTGTGCTGTCCAATTTTCTAGAAAATATTAGATATTAAATAAAGTATAAAAATACATATTTAATTGATTTTATATTAATATGGAAATTATTATGATTAAGTAATTTTAATTATTATTGGTATTATTTTGTTAAGTAAATCAAGAATATAGTTTCATATATATATATATATATGAAAAGTGTGATTTATAGTAAACCTATTATTTAACAATTATTCTTATATATTAATATTTTGTTAATATTTGAATATCAAAATAATATCAGTATTAGTTTCTTACAGTTATTGATATTTGTAAGACCAGTAAATTTTGGATAAAGTATATTTATTATATCACTGGAAGTGATATTATGACTAATTAATAATGATATAAATATTTATATTTATATTTATATTATTATCATTATATTGATTATTACAATTTTATGTTAAAAATATGATTTCTTTTATAAAATGACTATTTGAATATATATATATTCATATATGTATTGTTATTGAGGTATTTTGTTATTATTATTGAAATAAGTTTATTTATAGATGATAATTATTATTGTTGTTGTTATTATTATTATTATTATTATCATGAGAGTACATTATTAAATGAGCAATGTTTTATATGAAGAGTTATTTGTATTACGTTGATAATAATTATTATTATCATTCATATAGTTTATGGTATTGTTAATATACACTATCAATAGTGTATATTTACGATTTTGATAGAATTTAATAAATGATGTGCCTTGAATAGGATTTGTATGGATTTGATTGATTGACTCTTGCTGAGCAATTTTAAAATAAGCTAAGGACCTAAGGTAAGTAAATCTCACCTTTTGTGCTTAAGTGTAAGACGCATGACTACATTGATTGTGTACATCTGATGAGTTAAGTATGGTATGATGATAATGCATATGATAAGTATGTGAAGAATGGTTATATGAACACCATAAGGGTGTTGTGTGATATGTAATTGATGAATTCCGTGATATGTGAAAGATGTCTTACTTGGTTAAGAATGATATGAATTATGTGCGAGTATGTGTTCTTATGTTGATGGATATGTGGATTACTTTATGTTCATGATTTGTTATATGTTATGATATATGAAGCGTTTAAGTTTTTAGGCTGGAAACCTTAGACCTGAGCCATAGCTCTACGTTAAGGTATAACAACGCCACCAACCCAAAGCTTCATGTATTATGACTAAAGATGTTTTGAGTTGTATGAGATGTGATACAATGCCTTGATTGAATACCATCAATCATGAACATGAACATTGGCATTTCAGCATCAGCATGTATGCATGGCATGTACAGTTATGTGATACATTATTATGTGATGTAAGACCATGCATATAAATATGAGGAAAATTGTGAAATGCCTTGAAATGTCTTATGTGAAGTGAACATTTTAATGACACAAGGCTTAAGCAAAGTGATAATAAGATGTTTAAAAAGGGTGCCACTGTTTTGATGAATCAATCAAGTAAGTTCAGTAAAGAAGACGGAAGTCTATAAGACTTATAGTGGCTGCCCACTAGTGTGGGCTAGGTCAGAGTTGACCATTCAGATATGTTTGCCATGTTTCCGTCTTTCTCCTCCATATGTGTAATAAGTATGGCAGCTATGGCAACGATGAAATGAGTGTTATGATGAGCCTAGCTGAGATGATGGCTAGCCAGAGGAGAACCCATGGGATTCTATATGATATGTGTAACAAGCCCTGCAGGCATTGGCTGAATCAAACAGTGTGCACAAGTGATATTGGGCCCATAAAAATGTGAAACTAAAAGAAAGAGCATAAAAGTAAAGTTTGAAAGTGCATGAGCAATAAATGAAATGTATAAGTATATAAGTCAGCATATTAGTATATGTGCACTACAAACTCACGACATTCATGTGTATGTGTATGCATGAGATTTGCTTACTAAGCGTTAGCTCATTATGTTATTTTCCAACATTTTTCCAGGTGTGGCTTTAGCTGTTAAGCAACTTGTGGAGCACGGACTCAGTAGCAATGCAATAATGGTTTAGAGTTTTCATATGGCTGCCTTAAATTTAAAGTATTCATACGTGTAATAATTTCTACTAATAAGTTTATATAAAAGTTTTTAATTTTTCTATATTTCTTCGTATCATTTTATTTAATTCTTTTGGTCAAGTGTCTTACATACTCGTAAACCCTAGAATTACGAGTATGTGGCAGACGTACCCTACCTTAGGGACGTTACAGTTGCTACCCTTAGTGAGGTGAATGCGGTCCAAGGCAAGGTGAAAGGGTGGTTGTAACGCCCTGGATAGCCAAGATCATTACACTGTATGTTTACAAATGTGCGAGACTTGCTAATCAAGTCATTTAGTTGGAAACGTGTTATAATAACTAAAGTTGTACTAGGGTTAAAAGATTTCAATCTCAAAAGTTTCATTTCTTATAATCAAACTTCTTTACATGGGATCCCAAAAGTAGTAAAGTTAAAAGAAAGTTTACAAAATTTCGAACAAAAGTATAGCTACTAGCCACTCTAAGGGCAAAATAGTAGGTTCTCCCCGTTCTGTATCACTCCTCGGCCGTGGTGGCCGATCAGCTGACTATGTACATTCAGCCCCAAAGCTCTCCAACTCAGGACTGGTCCACTTTGCTCTTGCCTTTACCACGTAGCACCCGTGAGCCAAGGCCCAGCAAGAAAACGCAATAACAGAGCATAATCATCAAATAAACAACCAGACAACTCATACAGTCAACATTCCAGATATTCACATTAATCAAGTACTCATCATACTAAATACATCATTTCTTATCAATAATCAAATCATATATGATAATCAGAGCTCAGAAACTCAATAAGAACAACAACTGAAACCACAGAATTCAAGTGACCAAGATCAGAGCTTCTTACCTTAAACAGAGAAGTTCAACCTCAGGCTATCCTCCACTCTTCCTTAGCTTTCACCCCTCAAAGCTTCAGCCTCAATATTCCTAGAATTCCCACAAAACTCTGCTTAGAAAACTAATTCAACACCAATACCAAGAACTGAATGTTAACCTCAAGATCTTACCTCAATTGATGAGCAACCTCAGCTAGTTTCCCCAACCTGATCAAGACCCCAAGTACACAGTCTCAGCCTAAAGCTACTCTGGATTTTAGCCCCAAATCTCCAAAAGAAATTGATAAAGAAGACCCAAACCATTCATGAGAATTGCCCTGCTTTTCCCTTCTTTCCTTTTCCTTCTCTTCTTACTTTTCTTTCTTCAGACTTCCTTCAAATTCTAGACTTTCCACTAAGGCATAAAGCAGACTTAACTATTATCCCTTAAAAGCCAAATGACCATAATACCCTCCCATAATTCCTAAGCCTTTAAATCAACCTAGGGGCATTTTGGTCATTTGTTTTCAATTCCCGCTAATTCCTCGAGTGTCTCTAATATTTTCCACTTACTTCCCAACGCCTAACTAATCACCAATTACATTCCTTCATATTCCAATAGCTTTGTTCAGTTCAATCCTCAAGCACGATCTAGTCCGAGCCCTAGCGCACACCTAGTCAGGGCCATAAATTAATATTAACACCAAACTTCAACTCCAAAAACTAGCCTCGGGACCAATTCCGAGCCCTCGAGAAGCCCTAATTCCTCCAAACAAGGTGGTGGAATCAAACCCCGAGTCCCCAGGCAAAAGCCCTAAGAAATAACCCAAAAACCCTCTTCTGGAAACAGGGTAGCGCTACAACGCTATAAAGAGGGCACTATAACGCTACAAACAGAATCCAAAAGCTCCAAGAAACCCAAGCCTAGCACTGTAGCACCCAAAGGCTAGCGCTACAGCGCTAGTCACAGACCAGCAACACCCTGTTTTTTCCTTCTTCGATTTTCTCGAACCAAAACCCCTTGGAACCCTTCCAAACCTCATCTATACTTCAAAACAAGCCTACCAATCACTACACCTCATCCCAAATGGCCCAACAACCCAAAACTTAGCCACATGCACCTTTAAACAAAGAAAACAAGATTTGACTCCAAGACTCAAGAACTCAACCAGAAAACTAGAACAGCCCAGAAATTCAAGTACTCAAGCTCAGAATTTCTTGCCTCAAATGGGGAATTCGATCTTGAGTTACCCTTAGTATCCCTCCAGCCTTTAGCTCCTCAATTCTTCAAGCTTAACTCCCTAGAATTCCCATCCAAAGCTCAATTCAAACACAACTCATCAAAACCAGAAAAACTCAGACTAAATTCTTTAAGCCTTACCTTAACTTGATGGTTAATCCTAGCTAACCCTCTACAACTTCTTCAATGATCAAGGTTCCAAAGCCCAGCTGTGACTCCCTCAGGAATTACAGCTTCAATTTCCTCTAGAAATGGTGAAGAGATGACCCAACCGAGAGAGAGAAAGTGATAGCTCCAAGTGTTCTGTTTTTCTTTCCTTCCTTCCTTCTTCTTTTCTTTTCCTTTAGCTTCTGAGTCTTTCTACAAATTCCACTAAATCTATAAAGCACAATATAACCTATTCCTTAGTAAGACAAATGACCATACTGCCCTCCCAATAATAACTAAACCTTTAAATCACTCTAAGGGCATTTTGGTCATTACTCCCAATTCCCGCTAATTCCTCAAGTGTCTTTAATATTTACTGCTTACTTTCCCAATACCTAACTAATCATCAATTATATTTCTCAATATCAAATAATCTCCAATATACTTCTCAAATTCCCAGAAATACCCCCAGACTCACCCCGAGCCGGGTATAAATGCTGTCGTGACTCCTCCGCTAAACCGCTCACTGGGATAGCCTTGAATCACAAGTTGCAGATATATCCACATAATAATGTGGTCTCAACAATTTATCACAAATATTTACACTTATGCCCTCAACGGGCCAATATTACAAAATGCCCTTATAACCTAATCATGGCCTACATGCATACTAACACACATAGTCATGCTTCACATTTATCCAAATAATCATATAAGCATGCTTTTCACATAATCATGCATTTTCACCATTAATTCACATAACTTCCAATTGTGCCCTCCCGGCACACTAATCAAGGCCCTTAAGCCTTATTAGTAATTTTGGGTCGTTACAACTATCCCCTCCTTATAATAATTTCGTCCTCGAAATTTATTCAAACACATCAAATAGTAAACCTCGTACCTCTAACCATAATTCCTGAGGTCCAACGCCTTTATTTTACTTCTCGATAACATTCTTACGAGAGTAATAATCTTGTTCCACAAAATCTTGTCTAATAGCCATACTTTCGTTAATACCTCGCTTGCACCACAATCCTGCTGACACTTCAGGGTCTGCTTAGTTCACAACGTTCACTTCATTGTCTTATTCTTGATACCAGAAATTCCTATGAGTCATCACCCTTACCAGGGAGAGATTAATCTATAGGCCCCCGGCCTAACCCTTGGTACAACTTCAGAATTTATGTTGAATCAGGAGTTAGAACTCTTTTTTTTTGTCTAAACATCATACTTTTCCCTGTCTACACTTACTTGGAGAGATACAAATCTCTCATCCCAGAACTTTGTGTTCCAAAATTTAACAATTTACAAGTTCCTATATCCTTCCAGATAGGCAGACACTCCTGCCTTAAGAATTCTGACAATAACTTTGGTTTTCCCCCTGAACCAATACTAAACCGTAGTATCTACTATCTTTCACTTCTTTACTTCGCCTAGTACTCCTTGCTTTTTATCTTACCATATCCTATGTCGTGTCACCTTAGCTGTACTCCAGTATTCATCATCGTGACTATCTTACCAAGGATTACATTTTCCTTAATATCTCAAGTATTCGCAAACTCAATGCTTAATTCCTTAAAATAACTATAAAGTTTTCTGATTGTTAATCCATCTACAATTAACCGATAATTCCAAGTTCTCACTCTGTTCTCTTCATTCCCTAGTTTTTTTCCAAAACTTGGAAAACTATAGGGTCTCATTTCAGTACCATTAACGTTCTACTCCATTATTAGTTCATCTGAACCAATTACAATAACTCATTCAGCTGAGTTAAAACTTTCCCTGTCCAATCACCTTACTTATAATCTAATGTGGTCCATTCCTTCTATCCACCATCATATCACTTTACCATTCAATATCCAAGTATGCTAAATTCTGTCATCCATTTAACTTTCCCGATACAACATACCCTAGGAGATGGAACGATATCCATTTAGAATTCCCATCTCCAGGCCAAATTTCCGTCGAATCTCCCATCCTATCCTTGTGTTGCCTCGCCAAGGTTCTTTCCTGTCTCCACCAACACCAACACTTTGGATTCCATTGTCCAGAGAATACGTACATGTTCATCTGTAACGCCCTGGATAGCCAGGACCACTACACTGTGTACTTATAAAGGTGCAGGACTTGCTAATCAAATCATTTAGTCAAAACGTGTCACTAAACCATAAATGTGTTAGGGTTAAAATGGTTTTGGTCTCAAAAGATACATTTCATATATTTAAACAAATTTACATATGGGATCCCAAAAAAAGAACAGTGTTTAAAGGTTAGTTTACAAAATTTCCAAAATACAGACTACCCATCAGCCACTCTAAGGCAAAACTGACATTTATAGCTTTTTTGTCCCTGTTATCCTCTCAACCATGGCGGCTGAGCAGCTGGTCATGTACATTCCGCTCACGGAGCTCTCCAAGTCAGGGCTGATCAAGTTTGCCCTTGCCTTTACCTGCACCACGTAGCACCCGTGAGCCAAGGCCCAGCAAGAAAACATATTACACATCTCAACAATCATATCAAGAGAATAATTCATCAAGCATAATCAACCACTTAACATTCCACATTAATCACATAGCATGTAATCAGAATCAAAGATGCAATGTAACACCCTACTTCCTTAGAGCCGTTACTAAGTGAGTTTTAAGACAAAACAGTGTGCAATGAACTCGCTAACCGAGGTTTTTAAACAAAAGTGTGACTAATTAGAAGTTAAGGCTGTAATCTTAGAAAAATGCGTCGTTTCAATAAAACTTCTAGTATTAAACATTTGGGATCCCAAAATAAATTTTGAAAACTATTTACATCTCAAAATAAGTTTACAATTGATCAGTTATAAAATCATAGATTATTACAGCCATTTTCGAATAAACCCCCAACCAAAGCAGTCGGGCAGGCCAAACATGTACGCGTCGCTTCACGCTCTCCGTACTCATGGTTGGTTGACTCAGTCCATGCTTCTACCTGCCACACGGAGCACCCGTGAGCCGAAGCCCAGCAAGAAAACCCAAATAATACATAACATATGCAATTCATATAGCTGGCATAATTCACTGATAAATAGGAGAACCATCATAATAAACAAGCACGGCCATGCCGCCCCAGAGGCCTTACCAAAGCCTGGGGTTTCTGGTCTCACCACGAGGATAACTCATGTATCCCTTGGGTCCCACCCTGAATATAAGCATCCCATGTGCTGTGTGTTACTTTCGGCCCCACGGCCGCCCCGGCCTACGCCGTACTCGGCCCTTGCCGTTCATTTCATCATAATCACACATATAGTACATTCGAAATAATCATTCACACACATCATGATTCATTTAAGGTTAAACATTTGCACATAATACAATCTGGGGCCATGCCCTATTCTCGGGTGTCACGGTTTTCTTACCTGTATTCCGAGCCTCCTGATGCACTAAAGCCGCGAGCACGGTCCTCTAGCACGAGCCTCACCAAAACCTAGTCACAACACACAAGAAATGTCCCTCAATACTAATCAAATCAAAAACCGCCTCCCGGGAGCAAACCCACACTCTCGGAACTCCCAAATTCCTAAAACAATTTATCGGAAACATCCCCCGAACCCCCGGAGCAAAAGCTGAAAAATGCAAATTTCCAACCCCTGAAAATGGCCTAGCGCCGCGGCTCAGCCCTACAGGGCCGCGGCGCTAATCAAGTCAGAGGCCCCATCCCCTCCTGCCTTCAGCCTTGCGTCTCAGCGCCCAAGAACAGGGCCGCGGCACCCCAACGCGAACCCAGAAAAACTGGGTTTTTCCCCTGCATTTCATCATCCAAAACATTTCCAAAACAGCCCAAACAAAACCTAAACCCCCAAAACCCAATTCCAAACTTCAAATAGACCATTTAACAACTCAGAAACACAATCAAAGAAACCAAACACACAATCAAATCCCCAAAATCCACATCTTTGATTTTCAACTTCAGAAAATATAAAACCCAAAACCAAACTTAAACCATGCTTAAATTCATCAAACCATAACAGAAACAAGCCTTAAATGTGTATAAAATTCCTTACCTCAAATGGAGAATCCATCCCTAAGCTTCCTTCATCTCCTAAGTCTCCAATTCAGCTCCTCCACTCATCTTCTTCTTCTTCATGCCCTAACTTTTCCTTCTCTTTTCTCTTCTCTTCCAACTCTATCAAGACCAACAAATGCCCCTAAATACCCAAACCGTGACCCACTAAAACCCAGCTGAGAATTGCCTATTACCCTTGCCAAATGACCATGCTACCCCTCCAAATGATCCTTTCCCAACTAAGTCCTCAAGGGTACTCTAGTCCTTTCACTAACATTTCAATTTTACCATTTTCCAACTAAACTTGCTACTCACAGCAGTAACTAATGGTTACCCAGGTTACTAAATCTCCAATAACCATTACCCGCTAAATCTCAACTTAATCATAAAATTCCCGAGGTACCCCTAGGCTCCTCCCGAGCCGGGTACAAAATCCCGTTGTGACTCTGAAGTTAACTAGCTCTCTAGGACCGTCTCGGCACGTGCATCACAATAATAAAACCACACTCACGTGGTACAATTCACGGAATACAATTATCACATACCAACACAGTTATGCCCAACATGGCCAAACTTACAATTACGCCCTTCTAACACGATCCGGGCCTACATGCATACTAGTAAACATAGCCATGCATCTCAGTTAAACAAATAGCCAAATAACATGCTTTAAATCATAACCATGCATTTAACTCATGAAATCACACATGAATCCCTTCGTGCCCTCCTGGCACGCTAATCAAGGCCCTCAAGCCTTATTAGCGAATTTGGGTCGTTACATGCAACCAATCATTAATAACAGTCAAACCACATAATAACTAGGGCTGACAACTTAGGCCACACCCTCTGTTTACCCCACTGACACCGACCCGCTTAAACCAAGCTCAGTGCATAATAAGTTGTCCTCGGCTACCAATGACTGAGCCGCGCCCTGTGCGCAAGTGTAACCTTTGGCACTCTTAGGCCGTTGGTTTACTATTTACATGGAATAATATCATCCTTTTCAAATCATACATATTAGGGAACCCTAGTCCCATTACAAATACACAACCAGGTGCAGTTTTCTTACCTTTGGCTTCCAAGTGAACTAGTTACGAGCGATGCTCCTTGAGCGCGATCCGATCCTCGAGCCCTAGCTTAGCACCTAGTCACAACCAAGATAAAGGACACCATCAACAATCTTAAATGAGCTTCTAGACAAAGTTCTAGTCTCCGGAACATTGAACTTCACCAAACATGGTAAAAGATTCAATCCCGAGCACCCTAGGTTAAATTCCCAAGCCTAGAATCTCAAAATCCCAAAATCCCTTAAGGGCCGCGGCATTAGCCACCCATGTCGCGGCATGGCCCCAACCAAAGGCCTCCAAATGCCCAAAAACAGGTAAGGGCCGCGGCCCGCCCTCCTTCCTCAGCACCCTTCAGCTTCGAAGGGTCGCGGCTCACCAAGAACTATGCCGCGGCCCAACCCCTTCGAACCTAGAAAAACCTCCATTTTTTACTCTCAAACCTCATGCAAACTCACTCAAAACTACCCCAATTCCACAACTCAATTATCCAAGAACTTCCCACAAGATTCCAGTAACATAACCCAGCTGAAACCTAGACTAGAAACCCATCAAAAACCCACTTCAATCACTGAAACTTTCTAACTCAAGAACTCAAAACCCAGCCATGGAAACACTATAACTCAACCTTTAAACCTTAAATTAGAGCTTACCTCAGCTGCAGAACCAATCCTCCAAGAGTTTTCTGGCCTAACTTCCAAGGTTCCAGCCTTAATTTAATCTTCAAATCCAAAACCCAAAACCTCTTAGAACACACTCAAAAACACAGAATTTCAACCACAGAAAATGGAATTCAATGCTTACCTCAACCTTGATTAAGTTCCTTTGATAATCCTTGAGCTAATCCTCTAAACTCCAGCTTCAATTCTTAAAATCCCAACCAAGACCTCTAAGTTTCTGTGTTTTTCTTTGGGGGAGAAAGGAAAAGAGGGTCGCTTTGCTATATTCCACAGTTTTCTAAAATCTTCTTAAGTCTATCCTTAAGCAATCAAGTTAATCCCAAGGCTCGGGGTACCAGAAACGTCCCCGAGGGAAAAATGGTAAAATTCCCCAATATTCCCACCTTGACTTCCTAACCTCAAATATATCTCCAATTATTTATTTTCATAACCCAGTAATCTAAATAACCACCCGATACCTAAAATACCCCTTGACTTGTCCAAAGTCAAACATTAGGCCCCGTTGTGACTTTCCCGCTATCTAGCTCCCTAGGATCGCCTCAAGTCGCCCGCTACAGATTTACCCACATAATAATGTGGTTCTCACAAGTATAACATTTAACCACATTTATATACATATAATCATACAAGCATGCTTATCATGTAATCATGCATTAAATCAATAAATTCACACATAAACCAATTATGCCCTCCTGGCGCACTAATCAAGACCCTTAAGCCATATTAGTGATTTTGGGTCCTCATACTTCAGCACATGTGTCGTATCTGAAACATACTTCCGCAACATGGAGACATGGAGACATGGAATACATCATGAACTCCTGACAACGATGGTGGCAAAGCCAACCTGTATGCCACCTGTCCAATCCTTTCTAAAATCTCGAAAGGTCCAACAAACCGAGGGCTTAGGTTGCCCTTTACCCCAAATCTCATCACTCCTCTCAACTTGCAGAAACATGTGGTCCCCAACCTGGAACTCCACGTCCCTATGCTTAGGATCAGCGTAGCTTTTCTGTCTACTCTGCGAAGCAAGCATTCTGGCTCGTATCTTCTCAATAGCCTCATTGGTCTTCTAAACCATGTCTGGCCCCAAATACCTTCTCTCACCCATCTCATCCCAATGAATGGGTGATTTGCACTTCCTTCCATATAA
Source organism: Humulus lupulus (assembly GCF_963169125.1). NCBI lineage: Eukaryota > Viridiplantae > Streptophyta > Magnoliopsida > Rosales > Cannabaceae > Humulus > Humulus lupulus. The sequence continues at coordinate 159,911,540 of NC_084793.1, read as the reverse complement.
CATCTCGTAAGGAGCCACTCCAATCGTAGACTGATAAATGTTATTATATGAGAATTCGATCAACGGAAGATACTTACTCCAAGATCCCTTGAAGTCAATCACACATGCCCTAAGCATGTCCTCCAACACCTAAATCTTCCTCTCAGACTGTCTGTTAGTCTGAGGATGAAAAGCTGTGCTAAACTTCAACTGAGTCCCCATGGCTCTCTGCAGAGCTCCCCAAAACTTGGAGGTAAAGATAGGGTCTCGATCAGATACAATAGACTTTGGAACCCCATGGAGATGAACTATCTCCCTCACATACAACTCTGCATACTGTTACACTGAATACGTCGACTTCACTAGCAGAAAATGAGCTGACTTGGTGTATCTGTCCACTATCACCCACATTGAGTCACAAAACCCCACTGTCCTGGGTAGTCCTCCCACAAAATCCATCGTGATGTCCTCCCACTTCTACTCTGGGATACCCAAAGGTTGAAGCAATCCCGCTGGTCGCTGATGCTCAGCCTTTACCTGCTGACATGTCAAACATTTAGCCACATACTCTACTACATCCTTCTTCATCCCGGGCCACCAATATAATGTTCGTAGATCCTGATACATCTTTGTGGTACCCGGATGAAGCGAGTATGGCGTAGTATGAGACTCATCCAGTATCTCTCGTCTAATCCCCTCATCTACCGAAATACAAATCCATCCCTGATATCGAAGCAAACCTGTCTCATAAACAAAATAATCCTTAGTTGTCCCTGCTAAGACATGTTGTCTGACCTCCTGAAACCGCGCGTCCACCAACTGACCCTCCTTGACCCGCTCTAGCAGGGTCGACTGCAAGGTAATATTAGCTAACTGGCCTACCACCAGTTCTACCCTTGCCCTGGCCATCTCATCAACTAATTCTCTCGAGATCTGGGTGGAACTATACAACTATCCTGGGCCCCTCTGGCTCAACGCATCTGCCACCACATTGGCCTTCCCAGGGTGGTAAAGGATATCACAATCATAATCCTTAACCAGCTCCAACCAACGCCTCTGCCTCATGTTCAGATCCTTCTGGGTGAAGAAGTATTTCAAACTCTTATGGTCAGTGTATATCTCGCACGTTTCCCCATACAGATAATGTCACCACACCTTCAGTGCGAATACCACTGCTGCTAGTTCCAAGTCATGAGTAGGATATTGCTACTTATACTCCTTCAGCTGTCGCGATGCATAAGCTATAACTTTCTCATTCTGCATCAACACACAGCCTAAACCCATCCTCGATGCATCACAATAGACTACAAACTTTCCTTCCTCCAAAGGAAGACTCAACACAGGTGCAGAAATAAGTCGTCGCTTCAACTCTTGGAAACTGTTCTCACACTTCTCTGACCAAACAAACTTCTGATTCTTCCTCGTCAACTCTGTCTTGTTGTGCTCCTTATCTTTCAGACGTTCTTAAGTATCTTCTCTAGGGCTTCAGGTCAAATCCCTTCATACATGTCCCTTCTTCTTCTTGTAGCATTATCCTGAATACCCTTGGCGAGACCGAACTAACACTTCATGGAGCTTTACCTGTGACCCTACTTCCTTAGTACTAACACCATCAGCGTAGTAGCTGTCCACATTCTACTTCTAATTGGAGAGTATCCCAGTATACTGCCAATAAACCCTGAAGGAGACTTGTCCACACTATTCGTATATCTTACACTTATAGAGCTTACCTGAGTTACTAACGCTTGAATCAGTTAAGAACCTTTGTTACCAATTCATCACACCCTACCCGATATAAGTTATGATTCCTGAAATGTCTCTTTCCTTGATCCTCAGCTGGTGATAACCAGATCGTAGATCAATTCCTGAAGACATTGCCCTATCTTGTAACCGGGCATTTAAACTCTTTATCCTGAACAGACGATGCTAACAATTCTCGCAATACGATGCTCTATCTAATCCACCCCGAAGTCAAGTTTCTTCGACAACTTCAGTAATTCTTCATGTCAAACCATTATCATCTCCCATAATGCCCATGATACCGAACCTATCTGTAGCCGAGTTCTGAAACGTACCCAATCCTTCCTTGTATACCTACCTAAATCCCTTCTGGGCAGCTTAGTTTCCATTCAGTCCAACTGAAGTACTCCAAATGATATTCCCTACTATCCATGGTTGTTCCTTAACAAATTAACTCTCACTCTGACTCATGCCAAGGCTTCCATATGACGAGCTCTAGTGCTCTCACCATGAACCTCTCTATTTCTTGTGTCCCAATTCCTCTCCCAAAAGTTTCCAATTCCTCTTAGTATCTCCATCCCCTCACAAAGTGCCTTGAGGCGTATTCTCTATGTCTGAATCTTTCTTGGGACATTCCCAACACCGAACTCTTCCAACTCGTTATATAACCCCAAACGTGAACTATCCGGTTAGCTGATCAGCTCTGGGGAACTAACCCCGACTTCAAATGTAGCAAGGCATTCCAGTCTTCCGTCCCCCATCCACGAGAATCCATCCTCACCTGACATCCTCCCAGGTGGCATCTCCTGCCTCTAGTGCATGATAAATAACCTCACTGGTTCCCATCACTATCCTGACAACTATCTTGCAAACCAGACTCCCCTTCTTAGTAAAACTAGGAGCCACAGAACCGTCCGAGGTTATTCTGCTTTGATTACCGAGAATCTATCCTTACTGAACTTCACCAATAAGAACACTGCCATTTGCATCTCTGGCACTCATGCTCTTTACCTCATTTCACATATCTCAATTAGCATGGCCCTCTCTGCTACCTAAATACAAATGATGATTTCTTACATCGGAGCAGCCTAAATGCTCTGGACTATTCCAGAGTTTAACCCTTAAGTGGGTCATCATTTCCAATGACATCTGCCTGTAACAATTTCTCAAAATGAATTACCCAACTCACAAAACTCATCGACATACACTGTTGTTACCTTATTATTCCAAATCAAGCTTATGAGCCCACCAGCCTCCACAGCTTGAACTATGTCTTTATAACCTCTTTCATCGATTCATCATCTGATTTCTTTCCAACCCATCATGCCAATATTTTGGCCCGCGTACCATTTCCAGGCATTCTTCTGCCACAAATACTTAACACAACCCCTTAGTCATGACCTCTCATCTCTAGATAACCAAGGATGGAATTAACTTTGCCCATCCGCTGACCAATTCTTAGGCAATCCAAACTTTCCTCAAAACCAGAGGATAACATCTTTTAGACCTTCCATAAAATACCCTTATCTGTCTATAATCTCACAATAAACCAACACTGATAGCCTCACTGTCAAGCATACAAAACAGCTCTTTTCCCAGAGAAGTCTGTTGTTCTTCTACCTAGTCTCAACTATTAAACCCCACAGCTTACTCACATACTAGCGATCATCTGCTGCGGCTTTCAGGGATAGATGGAGGTCTCCAACTCCAGCTATTATTTGCAATCCCCCTATAAAGCAACGCCAAGTCCACTTAACCATTCTAGGCGCAAACCATTTGAGTTCATCCGCCACTGCTGACTAAACTCCTCAGCCCTAAGATTCACACCATGAACCACTCCACAGTGAGGTCCAAATAACCATGGTTATCATGCACACATAAAGCATATTAAGCACAGATCCACAATACTATACATTTAGCTACCGAATTCTTATTACAACCAATTATACTCACACTTTATCATGCTTCCTGCAAGCCAATAAAAAGATATGACATATGAATTCAATTTAGGTAGTTGACCACATACACTCAGTATGCAAACCATTATCCAAATATTCATCCACATGCAATAGCAATGCTAATCAACACGCTTTAATCTCATCATACAATAGTCAAGGGCCGGGCCCTATCAGTATCTCATGCTCCTTATTAATCAAGCAGATATCAACAGTCATATTCCATTCTATTCATCTAAGCATATAACCATATACACAATTACCAAACCCTGAGTCGAGCTTGTATTTCGCGACGAATGTACATGTCCAACCAGTCTTCAGCAACCCTTAAACCTAGGACGCTCTGATACCAAGTTGTAACGCCTTGGATAGCCAAGACCATTACACTGTGTGTTTACAAATGTGCAAGACTTGCTAATCAAGTCATTTTAGTTGGAAACGTGTTATAATAACTAAAGTTGTACTAGGGTTAAAAGATTTCAATCTCAAAAGTTTCATTTCTTACAATCAAACTTCTTTACATTGGATCCCAAAAGTAGTAAAGTTAAAAGACAGTTTACAAAATTTCAAACAAAAGTATAGCTACTAGCCACTCTAAGGGCAAAATAGACATTTAGGTTCTCCCCGTCCTGTATCACTCCTCGGCCGTGGTGGCCGATCAGCTGACTATGTACATTCAGCCCCAAAGCTCTCCAACTCAGGACTGGTCCACTTTGCTCTTGCCTTTACCTGCACCACGTAGCACCCGTGAGCCAAGGCCCAGCAAGAAAACACAATAACAGAGCATAATCATCAAATAAACAACCAGATAACTCATACAGTATACTCATATACTCAACATTCCAGATATTCACATTAATCAAGTACTCATCATACTAAATACATCATTTCTTATCAATAATCAAATCATATATGATAATCAGGGTTAACGCCCTTAGGCCGCACCCTATGTTATCCCACTGACTCCGGCCCGCTTAAACCGAGCTCAGTGAATATTAAGCTGTCCTTAGCTACCAGTGGTCGAGCCGCGCCCTGTGCGAAAATATTGATTACGGCACCCTTAGGTCGTTTATCACATGTCCCATGGCATAATACCACCTATGACATTATACAGATATAGGGAGCACTTAGTCCCAACACAATCACATAACCGAGTGCAGTTTTCTTACTTTCAGATTCCAATAGCTTTGTTCAGTTCAATCCTCAAGCACGATCCAGTCCGAGCCCTAGCGCATACCTAGTCACGGCCATAAATTAATATCAACACCAAACTTCAACTCCAAAAACTAGCCTCGGGACCAATCCCGAGCCCTCGAGAAGCCCTAATTCCTCCAAACAGGGTGGTGGAATCAAACCCCGAGTCCCCGGGCAAAAGCCCTAAGAAATAACCCAAAAACCCTCTTCTGGAAACAAGGTAGCGCTACAACGCTATAAAGAGGGCGCTATAACGCTACAAACAGAATCCAAAAGCTCCAGGAAACCCAAGCCTAGCACTGTAGCGCCCAAAGGCTAGCGCTACAGCACTAGTCACAGACCAGCAACACCCTGTTTTTTCCTTCTTCGATTTTCTCGAACCAAAACCCCTTGGAACCCTTCCAAACCTCATCTATACTTCAAAAAAATCCTACCAATCACTACACCTCATCCCAAATGGCCCAACAACCCAAAACTTAGCCACATGCACCTTTAAACAAAGAAAACAAGATTTGACTCCAAGACTCAAGAACTCAACCAGAAAACTAGAACAGCCCAGAAATTCAAGTACTCAAGCTCATAATTTCTTGCCTCAAATGGGGAATTCGATCTTGAGTTACCCTTAGTATCCCTCCAGCCTTTAGCTCCTCAATTCTTCAAGCTTAACTCCCTAGAATTCCCATCCAAAGCTCAATTCAAACACAACTCATCAAAACCAGAAAAACTCAGACTAAATTCTTTAAGCCTTACCTTAACTTGATGGTTAATCCTAGCTAACCCTCTACAACTTCTTCAAGGATCAAGGTTCCAAAGCCCAGCTGTGACTCCCTCGGGAATTACAGCTTCAATTTCCTCTAGAAATGGTGAAGAGATGACCCAACCGAGAGAGAGAAAGTGATAGCTCCAAGTGTTCTGTTTTTCTTTCCTTCCTTCCTTCTTCTTTTCTTTTCCTTTAGCTTCTGAGTCTTTCTACAACTTCCACTAAATCTATAAAGCACAATATAACCTATCCCTTAGTAAGCCAAATGACCATATTGCCCTCCCAATAATAACTAAACCTTTAAATCACTCTAAGGGCATTTTGGTCATTACTCCCAATTCCCGCTAATTCCTCAAGTGTCTTTAATATTTACCGCTTACTTTCCCGATACCTAACTAATCATCAATTATATTTCTCAATATCAAATAATCTCCAATATACTTCTCAAATTCCCAGAAATACCCCCAAACTCACCCCGAGCCGGGTATAAATCCCGTCGTGACTCCTCTGCTAAACCGCTTACTAGGATCGCCTTGAATCACAAGTTGCAGATATATCCAATTTACACTTATGCCCTCAACGGGCCAATATTACAAATATGCCCTTATAACCTAATCAGGGCCTACATGCTTACTAACACACATAGTCATGCTTCACATTTATCCAAATAATCATATAAGCATGCTTTTCACATAATCATGCATTTTCACCATTAATTCACATAACTTCCAACTGTGCCCTCCCGGTACACTAATCAAGGCCCTTAAGCCTTATTAGTAATTTTGGGTCGTTACAGTGGTGGTATGATACATGTGCCACCGTCCATGTCACCTATGACAAATCATTGTTCAAGACCTTTGAAGAGTCAAATGGCAACCATGAGATTCAAATGGGCAATGAGGGCAAATCCAAGGTACTTGGCAAAGGTACCATTGAAATCTTTTTCACCTCCGGCAAAAAGTTACATTAGTGAATGTACTTTATGTTCCCGAAATGAGTAGAAACTTGGTAAGTGGTGATTTTCTTGGCAAGCCCAGCATTAAAGCCGTTTTTGAGTCCGGTAAACTTATACTTACCAAATCAAATGTATTTTTGGGAAAGGGGTACTCTTGTGAGGGTATGGTTAAATTGTGCACCAATGATGTAACTTTCAATGTTATCAATAAAAATGCTAATTCCGCCTATATTGTTGAGTATGATTCTTTATTTTTGTGGCATCTTAGACTATCGCATACAGGTTTTTCAACCATGAAAAGAGTAGTAAAATGTGGTATGATTGCATGTAATATTAAAAACTATGGTAAATGTGAAACATGTGTTAAGGCGAAAATGATTAAGAAACCATTTCCTAGTGTAGAAAGATCATCTAATTTACTAGATTTAATCCATAATGATCTTTGTGAATTAAATGGTGTTTTAACTAGAGGTGGTAAAAGATATTTTCTTAATTTTATAGATGATTTTAGTAGATATACCTATGTGTTTCTTTTAAAGCATAAAGATGAAACTTTTGATGCTTTTAAATTGTATAAATTAGAAGTTGAAAATCAACTAAATAAAAAGAATAAGGTGCTAAGAAGTGATAGAGGAGGAGCGTACTTCTCTAATTAATTCAATACATTTTGTGAAGAAAATGGTATAATTCATGAGTGCATTGCACCTTATACACCACAACACAATGGTGTTGCCGAAAGGAAAAATAGGACTTATCTAGAGATGATGAACTCTATGTTGGTGTTTTCTAAGTTGAACTTCAACTTATGGGGTGAAGTACTTTTAACCGCTTGTCACACTCTTAATCGAATACCGATGAAGAAAAATGAGATATCTCCATATGAGTTATGGAAAGGAAGAAAACCCAACATAGGATACTTCAAAGTGTGGGGGTGTCTTGCATATTGCAAGAAAAACGAACCTAATAGAACAAAGTTAGGTTCAAGAGCCATAAAGTGTGCTTTTGTTGGTTATGCCAACAATAGTAAAGCTTATAGGCTGTTAGACTTAGAGTCTAATATTGTGATTGAATCTAGAGAAGTTGAATTTTTTGAGAATATGTTATGTGACAACAATTCTCAAGCTTCAACATCTCTAAAGGAGAATTTTTTATATGAGAACAATTCTCAAGCTTCTACATCCAAAGTTGATTCTCAAGAGGAGAATTATCAAAAGGATGTAAAGCAACCCTTTGAACCTAGAAGAATTCAAAGGCTTAAAAATCATAAAAGTATAGTAGTGGATGAGATAGATTCTCAACGAATTTCATTCTACATGGTAGAAGGAAATAGAGAGGAAGTTATTAGGAAAATTCCTATTGTACTTCTCGTTGAGGATAATCCTAAGACTTATAAATAAGTTATGCAATCGAGAGATAGTGCATTTTGGAAAGAAGTCATCAATGATGAGATGGATTCCATTCTTTCCAATAACACTTGGGAATTGGTAGACCTCCCACCGGGGTCTAAGCCAATTGGGTGTAAGTGGGTATTTAGGAGAAAATACCACACTGATGGCACTATCCAAACCTTTAAAGCTAGATTAATAGCTAAAGGGTTTAGGCAAAAAGAGGGTATCGATTATTTCGATACCTATGCGCCTGTTGCAAGAACAACTTCTATAAGAATTTTGTTCGCTTTAGCTTCTATACACAACTTGTATGTTCATCAAATGGATGTCAAAACGACATTCCTTAATGGTGACCTCAATGAGGAGATCTATATGGAACAACACGAAGGGTTTGTCCTACCAAAATATGAACATAAAGTATGTAGACTTGTAAAATCCTTATATGGATTGAAACAAGCTCCTAAGCAATGGCATGAGAAATTTGATCGAGCCATCATGTCTAATGGGTCTAGACATAACAATGGAGACAATTGTTTGTATTCCAAAACTTGTAAGGGATATGTGATCATTGTTTGCTTATATGTGGATGACATGCTTATTCTAAGTAATAGCATGAAAGGGATTGAAGAAACGAAGAGGTTTCTATCATCAACCTTCAAGATGAAAGATCTTGGAGAAGTTGACACCATACTTGGTATCAAAGTAAAGAAACATAGTGGGGGTTTTGCGTTAGGGCAAGCCCACTATGTTGAGAAAGTATTGAACAAATTTAACCATCTCAAGGTTAAAGATGCCAATACTCCATTCGATCATAGTGTAAAACTAGAGAAGAATGAAGGAAGAGCGGTGGCTCAATTGGAAGACGCTAGTGCTATAGGGAGTCTAATGTACGCTGCCCAATGTACTTGACCTGATATAGCATTTGCGGTAAGTAAACTCTAAGGTTTACAAGTAATCCAAGTGGGGATCACTGGAAGGCAATTGGAAGAGTCCTAGGTTATCTCAAGAAAACCAAAGGACTAAGCCTTCACTACTCCAAATTTCCTTCAATTTTAGAAGGATATACAGATGCAAGTTGGATATCCAATCTTGGGGACAACTTGTCCACAACTGGTTGGGTATTTACACTTGGTGGAGGTGCAACTTCTTGGGGTTCCAAGAAACAAACCTGTATATCTCATTCCACTATGGAAGTAGAGTTCATAGCTCTAGCTGCTACCAGCAAAGAGGCCGAATGGTTAAGGGATCTGTTGATAGAGATTCCCCTAATCAAAGATAATAATGTATCTACTATATCGATACATTGTGATAGCCAAGCGGCATTGGCTAAAGCATACAGCGGAGTGTATAATGGGAAGTCTAGACATATTAGTCTAAGACATGGATATGTAAGAGAATTGATTCAAAGAGGAGTCATCTCAATATCCTATGTGAGAACAAGTGAAAATCTGGCGAATCCTTTCACTAAGCCACTAACGAGGGATTTAGTGGCTGCATCATCAGGAGGGATGGGACTTAAACTCCCTAAAGAGATTCACGATTGATGGTAACCTATCTTAACACTAGTTATTCAACTAGTGTTAGGTTCAATAGGTAACAACAAGTCAATCAAGTGAATATTAGTTGTACTCAAAACAAGTCCCATCTGAGATATTGAGTACTTGTGTGTTACCAAGTTGAGGGTTAAAACCGAAAGGTTTTTTAATAGAATTCAGTCTTGTGAAGACAAGTATTTTTGGTAACAAAATACTGTAAGAATTCTACCTATATGAACCTAGGGGTGGTGTCGCCTCTCATGAGAATTGGGAGTATTCTCAAGAACGTCCATGAATGGAAAGTGCACATGGCCATTAACGGTGCAAAGCGAGACATAGAGGTCTCAAGTGAACATCGCAAAGGTGTGTGTGTTATCACCAATTTCTTATCATGAAAAGATGGTTCAATGCCTAATGCAACCAAATTTTTGACATATTTTGTGATAATTACACTATAGTAAAGTTCAAGTTGAAAAACACTTTGCTTTATGCACTAATGCAATGACTCTTATAAGAGAGAGCTCTTATTTAATCAAGTGGGGGATATGTTATATTTCAAAATATAATGATTGATTAAATAAGTGTTACAATAGATAATTATTTAATCTAGTGGGGGAATGTTATATTATTTTATAATATAATGTAATATTATATTATATTATATTATATTATAATGTTTTAGATTAAATAAATGTGACAAAGAGTGTCACATATTGTAACATATAATAGAGAGTTACAATATTTAGATATATGAGATATATCCAAATAATGTAACATATTTGGTGTTACAAATTTGTAACTTCCAAATATTACCCTTTATTGTGTAAATTTGGTGTTACACAATATTGAGATGAATTTCATAAAGCCATATGTGAAATGGTTGTTAAAGATATGATTTTAACCCCCAATAATGTGTTTTGGGAGTTACAAAATCATTTGGGAGGGTTTGGAACCGTTTGGAAAAACAGCACATTTTCAAGTACTGAAACTGGGCTGTGGCTGCGGCCACTGAATTATGGTGGCCGCGGCCTAGGGGACAGAGAGCAGTGGCCGCGGCCACAGGTGCATTTCAGGCCAATTTTTCAGTTTTTTCCAAATGTGTTGAACGGTTCCAAAAACCCAAATAACTCCCAAATCTCAATTTTAATTCCATATTAATCCAATTAAACATTGGTAACAGCCATGGGGGTTGGTGGAATTTGAAATTCAAAGGGTGTCTCTCAACTCTATAAATAGGAGCCTATAGCTCACTTGAAAGACACAACATTTATATCCATTAGAGCACTTGGCTAGAAACACCTTGAGGCTTGATTATTCCAAAAAGCATTTCCAAAATCTGTGAGAGATCCCTTAGTGCTTGAGTTAGGGGAAAATAAGCTTTCAGACAAAGGTTTCAAACCTTGTTCAAGTTGGTAATCCCCAACACTCTTCACTTTGATTGTGTGAGTGAGAGTTTATTGTTTTTGTTCTTGTTCTTGTTCTTGTTCTTATTTTCTTCTATTGTTTTTTCTTCTTTTTCTATTTAGTACTTTTGTTTAAGAGTTGTAATCTTTTTATTTCCTTTGTTCAAACACTTCTAGTTTACTTGTATCTTTTTGTAATAGAGTTGTACTTTCTATTTCTATCATCTTACATCTCCTTCTCCTTTTATTTGTATTTTCAGTTATAGAGTTGTAACACTCTTTTAATCAATCTATATTTATTTGTAATATTATTGCATAGAGTTGTATTATCTTACCATTTCTATTGAGGCAAATACATATTTTCCTAACACTCATAACATATTCAACATAATACCAGCAGCAAAACTCAACTTAAACTTGATTAAAAACCCATCAGAAACTCAAAATCAACTCTTGAGCCACAAGCCTAAGACCACCTCAAAATCAGCCAAACTAAACCAGAATTTCAATGGAAAACAAAGTCTAAAGCTTACCTCAACTGGAAGTTAATTTTCCCTAGCTGCAACAAATCCAATCCTAAGTTTAGGCCTTCAATTCCCAAGCTTTCAGCCAACAATTCTCCTTAATTCTCAAGAAATCCTCTAAGAAAATGGAAGAGTACGAGGGAGAGAGAGAGAGAGAGAGAGAGTCGGTTGGTGGATAGACAAGAAAGAGTGTTTTGTGTTTTGTTTTTTTTCTTCTTAAGGATTAAGTAACTTAAGCTAATCCCGAGGCTCGGGTACCAAAAATGTCCTTGATGGAAAAATGGTCAAAAATCTCCGATATTCCCTCCTAATCTCACTGACTTCAAATATATCATACTAATTCCCTTTACCCGATAACCCAATAAAGTACTCGATACCCAAAATACCCCTTGACTCACCCCGAGTCGGGTATTAAGTCCCGTTGTGCCTTTCCCACTAACTTGCTCCCTATGATCGTGTCGTGCTGAGTAACCCAAATAAACTCACATAATAATGTGGTCTCTCACATACATCACATATATGCACATATATACAATTATGCACATAACGGGCAAAATTACGAAAATTGTCATTCTAATAAGAAATGGGCCCACATGCATATTTAATACCCATAAACATGCATATCTAGTTTATATTATCATATAACTCACATAATCACATAATTACCACAAATATACCTCATATAAGCATATAATTCCATAAATTGTCATCCTGGCCCCTTAATCAATGCCCTACGCCTTATTAGGTAATTTGGGACATTACACGTCAATTCTCACTGTTAAGTTCGATTATGACACATACGCGAAAGTACCCAATTAAATGAATATTTGCGGCAAAAGTACCAAATTAAAGAGATATTTGCGGCGAAAGTACCTAATTTAAGAAATGTTTGCAGAAAAAGTACTCAAGTTATAAATAAATTTCACGACATGTAGGTGGACTTAACAACGAAATAAACAGGTGCACTAAACTGCACAAAAACATTGACGAGAGGTATTTTCGCCGCCAAAAAAATAACTTAGGTACTTAAGTGCTACAAATACAATAATTTAGATACTTTCGCTGCAAATATCCCTTATGATAATAATATATAATCCTATTTTTTTACTAATTATATTAATATGAATTCAAATATTATAAAATATTATTATTATAACAATATTTAATACAAAATTAGATATTTAATACTTATATTAATATAGTTTAAATATTATAAAATATCATTATAATAATATATATAATATATAATCTAAATTTTTATTAAAAAAATTATCATTTATGTTTAAAAAGGTTACCATATTATATATATTTTCAAAAAATCTTAAACAATATTTTGATTTAATTTTTTATTTAATATGTTTATGTTATTATATAATATTGTTTATTTATTTGAAATTTATAAGACCATAATACAAATTTAATAAAAATAATTAATAAATTTTATAAATCAAACTCATCAAACATGGTTTCTATCTAAGTAATATATATATATTATATATGGGTGGATTCTCAATGGTTACATATAGTTACTTTAATATTAATCATTGGATAGATCTAACAAATAAGCCAATATGTACAGTGCCATCCAGCAGCATGACCAAAATTGTATTGTCATCCATGTAAGATACCAATGATACATAAACCTAGAAACAATCAATCTTTTATTTATATATATAAATAAAAAGGTCAAATACAATAAAAAAATCACTCCAAAATTTCCAGACCGGAAGGGTCATTTCAGCATAAATAAATTGCCTTCTCATTTCTTTTTCTACAATGCATCAATTAGTTTGGTTGAATTAAAAACCATCGTAATTGGTATATGAATAATTCAAGAGCCATTCTTCTCATTTCATCCAGATGCTCCAGCAGCAGTTCGCTTCTCAAATTCCCCCTGCTCTTCTTTGGCAAATTCTTCTATTAATTCACGCTGTCTTTGAGTTAGATTCCTGCTTAGAAAGATTATGGCGTAGCAAGAAATATAACATTATCAGTCTGCAGACAGCACTTTTTAACATTCTATAAACTTCAACGGCGGGGAGAAAGATGGAATGCTCCTACCATTAACACAGAGCAAAAGATGGGAATCTTACGTTGGAATGCTGACATTGAAGTGCACGTACTGGTCACCAAATGAATATGAATTCCTTGTCTTGATTCCTGCCACACAAAGTAGCATAACAATGAGAGAAAACCAAAGAAAACAGCCGCATACAAAAACATTACTACCACAAAATAGAACAGATCAATCTAAACAGAAATGAATAGATGAAAAAGTCCCTCATCATGTAAGACAATCAATCATTTCCATAGCTAAAATGAGCTAACAATGATCATGTTGTATTGAATTACTAAGGATGGTGGTAAACATGGACTCAGTTTGTGGTAACTGTCGATAATAGAACAAATCTGCAAGAGCATGCGAAAATAAATAATTGCAAAGGCAGGAAAGCCTGAAAATCTAGTTATTCAAACAGAAAATAGAGCTAATTACAAGTCTCACAAAATTGATGCACTAGTTCAGAATGCCTCTATTTATGACATTAGATTCTTGCAATAATAAAAAGCTGGTTGATAAAAATCCTACGCTGGTTTATAACTTTTCTGTCTTAAAATCCTCAACCAAAAAATGAAGATACCACCCCTTGACTAAAAAATCACTCCCAAATATAAAAGATACCGAGCAAACAAAATAAAAGAGCATAAATCTAGTTCCCCACCTTTCTTCTTAAGAACTACTTTCTGACCAGGTTGAGTGCCAGGTCGAACCTGCAAGATTAAAAAGAAAATAATGTAATATGATGGCAAGAACTACCAAAAGCAATTCGCGTAAAAGGTGTACTGCATTACTGTTCAAACCTTTAAAACAACATCTCCTGTAAGAGTTGGAACTTGGATAGTTCCCCCTAAAATCGCCTGCAGAAAATAAAAGTCACATAAGCCCCAAAAACTAAACATGATGACTCACAAAAAGAAACATGCCATAGTTTACACAAGAAGTCGACTAAGTGGAGTCTTAAGAAATTAAAAAATAACAGTTATAAATTACTGGTTAATATATTAGAAGCTAATACCACATTAATAGCATTTTACAAAATGGGTACGGGAATCATTTATTGCGTAGTGATTCAAGTGTCTACTAAAAGAGTATTGCTATATGACACCTTAAGGTGTATAACACTACATGATGCAGCATGCGGTAATAGGTGCAATTTAATATCGGATCCCACATAAAAGAAGAACCCTAGGAAATGATATTACCGTTAATCATTTATTCCTCTTTTTCTACTATAAAAATCCTAAGATATTTTTACCTCTAAGAGGCTATTTGATCATATGCACCAATGTTTAAAAAGTATTTTTAAGTCTAGAGGCATTTTGTCTTTGTGAGGCAAAGCGTAAGGCGTAGTGAGGCGTATGCCTCAAAATGTCTCAAACATAACATAAATCGTCACATAAATTATCCAAAACTCTAGAATAAATTTATAAAATTTAGTTTCTAAAATTAGAATACTAGAACAAACTTGAGTAGTGGAAGCAGCTCTCCTCTCTGTTTTTTTCACTTCGTTTATATTTTTCTTTTTTGCTAGGATGTGGCTTATTTTTATTTCACTTAATGAAATTTGAGCAGAGCTTTTCCATCTGAATAATTTAAATACAATTAATGGTTTTTTTTTTTTAAAAAAACCAACATTTATGCTGGACTAAGGGCATTTAAGCCCAGCTTTATTAAACTGAGGGAGGCGTACACCTCCCTTAATTTAGTGAGGCATCCTTAAAGGCGGCACCTCACCTCAAAGAGGCAGAAGCCTCTCTGTCACGTCTTAAGGCTTAAGACCTAAGGCATTTTTCCACCGCCTCAATTGAGACGCGACTTGATATGCAAACTATCTTTAAATGGGCAATGATCTTGATTCATTTTCCTACGCTATCATAACAAAATCAAGATTTCCATCAATCTATTTTATTTTATTTTTGAAAAAGAGATAAAGGTCACATGTCCATGAGCGACCTCCTCCCAAGACACCAATCAATTTTATTTCATTTCCCCCTTGGTCCATTCCAATTATGATTAGGGTGGAACAATGTTTAAAAAGGCGTTTTTGAGGCGCACCTCAGTTTGAGGCGGAAAAAAAATGCACCAAGGCGTGCGCCTTGCTTAGCAGAGGTGAGGCATATGCCTCTCTGTAGTGAGGCGCTGAGTTGAGGCAGCTGAGGCGGAAATTGAGAGGCATACGCCTCAGGGGTGTATTTTCGTAATGGACATTTTTATGCCCAAAAAGGCCCAAAATCAAATTACAATACAACTGATCTAAATAGGCCCAAAAAAATTGATTAGAAGTTTGTTCTAGGATAGTAGAATCTAGGATTCTAGTTCTAGAAACAAAAGTTTTTATTTTAGAAATTTAGATAATTTATGAGATATTTATGTTTGAGTTTTATGATACATTTTATGGTATGTTTGAGTTTTATAAGACACGTTCATCTTCCTTTATATCTTTGGGTGTTCTAAAAATATTTTTTTAATTAAATATTTGAGGCTTACGCCTCAATGCGCCTTAAGGCATAGGCCTCGCCTCACAAAAACAAAACGCCTTGAGGCGTAAAAGCGATATTTTAAACATTGGGGTGGAAAAACACAAAAATATTACATCCAAGTCTAACCACCTATAACACTTCATCTACAAGAGATATCACTACCAAGAAACAAAAAACATTATACATCACCTGCGTAATACTCAGAGCAGTATCAACATGAATGTCAGCGCCTTCCCTACGGAAAACAGGATCTTCTCTAACCTACAGAGGAGAAAGCGAGGGAAAAAAAAGGACAACATAATGCAAGCATTCAGGATAATAACAATAAAAAAATAAATATAAAAAAATCAGGCTAAGACTGTCAAACAAGAAGCAAACTATCAGCAAGTCACAGAAAATAGTATAAAAGCTATAGGTAATGTACCCTAATGGTAACATAGAGATCACCAGGTTGATTTCCATCAGGATCTGCCCCACCACTACCAAAGACCTTTACAGTTTCATTGTCATCTACTCCTGCAAATGAAAAACAACGGAGTCAAACACTTGCTTTGCAACTAGAACATGATAAAAAGGTGTCCAATGTAAAGCTCTAAACATTTGACGATACAATGAGTCAACACACATGTTAACAAAATACCACTGATTAAGGCAAGGTCAAATACAATTCTAGCAAAATTCTTATTGTAGGTGTACCTGGCACAATATCTAACTTGACCGATTTGACTCCATTCATCACTCGTTGACCACTACAAGATTTGCAAAGTCTCTGATAGTAAATACAGATTAGTTATGGACACGTCAAAGCTTGGCATTATGCTATCAAATAAAATACAAGGGAGAAACATTATATTTCTATGTTTAAATATTAACAGCAATGTATATAATGCATTTATACAAACAGCAATCTATACAAAAATAGAGATATATATACATACTAGAGACAAGCAACGTTCAATGCATGCTTGCTTAGTTTTATTTATAGAATTTATTAATATTTTATTAAATTTATATCAGTGTCATATATATTTCAAATAAATAAACAATATTATATATAAAAAAATTATCTAAACATATTAAATGAAAAATTAAACCAAAACATTGTTTATGATTTTTTTAAAATATATATAATATGATAACTTTTTTAAACATAAATTATAATTTTTTTTAATAAAAGTTAAGATTATGTATTATATATTATTATTATAATGATATTTTATAATATTTAAATATCTAGTTTTGTTTTAAATATTATTATAATAATAATATTTGAATTTATATTAATATAATTAATCAAAAATTAAGATTATATATTATTATCATAATAATATTTTACAACATTTAAATTCATACTAATATAATTAATAAATATCTTGTATTATATATTATTATAATAATAATATTTTATAACATTTAAATTTGAATTTATATTAATAATTATTATATATACATAGTCTTATATTAATATATTTTGTTAAATATTTAGAATATTCTGTTAAATATTTAGAATATTCTGTTAAAGTTTAAATATAAACCGTTAAATTCAAGAATTTTCGTTATCTACATAATTTTTATATAGAAGAGATATATATGTGTGTGCACGTGTATGTATAGAAACAGCAATCCCAGCTACTCAAGATGTATCCTCCCTCGCACAAACATTAGAACATATACACAGGACAAAATTGAAAGACATAATCAGTGCTAAGAAGATGAATTCTGACCATCACTTCATAGCCCCTTCCAAATAATTTTGGTTAGCTTGGTTCAGAAACAAACAGTTTAGCATTATAAACAGCACTATTTAGACTACAATTTTGATTATGCAACTACCAAGCAATGGGAAACAAATAGTTTTGCATTATAAGCAGAACTACTTAGAATACAATTTTGATTAAGCAACTAAGAAACAATGGGCATATGTACACATTTTTTTCTAGTAACAAATGAAAATAAAGATGCTTCTTAAATGCGTAGCCGTAATTGTCTTCATCACTGTGAAATTTATGATGTTGAGAATATATTGCCCATATGCAGTTTCCGTCAGTAATAAGAAACAGAATTGTCTAAGCTACCAGGCACCTCACACACACCCAACTTCATTCCATTAGAAACTGATCGTGTAATAAATAGAAACATATTTGTCACATGCAAATTCGAACACTCATCTTATCAAAGTTTAGTATGTATTAGCTTGTGGCAAAGCTTGAGGGCAATAAACCCCTACTGACTCAATCTTGTTTTGTAATAACATATTCAATGAGCTCAGTTGTTCTACTCTACTTCTACACAGAAGTCAAAACAGCAATTCAAGAAATACTGATGAAAGGTGATTTTTTTTTTTATTTTAAAAGAAAGGTCATAGGTGCCAATCAGAAGGAAAACAGATCAATTATCTCCAGAACCTACATGCCTATAATGCTAAAAAAAAATGCCAGATAGTACATGAACCATACCGCAAAAGTTTTTCCAGTTCCACCACACTGAGTACAAGTTGTTTGCATCCTAAATGGGCCAGTTTGCATGAATGTCTGAATAGGGCAAAACATGAGTTTGGTGACAAGTACTTAACATCTATAATTTTAATGAAAACCTTAATAATTAATTTATTTTCAAGAACCAACCATGCCAGAGCCTCTACAGCGCTTACAAGATTCCGGTCTGGTTCCAGGTGGCACACCACTCCCACCTAAAATTGAGCATTATAAACAAAAACAAATGAAAACTTATGCCAACAATAAAGTAAATGCAACTAGATTAAATAAAACTTAATAAGAAAACAGAAGTTAAGAAACATCTAGTAAGATTAATAATCATACCACATGCTTCACAAGGCATAGCAGCTTGAAATGTCACAGTTTTACTGCAACCTTGTACAGCTTCCATGAAAGATAGTTCAATGGAAACCTACACATTATTTAATATAAATGAATAAGATGTACATCAAACATGACAACAACTGTAGAGCAAGATTTATAAGTTTAACATAAATGAAAAGTGAAAACCACCTTAACATCTTGACCGCCAAAATTCTGTCTGAAAATGTTGAAGATCTGCCAGAGCATACAGTTATGTCATAGATGCATGGTGCACCGAATTAAACAAATTCATCGTTTAGAAGTTACATGATAATAGTAAAGAATACACTTTAAAGTACAGGCAAAAACTCAGGAAGTAGCCCTTACATTATCATCAAAAATATCCTTGAATGGATTCCTAAAATCATTTGAGAAGCCAGAGCCTTCTTGCTGTTCAAACGCTGCATGGCCAATCTGCAACATTAGGCAGAATAATGAAATATATGTACTTGTTAATCAAATTAACAAAGAGAAATGTAATATAGAGAAAATGTTGGCATAATAATGATAGAAACAGTAAAAAAAATAAAGACATTGAAACACTAGTTTTATGGTTATGATATTGCAACAATGAAATTGATACACAGCAGTAGTGTATCTGCCACAAACAGAGAGAAAATAGAGGGAAATAGGGAGGAACTGTATTGAAATTAAGGAAATGAGTCCAGGATATTCGAGAGACCCGGTTTCTCTCCAGAGCCAATGCTCAATTACAATAAATCTGTCATACCCAGCTCTAAACATCTCATCCCTATTTATTCCCTTAAAACTTTCCAAAAAAAACATTCATCAAAATAAATCAAAACAATTAACAAGAAACCACCAGCTTTCCAAAAATATCCTACCCCAATTCTTCTCACTAATTACGGGATCTCTTAGCATAAGTGTAGCGGATTGGTGGTCTATCAGAAATCAACAGAGTTCTTTTAATATAGCATTCCACCCTTTCTCAACAAGACATTGGTACACAGCAGAACCTCTCTTAAATTAGTTTGTTATCATATAAATACAACGAGAACTCATGATAGCTCAGCAGTACTCTGAAATTCACAAAGCATCATTTTCTGCACTTTGGCAATTAAAATGAAAATTTTCTAACACGTGACAGTGGTGCCGAAGAGGCCGCAAAAGCATGGCTTATTTTGACTCATGCGTTGGAGGTGATTAATGGTATCCAGGGCTCTTGTTGGGCATTGCAATATGATGGAACTAGAATAAACCATTCTCATTCTTTTGTTAGACCAGCCATACGTCTAACATACTCTAGGCGCAAGAAAGGATAATGTAGATTTTATGTTTTCATTAATTAAATGTACTAATCAGCAAGTTGTAATTTTCTTAGTGGCTGCCTATTTTGTTTAGTTATCCTAGTCAGCCTTATTACTAATTTTAGTTGGCTGGGATTGCTTATAAATAGAGTCAATCTCTAGTTTAGGGGGCATGAGATTAATTGAATTGTACTTTGTAGAGTGAAAAACCTCTTGTGGAGTTAACCAAGTGACTCGAAGACTTGGTACACAAATTGTATTCTTGCTCTTGTTATCAATAAAGGTTCATTCTAAGGATTTTCCAATCTCTAGTGTGTATCAGTTTGGCTGTAGGAGGTGTTTTCAATGTTTATTTTAACTTTAAGCTTGGTGTCTGTAAACTCCAGCCCCATCAACTAAATTTTAGTAAAATTAAAGAGGCTCTTTGGATAAAACTCAATCCTTATTCTAAATATAGGCTTGTTTGCCTATAAAAGCCTAGCCCCCATCAACTGAATTTAGAAGGATAAAGAGGGTCTTTAGAGAAAACCCAATCCTCAGTGATATTCAACAAATAAACTAATGTGGGAGAAAGAAAAAATGAACACAAAACTATTAACATTATTCCATTTCAGAAGCTATTGGCCCATTGGGGAAAAAAAAACACACCCACACACACAGATTTTGTACTTGAAAACCTGCCACTGAAAAAGGTCGGAACAATCTACCATCTATCACCAGATTCAACTCAATGAAAAGTACTTCAAAGAAAAAGTAATGAACGAATTGAATCAACAAATAACATAAATATATTTATCAAGATGAGTTACACATCACACCTCATCATATTGTCGGCGCTTATCCTCATCTTTCAAAACCTACAGAAAAAAAAATGGTTTAAGCATTATATAATAACTGATTAGAATACATCTAGCAGGTTCTTGGTGCAGGAGAAAGACCTCATATAGCCCTTCCTCCTTGGTGTTTGCAAACGAAATTGTGAGACTATATCATTTATTCTTGCTGATAAGAAGCCTTTTGGTTTTGGTAACAGAAACATGACAGAAAATACATTAAACTGCGTAGCTATGGCCATCTTGTTGAATAGAATTCTTCTGTCCCCAAATTACATTTCCTCCTTGTCCCACCATTTAAAATTTAACAAATAAATGATGTATAACAGTGTAGATTTTAATAAATATGAGAGAGTGAACTTAAGTGTTGGGACAAAGAGGAGACGTATAATTTGGAGACACTAGATTTTTATTCCATCTTGTTGGCTTTTTGAATGCACAAGAGAATTATCACATTTTATTATGAGCTGGATTTGCCATTTTTTTTGTGGGAAATCAAGTTCGTTGCTTCTCTTTGAGCTTTGGTAGATAAAGAATTCAAGAATTTCAACTTTCTTGGATTGTTCTGGGCATGAAAAATCCTAAGTTCAGCATATCCTCTTTTTTCTTGGTTTTGAGGATACATTATCCTTTAACAATATGTAGTTCATTTTTATGCAATAGTCTTATTTCCTAATCTCATCAAAGAAAAAAATAAAATAGGAAAAACAACTAAAAAGATAAAAGTGTGAGTTCACAACAGAAGTATATATTACCTCATAAGCCTTTTGAACTTCTTGAAACTTCTTTTCTGCCTCAGGATCTTCTTTATTTGTATCTGGATGAAGCTTCTTCGCAAGCTGGAGAACAACATAAAAATAATTGAAGAAAGGAGATGTAGAAAGGAGTAACTCAAGCTCTGTAGCTCACAATAAATTTTGTTCTTAAATAGATACAAAAGCAGAAACTTTAATAGGAAAACAAGAACCAAGTATGATAAATAACACATGCAAGATTACAAATCCTATATTTATGACAGGCAAATTACTTCCCCCACTAAAACTATTATATTATATCATAACAACAGAGTATACTAGAGAAGCTATACTAGATGTCCCCTTCGATCTTCACATATAAATATTGAAAAATAAAATTAAAATTATAGTATTTCACCTCTACAACAAATCAGATCATTAGAGCAAGAAGGATCAGGCTACAAACCCATTCAATACATTCTTTGGTATGCAAAATTTTATATTAATGGTGATAAAAACATACCCCATAATATGCTTTCTTTATTTCAGATGCGTTTGCATTCCTGTTCACTCCAAGAATATCATAAAAGTCTCTTGAAGCCACGGAAGCTACAAAGAAAGATAAAAACTAGTAAAAGAGCCACGCGTATGAATAGTATTGACAAGAAAACAAAGAACCACAAAATGCATACAAAAAACCAAAAAAGAGATACAAAACCATTAAGCCCCCTACCTTCTCCTTCCTTTTTTTAAATACTAAAGTATGCATACATGGAGAGTGCAATCAAAAATGGATTTCCACCTCAAATGACAAGTTTCCCAATTGCAAGAGACAATTGTATGTTGTGAAAACTAATTTGCAGAAAAAATGTGAATAAAATTATTGCAATAGAAGAAAAAGGAAAGAATGATATAAAAATAAGCATGATACATTTCCCATTGTTAAACATAAGAAAATATGTGAAAATAAATAACAGTAGTAAAAGCTTACACCATACCAGTGCCGTGAATTGTTCTTGCTGAGCCCAACTTGTCATTCAAAGCTCCCAATAAGAACCAGTTCCTTGGATAAACTGCCAAAGCCGTGAGATAACAGTGACAAGTAAGCAACAGTCCAAAACCGAGCGAGATCAGGCATTCTACGCTTCAGATACCAAAATACCAACAAAAACGAAAAAATAAGCTTAAAAGCAAAACCCACGTAAAAACACTCTACATACCATCATTAGAAGTGAAATTTCGAAAAATTCTAGATGGGTTTGGTCCTGAATGGATTCTCTTAGAACCACATCGGAACACGGTCTCGTATACCTATAAAGTTCGACAAATTTTGTTAAAAAAAAAAAGATTAATTTCATAGCTAAAAGGGAAGGAATCTTGAATTCAGATGGATGGAAAACGTACAAAGTTTCGAGGGTTGGAGGCAATGGAACGACGAGTGAGGCAGTGGAGGAGCCTGGCGCCGTTCGATCGAACCATTGGAGAAGGCTTATCGTTTCTCTCTCTCAAAGATTCTTCCCAGAATTTCTACAAAAGTAACGAGGACTTCTTCCAAGGAGTTTGGGAGTTGTTAAACCCTAAAGAAACCCTAACTAGAGAAAAGGCTCTGGAAGGTTCCAGTTAATTGCAGAGGCACGTAACACATTACGCAACAAATAATACCGACCTTTAGAATTGAACCACAAAAACCTGATTTGTCGGAAATTTTTTTTAATTTTCTCAAAGGCTTATTCTACAGTTCATTCTTTAATGCTAAACACACTTAAATTGTAGTGGAAATTACGTGAGGAGTGGATTTTTTTACTTTTTTTTTTTCAACTTTTTCTAATTTTTGCTAATTATATGGAAAAATATTGTAGAAATTAGAATAGATACACAATTTTAGAGAGTGTTATCTATTTTTACCCATGTTTTAAATTTTTTATATTTATACCCATTTTTTAACCAGTATTCCCATAATACCCTTTAAGAGTTTATTATTTGTATTCTCCCATTCTTCCCACGATTCCCCTCACCTTCTCTCTATTCCGACCTTTGAGCTTCCCTTGTCTCCGGCAAGCTTCCCCATCACCACCTTCGAGCTTCCCCTGTCTTTGACGATGACTATTATTCGGCAACTGCGCAAGTGGCGGCAGCTCCATCGAAGCAGGCTGCAGCGCGATTCTTCCCCCACAACAGAGCCATACTCCCGATTGAAGCAAACCCCTATATTTCCAACGACGGAACCGAACTCTGATTGAAGCAGACTACTGTTTCTTTTTCTTCCCCAACAACAGAGCCAACCTCCGATTTCCAAGCTATTTTAAAAGCTTGCTTTCTTGTAGTGAGGTATGTAAAAGAGTTTTGTTTAATATTTTTGCACTTCATTTGTTTGATGAAAGTCATCATTAAACATCAAACGAATAATTTTGTTCTTATATAGTGTTTTCATTATTTGTGTTTGTTTTGATGAAAGTCCTCATTGCTTTTCGTTTACAAAAACTATAGATGGTTGTACAATTTTTCAGATTAGTTGTAGAGTTCTTTTGATAGTCTGGGATGAAATTGAAATTATGGACCTGTGATTCCATTTAGAAAGTTGAAACTCTACTTTTATGTTACATAAACATAAACTCAAGATTCATGAAAACTTCAAACTACTTTAGCTTCATAACACAGATATACACATACTTCATTCCCTCCACAAGGAAGGAACAAGTGATGATGATGTAGACAAAGTTTCTAATTTAATATCTAACTTTAGCAAGATCTATTGGATATTCTTGAATCTTTGTTGTGTTACCTTGAAATCTTCAAATCCAGCTTTCAAGCCATCCTCAATGGTTGATAATCCATCTTGTATCTGTTTTAGATAACCAAAACGATAAATAATCTTTTGAGGATTTTAGTAAAGGAAAATAATATTATTTAACTCAACAAGCCCTTGAAAAGAAGCACTAATACTGAGGGAAGAAGATAAATCTCATTTAATACTAGGTACAAACACACAACATAGGACAACATATGGATACTTGGAAAACTTTGATGAGCTTCAGCTCACCTGTTCGCTTAATTTCAGAACCTTTAAGTTCAGCAAGGGTCCCATCATCATTGAAAATTGCATATCACTTCTTAATCAAAATTCCCTCTTCAAATCAAATTCACTCAATTTTTATGCATTTCTTAATGACATTTTCTAATATACGTGTAAATCATAAAATTGACAAATTTTATAGAGATATCTTTTTATTTAAAAGATGATTTTATATTCCTTTTATTGTGATTTTCGAAATTAATATCCTAGATTAATTTGTAAGGTTTTCAAATAATTATTTATTTAGTTTGATATTCTCACAATATGTTTATAAAAGGAATTTGTACTTGGTTTTATAAAGAAAATATTATGTGCTTATTCGAATTCATTTCTGGAATATTTTTCTATTGATTTTCGTGATGCTAAAGATAATTAACTTCAGGAAATACAATCTTTGAATGAATTAATTGTTATTTCTATCTTGAGAAATTTGATCTGACGCAAGTATTAGCTATCCCAGCAAAATATGTGTTTGTCGAATCAAAATCAACTAAAAATGGCAAATCTTCATTAATCAAGAATATTTGAAGATATTCTTGCTTTTATTGGAGATTCTTTCTGAACACGAAATGGTCTCTATAAATAGACTTTTAGGGCCTTGAGAAAAATTAAACTATTTGGTGCATAGTTTGTGAGTGAATTGTAATATCTAAGAGGGTTTATAGTTTTGTATTCATGAACATTGTATTCATGTGCTCTTGTAGTAAAATGAGGGTTTAGTTTTGTAGTGAGTCTAAACCACATTCATGAGTGAATACATGTTGTAATTTGAACACAATTTTTATAGTCTTCGGGAGAAGAATTTTACAAGCCTTGCGCTAGGAGGATGCAAGCACTCGCTGGCCATTAAAAGGAGTTCAAGTGGTTGGGCTTTTCAATCAGAATCAGATTAGTGAAGAGAAGTATAACAAAGTTACGGCAAATCTCAAGAGGGAGTCTTGTTTTGTTAAAGTCAATATTTTGTACTTGTGATTCTTTATTAATCAGTTTTATTCTTTGGGCGTGGCCCCAAGGAGTAGGTTATCTGAAATGGTTTCTGAACCTTGTAAAAATTCGTTGTGTTCTTTATTGTTTTTGCACTGTCCTTTTTATTGTGTTCAGTTTCTATCGTGACAAGTCCGTATTCTATCCTGACAGATCTGAAATTTGTTTCAACATTTAATTACCATTTCGCACCTTAATCAATTCACTTGGTTTAATTAATTTGGTAATTACTAAAAACATAATTTCAATTGGTATCAGAGCGGGTCACTTATTTCTGAGTGTGATCTTGCTTTATTCTGTTTGTTGTTCTTGTTCTTGCAATGTCTTTTTTCACAGAAGGAGGTTCCATAACTCACTTCTCTTTACTTAATGATTCTAACTATCCATATTAGAAAGTTAGAATGAGAGCCTTCATCAAATCTCAAGATGAAAAGGCTTGGAGAGCAATTTTGAGTGGTTGGACTCCTCCAGCAGAGAGCAATGACATAACTAAGATAAAATCTGAACTTGATTGGACTGATGCTGAAGATAAATTGTCCAATTACAATAATAAATCTTTACATGCTATTTTTAATGGTGTTGGTGAATGTTACAATAAATTGATTTCTTCATGTGTTTTGTCCAAAGATGCTTGGCAAATCCTTCAAACCCAATTTGAAGAAACTGCTAATGTCAAGTGTTCTAGGCTTGTTATGCTCACAACTAAATTTGAAAATAAAACTCTTACCGAAATTTATAAAAAATTGTCATATATTGCTAATGAATATTTTGCTTTTGGTGAGAAACTTGAAGATAATGTTTTGGTTCAAAAAATTGTTAGAGTTCTTCTTGACAAGTTTCAGACTAAGCTCACTGCAATTGAGGAAGCAAAAGATCTGGACAAAATAAAAGTGGAAGAATGACGGGTTCACTTCGAACTTTTGAGCTGAATCAACAAATCAGACAAAAAGGTAAAATTGAAGAAATCAAAGAGAAATCTATTGCCTTAAAATCTTCCAGAAATGACAAGGAAAGTTCGGATGATGAGATGGCCTTGTTAACAAAAAATTTTCAAAAATACATAAAGAAACTGGGGAAAAAAAAGGCCATATTCAAAAACCCAAAAGGTAATTTTTCTAAACCCTTTGAAACTAACAAAAAGGGTATTTAGTGCAAGGAATGTGAAGGATTTGGACACATTCAATCTGAGTGTGCCAACACCTTAAAGAAAAAGAAAATCATAGCAGCTACTTGGAGTGATCAAGACTCTGAATAGAATGATGAGGAAGACAATAATGTTGCCTTAACCTCTGTTCACAAAGGTGTGTTTTTCTCTTGATTCCAAGGGTTTGGTATGTCTTAATAATTCTGTTTAGAATAATGAAGAATCTAACATTGACTCTGTTGACTTGTGAAATTGGCCAACGGTCGTATGTGTAGTATACGACACCTTTTGAACGAAATAAATGACAGAGTATGATTATCTTAAATAAACACACATGAATTTTATAGTGGTTCAACCCTGTTCAGATGAACAGTAATAACCTAATCCACTTAGCTTTTAGTATTGAATTACTCGACAATTACGAGCACGAACTAATGAGTTCACTCGTCATTCAGATTTCTCTCTCCCAAAATTATAGAAAAAGAGAAAGATACCCTTTTTATGGGTCCTTTATTTATAGTACCAATGGGCTGTTACATGACCAATAATACTAGGATCATGGTTTGGCACACAATTATTAGGTAGTGGAGATACGTGTCCACCTCTCCATGATTATGAGATCGTGGGTCTTCCTACTGTCTTCTTTGGATTGTGGTTGATAATGCACGATAGAAACCTTTTAGGAAAATGTTAAGTCTTTGTTGGTATATGAGACTTAGGTGTTATGCCCGACGACCAAAGCTTGGGTGCTGGACCTGTGACCTTCTGGGTGCTAGACCAGGTCCTCTGAGAACTTGACGACAAGGTCCTAAGACCTGTCTCTCTTTTGGATCATATGGGTCGATGGGTCCCTCAAGGACCAGAATCAAACATGATCCGATAGGGTTGACAGGTCTAAAGGACAAGTCCCTCGTTGAAAGAAATTAAAAGAATTAAGTGAAACTTAAAAAATTAACTTCATTCATTGAAGAACAACAGATGTTACATAGATAATTTGTAAAATACTACATTTGCCTCCTGCTCGGCTATGCTTCTTTCCGCCCAGTATTCGACGGGAACAACATTTAAGGTGTCTGCGTCTTTGGCACTGGCAAGCTTGGCTAAGGCATCGACATTGGCGTTCTGCTCTCTTGGGACTTGTATAATTGAGTATTTCTTGAACTGTGCAAACAAGTCCTTCACCTTGTTCAGGTACTGCACCATCCTAAGTCCCTTAGCTTGATACTCCCCCAGTACTTGGTACACCACTAGATGGGAATCGCTGAATATCTGAAGGGATTGTGCATGTACATCCCGAGGCAAGCGTAATCCAGCTAATAATGCCTCGTACTCAGCCTCGTTGTTTGAAGCGTTGAATCCAAATCTGAGAGCGGAATGGATTCGATGATTCTCCAAAGTGATCGGTATGATTCCTGCGCTTGAGTTGTGTTCATTGTATGCTCCATCAACATATAGCTTCCATACAAGAGTATCTCCTTCCTTCTCGGTATCTCCATTCTCTGATTGGTAGGAATGGTCTTCAAGGTTGGTGTCTTCGACTATGAAGTTCGCCAATGCTTGTCCTTTTATCGCCGTCCTCGAATGATAAGTGATATCAAACTGTCCCAGTTCCACTGCCCACTTGAGTAATCATCCCGAGGCCTTTGGTTTATGAAGAGCTGCCTCAGTGGTTGATCGGTCAGGACTCGGATCGAGTGAGCTTGGAAATATGGACGTAGCTTTCGAAAGGCGATTACTAAACAGTAGGCTAGTTTTTCAAGAGGGGGATACCTAGACTATGCACCTACTAGCCTTTTTGATAACTCTACAAAATATAGTTATTTTACCACTTTTTATGTGCTAATTGTTGCTTAATTCTTGAGTTGTTAATTGATTTATTAAGTTTTTAAGTAATTTTGAATTTATTAGGTTTATTTTAATTTTATAGATTTTTGTGTGTTTTTATAGTTATTTTGTTGTAAAATGTTGTAGTTAATTATTTGAATTATTGTTGTTTAATTTGAGGTAACAAGGTGTTGTATTATTGAAATTAAATGTTAAATATAAATTAAGTTATAATTAATATTTTCAAAAAATTAAATTGATTTATTTTATAGTTGAAAATATTTTATTATGATTTAGTTTATGTTTATTTTGTAGGGAAGTTATTGCAATTTTGGGCTTTGAAAAGTAAGGAAAAGAAAGGAAAAAAATGGTATTTTTGAGAATTGAAGTAGAGAAGCTGCCTTGGGCCACCTCACAACCAGCCAAGCCCACATGCCCGTGCCTCCCTGCCCAGGCCTGTACCTCACTCAGCCACGCCTGGCTTCCCTTGCACCAACCGAACCCCTAGCCAAGATCCTTCCCGAGCTGCTCCCAGTCATTCCACCATCACCTCACCAACTTCCTTAAGCTCTTTCCACCAGCTCACACGTGGACCTGCCTTCAACAGCCCAATTCGGTCGACTGAAGCAAGCAGCAGCCAAAATGCTGCCATTTCCCCTTTTTGAGCCCAACAATGTACCTTTGCCCCCTATGTCTAAAAATACCATTTTTTACCCAAACGTTTTTACACATTTTACCCTAAATCATCATTATTACACTCTATAATTTACCCCTATTTGCCATATTATAATTAATTAAATTAATTAATCAATTTAATTGATTATTTTAATACCTTTTTTTTTGTTATAAATAAGGGAGTAGAGGGCTCATTTGAGAAAGAGGTTACCATACCTTCAAAAACCTCTCAATTCTCTTCATCTTTTTCTTCTTTTTTGTCATTTTTCCTATGAGTTTTTAAAGGAAAAATTTGGGGGTTCATCCTCCAAATTTTCCTATTTATGTTTGTAATTTTTAGTTTGTATTGGCTATTTTAGTTATAAGTTTCTAATCTTCATAAGATTATTAAGATCATGATGAAGCAACTTGTAACTAGATAATATTTATGTTATATGTTGATTTCCCTTGTAATGCAACAAAGTTTATGGATTTTTCTTCTTCATATATGTCTTTCATCTTTAATATCTCATATTTTGGATTGTTAGATAATATGCACTTTGTTCTTCATTTTGCAAAAAACATAATATTATTTGTGTAAGATGTGTCATTAAATTGTACACATCCATGCTTAGAACAAAAATATTATGTTTTGCCTTATAAATAATGTTATTTGATTTTTTGTTGTTTCATTAGGTTGATTCATATTAAATACTTTGAAATTATAATTTTTGAAAAGTGAAGAAAAATCCTATCTTTCTAAAAGTAATTTGTGCTTAAAATTATAAATCTATTTGGAAAATGATAGTTTAACCTATTTTAACTATCACTAAAAGTTGGGAATCAATATACTAATAAATATTATTAAACTTACATTTTGTGGATTCTAGTATCTTAATAATCTTTCTTTTAACACTTATTTTCACATCTTATTGGTTTTTTTTATTCTCTTAAATTGCTTTATTTTAAATATTTTATTTTATATTCATGACATTAAATCTCATCAATCTTTGGAGCTAGGTTAGAATTTATTAATTTTGATTTAAAATAGTTTTCTTTTTTATTTTAGACAACTCCTTTGGGTTCGATCTCGTGCTGACACGAACACTATATTCCATATACGATTCGTGCGCTTGCGAGTATAAATTTTTAAAACATACCCGTTTTGGGTCTATCACTTTTACTCATATAGTATACAGGTCCATTGGATCTTCTTGCTGCCCCTCAATAAGTTAAAGAAAGGGACACACTTATCAGTAGACTTTGATATGAACCTACTGAGGGCAGCTACTCTCCCGGTTAAGCTTTGCACTTCTTTGATTGTGGTAGGTGACTTCATGTCGATCAATGCTTTGATCTTCTCGGGGTTAGCATCGATTCCATGTGAATCGACTATGTTTCCGAGAAACTTACCAGAACCAACTCCAAACGAGCACTTTAGAGGGTTCAGCTTCATGCTATACTTTCCAAGTATTGCAAAGCATTCCTCCAAGTCTTGAACATGCCCTCCAGCTTCTTTGGACTTGACCAACATGTCATCGACGTATACCTCTATATTTTTGCCGATCAAGTCTCGGAACATGTCATTCAGTAAACACTGGTAGGTGGCTCCTGCGTTCTTCAAGCCGAATGGCATCACCTTATAACAGTACAATCCATTGTCTGTCCGAAAGCTGGTATGTTCCTCATTGGGAGGGTGCATACTTATTTGATTATACTCAGAATACGCATCCATGAATGAGAGTATTTCATGTCCTGCCGTTGCATCGACCAGTTGGTATATTCTGCATAGTGGGAAGCAGTCTTTGGGGTAGGCCTTATTCAGATCTGTGAAGTCCATGCTTGTTCTCCACTTCCCGTTTGGTTTTGGGACCAACACGGGGTTTGATACCCAATCAGGGTAGTAGGCCTCCCTTATAAAATTATTTTCCTTTAGCCGCTCGACCTCCTCCTTCAGGGCTTGAGATCGGTCTTTGTCAAGTAGTCTCCTTTTTTGTTGCACTGGTGGGTAGTTCTTGTCTATATTGAGGACATGACTTATTACAGATGGAGAGATTCTGACCATGTCCTTATGTGACCAGGCAAAGACGTCCTGGTTTTTCTTCAAAAATTCCACAAATCGTGCTCCTTTAACTCCTTCCCGACTTTGATTACTCTAGTCGAGTCCTCCTCATCTAGTAGGACTTCATCAAGATCTTTGACAGGTCCTACCCCCATGACGTCATCCCCAAAGCAAGGATCGATGTCGTTTCCCTTGCTTTGGGAAACTTGCTATAAGAACAACTCTTCATTAAAAGGAGCCATCGACTCCAGTAGAATGTTTCTTTCGACGTCAACTTCCATGTTGACAACCTCATCGGTTCCTTTACTCTCTTCGCATCAGGTTACTATCATGTTGTTTATGCATGGTCCTTTCTTTTCCTTGACCACTGACGCATTATAGCATTCTCGTGCCTCCCTTTGAGTCACCGACAACAAAAATCCAAAGTTTAAAGCAATAATAAAACCATAAACCCAGTTCCCCAGAAATTAAAGCACCAAAACCATAGTTCTTGAACCTTAAAGTGTTCGGGGACTGATGAGGAGAAGCCGAGAGGTTTCACAAACCCAAATAAAAATTCCCCTTTTTTAGTCACAAACCCAAATCAAAATTCCCCTTTTTTAGTCACAAACCCAAATCAAAATTCCCCTTTTTTAGTTTATCAAAAAATAAAATAAAATAAAATAAAAATAAAGATAAGACCTTGGGTGCGAGATTGATATGGTAAATGAGATTGAAAAGCTGTTTAGCCTCTTCGGTTTTGAAGTGATGCTTCATCAAATCGAACAAAGTCTCTGCCTTGAACTGACCGGTCGCCATTTTCTTCACTCTTTTCGATCACAACTTGGGGAAGAAAGAGCCTACAATTCCAGTGGAGAGAGTGCTCCTCTGCCGTGGTGTGCTCCAACAGCTCGTGCGATGGAGAGGGTAGAAAGAATGATGAGACTCTGGGAGATAGAGAGAACGAGAGAAAGAACGCTGGGAAAGAGAGAGAGTGAGGGAGAGAGAGAGAGAGAGAGAGCTGAGAGAAAGAACGTTGGGAGAGAGAGAGCGAGGGAGAGAGAGAGAGAGATGAGCTGAGAGAAAGAACGCGTCATTAAGGATTGGGTTTTGAGATAATAGGGCTAGGCTGAAACTGTGGGTTTCCCTCCATTTTAACATTACCCAGTAATTTTTTTTTGTTTCCCTCCATTATAAGTTTACCTCCTTTTAAGTTTACCGCTTTACCTATTATAATACTTTTCCAATTAGCTTATAGTTATGTATTATAGAAAATGGTATTTGGTGTAGTGTCAAGACGTTGAAGCATTCCTGCAAATCCTTTATATGCCCTTTTGCTTTCTTCGACTTGACCAGCATGTTGTCAACATAGACCTCCATGTTTGTCCCGATCAGCTCTTTGAACATGTGGTTGACTAGTCATTGGTAAGTCGCACCAGCGTTTTTCAAACCGAAGGGAATCACTTTATAACAGTAGAGCCCTGTATCAGTTCGAAAGCTAGTGTGATCCTCATCAAGGGGATGCATACTAATCTGATTATACCCGAAGTATGCATCCATGAATGAGAGTATCTCATGTCCTGCAGTGGCATCGACCAGCTGGTCAATTCTTGGGAGTGGGAAACAATATTTGGGGCAAGCTTTATTTAGGTCTGTAAAATCCTCGCACGTACACCATTTTCTGTTCGGCTTGGGAACTAGCACGGGATTAGAGACCCACGATGGATAAAACGCCACCCTGATGAACCCATTCTCCTTTAGCTTCTCGACTTCTTCTTTTAAGGCCCTTGATCTATCTTTGTCGAGCAGCCTTCTTTTTTGTTGCACTGGTGGAAAACTTTTGCCGATGTTTAGGACATGGCTGATGACTGCTGGGTCTATCCAGACCATGTCTCTGTCGACTAGGCAAAGACTTCCTAGTTCCTCCTTAAAAACTCCACCAGTGCTTGTTTTGTTGTTGTCTCTAAGTTTTTACCGACTTTCACAACCCTGGTCAAATTTTCTTCATTGAGTTGGACCTCTTCAAGGTCCTCAATGGGGCCACTTTCTTCCTCAAAATCCCCAAAGCGAGGATATAAATCCCTATCCTCCCTTTGGGCAACGCCCTATTTGGTGACATTATCACTCGAGTGGGCCTGAGCATCAGTTGCCATTTGCAACTCTTTCTTGTGAACATCTCTCGATACACCCTTCTTCACCTTGGAGATCGAGGCGTTGTAGCACTCCCTCACTTCCCGCTGATTTCCCAATACGTAACCTACCCCTGCGTCTGTTGGGAATTTCATGGCGAGGTGCCATATCAATGTGACAGCTCGTAGGTCGACCATAATTGGTCTCCCAATCACAGTATTGTATGCTGAAGGACAATCAACTACTATAAAAGTAGTGAGTAATGTCCTATTAGCAGGTGCAGTACCTGCTGTAACTGGAAGCCTAATCAACCCTGTTGGGGCGAGCCCTTCACCGGAAAACCATAAATGGTTTGGTTGCATGGCTCCAGGTCTTTAGCGGACAGCTTCATTCTTTCCAGCGAAGACTTGTATAGGCTGTTAACTGAACTCCCTGTGTCGACCAACACCCTCTTCACCATCATGTTGGCAATTTGTACGTCTACGACCAGCGGATCGGAGTGTGGGAATCGTACATGATGGGCATCATCATCAGAGAAGGTTATCAGTTCCTCCTCTGTACGAGCCTTTTTCGATGCTCGATCTTCCACACTCATCATCTCGATGTCCTGGTCGTGGCGTAGGGTTCGAGCGTATCATTCCCTTGCCTTCTCACTGTCTCCTGCAAGATGCGGGCCTCCACAGATGGTGAGTAAAGTGCCTGCCACAGGAGCTGGCTGTAGAGGTGGCGAGCGTTGGCATGCAGGTGCCTGCTCATTGCCACCTTGAGCCTCTCACTGAGACCCTCCTGCGGCTCGCACATATCTTCTCAAATGTCCCTGCCTGATCAGGAACTCGATCTCGTCTTTCAGCTAGTTACATTCATTGGTGTCGTGCCCGTAGTCATTGTGAAAATGATAGAACTTTGTCGTATCTCTCTTAGAGATATCTTTCCTTATGGCTACGGGTCGTTTGTAAGGCACGCTTGAGCTGGTTGCCTGGTAGACTTCAGCTCGGTTTTCGACAAGGGTCGTGTAGTTGGTGAATCTTGGCTCATATCGATTGCCTTTGGGGCGTTTACTCTCAGAGGCTGGGGGTTCATTGTTCACCCGTTTCCCACCATTCCTACCATTGCCATTCTCGTTGCCTTTGTCGTTGCCATTGGGCTTTTCCGACCCGTTGGCGGCTTTGGAGGGCTCTTCCTTGGGTCCCTGTCTTTGGTTGGCGATTTCCCTTCGTTGGCAATCGCGTCTTTGAGCTTGATATATCGATCAGCCCGATCCAAGAACTCTTGGGTACTTCTAACCCCATGCTTTCTGAGGCTACTTAGAGGAGCGAATGGCGTCTCACCCCAGCAGTTAGGGCCATCATCTTACCTTCATCGCCCACTTTCTTGGCTCCAGCTTCTGCTCGCATGAAGCGTTGGACATATTCTTTCAAGGGCTCTCCCTCTTTCTGGCATATCTTGACCATCTGGTTGGCCTCTGTGGGATGTACACAACCCGCGTAGAACTGTCCGTAAAATTCATTCACGAACATTTCCCAAGATACTATACTAGCAAGAGGGAACTTGAAGAACCACTCCTGAGCGGTGTCAGACAGTGTCCCAGGGAAGATTCGATAGCGGGCGTCTTCCGACACTTTTTGTATGTCCATTTGTATCTCAAACTTATTAACATGAGATATTGGGTCTCCGTACCCGTTGAAGTTCGGCAATGTAGGCATCTTGAACTTACTGAGGGTTTCGGCCGCAGCAATCCTCTGTATAAAGGGGGTGCCCCTTCTCCTATCGTACTCGATATGGGACGTTCATCCCCCAACTAGCTGTTGTACCGCCTGGTTCAGGGCATCAATCTGAGCCTGAACAGCTTCTGGGACTGCTGGGGCCACCGGCGCCGGGGTAGCGTACTCGTCGTGCCTCTCACGGCGGTCGTTAAGTACGTCCCTAAGATCATCGTCTCTACGTCTCTGCTCGCTAGCTCCTAGCCGACTAAAGACGTTCGGCTGCCTGGGTTGCCCCCCAGCGTTGTGGCTAGCTGGCCTATTTTCTCTAGGTGGGGGTCTTCTGCCTCCACCTCTCTCTTCATTTCTCCGGCCAACATTTCCTCTGCCGGAATCAAGTTCATTATAGCCATGGCCATCTCTAAATTGTGGCTGACTATGGCGTGACCGACTGTTTACGCTATTTCCTCCTTGGGCTGGCATCTCCCAAGCGTCAGGGGGAGGCTTGCGCTGGTCGTTGGGTCCCCGTGCATTGTTATGCCGTGGGGGGCCCCTGACCGCAGAGCCTGACTCGATGTTCCTTCTGTTGGAAGAAGGACGCTGCCCCCTCGTAAGTAGATTCGGCTCTTCATCCCCTGGGCGTCTAGGGCACAGGATGGCTGCCCTGCCCTCTCTGCCTCTAGCGCTGGGGATTGCCCCGACCAGCCTGGGATGGAGGCTGCTGCTCAAGATCCCTAGGTGGGACATCATCCTGAGCTATAGGCGACTGCTCCGGCCTTTGAGGGCTTGTTGGCTGGAGCGGAGGGCTTGGATTGGGACCTCTTTGAGGTGGTGCGCTTTGTGGCTAATCTGGCTGGGAGGCTGGTACAGCTTGACTCCTAGCCAGTTGAATGGCTGCTTCAAGGGCGGCCATGGCATCCCTCTGCCGACGATCCATTTTCGCCTGTCGCTCAATCAGCTCTTGACGCTGGCATTCTATTTCTCTTTGCTGTAGCGCCATTGTCTCTGCAGCATTCTCCTGATTGGCCCTCAGATTAGCCAACTCATCTTGTAACACTCCTAGCGTCGCCCTCAGTGTTTCAGAGTCTAGTTCCTCCTCATCAAAATCCAAATGTGGTTCATTCTCAGCCACATTTGGGGGAGGAGGTTGGGACGATGCAGCGCCAGTAGCCTGTCTAGTCTTCTTGGATGTTTTCGCCATTAGATTTTTTCACAGTTTTTTCTCAAACTCTCAATGAAAGCACCAGAATGTTGACCCTCGATTTGGCCAACGACACGGAGTCAAATATACGGCAAAAGATAGAACGACAATTGAAAAAGATAATCTAACAGAAAGGAGGAAAACACCAAGGAATTATAGTGGTTCGGCCCCAAAGAACGGTAATGACCTACGTCCACTTAGTGCTATTATTAATATTGAATCTCAAAGCCGTGATCAAAGAACTAGGGTTCTTGAGTTTCACAAACCTTGGGAGAATTACAATCAAATGATGGATAATCACACTATAGCTTTTTCTCTCAGTACTCAGGAAAAAGATTCAGAGATTTAAAAGTCCAAAAGTCCCTCCCTTGAGCTATTTCATGCATATTTATAGGCTCAAGAAGGGTTACATATGCCAACGTGCCCTATCTTTCCTTAATAATCGCGTATCAAGATAATAATGAAGAAATATTCACTGCAGTTATTATAGGATTACAATCTTAAGAAGGAAATAAATCAGGTTATACGACCAGCCTGGTCGTATTAAAAATTAACCCTGACGATGCGGTGTGCTTCTGGTCGATAGTCGAGCAGTACTTTGGCCATGTGTCAACCACATAGTGAGAAATCCTTGCCACGTCATCTGCAGCCGTTTTTAGGGTAAACAGTTCAGCTCTCGATAGTCAATGTACATTCTCATCAAGCCGTCTTTCTTCTTCACGAATAAGATCGGGGCTCCCCATGGAGAATGCCTTGGTCTTATGAACTTCTTGTCCAGTAACTCTTGCAGTTGCGACTGCAACTCCTTGAGTTTAGCTGGCGCCAGCCTGTAAGGAGTCTTTGAGATTGGCGCAGTTCCCAGAATTAGCTCTATCTCAAACACGGTCTCTCGATCTGGTGGAATCCCTGGGAGATCTTCAGGAAATACGTCAGGAAACTTGCACACAACTGATACATCAGAAGGATTTTGACTCGTCTCTTTATCCTTATCCACTATGTTTGCCAGAAAACTGTTGCATCCATCACTCAACATTTTTCTCGCCTTCATTGCAGAAATCATGGGGCACTTCTTTTCTCTTGACGTACCCTTTAACTCGAATGGTTCTTCTCCCACTAGGGTGAAGACCACTTTTCTGCGATTGCAATTGATAATGGCTCCATATCTGGTTAACCAATCCATCCCAAATATGACGTCATATTCATGTAGGTCGAAGACTAACAAATCCACCGTCAGCTCACGACCTTCAACCCAAACTGGTACGGCTCTAACCCATGTTCGCACCAGCATATCCTCTCCCGAAGGCAAGGATACCCCACAAATAACAGGCATAGACTTAGGCTTTCTATTTAATTTTTCCACAAAGGATGCAGATACAAAAGAATGTGATGCACCAGTATCCATTAATGCATATGTCGAGGTTTGGGTGATAGAGATCTGACCTGACACCATATCAGATGGTCCAGCTCCTTTGTCGCGTTGAGTAAGCACATAAACTCGAGGCATAGCTCCAATTTGTTTCTGCTGGTCATTTCTGTTGCCCTTGGCTGGCAATCGGCACTCTTTAGCAAAGTTCCCTGGCCATTGTTCAAACTCACGTCTCGGATATATTTTGGGACTAGCCATTGCCTGATTGGGAGGTCCCCCTTTTCTTTTGTTATTTCCCCCAAAAATCGGCCTTGTGCCTCTTGGATTGTTTGTTCGCCCCGAGTTCTGGCCGAACCTCGGGTTGAACTTTCCCCTTGGGCCATTCTGATTGGCATCTATAGAGGATTGAGTGACAATTGTGGTTGTAACAATGGATAATTAATAAAGTATCTATATTTGTTATAGAGCGTTCTATGAATTCAAGAGTGCAATTCCGAGTCTCTAGTGGAGTCATGAGGAATTAATAAGTTAGTAAATTTATTTGTTAGATTTATGATAACTTATTGGAGCTTGATTTCATAGGCCCATGGTGTTATATTATTTCATATAATATAATATTAGATTAAATAATGCGACAAAATGTGATTTGTCACACCTTGTAACATATTATTGAGAGTCACAAAATTGGACTAATGTGTGTGCCCAAATGTGACATATTTTGGAGTTACAAAATCAGTTACAAATTTGTAACTCCCAAATATTACCCAATAATGTGTATATTATATGTTACACATTTGAGATTGGATTTCATAAAGTCATGATGATATATGACTGTTGGAGACATGTTTTTAACTCCCAATAGGTGTTTGGAGGTTACAAAATCATGTGGGAAAGGATTTGGGACGTTTTGGAACGTTTTGGAAAAATGACTTTTTTATGCTGAAAATGGCCTGTGGCCGCGGCCTGGAGGACAGAAGTTAGTGGCCGCGGCCACTGAAAAGTCATGGCCGCGGCCAGTGAGGCTGACAGTCTATGTGAATTTTCAGTTTTTTCCAAATAACTCCCAAATCTCCATTTTAATTCCATAAACATCCAATTAAACATTGGTAACAGCCATGGGGGTTGGTGGAATTTGAAATTCAAAGGGGTATCTCAAACTCTATAAATAGGAGCCTAATGCTCACTTGTATGATACACCATTTTTCATCCACAAAGCACTTGGCTGAAAAATACACCTTGAGGCTTGATAATTCCAGAGAGCTATTTCCTTGAGAGATCCCTTAGTGCTTAGAGAATAGGGGGAAATAAGCTTTTGGACAAAGGTCTTGAACCTTATTCAAGTTGGTGATCCCCACTGTTATCCCCAAAAATTTGAAAATGATGACGCGGCGATAGAAATGACAAGTGGTAAGGAATAGTTGGGTGATCTGGCTTAGCAGCAGCCCAGTACATCAATGAAGAGTTTTGACTGCTTGAGAGGTGTCATGTCTGAGACAAGTGACTGGTCGGACTTTGGTCCGAGGAGAGCCCAAGGGTGTGGTCGGACTTTGATCTGAGGAGAGTCCAAGGGCATGGTCGGACTTTGGTCCAAGGAGAGCCCAAGGGTGTGGTCGGACTTTGGTCCGAGGAGAGCCCAAGGGTGTGGTCGGACTTTGGTCCGAGGAGAGCCCAAGGGTGTGGTCGGACTTTGGTCCGAGGACAGTCCAAGGTGTGGTCGGACTTTGGTCCGAGGAGCAGTCCAAGGTGTGGTCGAACTTTGGTCCGAGGAGCAGTCCAAGGTGTGGTCGGACTTTGGTCCGAGGAGAGTCTAAGGAGTGGTTGGACTTTGGTCCAAGGAGCAGTCCAAGAAGTGTGGTCGGACGCATGTCCGAGGAGAGACAAAGGCCTGGTCCTTATGCATATGTCCAGCAAGTGCATGGTTGTCCAAATAGAGAAATGGCATGCATATGTTCGACCAACACTTGTATGTATCCAACATGCATGTGTTCGACCAGAAGACGATATTCATCAACCAAATAGACCAGACTGCATCAAATTCCCAGAAACGGCTTCAGCAAGAATCGGTCTGGGCATACGCGGGAATCTCTCATTCTTCGCTCAAATTGAGGATTCTGTTGTATTTTGAATATTTCTTGTAATTTGAATATAATACGAATAATAAAATATCCCGATCCTAGGGGGATATCAGTTTCTGATCCCAAGCCTATAAATAGAGGGTTGATGGGATCAGAAAAGGACTTTTTGCAATTTGAATTTTTGGTCTGAGTTTTCTAGAGAGAGAAAGTGCGTTTTCTTGAGAGAGAACTCTTTTGTATTATGAGAATTTACACTGAAAAAACTCAGTTGACTAAGGTTAATCTAATCTTGAGTGTAGATAAATTAATCAAATCTCTAAGTGGATTAGGCTATTACCAACTGATTGAGGCTGAACCACTATAAAAATTGCGTGTGTTCTTTATTTTCTTTATTAAACTGTCTGTGTCGTTTGAATTCTCTTGAAGGTTTGTCGTTTTTGACGTTCTCACATCGTTGGCTAAAAACGCAGTCAACATTTTGGTGCTTTCATTGAGAGCCTGAAGAGAAGAACAGACGGTCCCTGAAGCAATATGGCGCCTAAGAACACCAATGCAGCCTCCAAGAAGACGAGCTCCTTTAAAGAGCATGCTAGATCAGAGGGTCCTAGCGTTCAAGATTGTGAAACTGAGCCCAGAGTCGTGCTCGAGGACGTAGCACCAGAAGTTGAAGAGCTCCAGGAAGCCATGAGCGCCTTCCAGGAGGAGATGGCTTAGTTCAACGCCAGGCAGGAGGCATTCGCTGAGGAAATGGCTAGGCAGAATGCCGCATTCTAGCAGTAGAAATGGGAGATGGACGCTAGGAGTGAGGAGATTCGTCAACAGCAGGAGGAGGCCGACAGGCGACATCGCAAAGCTGTACTCGCTCTAGAGGCAGCTACGCAGCTGACCCGAGCCAATGCCCAGGTTGCACCTGGGGTGGTAGCCACCACAGAG
Source organism: Humulus lupulus (assembly GCF_963169125.1). Classification (NCBI taxonomy): domain Eukaryota; kingdom Viridiplantae; phylum Streptophyta; class Magnoliopsida; order Rosales; family Cannabaceae; genus Humulus; species Humulus lupulus. The sequence continues at coordinate 159,870,750 of NC_084793.1, read as the reverse complement.
GCAAGGACCACAGAAGCTGGTCGTAAGAAAACTGATAGACCAAGCAGAGGTGGTAATAACCCACCTGGTCATGAGGAGGATGGAGTCCGATCGTGCACTGCCTCAACTCAAAGGGGGAACTCCAAAATCCCCTCAAGGAGCCACCGATCAGAGACTTCTAGATCAGGGAGTCACAAATCAGGCAGCAAGAAAACACCTCCTGAGCAGGAGCACAATAGAGCTCCTCGTGGCAATGAGACTTCCCACTTCAAAGATGGGCATGGGCGTGATGAAGCTGACAGTCATCACACTATCCACCCAGCAAACCTTCTGAGAAGACTCGGAGTACGGTGTTCGATCGGTTGGGAAAGCACACTGCTCAGAAGGACCTGAGGGACGTCATTGATGATAGAAGGAGGACCGTCCCGGTCGAAGGGCGAGAGCCAATCCGTCCTACCAGTCGAGTAGAAATTCTTGATGATGGTTTGTCAGATAGGAGTACCCGACCAGGCGGTCCCGAAAGTGAGTCCCCAGCAGTGGCCCCAGGCATCCAAGCCCAGCTTGATGCTTTGACAGCAGCAGTCCAGAGTCTGTCAAAACGACCAGCGATTGATCTAGTGGACCACAGGAGTGGTATCCCTTTCTGTGCTCGGATTAGAGCAGCTCAACCACCAGCAAAATATAAAGCACCGGTACTGCCAGTTTATACAGAAAAGGCAGACCCGATTAGACATGTTGGGAAGTTCGAAGATCAGATGGAGCTGCTCGGAGTGAGTGATGACTATCGCTGCAGAGTCTTCCCCACTACATTGTCCGACACTGCCCAAGAGTGGTATTGGAAGTTCAAGCCTAACTCCATCACTTCCTTGGAGAGTTTTAGAAAGGAGTTTTGCAGGCAGTTTAGTGCTGCTCGAACCCCTCCTGTTTATGCCAATCACTTGGCAGATATAAAACAAGGAAAAGATGAGTCTCTCAAGAACTACATACAAAGGTTCATGAGAGAAGCTAACCGAGCTAATGCAGTTGGAGATGAAGGGAAGATGGTGGCAATTTATTTCGGCATTATCTACCGAAGTCCTTTGTGGGATAGCATCCATCGCCATCCAATTTCAACTTTACAGCAGTTTTTAGACCGGGCGGACAAATACATGAAGTTGGATGATGCAATTGAGAAGGGAGAAAATGGGTTGAACAAACCAAGTGGATCGAGTGATTCCCCCAAAAATGACGGACATGATCAAGGTGGTGGTAAGAAACGTGGAAATAACAGGTCTGACCGCCACAATGAGAAGAAGGCTAAGTCGGGACCAAACGACAAGCCAACTAAGTATGAACCTCGATTCACCAACTACACCACTCTGTCAGCGAGCCGAGCAGAGATCTATTTGGCCAGTCATCAAGAGGTCCCTTACAAGAAACCCCCACCAATCAAGAAGGAGATGAGTAAGAGAGATATGAACAAGTTCAGTCGCTTCCATGGAGACTATGGTCACGACACGAATGAGTGTAATCATCTCAAAGATGAGATAGAATTTCTCCTCCGGTCGGGGAAGCTAAAAAAGTATCGAGCAGAGAAGACCCAAGGAGAGGGGAGCAACAACAATCCTGGGTTCAAGCGGCAACGATCCCCACCTTTGCAACCTGAACCTGTGGACTTCACACTAGATACTATATGTGGAGTACCACATCTTGCTGGAGATAGCAACAAGGCGAGGGAGAGGTATGCTCGCACCCTTCGTCACGAATTGGATGCGGCATCCACCTCCGAAGTCATGACAGTGGAGGAGCGACCACCGAAGAACCCAAGATATGAAAGTGAGTCCCTCACAATGACCCTCTTGTTGTGACAGTCCAAATTGCTAATATGAAAGTGAAGAGATGTCTGGTCGATACAGGGAGCTCTGTGAACATTATTTATAAGTCATCCTTTGAGAAGATGAAGCTATCTATCAATGACTTGAAGCCGTGCTCTCAAGTCATTTATGGGTTTACTGGAGAAGGATTGTCACCAGCTGGGACAATCAAGTTGCCAGTCACGACGGGGGAAGCTCCCAAGCATGAAATCGTAATGACCGAGTTTTTGATTGTTGATTGCCCGTCCGCCTACAATGTGGTTATTGGTCAACCACTGCTCACAAACTTACATGCGGTAGTTTCAATCTGGCACCTTTCTATGAAGTTCCCGACCAGTGCTGGCATAGGTTGTGTCCAAGGAGACCAGAGGGAGGCTAGGGAGTGCTATAATGCCTCGGTAGCTAAGGCAAAGAAGGGGGCCAAGGAGAGCAACATGATTGTATGTTTTGAGAAAGAGGAGGTGGACAAGATGGATGTCGACCAGAGTCTTGCAGTTGTAATCGATGAAGAGATGTTAGAGGAGTTTTGCCAAGAGAGCACTCTTGGTTTAAAAGAGCAGAAGACCCCATCCGGTGATGAAGTCACCAAATAGGGCGTTGCCCAAAGCGAGGGAAGGGACTTTGATCCTCGCTTTGGGGATTATGAAAGTGATGTGGGACCGTCCGAGGAGTTAGAGGAGGTACTTATAGATGAGAATGACCCGATGAGAGGGGTCAAAATTGGAAAAAAGTTGAAAGCAGAGGTGAGAGCACAGCTGATAGAATTCTTGCGAAGGAATCAAGATGTCTTCGCCTGGTCTCACAAGGATATGGTGGGTATCTCACCAACTGTGATTAGCCACGTGCTCAATGTGGATGAAAGCTATCCAGCAGTGCAGCAGAAGAGGAGATTGCTTGACAAGGATCGAGCAAAAGCTCTTAAGGAGGAAGTAGAGCGGTTAAAGGAGAATGGGTTTATCAGGGAAGCATACTACCCTGCCTGGGTTTCAAACCCAGTGTTGGTGCCCAAACCCAATGGAAAGTGGAGGACTTGTGTAGATTTTACTGATCTGAACAAAGCATGCCCAAAGGATTGCTTTCCTTTACCAAGAATAGACCAGTTGGTAGATGCAACCTCTGGTCATGAGACATTGTCCTTCATGGATGCATATTCAGGGTACAACCAGATCAGCATGCATCCTCCTGATGAAGAGCATACCAGCTTCCGAACAGATATAGGACTATACTGCTATATGGTCATGCCCTTCGGACTGAAGAATGCAGGGGCTACCTATCAGCGTCTGGTGAACGGTATGTTTCGTGACTTAATCGACAAGAGCATGGAGGTGTACGTAGACGATATGCTGGTGAAGTCAAAGGAAGCTGAAGGGCACGTGCGAGACTTAGAGGAGTGCTTCGCAATACTGAGAAGGTACAACATGAAGTTAAACCCCCTCAAGTGCTCATTTGGAGTGGGTTCTGGAAAATTTCTTGGGTTTATTGTGAACTCCCGAGGAATAGAGGCAAACCTAGAAAAGATAAAGGCTCTCATAGAAATGAAGTCTCTAGCTAGAATAAAGGATGTACAAAGCTTGACTGGGCGGATTGCAGCTCTAAGCAGGTTCGTTTCGAAATCAACGGACAAGTGCGTCCCATTTTTTAACCTGCTTAGAGGAGGCAAGAAGTTTGAGTGGACCGCAGAATGTGAGCAAGCTTTCCAGGCCATAAAGGAGCATTTGGCCCAACCTCCTGTCCTTTCTAAGCCAGTTGATGGAGAGGACCTGTTTCTGTACCTAGCAGTCACGGAGCATGTTGTTAGTGCTGCCTTAGTACGAGAGGAGGATAGAGTGCAACACCCGGTGTATTATGTTAGCAAACAATTGATAGGAGCAGAGTCCCGATATCCCGTGATTGAGAAGTTGGCTTACTGCTTGGTACTCGCATCACGAAAATTGAGGCCATACTTCCAAGCACACCCCATTAAGGTCCTTACTGACCAGCCTCTACGCCAAGTCTTGCAGAAGCCGGAGTCATCTGGTCGGCTACTTAAATGGGCGGTTGAGTTAGGACAATTCGAAATCAAATACCAGTCGAGGACTGCTATTAAGGGCCAAGCTTTGGCAGATTTCATCGCTGAATGTACCGGGATCGCTAATGCTCCCGACCAGCAAGAGAGTGTTACTGTGCAAAAAGAAGAACTTCCTACTTGGCAACTTTTTGTTGATGGGTCATCGAATGAGCATCATTCAGGAGCTGGAATCATATTGGTCACACCAGAGAAGCACCGAATTCATTATGCACTGAGATTCGGATTCAATGCTTCTAACAATGAGGCGGAGTATGAAGCCCTCCTAGCAGGCTTGCGATTGGCTAGAGATGTACGTGCCCAGTCGGTGGAAGTAAATAGCGATTCCCAATTGGTGGTCTACCAAGTCTTGGGGGAGTACCAGGCAAGGGGCCTACGCATGGTGGCATACTTAAACAAAACCAAAGATCTGCTAGCACAGTTCGAGGAGTATACCGTCAAGCTAGTACCACGAGAGCAAAACTCTAATGCAGATGCTCTAGCAAAGCTAGCTAGTGAAAAAGATGCCGAAACTCTGAATATAGTACCGGTAGAATACTTGGCGGAGCCTAGCATTGATGAACAAGAGGCCATGCTGATCACGATAGCTGACACCTGGATGACTCCCATCATTGCTTATCTTGAGCAAGGAACCCTCCCAGATGATCGTAATGAGGCAAGGAAGATTATGAGGCAAGCTGCTAGGTACACCATGATGGATGGGGTGTTGTATAGAAGAGGGTATTCCTTACCTCTACTCAGGTGCATAACACCCGACCAGTCAAAGAATTTATTAGCTGAAGTGCATGAAGGGTTCTGTGGAGATCATGCTGGGGGGCAGAGTCTATCTAAAAAGATCTTGCGGCAAGGATTTTTCTGGCCTACCATGAATGAGGACTCTATGGAATATGTGAAGAGGTGTGACAAATGCCAAAGATTTTCTAAAGTACCCAGAGCGCCCCCAAATGTCTTGAAGAAAATGCAAAGTCCATGGCCTTTTGCTGTGTGGGGTATTAATCTGATCGGGAAATTGCCCAAGGGGAAAGGAGGAGTGCAGTTTGTAGTGGTTGCAGTAGATTATTTCACTAAGTGGACTGAGGCTGAACCATTAGCCACGATCACATCGAAGAAAGTGTTGGACTTTGTGGTTAAGAACATAATATGTCGCTATGGTCTGCCCAAGAAGATAGTGTCTGACAACGGCACCCAATTTGACAACGACATATTTACCGATTTTTGCACTCGGCATGGCATCACAAAAAGTTTCTCCTCGGTAGCCCATCCACAAGCCAATGGGCAGGTTGAAGCGGTAAACAAGACACTGAAGGACACTCTGAAAAAGCGCCTGGAGCGAGCTAAGGGTGCTTGGGCGGAAGAATTACCAAAAGTCCTTTGGTCATACAGGACTACTGCTCGGACAGCAACTGGACATACCCCATTTTCTTTGGCATATGGGTATGAAGCCATGATACCTGTGGAGATAGACCCTCCATCTCATAGAAGGACCATGTACAACCAAGAGGAGAATCATCAATTGTTGGCAGAATCCTTGGACTTCCTCGAGGAGAGAAGAGAGGAGGCAAACCTGAGAGTTGCTGCTCACCAGCAAAAAGTGGCGCGCTACTTCAATTCCAAAGTCAGAGATCGAAAATTCCAGGTCTGAGATTTGGTCCTCAGAAAGGTGTTTGTCAGAGATCCAGCAGCTGGTGTGCTAGGACCAAACTGGGAAGGACCATATCAAATTGAGCAAGTCTTGCCACCTGGCACCTACAAGCTGGCTCGGTTAAATGGAGAGATGATCAGGAATTATTGGAACGACGAGCACTTGAGGAAATATTATCAATAAATACTGCTTACAGAGTAGTAGCTTTGTATCAAGTGCTTAACTTGTTATTTAAGTTTTTTGTTTGTGAACTGGCTATTTGCTAACCAGTCATGTTATTTTGAACAATGTTATTTTGTTTGAAACTCGTTATTAGACACGTTTTTTCATTTATTATTACGAGTAATAAAAGAGATCACGCGCAGCGTGGTCGAATCTTGCTACAAATTTTGCATATGTGTTGATTATTCTTGCTTGGCAGTGTTCAACTGTCATTATGATTTAAACAAAACAGGTCTTCTAAAACTAAATATACGTATATACCGGACAGTGTTCAACTGGTCGATATCAAGAGATGAATGACCAACGTTTAAATAATTGCATGTTTTTGTAGTGGTTAACTGCTGAAATATGTTTGTATATTCTATGTGTTTCACGAGTAGTGATTGCTCGGACAAATTCGGTCAAGTAGCAAGTGATCAAGGATTTTTCAACCCTCAATCACTTGGGGGGCACATAGAGTATACTGGTGTGCACTTCAACACAGGCAATAAGAGCACGAGCAAAGATATCTGTTTTTGGGCTGACTTGTAAATTTGAAAGTCTAAAAAGGCCATTAAGCTAACTTGTTTGACAAAGCTTAAGTAACTTGGAATTTTTAAAATTTTAAGTTAGAAACAGATATTCGTGTGATAATAAAAGTTATGCTCATAAAATGTTAGAGCAATAAGAGCATGAGGAAGTATATTTAGTATGGACTTATGAAATGTCTAGAATTTCTAAGTTAGAAAACTAAATACTCATGTGAAAGTTTAAGGCATATAGAAACTTACTATTCACAATAAACTTGTAATGTCTTAAATGTAAAAAGACTTAAAAGTTTCAAGCTAGCCAAAAAAGAAAAGTAAAGTGCAAGTGCCAAATAGCTCAATCATACGAGCAAAAGTATAAAAAATAAAACAAACTATGATAAAAACTGGTAGGACTACAACTGGTCATGCAGGAGCGCTCTAGCAGGATGAGGAGACACTGGCGTGCTGATCTGGTAAGCTGATCATCCCCCTCCTCGGCTTCAGCTACTCCTCTCGCTCGGAATGATAGTGTAGAGGAGGCAGGTGTAGGGCCAGTAGGATTAGCAGCTTCCTCAGCAGCCCTGGCCTCACATCTGGCGAGCTCCTCTGCCTGGATCTCATCGGTCATAAAGTCGAGCTTGAGGGGTTTATTTAGCTTCCACACCTGGTAGAAGCAGTTGAAGCAGGTCTCCTCGTAGTGGGTTAGATCGGCCTCCTTCTCTTGCTTCAGCTCTTCATTCTCACTAATCAGTCCCTCGTTCTCGCGAGCTAAGCCCTCGTTCTCGCAAGCTAAGCCCTCGTTCTCACGAGTCAGTCTGTCTAGCCGATCAGTCAAGGATTTGTTGGCTTGGGTTAGCTGATCATTCCCATCAGCCAACCCCTTGAGAGACTCATTTTGCTCAGTCACAGTCTTCTCTGCCTATTCCAGCTTGGACTGAAGAGCGTCCGTTTTCGCTCGAGCCTCCACGAGTTGATCATTTAGGACCTTGATCAACTCCTTGTAATCGACCAATCGTTGCTGGGCGTGACAGAAGGTCATAAGCGTCTGCATGAAAAACAAAAAGTTACTACAAAGCATTAATGTAAGTAACAATCTATCTTGTGGTAGAGTACTTACATTTGTCAGCTGAGCAATCCCTCTATCTAGGACAACGTCAACGCTGAGTCGAGGAAAAGATTCAAAGCCTTGAATCGTCGATGAGTCACGGAGGGTATGATCAGCTGCCCCCCTGAGTTTGGTGTCAGCAGCTCGGAGCGCCTCGCTCGGGCCGGACGGGCCTGGGGGAGTTAGGCTCGCTGATGGAGGAAGTGACAAAGGGGTCAACTGCGGGATCATCACTGACCCCTCAGGTTGTCTCCCCTGGCTCGGAGGCACTGCCCTTGGGACCTTCCTCGGGGGAGTGAGACCACTTCCTTCGCCAGACTTCCTTTTTGGAGCAGGAGGAACGATGCAATGTCTGAACATCTCCGAGTCTGCAAAAGAGGAAAACATGAGATTCGTTAGAAAAAAAAATACATATATATAAAAAAAAATGTAGATAAGTATATTACTACTACAATTTTATTAGTCTCGAATCACCAAGTTATTAAACATATTCCTATGACTACTAGACCTGAGTTGAGAATCTGATCAATGAAGTCATCCTCGTCATTCGAAGATGAGCTGAGTTCTCTCTCAATCTGGATGGCTTTTCCTTTCCCGGACCGAGCAGGAATAGCAGATCTGTGCTGAGGCTCAGACTGAGGCTCCCTAATGACAAGGTCGCCAGGTCTATGAGAGAGCGGAGAAGGTCCAGGAGAAAAGTGGTCAGTCACTATCTCCGTGCCCGCATTGGACTGATCAGTCGTGTTGTTCTCCCCAGTGGTACTTTCCACCGCCATATTTTGGTCACACGGTATCAGGCCCACCATCTGAAGGTAGTCTACAGTGACCAATCTTTTCACGTCTTTCTCCTCGGTACTCATGCTAGCCAACGCCTCCGCTCGATTGAACATCCCTTCAGTAGGCAAGGGTCGCTGGAACGGACCCGCATGTGTAAAAGCCAAGTTGTTGGCCTTGATGTCTGATGTGAGGAAATATTCCCTGTAATATTTCCCGGGGTTCGACTTGTGTGCGATACCGCTAAGGTACGTAATCTCCTTTTGCCTGTGATAAAGGTGAAAGAAGCCCGTGTTCCTGTGGGTGGGGTTAGTCCTGAAGTCGAACAAATAGTGTACCTCATGAGGAGTGGGCTCGTCCCAACCTTGCAAAAAGTAGAGAATGTACAACGCGGACAATGCCTGGATCCCATTCGGTGCGATCTGGAATGGGGAGACATTGAAATAATCCGCTATAGACCGGAAATAGGGGTGTAGTGGAAGTGTCGCTCCTGCGTGGATATGATGCCTGGACCAGGCGTAGTATGCTCCACCGGGCCTATTGGCTCTCTGATGAGGGCCCGAGCATATCACGTTCACCCCACTCAAACCCAAAGCCTCGATGTGTTTGTGGAACGACCCGGGATTAAGTTTTGAAGGCTGGGCAGTGAACCAGGAAGGTTCTTCTTCTCTCCCCTTCCGTGGCTTTTGAATGGCCAAGTTCTGGATCACGGTGGCAAACTTCTGAGAGGGTGATCCTGAAGGAGTTGCAGTGCGGGCATCACTGCGTTCCACCACCTTCTGCACCGCTCTGCGGGCAACTTGTGGATCTTGGTCCTGGGGAAGTCTATTAGATTTCTTCACCCTCATCGTCAACTGTGAAGCTTGTTGGAGAAATTTTTCCTTGTGGAGGAAATACAGGGCTGAGCGGGGAAGGATCTGCTTGAAGCGATGAAGGCGATCCTCGGGAGTACGACTGGTGGAAGATTTTGATGAGGAATCGCTGTTTTGGGGAGTCTCGATTGACTGCGGGATAGATGTATCGGAGTCCGTATGGTTGTCACCTCCCCTATAATCAAAGCGATTCATCTACAAAAATAAATAAAAAATGGGGAGGTGAGTAACCATACAGATAAAATTCAACAAGAACAAAATTTATTTTTACACTTAGAAAAATTTATCTAAGTGGAAAAAGTATAGCATGCATGGAAAAAAGATTTTTAGTGCTTAAAGGTGCCTAAGAAATGTTTAAAAAATATATAGCATGAAGAATGCCATGATTGATCTTAAAATTGTGCCTAGTGAGCTTGTGCATCCGACAAGGCACGTGCGAGGGCTAGGCGTGTGTGTCCGGTCGGACACCAAAGGCCCGAGGAGAAGCGTGCCCCAGCCACATGCATCCAGGCGTGAACTTAGGCTAAGGGCGTGTCCGAGGAGACGCTTGGCCAGCGTGTGCAAAGAGTCATGAGGTATCCGATCGGATACCATGTGACCGAGGAGGAGACGTGCGAGTTTGGTCCGAGCGAACCAAGCTTGGCGTGGTGCTATCCATCTGCATCCGAGCTGAGTGCACCCAAGGGCTTAACGCCAACAACCCAAGGACTCCGATCGGACATCAAGGGTCCGAGGAGATGGGTTCCACACGATCTGACGAACCACATGTTTGCCCAGAAAAATAGTGGCCGATCGGCCATATCCCTAAACTTACCCATTTTTCATACCCAAAACCTCACCAAAAATTCCACTATTTTCCTTGAGTCGAAAATAAAACCCAATCCGAAAAGGCAAGTTCTATATTCCCTATCATAAACATGATATCTCATCCAAACATACAAACTCAAGATCAAAATAGGGAAGTTGAAAAGTTTTTCATGTTCTTGAAACCCCTATGCTATCAAAAACCCCAAAACCCACAATCATGGTTTATGCTAAATTAACCTATTTTTCTTGAAATTCCTATGAAATTGAGGATAATGTTGGGTTACCCATAATACAAACATCCTCAAAACAGCCACCCAACACATTATACAAGCATTCTTATGAGATCCATGAACAAATTCAAGAAAAAAGCTCTCAATGGGGTTTTGGCCACAACATGGTTTTTTCATGAAATTTTTTGAAAAAATAACAACAATGTAAAGGCACGGTGTAGAGTCCAAGAACTTTACTTAGCTAATTGTTTAGTAGTATTATAGTATGTTTAGTGTTATCTTTGTTACTATGGATTTTTGGTTCAGACCGGGAGTTATTTGGACACTCATAGTAGTACTTATAGATTTTCTAAGTTTAACCTATAGTTTAAGAATATTAAGTATAACCTAAGGTTTGATTAATGTGACTGATATTAAGGATTATATTATTATATTATAAGGTTTAGACATCAACCAATAGGATTTTAAGCACATGTTTTGAATGGTAATTAAGGATTAAGTATTTTTGAGGATTAAATTAAATAAGGGTAAAAGTTTGAATGTTATAAGGTCAGTCAGCAGCTTTGAGCACGTTGAGGGCTTAGTCAAGGCTGTTTACTCCATTCAAACTCAGCTAAAAATGTGTAAATTCGTGTTTAAATATTCAGCGTAAGCCGATATATCGCAGCTATAGGGGGCGATATATCGCAACACGTAGATACGGAAAACACGAATCGATGCACGGTCGCCTCGGGAACAAAGGTCCAGGCGATATATCGCCTATAGGGGGCGATATATCGCCTCCACCAGCATGTTTTCAAATACTTTTGAATTCTTTTCCTTTCAGCCATTCAAACTCCTTCAACAGTCCAGCATCTTCTGAGCGAGTCTTCAGCCTCTGCTGAACGATTATTCAAATGATTTTCACCTAAAAAGCCATTATTTTTATTCAAGTAAAATCAAGATATTTTCATTCCCAAACTCTATAAATAGGACTTAGTACCCAGCCATTATTCACCATTTGCTCTAAGTTCAGAGGCTGCTAGTGTTAAGTGAGTGTGAGAGTGTAAACACTTGGTTTGGGGAAAAACTATAAGCTTAAACATCATAATCTTATCAAACACTTTGGGAAGTGAGTGCCATAGTATTTCGGTGGATGTTAGATTGGTCTTGCAATCTTTGAGGTAAACCCAAGACTCTAGTTCTTTTCTGTATTTTATGTTATTTCCTTTCTCAAAACCTTCTACTCAGTCCCCTAACCTTATTCTTATTTTGGTTAGGGAATCCAAGCTCTTAAGCATATAAGTCGGTAAGTATGTTTTTTTTTTATGGTTTAGTCTTTCCATCAGCTTAAACATCATAAGCTTATCAAACACTTTGGGAAGTGAGTGCTATAGTATTTCGGTGGATGTTAGATTGGTCTTGCAATCTTTGAGGTAAACCCAAGACTCTAGTTCTTTTCTGTATTTTATGTTATTTCCTTTCTCAAAACCTTCTACTCAGTCCCCTAACCTTATTCTTATTTTGGTTAGGGAATCCAAGCTCTTAAGCATATAAGTCGGTAAGTATGTTTTTTTTTTATGGTTTAGTCTTTCCATCTCTTTCATTTCATCTCCTTTCTTAGACTCACTCTTTCTTATGGTTTTAGGAGTGTTCCAAAAGTCCCAACTCAGTCCATAATCTCGGTAACTTTGGTAAGGAAAATAGGCTAGAATCTATATGTTTATGTTTATGCTATATTATGTGTTATGTTTTCATATGTTATGAATATGTTATTGATGTGTATGTTGTAGGCTTGGGCATATGCCCTATTTGACTAACAAGACCCCAAAAAGATTGTGGGCATAAGCCTATTTAGCTGGTAGGACCCCACTAATCTCATGGGCATATGCTTGTTTAGTCTATGGGACCCCAAGTAATAATGGCCTTTATAATAAGTGAATTATGTGTTATGATATGTCTTTACGTTATTATGAAATTATGTTTATGTTTATGACTATGTGTTAGATTTTTCCTTGCTGGGCATTAGGCTCATTCCTTTCTGTTTACATGCAGGAAATAAGCTTTAGTGGTGGAAAGATTCGTGACGCTTGGAGGATGTGTATCGATGATGAATGGAGTCAAGGGGCCGAGCGTTATTCGATTCGAGGATATAGTCTCCTTTTATGTTTTTATGGTTTTTATGTGTATTTTCCGCATTATTATGTAATGTCTTTTATTTTTAAATCATCTTTTGTTTTAAAAACAATGGGATCCCATAATCCTTCTTAGTATTCTGTTTGTTTGTAAATAACTCTCATTTTGCAAGTTACTCAATAAATTATGGTATTTTCGTAAAAATGTAAGTTTTAGGTATAGTTTCGTTAATGGTCCAAATAGTCTAGAGTAGTGGGTCATTACAGTTGGTATCAGAGAAAACGGTTCCTTCGCATGAAGTTCTCCTCGATACACATGCTCAAAGCTCCGAATCTGACCGCCAAGTAAGTGTTTAAGTTACAAGTTACAAGTTACTTTGTCTATGTGTATAGCTAACAATTTTAGTGTTTATGTTTTCAGTTAAGAATGAACGGAGCTTTAAGCAATGAGGATATCCGAGCCATTAAGGCTTTAAAAAGAATAAGGGAGCCAAGGAACACCGTAGGAGCACTAGAAAGGATCACTCAAAGATTGATCTTGTTCCACAAAGAGATAGGTCACCTTCAAGAGTCTAAGCAAATCATGATGAGAGCTGCAGAACAATATGTCCTAGTAATTAGGCTTTTAAAAGATTTCCCTTCAGCAATTTTAACTTTAGAAGAAATATGGGAGAATATAAATAATGATGATGACTTACAAGCAGTCCTAAGATATTATTCTCTCATACTTAAGTTCACCTATGATTTAGAGTTTCAATTCACTAATGAGCAACAACATAGGATCTTCTTGAATCTTCCCCGAGGAAATTTTGAGGCTCAAGACAATGATGATTATAAGGAGATAGATAATGATATGCTAGATGAAGGATCGGATGTAGAAGATCCCGATTTTTAAGAATAGCTAGTTTTTCATTGTTTGTTTTGTTTATTTATTTTATGATTGTAATAAGTGAAAATTATTTTTCCAAATTAATTTCATGTTATTTTATCATCATGTATGAGTTTGATTTTATTTTCGCAATCATAATAAGTAATAAATAAAATGAATAATGACCAAGTTCAGTGAGGGTGGATACAAATCAATGAACCAAGTTTCCTTATTGAGAGTTAGGGGGCCTTAGTAGTGGGAACGATTTTACTGATCCCAGCCCTCCCTCAATATGGTTAACTTTGGAACAAAGATAAGTTTCGAGCCTGAGAATTAAGTCATATAGGATGATTAGAAACACACTTAGAAAATAAAGATGACTTGTTTTTCTAAGTATAGAAACCCACTCTAATAATAAATAAAGACCTATATATTTTTTCATAAGAAGTCATAATAAATAGGTCCGAGATATGTTTGTTTTAGAATAAGTTTTTGCCTTAGAGCCTACTAGGGTAAGTTCTAACAAGTTCTCGACTGTTAGAACTTTTGGTGAAGATGTCGCTCCGAAGATCTGCACGCACCAACGGAAACGCCTCCAACGTTGTTCCAACAACCAATGATGCCCTCCAGTTCGCAGAAGAGGAGTGCGTGCTACTACTAGCCACAATGCGCCGACACCGTCAGCTGACAACATCGCGGAAATCGCTAGACGGCGACAACAAGTCGAGGAACTCTTGCAGCAACAACGTCAACAGGCGCAGACTCAGCCTCAGCCTCCGCCGCAACCGCAGCTACAACAAATGGCCCTAGCACCCCAACAAGTTGGTCCATATGGGGGATGGCCAGTGACGAACTACGCGCCACATCCAGTACCGAATATGGAGTCAGTGTATGAGAGGTTTCGCAAGCAGCACGCTCCAAACTTCGAAGGGACTATAGACCCCTTTTAGGCAGAAGAGTGGCTAAGGAATGTGAAGCCAATTCTTACGCACATGAATCTTAGTAATGCAGACCGCATATCCTGCGTCTCGTCATTACTCAAGAAGGATGCCAAAATATGGTGGGACTTAGTTCACCTGACTAACGATGTCACCACCATAATATGGACAAGATTTGTGGAGCTGTTCCACAAGAAGTATTACACCTCAGCAGTCATCGCTAATGATAGAAGAATATGCTCATCAGTTCAACAGATTAGTCAAGTTTGCACCAGAGTTGGTCCCAACCGACTTTACGAGGTTGACCAAGTTCGTCAGAGGACTTAGACCAAAGATGGAATTAGGGGTTAAGTTAGCAAACCTGGGAACCACTACCTATGCCAATGTTCTAGAAATGGTAATCGAAGTAGAAAGGATTCTGATGAATGTTAGTGAGGAGAAGAAGGATTAAACGATGGTTCCAGACCAAAATCTTTGCATTGACCCAAGGAGGAACCCATGCTAGTAACAAGGATTTACAGGTCAGATCCTATCCTCGATTGTATATGTTCTAGTATCACTTGATTGGTAGCTATATACTCGTAGATCTCGTTAGGAATGATAGAAAAACTAGACAAACCTAGTGAAAGATTTAGAACTAGGTTTGTAACCGAGTTGCCTTCGGGCAAAGTAGTTCTATCATCACGAATAGTACGAGGCGTACCGATCAAGATTGCGAACATAGAACTAGAAGGAGATCTGATAGAGATAGTGATCAAGGACTTCGACGTAATACTAGGCAAGGATCGGCTAGCACGGCATGGCGCAACGATCGACAGCAAACGCAAGAAGGTGATGTTCGAGACTCCTGACGGCCAGAGACGATGCTTCATGGGACAAGCTGCAGGACTACGCACACCGTTAGTATCATCTCTCAAAGCTCAGAGAATGATGGAGAAAGGATGTCAAGCATTCTTAGCCAACATCACGAATGTGGAGAAGGAGACATCACTTAAGGTTGGAGATGTTCGAGTCATACAAGAATTTCCAGAAGTATTTCCCGATGACTTGCCAGGATTGCCGCCAACTAGAGAAATAGACTTCACGATAGAATTAGTACCGGGCACCGAGCCTATCTCTAAGGCACCATACCGGATGGCACCTACGGAACTCAAGGAGTTAAAGACGCAGCTACAAGAACTCCTAGACTTGGGTTTCATTAGGCCAAGCCATTCACCATGGGGAGCTCCGGTACTATTCGTGAAGAAGAAGGACGGAAGTATGCGCATGTGCATAGACTACCGTGAGCTGAATAAAGTAACGATTAAGAACAAATACCCGCTACCTCGGATTGATGATTTGTTTGATCAACTCCGAGGCGCGCTGTATTCTCTAAGATCGATTTACGGTCCGGGTATCATCAGCTCAAGGTAAAGGGGGAAGATATTCCTAAGACAGCCTTTAGGACTCGTTATGGACATTACGAGTTCTTGGTTATGTCTTTTGGTCTTACTAACGCGCCAGCCGCGTTTATGGACTTAATGAATAGGGTCTTCAAGGACTACTTGGATAAATTCGTCGTTGTGTTCATCGACGACATTTTAATTTACTCCAAGGATGAAGTGGAGCACGAGGAACACTTGAGGATAATTTTGACGCGATTGAAGGAGCACCAACTCTACGCGAAGTTCAAGAAATGCGAGTTTTGGCTCTCACAAGTGGCGTTCCTCGGGCACATCATATCGAAAGACGGAGTCGCTGTGGATCCATCGAAGGTAGAGGCCGTGAAAGATTGGCCTAGACCAAAGAACGCGTCGGAAGTAAGAAGCTTCTTAGGACTAGCAGGTTACTATAGAAAGTTTGTAGAGGGCTTTTCTAAAATAGCCACTCTACTCACCAACCTGACCCGGAAGCAACAAAAGTTTAACTGGAATGATAAGTGTGAGGAAAGCTTCCAGTTGCTTAAGGATAAGCTTTGCTCAACACCAGTACTTAGTGTCCCAACACCCAACGACAAGTTCGTTGTTTACTGTGATGCATCAAAGTTAGGATTGGGATGCGTACTGATGCAAAATGACAAGGTGATAGCCTACGCCTCACGTCAGTTAAAGGAGTATGAACAACGCTATCCAACTCACGATATGGAGTTGGCAGCGGTGGTCTTTGCGTTAAAAATCTGGCGCCATTATCTTTACGGAGAACGGTGCGAGATTTATACGGACCACAAAAGTTTAAAATACTTCTTTACTCAGAAGGAGCTTAACATGAGGCAGCGCCGATGGTTGGAATTAGTAAAGGATTACGACTGCGAAATCCTATACCACCCGGGGAAGGCAAACGTAGTTGCCGATGCACTTAGCCGAAAAAGTTACGGGAACTTAGCAGCCTTATCCGGAATAGAAAAGCCACTGCAACAGGAGCTTATCAGTGCTGGAATAGAAATGGTGGTAGGCAAGCTGGCTAACTTGTCTATCCAATCGAATCTGCTAGAAGACATACGGAATGGTCAGAGACATGATGATTCGCTAGCAACGCACATGGATGCAGTCAGAGAAGGCAAGACTACAGATTTCCCAATATCCAGTCAAGGTTTATTGAGATATAAGGATCGGGTATGCGTGCCAGACGATCAGAGTATTAAGAAGACGATCCTAGAAGAAGCGCACAGCACCCCATACTCGGTTCATCCAGGGTCTACCAAGATGACTCATAACATCAAGGCAGTCTATTGGTGTCCAGGGATGAAGAAGGACATAGCGGAGTATGTATCTAAGTGTCTGGTATGCCAACAAGTGAAAGCAGAGCATCAGCGGCCTGCAGGATTATTGCAACCGCTTAGCATACCGGAATGGAAGTGGGACGATATAGCCATGGACTTCGTGACGGGTCTGCCAAAGACGAATAAGCAGCATGATTCTGCTTGGATAGTCATAGATAGACTAACCAAGTCGGCTCATTTTCTGCCTGTTAAGACTTCTTATACGGCAGACCAATATGCAGACATCTACATCCAAGAGATTGTACGATTGCATGGAATCCCCAAGACGATAGTATCAGATAGAGGATCAGTGTTTACGTCAAGATTTTGGAGAAGCTTACAGCAAGCCATGGGTACTAAGTTAAGTCTTAGTACAGCTTTCCATCCTCAGACAGATGGGCAGTCCGAGCGTACGATTCAGATTTTAGAGGATATGCTACGCGCATGTGTACTTGACTTTGGAGGATCGTGGAACAAGTACTTACCGCTGATCGAGTTCTCGTACAACAACAGCTACCAGTCGACGATCGAGATGGCACCTTATGAGTTGCTATATGGAAGAAGGTGCCGATCACCGTTGCACTGGGACGAGGTAGGAGAAAGGCAGCTTCTAGGGCCCGAAGCTGTTAGACAAGCACAAGAAGCAGTAACGCTTATTAGACAGCGTATGCTTGCTGCTCAAAGCCGTCAGAAGAGCTATGCGGATACCAAGCGACGCGATGTGGAGTTCCAAGTTGGAGATCAAGTCTTCCTGAAGATATCTCCTATGAAGGGTGTCAAGCGGTTCGGGAAGAAAGGCAAGCTCAGTCCCCGATTCATAGGTCCTTTTGAGATATTGGACAAAGTGGGACTAGTTGCGTATAGATTAGCCCTACCGCCAGCACTAGCCGATAGTCACAACGTCTTCCACATCTCGATGTTACGCAAGTATGTGTCAGACCCATCTCACGTCCTCAAGTACGATACCATAGCACTCCAGAAAGACTTAAGTTACGAGGAACGACCGGTTAGCATCCTAGATAGAGGGATGAAGCAGTTACGGTCCAAGAGCTTTCCTATAGTTAAAGTCCTATGGAGCAATAGTTCTGAACGTGAGGCAACGTGGGAGTTGGAAGAGGACATGCAGAGCCGGTATCCGGAGTTATTTGGTAAGTAAATTTCGAGGACGAAATTCTTTTTAGTAGGGGAGAATTGTAGAGTCCAAGAACTTTACTTAGCTAATTGTTTAGTAGTATTATAGTATGTTTAGTGTTATCTTTGTTACTATGGATTTTTGGTTCAGACCGGGAGTTATTTGGACACTCATAGTAGTACTTATAGATTTTCTAAGTTTAACCTATAGTTTAAGAATATTAAGTATAACCTAAGGTTTGATTAATGTGACTGATATTAAGGATTATATTATTATATTATAAGGTTTAGACATCAACCAATAGGATTTTAAGCACATGTTTTGAATGGTAATTAAGGATTAAGTATTTTTGAGGATTAAATTAAATAAGGGTAAAAGTTTGAATGTTATAAGGTCAGTCAGCAGCTTTGAGCACGTTGATGGCTTAGTCAAGGCTGTTTACTCCATTCAAACTCAGCTAAAAATGTGTAAATTCGTGTTTAAATATTCAGCGTAAGCCGATATATCGCAGCTATAGGGGGCGATATATCGCAGCACGTAGATACGGAAAACACGAATCGATGCACGGTCGCCTCGGGAACAAAGGTCCAGGCGATATATCGCCTATAGGGGGCGATATATCGCCTCCACCAGCATGTTTTCAAATACTTTTGAATTCTTTTCCTTTCAGCCATTCAAACTCCTTCAACAGTCCAGCATCTTCT
This sequence comes from Humulus lupulus, assembly GCF_963169125.1. Classification (NCBI taxonomy): domain Eukaryota; kingdom Viridiplantae; phylum Streptophyta; class Magnoliopsida; order Rosales; family Cannabaceae; genus Humulus; species Humulus lupulus. Next base: position 159,852,199 of record NC_084793.1, on the reverse strand, counting down.
GAGCGAGTCTTCAGCCTCTGCTGAACGATTATTCAAATGATTTTCACCTAAAAAGCCATTATTTTTATTCAAGTAAAATCAAGATATTTTCATTCCCAAACTCTATAAATAGGACTTAGTACCCAGCCATTATTCACCATTTGCTCTAAGTTCAGAGGCTGCTAGTGTTAAGTGAGTGTGAGAGTGTAAACACTTGGTTTGGGGAAAAACTATAAGCTTAAACATCATAATCTTATCAAACACTTTGGGAAGTGAGTGCCATAGTATTTCGGTGGATGTTAGATTGGTCTTGCAATCTTTGAGGTAAACCCAAGACTCTAGTTCTTTTCTGTATTTTATGTTATTTCCTTTCTCAAAACCTTCTACTCAGTCCCCTAACCTTATTCTTATTTTGGTTAGGGAATCCAAGCTCTTAAGCATATAAGTCGGTAAGTATGTTTTTTTTTTATGGTTTAGTCTTTCCATCAGCTTAAACATCATAAGCTTATCAAACACTTTGGGAAGTGAGTGCTATAGTATTTCGGTGGATGTTAGATTGGTCTTGCAATCTTTGAGGTAAACCCAAGACTCTAGTTCTTTTCTGTATTTTATGTTATTTCCTTTCTCAAAACCTTCTACTCAGTCCCCTAACCTTATTCTTATTTTGGTTAGGGAATCCAAGCTCTTAAGCATATAAGTCGGTAAGTATGTTTTTTTTTTATGGTTTAGTCTTTCCATCTCTTTCATTTCATCTCCTTTCTTAGACTCACTCTTTCTTATGGTTTTAGGAGTGTTCCAAAAGTCCCAACTCAGTCCATAATCTCGGTAACTTTGGTAAGGAAAATAGGCTAGAATCTATATGTTTATGTTTATGCTATATTATGTGTTATGTTTTCATATGTTATGAATATGTTATTGATGTGTATGTTGTAGGCTTGGGCATATGCCCTATTTGACTAACAAGACCCCAAAAAGATTGTGGGCATAAGCCTATTTAGCTGGTAGGACCCCACTAATCTCATGGGCATATGCTTGTTTAGTCTATGGGACCCCAAGTAATAATGGCCATTATAATAAGTGAATTATGTGTTATGATATGTCTTTACGTTATTATGAAATTATGTTTATGTTTATGACTATGTGTTAGATTTTTCCTTGCTGGGCATTAGGCTCATTCCTTTCTGTTTACATGCAGGAAATAAGCTTTAGTGGTGGAAAGATTCGTGACGCTTGGAGGATGTGTATCGATGATGAATGGAGTCAAGGGGCCGAGCGTTATTCGATTCGAGGATATAGTCTCCTTTTATGTTTTTATGGTTTTTATGTGTATTTTCCGCATTATTATGTAATGTCTTTTATTTTTAAATCATCTTTTGTTTTAAAAACAATGGGATCCCATAATCCTTCTTAGTATTCTGTTTGTTTGTAAATAACTCTCATTTTGCAAGTTACTCAATAAATTATGGTATTTTCGTAAAAATGTAAGTTTTAGGTATAGTTTCGTTAATGGTCCAAATAGTCTAGAGTAGTGGGTCATTACACATGGAGAAGAAGACTTACTCAACTTTGGAGAACCTTTGACTTGGTTGGAGATTGCTTGAAGAAATGGAGAGCCTTGAAGTCCCTTGAAGATTCGGCCAAAGGAAGGAGAAGACAAGGGGTTTCAGCCAAGAGAGAAGAAAGAAAGAGAAGGGTTTTTAAAATGTGATTTTCTTGTGTAAAGAAGAATGTGTAAGTGTAGGGATTATTTAAAGAAAAAAAAAGTGGGAGTTATCACTTATTTTTGGACCCTTGATATTCCTGGGCTATTTTTTCTCTCCACGATCATGGACAGTTATTTGCAGGGATCGTGGTCTGTAAATTGTGGTCTACTGCATGGCGGGAAGATGAACAGTTATTTTTTATAATGTCGTCAACTGTGAAGGAAAAAAGTTTATTATGTGAATATCATATAATAAACTTGGGGGGCAAATGTTATCCCCAAAAATTTGAAAATGATGACGTGGCGATAGAAATGACCAGTGGCAAGGAATAGTTGGGTGATCTGGCTTAGCAGCAGCCCAGTACATCAATGAAGAGTTTTGACTGCTTGAGAGGTGTCACGTCTGAGCCAAGTGACTGGTCGAACTTTGGTCCGAGGAGAGCCCAAGGGTGTGGTCGGAGTTTGGTCCGAGGAGAGCCCAAGGGCATGGTCGAACTTTGGTCCGAGGAGAGCCCAAGGGTGTGGTCGGACTTTGGTCCGAGGAGAGCCTAAGGGTGTGGTCGGACTTTGGTCCGAGGAGAGTCCAAGGTGTGGTCGGACTTTGGTCCGAGGAGCAGTCCAAGGTGTGGTCGGACTTTGGTCCGAGGAGAGTCCAAGGAGTGGTCGGACTTTGGTCCGAGGAGCAGTCCAAGGAGTGTGGTCGGACGCATGTCCGAGGAGAGACAAAGGCCTGGTCCTTATGCATATGTCCAGCAAGTGCATGGTTGTCCAAATAGAGAAATGGCATGCATATGTTCGACCAACACTTGTATGTATCCAACATGCATGTGTTCGACCAGAAGACAATATTCATCAACCAAATAGACCAGACTGCGTCAAATTCCCAGAAACGACTTCAGCAAGAATCGGTCTGGGCATACGCGGGAATCTCTCATTCTTCACTCAAATTGAGGATTCTGTTTTATTTTGAATATTTCTTGTAATTTAAATATAATACGAATAATAAAATATCCCGATCCTAGGGGGATATCAGTTTCTGATCCCAAGCCTATAAATAGAGGGTTGATGGGATCAGAAAAGGACTTTTTGCAATTTGAATTTTTGGTCTGAGTTTTCTAGAGAGAGAAAGTGTGTTTTCTTGAGAGAGAACTCTTTTGTATTCTGAGAATTTACACTGAAGAAACTCAGTTGACTAAGGTTCATCTGATCTTGAGTGTAGATAAATTAATCAAATCTCTAAGTGGATTAGGCTATTACCAATTGATTGGGGCTGAACCACTATAATAATTGTGTGTTCTTTATTTTCTTTATTAAACTGTCTGTGTCGTTTGAATTCTCTTGAAAGTTTGTTGTTTTTGACGTTCTCACGTTGTTGGCTAAAAACGCAGTCCACACCCATTACTCTACACTTTGGTTGAGTGTGAGAGTTTTTTTGTGTTTTCATTCTTTTGTTCTTCTTATTTACTTGTATTATTATAGCATTGAGTTTGTAAACTTCTTCTTCTTCATCTTTCTATTTACTTGTATTTTGAGCAATTGAGTTGTAATATTTATTTAATCAATATTATCTTGTCCATTGTATTTTTGCATAGAGTTGTATTTGGTTTTTCCATAATTCCATTGAGCAATAATATATATTCTCTAACACATGGTCCCCATTGTACCTTGGATAAAATCATCTAGATAGTCTCAATTAATTGATTTAATTATCAATTAGAATTATCAAAGTTTACCAGGTCAATTTTGGATGGTTTCACAGAGTTATGTAATTTTGAGAAGAAATGAGAAATTATGGCAGATTTATCAATTAAGATAAATTGGTATCTAAATTAATAAATAAGTTTAAATCAAGGTTCAAATTATAATAATTAATTTGATAAATTATTTAAACAATTATTTAATTAATTAAATCAATAGAAAATAATACAGGCCTTGATTTTAAGTCCAATGGGCTTATAATCAAATGAGAAATTTCTCGGGTCTAAAGTCCATGATAATTTTGACCTAGGGCTTCAAATTGGCTATTAGTTTATTGATTTTTTAATAAATTAAATGGCCTAATTGAGTCTATAAAAGGAATGCTTAGAGAGAGTTGAAAACATAAGTCTAAACACAAGTTCATAAGTAACAAGTTAGATTTTCTGATAGGTTTTAGATTATCTCTAAACACAAGTCCTTTTCTAAGCCTCTTTGTTATTTTCTCTTCTTCTCTCTGTATCTATCTCATGTGTTGAGAATTGCCCACTCTAGTCTAGGTGATTTTAAGGATACATTGGAAGACTGTGAAGATTATAGAAGAATAGTTCAGTTTCTTGATAATACTCTGCGACAGAGAGGATACAAATGTTAGAGAAACTGAAGGAAGGGCTCACTCATTCTGCTGCGTATACTGTAAGTATTCTTATCATTGTTTCTCTTTGAATTCAATTTTAGAAACATGTTTTTGGCTATCTCATATTAATTTGTTTAATATTAAATCTACATGAAAATAAATAAAGATCATGTATAAGTTTTTCCAACAACTGGCCTCAGAACCTTTGGAAATCTTTATTTTCATGCATGAACATGTTTAAAATTGGATTATTTGATATGTTTGGATTATTTGATATGTTTGAATAATTGGATGGATTTTCATGTTTTTATGAAGCATATTGATTTTATGTGATTATTAGTAATTTTTAGGTTATTTTGTTGTGTTTTCTATGCTATTAATTTTTATATATGCTTTATTTTGTATAAAACATGTTAAAAATTAATTAGAAAATGATTTTGGTTTAAAAAATTGCACAAAAAAAATTTATGAATTTTTTTTGGCTTGGCTGCCCATGCTCGCTCGCACGCCCGCATGCGATGAACAATACCAGGTACTATTCATTCGATTTTTTTTAAATTAAAGAAAATTAAAAATGTAAAAATTTATTATTTATAATCAAAGCCAAAAATATCATATTTGTTTTTGTCTTTAAAGTTGTTTTTTAAAATAAGATATTTTTGTTAGTTGATATTTAAATAATTAGATATTTTCTATAAAGATTCAAATTCAAATTTAAAAATAGACTAACAACTTAATTTTAAATATTTTAATATATTAAAATATTAGAATTAAGTTATTAGATATTTAAGATATTTTCTTTTAAATTCTTGATATTTTTATTAAATCTTTATTTGAGAATATAAATATCTTTTTATTCTATAGTTTTTAATATTTAAATTATTTGAAATTTTGATATTGTTAGTTAAATATTTTAAGGATATTTGAATTTGATTAACTGTTTTGAGATATTTTAGGGTTGTAATAACTATTAATATTTTATTTTTTTAATGGTTAAAATATTAGCTATAATTGTAACAACACAAAATATTTTTGAAAAACAGTTAAGATATTGTTTTTAAAATTTTAAATTGGTTAAAATTTGAAAAATATCATTTTTTTCAGCCAATTAATAAAATATTTATTTTAATAAATGAGATTTAAATTAACTTTGGTTAATTGTTGATAAATCCTATTTAAATTAAATTAATATTTTTTTTCAAATTAACTTAAATCAAGTTGATTGTTGATAAACGAAATTTAAATTAACTATTGTTAATTGTTGATAAAAATTTAATTAATTCGAATTTTTTATAAATTATAGATAATTAATTGTGGTATTTTTGCAAATGAAATAAATTGTGGTATTTTTCCATAAATTCATAGAATTGCTCATACAGTAACATGATTAGGCCAATCCAATTATAACATGTCTGTTTGCACTATATGTGGTATTTTTGCAATTGGGCTTAGATTCATATAGTGGACCATATGTTTGTTAGATATATGGATTTTGCCAAATAAAATATTCATAAAATGGTAGGTTTTATTTGGGCCCATTAGAAAATGTCAAATTTAAATTCCTTTCTTGTGGGTGATTCCACTTGTGAATGCCCATTTGTTTTGCATGACTATAGTAGGCCTAATTAATTAATAATAATTAATAAAATGAAGGTTTAAATTCCTTTCTTTTGGACCTAGTATGGAAGATTGGGGGTCTTTGTAGTGGGAACGACATACTGGACCCAACCCTCCTCCATACAAGCCCAATTGTTAAGGTTCATTTACCTGAGTTGGATTTAATTGTATATGTTCATTATATTAGATAAACCTAAATATTGACTAGCAACAAATTAATTCTAAATTAATTGAATTTGTTTCAATGTGACACTTTAGAATTAATAGGAAATTATAGGACTTTAGTTTTAAAATTTTAATATGTTTAATTTTTTTTTGGAAAACCATAGTCATTCATTTTCTAAAAATAAATAATAAAAATACTATTTTTAATTTTATAATGAGCTTATTTTAAGATTTATATTCGATCTCCACCGTTGGTTTAACATAGTCAATAGCTTAATGGGGCCTCGAGGCGCTTTGATTCGTCCCCCTATGGAAGGTGTTCATTAGCTATTTTGACAAGGTTGGATTTCGAAAGATAGATAATTATATGTCAAATTCTACTAGACTCACCCCTAAGGTGACTACTAGGACTAAATCTATGATTATCGAAATCGCGGGTCTAGCTCATAAAATAAGAGATTTTGCTTTCTTATTTTGATCGAACAGTAGGTTGTTAATAGTGGTGTCTATTATTAAATGAGTTCACAACTCTATTTAACTAGTGATATTTTTTTACTCTCACCAACCGGGACAAGGATATCATAGATTAGTTAAAAACCTAAAGAAATAGAGATATGATTGTTTTTGGTATTTTTTTTCTCATATCTTACATATTTTTGGTATATGTTGTGTTATTTCTTGAAATTTGTGTGAATAGGAGTTTTATTGAGCAAATGTGATTGATTTCTATTTTATTGATAATTTGTAGTTTTATGTTAAGTAGTGTCGGTGTCTACTCCCATCCTTTCTCAACTTTCGATGGAGAAACTCATTTGAGAAAACTTCCTAAATTGGAAGCAGAATATCAACATAAAGTTTATTGGTGACAACTCTGAATTCGTCATGATTGAGGAATCCCCAGAACGAGCACCGTGTCCGCACATTCGTGATGGCACCGTCAATGCTCGTGATGACACCATAAATGCTTTGATAGCACCGTCTCCGCACATACGTGATGACAACGTGAATGCTCAAATGGCACCGTGTCCGCACATTCGTCTTCAACTCAACTATGGTCTGATGCAGCTCATGAACGAGCTTCAGACTTTTGAGCCTATCACTGGTGGACCAAGTAAAGGAGGAGAAAATAAGACTACTGATGTTGCTACTGATCCAGCTAAGGCTGAAGCTAACCCAACTTCGTCTTCGAAAGCTGGAAACACGAGGAAAGGTGGACAAAACAACAACCCCAAGCCTGCAAAGGCTGCAAATATGAGTGCACAACCAAGTGCATAGACGCCTAAGGGGAAGAACAAGAAAAACAAGAAAGGTAAAGATAAGTGTTTTCACTGCAAAGAGAAGGGGCATTGGAAACGAGATTGCCCCAAGTTTCTAACAACAAAAAATAAAGGTAATGATTATAGTTCATTTATCTTAGAGAATGATAAATATGTTTGGATTATTGATTCTGGATCTACCAACCATGTTTGCAACTCTTTACAACTTCTTGAATTGTGGGAGGAAGTGAACGAAGGCGGCTTAAAGCTTAGAGTTGGGAACAGAGCGTTCGTTGCGGTCCAAGCTAGAGGAAGAGCTCGCCTGAAGTTCAAAAATAAATACTTAATTTTAAAAGATATATTTTTTATTCCAGATTTTAGTAGAAATTTAATTTCAGTTTCCATGTTGCAATTAGAACAATTTGTTATGACTTTTACAAGTTCTAATATATCTATTTCCTTCAATGGATCACAATTGTGTATTGCATGTTTGGAAAACGGGATTTATATTCTGTGACCTAACGAACCCCTCACACTTAACAATGATTTAATCAAAGTAGCTAAGCCTAGGACCAGTGAAGATCAAAAGACCGATAACGATAATATGACGTATTTATGGCACTTGAGACTAGGTCACATTGGCTATAATAGGATTCAAAGACTTACAAAGGAAGGGCCTTCGAGGGAACTCACCTTAGGTGAATTACCTGTCTGTGAATCTTGTCTAGAAGGCAAACTGACCAAGCGTCCATTCTCTGCAAAGGGTGATGATAGGGCCAAAAAACCACTTGGACTTGTGCATTCAAATATTTGTGGACCTTTGAATGTACAAGCCAGGGGTGGTTTTGAGTATTTTGTCAGTTTCATTGACGATTACTCTATATACTCATGCTTTACCTAATGCGTAGGAAATCAGAAACATTTTCAAAGTTTCAGGAATTCCTAGCAATGGCTCAGAACCAATTAGGTAAAGCATTAAAGATCTTGCGATCTGATTGGGGTGGAGAATATTTGGATATGTAGTTCCAAGATCATTTAACTGACCTTGGGATTTTATCACAACTTACTGCCCCAGGTACTCCGCAACAAAATGGTGTAGCGGAACGCCGGAAAAGAACTTTATTAGAAATGGTTAGATGCATGCTTAGTTACTCAACTCTACCAACTTCATTCTGGGGACATGCAATTGAAACCGCGAACAACATTCTCAATGTCGTGCCCTCTAAATCAATCCCCAAAACACCTTTAGAATGCTAGAATGGTCGCGAACCTAGTTTACGCCATTATAGAATCTGGGGGTTTTCCGCCCACGTCCTAAGGAAAAAGGAGGGAAAGGTAGAACCACGAACTGAAGTTTGCATGTTTGTTGGCTATCCTAAAGGTACTCAGGGTGGACTTTTCTATAGTCATTTAGAAAAGAAAGTGTTTACTTCTACAAATGCCACTTTTTTGGAAAATGACTATGTCCAAAACTTCAAACCTCACAACAAAGTAGTTTTAGAGGAGATGGTTAAAGATTTGACTCCAACCAATGTTCCATCATCATCAACACGAGTTGATGATGAAATTCCCACTCTTCATGTCCAACCAACGCAAGTCAATTTAAATGAAGATAGTACCGTTGTTCTTGAGCAAACAGTCACAGAACCTCGTCGTAGTGGGAGGGTTTCTAGGAACCCAGTTCACTATGGTTTGGATGGTGAAACAAATATGGTTGTTGGTGACACTAGTGATGATGATCCATTGTCTTTCAAATAGGAAATGGCTAGCCCTGAAAAGGAACTATGGTTCGAAGCCATGAAACAGGAAATGGAATCCATGTACTCAAATTTCGTCTGGGATCTTGTGGAAGCACCTAGTGACTTTAGGGCCATTGGGTGCAAGTGGATCTACAAGAAGAAACGAGGTGTTGATTAAAATATCGAGACTTATAAAGCTCGATTAGTGGCAAAGGGTTATACCTAAAGAGAAGGCATGGACTATGAGGAAACTTTTAGTTTGATAGCCATGCTCAAATCCATTCGCATCCTCCTATCCATGGCAGCCGCTCTCGACTATGAGATCTGGAAAATGGATGTCAAGACAACTTTTCTTAATGGAAAGCTTGATGAAGTCATTTATATGGATCAACTAGAAGGATTTAAAGTAGTTGGACAAGAACGAAAAGTTTGCAAGTTGAATAGGTCCATCTATGGACTTAAGCAAGCTTCTCGTTCCTGGAATCTTAGGTTTGATGAAATAATCAAAACCTATGGCTTTGAACAAAATATTGATGACCCTTGTGTTTACCAACTGAAGGCAAATAAAATAGTGTTATTCCTGGTTCTTTATGTAGATGATATCTTACTAATTGGAAACAATGTTAAGAAATGATTAGATGTGAAGAATTGGCTGAGCACTCAATTCCATATGAAGGATTAGGGTGAAGCAAGTTATGTTCTAGGTATCCAGATCATTAGGGATAGAAAGAACAAACTCTTAGCTCTATCTCAAGCAGCTTACATAGATAAAGTGCTTGAACGTTTCTCAATGACAAATTCCAAGAAAGGGTGTTTACCATCCCGCCACGGAATTCATCTTTCAAAGAACCAGTCTCCCCATACTCCTGAAGAGGATGATGCAATGAGAAAAGTTCCTTACGCATCTACAATTGGAAGTCTGATGTATGCTATGTTGTGTACTAGACCAGATATCTGCTATGCAGTGGGAGTAGTGAGTAGTCAAACCCAGGACCAGAACATTGGATAACAGTTAAGCATATCCTGAAGTATTTGAGACGGGCTAGGGATTATATGTTAGTCTACAAGGGTCGTGTTCTGAATCCTGTAGGCTACACCGATTTAGATTTTTAGACTGATGTCGATGACAGGAAGTCTACTTTTGGAATGGTGTTTACTCTTTGAGGTGGATCTTTGATTTGGAGAATCGTAAAGTAGTCTGCAATCTCAGATCCCACCATGGAGGCTGAGTACATAGCCGCGTCAGAAGCAGCTAAGGAAATAGTCTGGATAAAGAAGTTCTATTCGGATCTTGGTGTTATTCCAGAAATGGATAAACTGCTTGTGTTGTTTTGTGACAATACAAGAGCGATAGCCAACTCGAAAGAACCTCAAAGTCAGAAGAGGAGTAAGCATATAGAAAGGAAGTATCACATTATTCGAGAATATGTGGCTAGGGGAGATGTGAAGGTTATGAAGATTGCAACTGAAGACAATCTTGCAGATCCGTTTACAAAGGCACTACCAGAAGCTACATTTGATAAGCATATCAAGGAAATGAGATTAGTAGAATTAAGGCATTAGTTTCAATTAGTGCAAGTGGGAGTTTGTTGGGGTATTATGCCCTGATTAAAACCCAAATTCTTTGAAATCTCATTTATTATCAATAAAAGAATAGAAATCATTATTTGACTTGGTCAATCACTTAGCTCACATGTTTTATTTTCATGATTATTTGTTTAATATAAACTTCTATTAAATCCCAAGCATATAGCTAATCTTATTTATAGTGTCGTAATCACAGTGGAATATAAATATGATTATATGATCAAAATAAGTTAGTCCTAAGAATAATCAGTGCACAGGATTTATACTAACTTGCCAATCTACGATATGATCTACTTACACATTGTGGTGTTATGTTCTTTCCAGAACATTAGCAAAGTAGATAAGATCGGATGTATTTGTTACATCAGACAGGACCGATATTGACAGTTGATAAGATAAGTAAACATACCATTAATATCTATTCTAGTCATATCATATAGTTGACCATAGGTCAATTTAATCTCAATTATGAGTGGTTATTATTCTAACTGATTGTATTATTTGAGTTCTTTGACTTGTTCTTTACCAGCTTACCCTACGGACTAGCCCATACTTACATCTTGGGAACTCGATAGTATAATTGAGTGGGAGTGTTAATCATAGATATGAACATCTATAGCTTCTGATGAAGAAGTGAAACAATGGTTTCATTTTAGTTTGGTTCAAGGTGTTAAATGATAGAGATCTCAAATTAGTTTACTGAAATATCATTTACAAGGAACTAAGTGTTTTAAGGATAAAATACAATGAGGGGTAAAACGGTATTTTAGTCCTATCTCATTGTAGACCATCTATAGAGGATTGAGTGACAATTGTGGTTGTAACAATGGATAATTAATAGCGTATCTATATTTGTTATAGAACGTTCTATGAATTCAAGAGTGCAATTCCGAGTCTATAGTGGAGTCACGAGGAATTAATAAGTTAGTAAATTTATTTGTTAGATTTATGATAACTTATTGGAGCTTGATTTCATAGGCCTATGGTCCCCATTGTACCTTGGATAAAATCATCTAGATAGTCTCAATTAATTGATTTAATTTTTAATTAGAATTATCAAAGTTGACCAGGTCAATTTTGGATAGTTTAACAGAGCTATGAATTTTGAGAAGAAAAGAGAAATTATGGCAAATTTATTAATTAAGATAAATTGGTATCTAAATTAATAAATAAGTTTAAATCAAGGTTCAAATTATAAATAATTAATTTAATAAAGGATTTAAATAATTATTTAATTAATTAAATCAATAGAAAATAATACAGGCCTTAATTTTAAGTCCAATGGGCTTATAATCAAATGAGAAATTTCACGGGTCTAAAGCCCATGATAATTTTGACCTAGGGCTTCAAATTGGCTATTATTTTATTGATTTTTTAATTAAATTAAATGGCCTAATTGAGTCTATAAAAGGAGTGCTTAGAGAGAGTTGAAAACATAAGTCTAAACACAAGTTCATAACTCACAAGTCAGATTTTCTAATAGATTTTAGATTCTCTCTAAACACAAGTCTTTTTCTAAGCCTCTTTGTTATTTTCTCTTCTTCTCTCTGTATCTATCTCATGTGTTGAGAATTGCCCACTCTAATCTAGGTGATTCTAAGGATACATTGGAAGACTGTGAAGATTATAGAAGACAGAGGATACAAGGGTTAGAGAAACTGAAGGAAGAACTCACTCATTCCACTGCGTATACTATAAGTATTCTTATCATTGTTTCTCTTTGAATTCAATTTTAGAAACATGTTTTAGGCTACCTCATATTAATTTATTTAATATTAGATCTACATGAAAATAAATAAAGATCATGTATAAGTTTTTCCAACAGTTGGGAGTGTTCCTGCTAGGCATTAGGCTTATTCCTTTTATTTTAGATGGTGCAGGAAAATGAACTTGGAAGGCGGGATGGATTCGTGGCTGCTTGGCATGTGTATTTGGGATGGACTGTTTGAATGGACTCCTGGAAGATCGAGGATGACGTTGTTTTCAAGTTTTTTTTTAATTTATGTTTTATGTATTTCCGCGCTTGGTATTTAAACAATTGATTAAAGTTTATGTTTCTATGTTTTATGTACTAAACAATGGGTACCCTTACCTTATTTTGTATTTCGTATAGTATTTTGGATTTTAAATAAACTTATGTTATTTCTTATGTATGTATTCCAAAATAGTAGCTATTTTTAGTAGTTTTTAATGGTCTGAGGTCTAGAATTAGTCAAGGCATTACAGTTGGTATCATAGACCACAGTTCATATGCATGAAGTTCTCCTTGATACACATGCACATGGTTCGGATCTAACCGCCAATGTAAGTGTTTATGTTATTGTAACGACCCAAATTTACTAATAAGGCTTAAGGGCCTTGATTAGTGTGCCGGGAGGACATAATTGGAATATATGTGATTTAATGATTAAAAGTATGATATATGACTATCTGAATATTTGAGATGCATGACTATGTGTATTAGTATGCATGTGGGCCCTGATTAGGTTAGAAGGGGCATAACTATAATTTTGGCCCGTTGAGGGCATAACTGTATATATATATATATATGCGATAAATGTTGAGACCACATTATTATGTGGATATATTTATAATCTGTGAGTCAAGACGATCCTAGTGAGCAAGTTAGCGAAAAAGTCACGGTGGGGATTTATACCCGGCTCGGGGCGAGCCAGGGGGTATTTCTGGTAATGTAGGTAACATATTGGCAATTATTTGGTATAGAGGAATATAATTGGAGATTAGTTAGGTGTCGGGAATTAAGCAGTGAATACTAGAGACATTCGAGGAATAAGCGGGAGTTGGGGCGAAATGACCAAAATGCCCTAGATGCACTTAAAGGTTTAAAATTAAAAGGGAGGGCAATATGGTCATTTGGCTTACAAGGGATAAGTATGTTGAGGCTTTATACTTAGTGGAAATGGTAGAATAATGTAGAAGTCTGAGGAAAGAAAGAAAAGAAGGAAAAGAAAGAAAAAGAAAGGGAAGAAAACAGAGCAGTTTTTCTAAGGGCCGGTTGGTGATCTCCTTCACCATTTTCTTGTGTTTTTCTTGGAGCAAAACTTAGAGGGGAGCTAGGTTAGGCTGAGCAACAAGAATTCTGAGCTAAGCTTGAAGGGTTGGCAAAGGATTAGCAGGAACACACCAATACTTAAGGTAAGACTTTGGAGTTTTCAGTTTCTGGTTTGGCTTGTTTAAGCTATGGGGTCTAAGCTGAGCTGATGGGAACTTTAGGGGAATTCAAGCCAAGTAATTGAGGAAGAACAAGCTCAGGAGATCTAGAGGCTAACTTGAAATCAAATTTCCATCAAAGGTATAAAATTCTAAGCTTTAAACTTTGAAGTTTTGATTGTGTTTTGTTGAATTCTGAAGTCCTGGAGAAACTATGATGAATTTTGGGATTAGGGGTGCATGTGGTTAGATTTTGTATGATTGTGATGCTTGGGATGAGTTAGACATGTTAGTGAGCTTGATTTTGAGTTTGGTGAAAGTTTGGGGAAGTTTTGGTTAAGTCTGGCTCGAGAGAAATCACAGGAAGAGGTTGAGCAGTTTGGCAGTCTGTGACTAGCGCTACTGTGCTAGCCTTTGGGCGTTGTAGCGCTAGGCCAGGTTTGCTGAGGGAATTTTGGTTCTGTTTGTAGCGCTGTATCACCCTCCAATGAGCGCGGTAGCGCTACCCTGTGTTCAGAAAGGGATTTTGGGGTTATTTTCAAGGGTTTTTGACCAAGGGTTTGGGGTTCGATTCCACCACCTTGTTTGGTGGAATTAGGACTTTCTGAGGGCTCGAGATTGGTCCCGAGGCTAGGTTATGGACTTGAGGGTTGGTAATGACTTTGGTCTATGATTGTGGCTAGGTTCGCGCTAGGGCTCGGGAAGGATCGTGCTTGAGGATTTCATTGAACAAAGCTAGCAAATTCAAAGGTAAGAAAACTGCACCCGGTTATATGTTTGTGATGGGACTAAGAGCTCTCGATATTTGTATAATGTCAATGATGGTATTATGCCATGGGACATATGATAGCGGCCTAAGGGTGCCATACACAATATTTGCGCACAGAGCGCGACTTGGCCACTGGTAGCCGAGGACAGCTTAATATTCACTGAGTTCGGTTTAAGCGGGCCGGAGTCAGTGGGATAACGGAGGGTGCGGCCTGAGGGCGCTAACCCTAGTTATCATTTGTGAATTGGTGTATGATATGAGTTGATATGTTTAGTATGTTGAATACTTGGTTATCCTGAATGTTTATATGGTTGAGAACATGTTTATGCAGTATGAAATATTGGATTGTCTGTTGTTTGCTTATGCTCCGTTATAGTGTTTTCTTGCTGAGCCTTGGCTCACGGGTGCTACGTGGTGCAGGTAAAGGCAAAGGCAAGTTAGACCAGCCCTGAGATGGAGAGCTGCGGGGCTGAATGTACATAGCCAGCTGTTCGGTCGCCATGGCCGAGGAATGAACCAGGACAGAGATTGCCTAACTGTCTATTTTGCCTTAATATGACTAATATTGTATTTAATTCTCGAATCTTTTGTAAATGGTTTTAACTCTATTGTTTTTGGTATCCCGTGTAAACAGGAATTGATAATTAAAAGAAATGCGACTTTTAAGGCCAAAATCTTTTAACCCTAGTTCCATTATAGTTTCAGTAACACATTTTTAATTAAATGACTTGATTAGCAAGTCTAGCACTTCTATAAACACACAGTGTAACCGTCTTGGCTATCCAGGGCGTTACAGTTATGATTATTATGTTTATGTTTATAGCTAACATTTTAGTCATTATGTTTTCAGTTAAGAATTGATGGAGCCTTGACCTGCAATGATATCCGAGCCATTAAGGCATTGAAAAGGATTATAGAGCCAAGGAATACAATAGGAGTGCTAAAAAGAATCACTCAAAGATTGATCTTATTTCTCAAGGAGATAGTTCACCTTCAAACAACTAAGCAAATTATGATGAGAGCTACAGAACAATATATCCTAATAATTAGGCTTTTTAAGGATTTTCCTTCTATAATTTCAACATTAGAAGAATTATGGGAGACAATAGATGACAAAGATGATTTACCGGTAGCCATGAGATATTATTTCCTTATACTAAGGTTCCCCTCTAAGTTTGAATTTCAATCTACTAAAGAACAAAAGCATAGTATCTTCATGAATCTTCCCCAAGGTAGTTTTGAGGCTCAAGATAATGATGATTATGAAGAAATGGATGATGATATGCTAGATGAAGGGTCAAATGTAGAATATCTTGATTTTTAGATTTACCCTAGTTACTTTTAGTTTAGTTTATTTATTTCTTTATTTATTTTTGCATTTATGATTGTACAAAGTGAAAACCTTTTTCCAAATGAATAAATTTTTATTTTTGAATGACATGTATGAGTTTGATTTTTTTAACAATCATAATAAATTTAGAATAAATAAATAATGACTGAGTTCGGTGAGGGTGGATACAAATCAATGGATCGGGTTCTGTATTAACAGTTTAGGGGACCATAGTAATGGGAACCATTTTACTGATCCCAGCCGTCCCTCAATATGGTTAACTTTGGAACAACGACGAGTTTCGAGCTTGAGAATTAAGTCATATAGGATGATAAGAAGCAGACTTAGAAAATAATAAAGATGGCTGATTTTCTAAGTATAGAAACACATCCTAATTATAAAGAAAGGCTTACATAATTTTTCATAAGAAATAATTACTGATAGGTCCGAGTTATGTTTGCTTAGACTAAGTTTTGCCTTAGAACCAATTAGGGTAAGTTCTAACATGTTTTTCTCGATTGTTAGAACTTTGCTGAAGATGTCGCTATGAAGGTCTGCACGCACAACCAACAATGCCTCCAGCGCCGCCAATGAGACTAATGAAGCCCCTCCAGTTCGAAGAAGGGGAACACGTGCTACGAATGTTGCTGGAAACATAAATGCACCGCCACCTCCAGTTGACAACACCGCTGAGATTGTCAAACTACGTCAACAAGTGGAAGAATTGCTACAGCAACAATGACAACAGACTCAGCCCCAGCCTCAGCCACAACCGCAGCCTCAGCCAGCGGCTCAAGTGCCCCAACAAGTAGGTCCATATGGGGGATGGCCGATGGCGAACTGTGTGCCTTATCCAACTCAGTACATAGAGCCAGTCTATGAGTGTTTCCATAAGCAGCACGCTCCAAACTTTGAAGGGACAACCGACCCCTTCAAGGTGGAAGAATGGCTCAAGAATGTAGAGCCGATCCTGGCACATATGAACCTCGGTAACGCGGATCGCATATCCTGCGTTTCTTCTCTTCTGAAAAAGGATGCTATAATTTGGTGGGATTTAGTACAGCAAACTCATGACATCGCCACCATGACTTGGGCTAGATTTGTGGAGCTATTCCACAAAAAGTATTACAACTCGGCAATCGTCGCTACGAGGGTAGAAGAGTTTGCCCGTCTAAAGTAGGGCAATCTTACAGTAGTCGAGTATGCTCGAAAATTCGATTGACTAGCCAAGTTCACGTCAGAATTGGTTCTAATTGACTTCTTGAGGGTCACCAAGTTCACCAGGGGACTCAGACCAAAGATTGAGCTAGGAGTCAAGCTAGCAAATCCTGGAACCACTTCTTACATTAATGCTTTAGAAACGACTATAGAAGTGGAAAGGCCTCAGGAAAATATTAGTAGGGAGGAGGCCAGCAAGTCTGAACCTAAGCAGCAGAATGGTCAGAACCACAACAAAAACCATCAGCATAGCAACAATAATGGGCAGAAGAGAAGGCATCCTGATAGTAAGCAGGCCGTTTGTAATTTTAGCCTGTTGAGGGCATAAATGTAATAATTGTGATTATTGTGATATATCTGTGCTGCACGATCCGAGACAGTCCTAGGGAGCAGTTAGCTAGAAATTCACAACGGGGTCGAATACCCGACTCGGGGCGAGTCAACGGGTATTTCGAGCATTAGAAGTTTTATGGGGTTATCGGGTTATGAAAATAAATTTTTGGAGATATATTTGAAGTTAGAATGTTTAGGAGGGAATATTGGGGAAATTTACCATTTTGCCATCAGGGATGTTTTTGGTACCTCGAGCCTTTTAGGTAACCTTAGAGACTTAAGTTAAGTAAAACAAAACCAAGGAAGCACTCAGAAACTAAGGAACCGACCCAAGCATCTCTCTCTCTTTCTCTCCTTCGGTTCTCTCCCTTCTCTCTCTTGAGTTTGAAGATTTTGATGAATTAGAGAATTGGCAAGCTTAGCTCTTAAAGGATTGAAGCTGGTTGTGATTGAGGGTTAGTTCAAGGGCAAAGCTAACAGTTGAGGTAAAGATTCTAGCATTTAATTAACTGATTTATGTTTGAATTTCTGTTGGTATTTCAGAGTTATGCATGTGAGTTAGATGAAGAATCATTCTTGAGTTCTAGATGAGGTTTGGGGTTAGTTCTTCTTAGGTTTTGTTGCTGAGACTGTAGTAGAACTTCTATGATGATTGACTTGAAATGTTGGGTTGATCTTGGGGTAAATTGGCTTTGATTTGGTATGGAGGATTTTTTTGGGTTCGAAGGTTCGGGCCGCAGCATTGTTCTTGCTGAGCTGCGGCCCTCTAAAACATTTTGGTGGCCAGGAAGAAGGGCAGATCGCGGCACACCTTGGCTTGGGTCGCAGCGCGCATGCCTTGTTTTTGGGTTTGGGGTCTCTGGTTGAGGCCGACCACGGCATGGGTTCATGGGGCCGCGACACTTAGTGTGCTTTTGGGCCTCAATGAGGTTTTAGGCTCGGGAATCCAAAAGTTAAGGCTCGGGATGGATTTTATCATCCGGATTGATAGAATTCAATGTCCCAGAGAAAAGAATTATGACCCAAAGTTATTTAATGGATTAGAACTTGATGGATGGATATTTTTGATGTGTTGTGGCTAGGGTTTCAGCGAGGCTCGGACTAGGGGACTGTGCTTGGGACATCAGTGCTTGGAAAGCTCGGGACACAGGTAAGAAAATTGTTGTACCCATATAGCAGGGTGAGGCCCTATAGTTTGTGTTGCAGGGCACAACACTATATGATTGTGTTGCAGGGCATAGCCCCATTGAATATGTTTATAACGTGTTTAAGTATTTGCTTAGATTATGCTATGTGTGCATATATGTGAATGAACAGCAAGAGCCAGGAACGGTGAAGGCCGTGAACGACAAGGGGCTGGGAGTAGCGTTTAGCACGCAGAGTGCGAGTTGCCAGGGTGAGACCCTAAAGGATACCTGGGATATCCTCACGGTGCAGACCACGAACCCAAGGCCTAGTAAAGCGCCTGGGACAACATGGTCGTATGTGTTTAGCCCGTTGGCGGTTTAATTTTATGCTGAATGATAGAAATGCATATGTTATTTGCTTGTGTAATGTTTTCTTGCTGGGCTTCGACTCACGGGTGCTCTATGGTGCAGGTAAGGGCAAGGGGAAAGTCGACCAACCATGAGTACGAAGAGCGTGAAGCGACGCGTACATGTTTGGCCTGCCTAGCTGCCACGGCCAGGGGTATTTTTTGGGAGATGTTTGTACTAAACTTGATTTTGTCGTTTAGTTGACTTTAATTACATTTTGAGTTGTAAATATTTCCAAACAGTATTTTGGGATCCCAAATGTATATCGCTTTATAATTTTTAATGAATGATGATATTTTCAAATTGTATGACTTTTATTGTGGTTTGGGTACACTTTTAACCTAGAACCTCGAATAGAGAGTTATTTGCACGTTTTAAACTCACTTGGTAACGGCTCTAAGGAAGTAGGGTGTTACAGACTCTTTTGCCACAACCAGGGTTATTTTGGGAAAGGTATTGTAATGAATCGCTTTGTCACTTAGATCGACCGTAATTATATTTTTGAGTTGTAATACATTTTCTAAACAGTATTTTGGGATCCCAAATGTATCTCTTATTATTATAAATGAATGTCCAAATCTTTATATTAATTGTTGCCAAATAAGCCTTTCAATTTAGTCACACTTTTTAACCTAAAACCTCAATTAGCGAGCTAATGACACATTTATAACTCACATGGTAACGAATCTAAGGTAGTAGGGCGTTACACTCGCTATGGCTCAAAACCAATTAGGTAAGACATTAAAGATCTTGTGATCTAATAGGAGTGGAGAATATTTGGATAATCAATTCTAAGATCATTTAATTGAACTTGAGGTATTGTCTCAACTTACTGCTCCAGGGACTCCGCAACAAAATGGTGTTGCTGAGCGTCAGAACAACACATTGATGGAAATGGTGTAATCTTTGATTATTTATTCAACTCTACCGACTTTTTTATGGGGACACACAATCCAGACCGCATGTGACATTTTAAATGTTGTGTCATCTAAAGCTGTCTCAAAGATACCATTAGAATTATGGAATGGTCGTAAATCTAGTTTATATCAATACAAAATCTGGCGATGTCCTGTTCACGTTCTGAGAAAAATGAAAGAAAAGCTAGAACCGCAAACTTAAACTAAAGTTTGCATGTTTGTTGGCTATCTTAAAGGTACTCAGGGCGGTCTCTTCTATAGTCCAGTAGACAAGAAAGTGTTTTTTTTACGAACGCTGCTTTTCTAGAAAATGACTATATGCTAAATTTCAAGCCCCATAGTAAAGTAGTATTAGAGGAAATGCGATTAGAATTGACTATTACTACTGTTCCTTCTCTATCGACGCCATTTGATTAAAACAGGAAAAACTTAAAAATCACAAATCTAATTAAGATGGTTATTGAGCCTCGTCATAGTGAGAGGGTTTCTTTGAACCCAATACACTATGGTTTGGATGGTGAAACCAACATGGTTGTTGGATACACACTCATGACGATGATCTATTATCTTTCAAACAAGCACTAGGTTATCCTGAAAAGGCTCTTTGGCTCGAAGCTATGAAACAGAAAATGGAGTCCATGTACTCTAACTCCATATGGGATCTTGTAGAAGCACCTAGTGACTTAAAGGTCATTGGTGCAAGTGGATCTACAAGAAGTAGAGAGAAGCTGATGGAAAGATCGAGACTTACAAGGCTTGAATCATGACAAATGGTTTTACCCAAAGAGAAGGAGTTGACTATGAGGAAACATTTTCTCCAGCTGCCATGTTAAACTCCATTCTGATACTCTTGTCCATAGATGCAGCTCTTGATTATAAGATATGGAAAATGGACTTCAAGAAAACATTTCTCAATGACTATCTTGATGAGACCATTGATATGGATAAACTAAAAGGATTTAAAGTAGCTAGACAAAAAAAACAAATTTGTAAGCTTAATAGGTCAATCTAAAGGCCTGTGGTTTACATTTTAATGCTTAGACTTTAGATTTTAAGGCTAGTGGTTTACATTTCAATAAATATATTGCCTATATTAATCAAGCTAAGTGTGGGTCATTGGGCGCTTATGCATGAACTTGATGCTTATTTGGCCATTGTTGACACCTTTATTAAAATTTAAAATGAAAAGTATAAGGCTTAAGAGCTTGCAGTTTACATTTTAAGACTTGCGATTTATATTTCAATAGATGTGTTGCCTATATTAATCAAGCTATGTGGGGGCCCTTGGGTGCTAATGCATGAACTTGGTGTCTATTTTGCCACTTTTGACACCTTTATTATGATTTGAATAGAAATGCATTCGGCTTAAGAGCTTGTGGTTTACATTTTAAGGCTTACGGTTTACAATCCAAGGATTATAGTTTACATTTTAATAGATATGTTGCCTATATTAAACAAGCTATGTGGGGTTCCTTTGTAACATTCCCAAATATGCTAATAAGGCTTAGTGCCTTGACTAGCATGCCGTGAGGTCAATAATTGATTTAATTATGTTATTGCGTGGATTAAATGATTATATGATTAGAAATGCATGTTTAGGTGAATTAAATATGCATGTGGGCCCATTTTTGTTAATAGGGGCATATTTGTAATTTTGGCCCGTTGAGGGCATAAATGTGATTATGGGTGTGTGTTGTGTTAGAGAGCACAGAGTTGTGAAGATATAACTGTGATGTGTGATCCAAGACGGTTCTAGGGACAGGAAAAGTGAAATAGTCACAACGGGGTCGAATACCCAGCTCGGGGTGAGCCTAGCGGTATTTTGGGAATGTAGTACGTGTTTGGGATTACCAGGTGACGAGTAGTGATTTAACGATTATTTTAGGATGTCGTGATTAAATGGGGATATATAGGACTATTCGAGGAATTAGCGGGAATGTGGCAAAAGATGATTTTGCCCTTGGTGGTATTAGAAGGCTAGGATTGATATTAGGGACATTTTGGACATTTTGCAGCTGAGGATAACTTGAATTTGGCTTAGACACTAGAGCTCACCAGAAATAAGAAGACAAAACATAGCTCTTTCCCTCTCTCAAGGTTATCTCTCTCTCTCTCTCTCTCTCTCAAAGCTAAGGAATTTTTTTGCTGAAATTCAAGGGAGAAGGCTTGGAATTCAAAGGGGATTGAAGCTAGAAGTAATTGGGTTTAGCTCAGGGCTGGATCATCAATTAAGGTAAGGATTGATTATGGTTTTTTTTTTTTATATATATAAATTTACTGCTGTGATTTAGAAGTTTGCTTAGGTTCAAACTTAGGACTTGATTTTAAGCTTTAGTGAGATTATGGAATGGTTTTGGGGATGTTAATATTGTTGATGTTTCTCTGATGTGAATTCTAGGCAGATTTCTAGGTCTAGGTTTTGAATTTGGTGAATTTTAGGGAGTTTGGCTCGTAAAAATGCATGGAAGATTGTTGGGTTTTGGGCTCCAGGTGCGGCGGCCTGTGTGTGCAAAGAGGCTTGGGGAGCCTCTGATTTTTCCCAGGCGTCGTGGCGCAAGCAGGGAGCGCCGCGACCCGTGTTCCATAGAAGAGAGCCCAAGGCTATCTGACTGGTAGTGGGTCGCGACTCAAATTAAGGAAAATGACTGAATTATGGTTTTAAGCTTGGGAACCCAAATTTAGGGGCTCGGGAAGGATCCTATTACCCGGTTTATTAGGATTTGAGATCCCGGAGGCTAGAATATTATTCCGAAGTTCTTATTTGGTTTAGGCTTGATGGATGCTATTATTATTGCGTTGTGACTAGGTTTATTGTCAAGGTTCAGGTTTAGGGGATTGTGCTCGGGATCACACTAGACAATCAGCTTGGGACACAGGTAAGAAAATTGTTTGTGCCCGTATAGCAAGGCATGGCCCGATTATCTGTGTTTAATTCTTTTTGTGAATGTTTATGACTTGTTATGCCATGTTTGTATGATTGTGAATGATCGGCGAAGGTTGACAACAGGGAAGGCTAGGGACAGCAAAGGCCAGGATCGACATTAAGCATGTTGAATGCAGGTCGCTAGGGCGAGTCCTTCTAAGAATTTTGTACTCACCCGCTCTATGAAGACCATGAACCCAGTGCCTAGTAAAGCACATGGGTCGACATAGGCCGCTATATGAATAATTTGTTATCGGTTTAAGCCGTGCATTGCTGGATTGAGTTGTCATATGCTATGTGTTAAGTTTTTTTGCTGGGCCTTGGCTCACAGATGCTTTATGGTGCAGGTAAGAGCAAAGGCAAGGCCGACCAAGCAAGTTGGAGGGCATGGAGCAGCGCGTACATGCTATAATCAGTGATTTTTTCGCTTAGGTTGACTATGCTTTAACTTTTGAATTCTAAATACATTTTTAAAGAATGTTTTGGGATCACAATGTAGCACTTTTATGAGTTTATTAAATGTCCAAATCTATCATACTTAATTTTTATTAATTAAATCTTTATTCCAATTTAATCACACTTTTCAATCTAAAACCTCAATTAACAAGTTATTGGCACATTTTAAAATCACATGGTAACAACTCTAGGGTAGTAGGGCGTTACAACTTGGTATCAGAGTGTCCGAACATGTACGCTTGCTTCCAGAGACAAGCTCGACTTAGGGTTGGTCGATATTAAGTGAAGTATTTGTTTAATTGCTTGTCTTAGTTGCCCTGTTTGCTTGACTAATCTAGATAGAGCATGATGAATATGTCTGTATATATATATGATGTCAGGGCATGATCTCTTTGATTGCTATGTGCTTATGTTATGCATATATGGTGTTGATTTGGTGTTTGTGGTTGATTATTTGGATTGGGAGGTGGTTTTTGGATGTTGTTATCGTGCTCGATGTGCGGCATCATTGATTCCAGCCATATTGAAGTTGTGCCTCGGCAATCGATTAGACTCCACTACAATATGGCCGAAGATGACAACCAGGGTCAGGACCCTCCACCTGCCCCACATAACTGGCAACAAATGTTTGTCAAAATGCAAGCGAGCCTTCAGCGGACGAAAGATGAGTTCCAAGAACTAAGGCAGCAGTCCCCTCCTCGGGGTGTTGAGTTACAAATTCCACAGGCTGTGGCACCAGTGCCAGCCCAGCCTGTGATGGACAATAGGTGGGAGCCTTTGTATGAAAGGTTTAGGAAGCAACACCCTCCCACCTTTGAGGGCAGTCCAGACCCACTACGGGCAGAGCAGTGGATGAATATGACTTCTTCCATCCTAGATTTTATGAGGATGGAGGGGAAAGAGAGGGTGGCTTGTGCCAGCTATATGTTGAGAGAAGACGCTCGCATCTGGTGGGAAGTTGTCCCAGAGGAGGGATGTGACAGTTATGACCTGGGATGAATTCAGACATGTCTTCAATGAAAAATACTACAGTGTTGCAGCCCTAGCTGCAAAGGTGGATGAGTTTATTAATCTGGCTCAGAACAGAATGATTGTTAAAGAATATTGTCTGAAGTTTGACTGGTTGGTGAAGTTCGCGCCAGATTTGGTACCTACTGATATGGCACGGAGGGATCGTTTTGTATGGGGGTTGAATGTGATGATAGCCCATGATGTTAAGATAACAGTAAACCCGAGGACTACCACTTATGCCCAGGTA
Source organism: Humulus lupulus (assembly GCF_963169125.1). NCBI lineage: Eukaryota > Viridiplantae > Streptophyta > Magnoliopsida > Rosales > Cannabaceae > Humulus > Humulus lupulus. The sequence continues at coordinate 159,827,912 of NC_084793.1, read as the reverse complement.
GTGGAGAAGGCCCTTATAGATGAGGGGACTGAAGATCAGATTTGGAGAGAGGGCACCGCAAGGCGTGATGCTCAAAGGACAGTGCCTCATTTTGCTAATTCTAGCTGAGGTAGTGGCCCCAATGAGTAGAAGAGAAAGGCCCCAGATTCTTTTATTCCTCTTGGTTCAGATATGAGGGCATGGGGTGCTTTCAGTGGCCGTCAGGGCAGGGGAAAGAACTGGAGGAGCTTCCTAGAGTGCCCACGGTGCAGGCGATGACATCTTGGGGAGTGCAGAGTTAGAGCATGCTTCATCTGTGGGAGAGTCACTCATCTGAGGAAGGACTGCCCAAAAACCAAAAAGGAAGAACCGAAGAAGAATGACAGCCTCACTCCAGCCAGAGTGTTTACCGTGACCCAGACTGAGGCTGAGGCTAGTCTCTCGACCGTGACAGGTCAGATTTCTAGTGTCGGTTCTTCATTTACTGCTTTGATTGATTTAGGATCTACACATTCATTTGTATCTTCTAAAGTGATAGATCGTTTGTGTAGACCTTGTGATTTGTATGCTAGGGGATTTAGGACTTTTTTGCCGATTAAGGAACTGGTAGTCTCTAGGAAATAGGTTAGAGCATTACCAATAGAGAGAGACAGTAGGGAGTTGTCTGTTGATCTGATTGAACTGGTGATGGATGACTTTGATATCATTCTAGGAATGGACTGGTCATCAAAGTACAGGGCGACGATAGACTGCAAGCGAAGGATGGTGACCTTTGAACCGAAGGGGGAGGAATCCTTTGTGTTTGTAGGGACAGTGAGTAGGCCATGAGTACCTATGATCTCCGCACTGAAGGCTAGAGACCTAATGCAAGAAGGTTGCATAGGATTCCTAGCAAACATAGTGGATACCTCTAGGATTGTTTCAGTTGGACTAGATGATACCAAACTAGTGCGTGAGTTTCTTGATGTGTTCCCAGCAAACCTGCCAAGGTTGCCACCACAACAAGAGATCAAGTTCATCATAGATTTGGCACCAGGGGCGAAGCCAGTATCTAGGACACCTTATAGAAGGGCTCCAACAGAGTTGAAGGAATTGAAGATTCAGTTGCAGGAGTTACTGGATCTAGGATTAATCAGACCCAGTTTTTTGCCATTGGGAGCTCCAGTGTTGTTCGTCAAGAAGAAAGGTGGGAACTTATAGATGTGCATTGACTACAGAGAGCTGAATAAGTTGACCATTAAGAATAAGTATCCTCTACCCACGATCGATGACTTATTTGAACAGCTACAAGGGAAGACTATTTTCTCTAAGAACGACCTTCGGTCTGGCTACCATCAGTTGAGGATTAAGGAGGAGGACAGACCTAAGACCGCGTTCTGTACGAGGTATGGACATTATGAATTCCTGATCATGTCCTTTGGATTAACCAATGCCCCAGCAGCCTTTATGGACTTGATAATTAGGGTCTTCAGGGATTATTTAAATAAGTTTGTTATCATATTCATCGATGATATGCTGGTGTACTCTCAGTCAGAGACAGAGCACGAGCAACATCTTTTTTTGGTACTACAACGGTTGAGAGAGCATAGGCTATATGCTAAGTTTAATATATATGAGTTTTGGTTGCCCCAAGTAACATTTTTGGGCCACATTGTGAGTAAGGAGGGCATTTTGGTGGACCCAACCAAGATCGAGTCAGTGAGGGATTGGCCAAGGCTAAGCAGTGTACCAGAGGTTAGGAGCTTCTTGGGATTAGCAGGTACTATAAGCGGTTCGTTGAGGGATTCTCCAGAATAGCCACACCGTTGACTGAGATGACACGTAAGAAGACCAAGTATGTCTAGACAAATAGATGTGAGAACAGTTTCAAAGAGTTGAAGTGGCGACTCATCACCACTCTGGTACTGAGTCTTCCATCAGACAAGGAGAAGTTTGTGGTTTACTGTGATTCTTCAAGGCAGGGTTTGGGTTGTGTACTGATGCAAGCTGGGAAGGTGATAGCCTACACATCTTGACAGCTGAAAGAGTATGAGCAGAGGTATCCCACTCACGATCTAGAACTGGCAGCGGTGGTATTCGCACTGAAGGTGTGGGGGCATTATTTGTATGGAGAGAAGTGTGAAATATACACCGACCATAAAAGCATAAAGTATATCTTTACCCGGAATGATATGAATATACGCCAAAGGCATTGGCTGGAATTGGTGAAAGACTACTATTTCCAGATCTCTTACCATCCAGGAAAGGCCAATGTGGTGGCCGATGCATTGAGTCGGAGGGGCCCAAGGCAGTTATTCAGTGCGAGACATATATTAGAAGAGTTAGTTGAGGAGATGACCAAAGCAGGAATTGAATTGGTAGTAGGTCATCTAGCCAATATCACACTTCAAACCACGCTCCTCGAGAGGATCAAGGAAGTGCAAAAGGAGGATCCCCAGTTGAGGAAACATAAGGAGGATGTCTTAGCTGGATTGGCTAGAGACTTTTCTATTTCAGAGGTAGGTTTACTGTGGTATAAAGGTCGAATTTGCATTCCAATGGATTCTAGTATCAAGCGAGATATTCTAGATGAGTCTCATACTACTCCCTATTCTCTACATCCAAGTACGACGAAGATGTACCAAGACTTGAGAACTCTATATTGGTTGCCAGGGATGAATTAGTGTATTATGTGGCCAAATGTTTAACTTGTCAGCACGTGAAGGCTGAACATCAAAGGCCAGCAGGGTTACTGCAGCCTTTAGAGATTTCGGAGTGGAAGTGGGAGGATATCACCATGGACTTCGTGGTTGGATTGCCGAAGACAGTGAGATAACATGATTCTTTGTGGGTGATTGTTGATAGGTACACCAAATTTGTCAAGTTTTTGCCTATTAAGAAAACTTATACGGTGGAGCAGCATAATGAGTTGTATCTGAAGGAGATTGTGCAACTTCAAGAGGCTCCGAGATCGATAGTATCCGACAGGGACCCCACCTTCACCTCTGATTTTTGGGAGAGCCTGCAAAAAGCTATGGGCATGTAGTTGTAGTTTAGCACCGCCTACCATTCTCAGATGGATGGACAGTCTGAGAGAATGATTCAGATACTGGAGGATATGTTGCGAGCATGTGTGTTGGATTTTGGTGGATCTTGGAGTAAGTATCTCCCTCTGATTGAGTTTTCCTATAATAACAGCTATCAGGCGACTATCGGAGCGGCTCTGTATGAAATGTTGTATGGGAGGAAGTGCAGATAACCTATCCATTGGGATGAGGACGGGTGAAAGGAAGTACTTAGGTCCTAAGGTTGTTCAAAGGACCAATGAGGTGATTGAAAAGATTAGAACTCGGATGCTCGCCTCCCAGAATCGATAGAAGAGTTACTCAGACTTGAGACGCAGGAGTGTAGAACTTCAAGTCGGTGATCATGTATTCTTCAGAGTTGCTCCTTTGAGAGAAGTAAAGCGATTTGGAGTGAAAGGAAAGTTAAGTCCTAGGTTTGTTGGCCCCTTTGAGATTTTGGAACATGTTGGAGAGGTAGCTTACAGATTTTATCAGGGGTTCACAATGTATTTCATGTGTCCGTGCATGAAAAGTACGTATCAGATTCTACGCATATGTTGAGTTATGAAAACCTAGAGTTGGATCAAGATTTGTCTTATGAGGAGAAGCTGGTTCAGATTCTAGACCGAAGAGATAAAGTTTTGCGGAACAAGACCATTGCCTTGGTGAAAGAGTTGTGGAGAAACAGCAAGGTGGGAGAGGAAACTTAGGAGCTTGAGTTTGATATGCGGGATAAATATCCCGAGTTATTCAGGTAAATTTCGAGGATGAAATTTATGTAAGGAAGGGATAGTTGTAACGTCCCAAATCTGCTAATAAGGCTTAGTGCCTTGATTAGCATGCCGGGAGGCCAATAATTCATTTAATTATGTTATTGTGTGGATTAATTTAATATATTATTAGAAATGCATGTTTAGGTGAATTAAATATGCACGTGGGCCCATTTTTGTTAATAGGGGCATATTTGAAATTTTGGCCCGTTCAGCGTATAAATGTGATTATGTGTGTGTTGTGTTAGAGACCATAGAGTTGTGGAGATATAACTACAATGTGTCATCCGAGACGGTTCTAGGGAGCGGAATATTCACAACAGGGTCGAATACCTGACTCGGGGTGAGCCTAGCGGTATTTTGGGAATGTAGTACGTGTTCAGAATTACTAGGTAACGTGTAATGCCCTACTTCCTTAGAGCCATTACTAAGTGAGTTTAAAACGTGCAATTAACTCGCTAATTGAGGTTTTAAGACAAAAGTGTAGCTAAACCATAAACAAAGTCTCATAATTTAAAAATATATCTATTCATTGAAAATTATGAAGAGTTTAACATTTGGGATCCCAAAATACTGTTTAGAGATATTTACAACTCAATATATAATTAAAGTCGACTAAACGACAAAATTAGGTTTAATACAAGCGTCTCCCAAAAATACCTCTGGTCGTGGCAGCCAGGAAGGCCAAACATGTAGGCGTAGCTTCATGCTCTCCGTACTCATGGTTGGTCAACTTTCCCCTTGCCTTTACCTGCACCATAGAGCACCCGTGAGCCGAATTCCAGCATGTAACGACCCAAAATCACTAATATGGCTTAAGGGCCTTGATTAGTGTGTCGGGAGGGCATAATTGGTTTATGTGTGAATTTATTAAGTTAACGTGTGACTATATGATAAGCATGCTTGTATGGTTATATGAATGTAAATGTGATTATATGTTATATTCGTGAGAATCACATTATTATGTGGGTAAATTTGCAGCATGCAACTTGAGGCGATCCTAGGGATCTAGTTAGCGGGAAAGTCACAACGGGGCTTAATACTTGACTTGGGGCAAGTCAAGGGGTGTTTCAGGTATTAAATGATTATTTGGGTTATCGGGTTATGGAAATAAATAATTGGAGATATATTTGAGGTTAGGAAGCTTAGGCGGGAATATTGGGGAATTTTACCATTTTGCCCTCGGGGACGTTTTCGGTACCCCGAGCCCCGGGATTCACTAAATTACCTAAGGAAAGACTAAGTAAAAACCTCAGAACTTGGTGGAAATAGAGGAACCGACCCTCCCCTCTCTCTCTCCTTCTTTCTTCTTCTTTTTCAAGGTAAACCACTAGAATCTAAGAAATTCACTTGGAAATCTTGTGATTTGAGCTGAAGTTTTGAGGGATTAGCTCAGCTCTAGCTAAGGGAACTTCACCAGAACTAAGGTAAGGACTGAATTACACTCTTGATTATTAGAATTCTGTGTTTTGGCTGCGTTCTAAGAGTGGTTGTGGTTTTGAAATTTAAGGACTGAATTGAAGCTGGAAAGCTTGGGTATTAGCTCAAAAATTGTTAAGGAAGTGGTTCATCAAAGAAGGTAAGCTTCAATTCGTAATTTTGAGTTTAAATTCTGAGTTTGCATGACTGGTTTTAGAGTTCTTGAGCTGCTGGGTTTCAGAAATCAAAATGGGATCATAATGAGTTTTTAAGCTAGGTTTTTGTTGGATTATGTTGCTAGAATCATGTTAGAAGTCTTGTGATCAATGGGTTTTGGAGTTAGGGTGCTTTGGGGTGGTTTTGAGCAAGGTTAGGATGTTAGGAATGGTGGAATTTCTGGGCATGAAGGGCTAGGCCGCGGCTCTGTTCTAGAGTGCCTCGACCCTGCGAAGCAAGGAAGAGCCATGGAGGCTCTGCAGTGGGGAAGCACCGCGGCGCCACAGGGCAGGGCCGCAGCACGTGTCTGTCTTCAGGGATGCCTAGCCTCTGTTTCAGGGGAGGACCGCGGCATGGGTTTCATAGGCCGCGACCCTTAAGGGTATTTTTGATCTTTTGGAGGTTTTGAGCGCGGGAACCTAACCTAGGGTGCTCGGGATCGATTCCACCACCGTGTTTGGTGGAATTCGATGTCCCGGAAGTTAGAACTCCATCCGGAAATATTAACGCGATTATTAATGGTACTCCCTATCTTGGTTGTGACTAGGTATTAAGTTAGGGCTCGAGAAGTAGATCGTGCTCGAGAGGCGTCGCTCTAATCAGTAAACTTAGAAATTAAAGGTAAGGAAACTGCACCCGGTTGTGGATTTATAATGGGACTAAGGGTTCCCTATTTTGTATGCTTTGTAAAGGATGGTATTATCACATGTAAATAGTAAACCAATGGCCTAAGAGTGTCGAAGTTTACACTAGCGCATAGGGCGCAGCTCGACCACTGGTAGGTGAGGACAGCTTATTATGCACTGAGCTTGGTTTAAGCGAGTCGGAGTCAGTGGGGTAAACAGAGGATGCGACCTAAGGTGTCAACCCTGATTATTATGTGATTTGTTTGTTATTATTGATTGGCGAATTGTTATGTTGTATAGCTGGGTGATGATTAGCTGATTCTTTGGTTGAATCTTCATGCTTTGTGATTATTGTGGTATGTTAAGTGTATGAGCATGCTTAGAGGGTTATCCAAATGTTATTATTGCTTGTTATATAATATGATATGTTTTCTTGCTGGGCCTTGGCTCACGGGTGCTTCGTGGTGCAGGTAAAGGCAAGGGCAAGCTTAATCAGCCCTGATTTGGAGAGCTTTGAGAGCAGAATGTACATGATCAGCTGTTCAGCCGCAACGGTTGAGGGGAGACAGGGACAGGAAAACTATAAACTTCTGTTTTGCCTTTAGAAAGGCTGGTGGTTCTCTGTACACTAGAAATTTTGTAAACAGACTTTTAAATGCTATTTCTTTTGGGATCCCATGTGTAAATGTTTAATTATATGGGAAGTATCTTTTGAGACCAAAACCTTTTAACCCTAGCACATTAATGACTTTATAATTCACGTTTTTAACTGATTGGCTTGATTAGCTAGTCCTGCACCTTTACAAATACATAGTGTAGCGGTCTTGGCTATCCAGGGCGTTACACAGCAAGAAAACTCATACAAGCAAATAACATATGCATATCTATCATTCAACATATAATCAAGCCGCCAACAGGCTAAACACATACGGCCACGCCATCCCAGGTGCTTTACCATGCCCAGGATTCGCGGTGTACACCGTGAGGATATCCCAGGTATCCTATAGGGCCTTGCTCTGGCAACTCAACTCTGCGTGCTAAACGCTGCTCCCGGCCCCTTTCCGTACTCGGCCTTGTCGTTCTCGGTTTTCTTCGTTCCCAGCCCTCGTCGTTCCTGACTCTTGCCATTCATTCACATATATGCACACATAGCATAACAAAAAAAAAAATACTTAAACACGTATAAACAGAATCAATGGGGCTACACCCTGCAGCACAATCATATAGGGTCGTTCCCTACAACACAAACTATAGGACCTAGTTCTGCTCTACAAGTACAGCAGTTTTCTTACCTGTATCCCGAGCTTTCCAAGCACTGTTGTCCCGAGAACAGTCCCCTAGTTCGAGCCTCGTTGAAACCCTAGTCACAACGCATCAACAATATCCATCCATCAAGTTCTGATCCTTTAAATAGCTTTGGGTCATAATTCTAATCTTCGGGACCTTGAATTCTATCAATCCGGATGATAAAATCCATCCCGAGCCATAACGTTTTATTTCCCAAGCCTAAAACCTCCTTGAAGCCCAAAAACACACTAAGTGTTGCGGCCCCATGAACCCATGCCGCGGCCCGCCTCAACCAGAAACTCCCAACCCCAAAACAGAGCAAGCACACCGCGGCCCAAGTTAGGGTGTGCCGCGGCCAGCCCTTCATCCTGGCCACCAAATTGTTCTAGAGGGTCGCGGCTCAGCAAGAACAATGCTGCGGCTCGACCCTTCGAACCTAGAAAAATCCTCCATTTTTACCTCCAAAACCAAGATAATTTACCCCCAAAATCAACCCAATAATCCAAACCATTCATCACAGAAGTTCTACTACAATCTCAGTAACAAAACCTAACAAGAATTAACCCCATACCTCATCTAAACTCAAGAATTATTCTTCATCTAACTCACATGCATAACTCTGAAATATCAATAGAATTTCAAACATAATTCAATTAATTAAACACTAGAATCCTTACCTTAATTGATAACTTGGCCTTGAGCTAATCCTCAATCATAGCCAGCTTTAATTCTAAGCCAAAATCCTCCTATAGACCAAAGTCTCCAAGCTTCCAAAGAGAGAAAACTCCAAGAGAGAGAGAAGAGAGAAAAAGGGTCGGTTCCTAAATTTCTGAAGGCTTCCTTGGTTTTGTTTTATTTAACTTAAGTTTCTAAGGTTACCTCAAAGGCTCGGGGTACCAAAAACGTCCCCAAGGGCAAAATGGTAAATTTCCCCAATATTCCCTCCTTAACATTCTAAATTCAAATATATCTCCAAATATTTATTTTCATAACCTGATAACCCCATAAAACGTCTAATGCCCGAAATACCCCTCGACTTGCCCCGAGTCGGGTATTCGACCCCATTGTGACTTTCTAGCTAACCACTCTCTAGGACTGTCTCAGATCGTGCAACACATATACATCACAAATATATCACAATAATTACATTTATGCCCTCAACGGGCTAAAATTACAAGCATGCCCCTAATAACCAAATGGAGCCCACATGCATATTTAATTCACCTAAACATGCATTTCTAATCACATACTCATCAAATTCACATATTAGCATAATAAATCACTTATTGCCCTCCAGGCATGCTAATCAAGGCCTTAAGCCGTATTTGAAAATTTGGGACGCTACAACTAACCCCTCCTTACAGAAATTTAGTCCTCGAAATTACCTAAACAACTCGGGATACCGCTCCCGCATCTTTGATTCAAGTTCCCACGTCTCCTCCTCAATCTTGCTGTTCCTCCACAACAATTGTACCAAGGTGATGGTCATGCTCCACAAAACTTTATCCTTTCGATCGAGAATATAAACCAGCTTCTCCTCATAAGATAAATCCTGGTCCAGCTCAAAATTCTCATAACCCAGATCATGCGTCAAATCTGATACATACTTTAGGAGCATGGACATGTGAAAAACATCATGAACCCTTGATAAAGCTGGAGGCATTGCCAATCTGTAAGCTACCTCTCAAACCCATTCCAGAATCTCAAAGGGGCCAACAAACCTAGGGCTCAGCTTTCCCTGAACACCAAACCGTTTCACTCCCCTCAAAGGTGAAACCCTAAGAAACACATGGTCACCGACCTGAAACTCTACGCTTCTGCGTTTCAAGTCCGAGTAACTTTTCTGGCGACTCTAGGAGGCGAGGATTCAAGCTCTAATCTTTTCAATCGCCTTATTGGTTCTCTGAACCATCTCAGGACCCAAATATCTCCTCTCACCCATCTCACCCCAATGGATAGGTAATCTGCACTTCCTCCCATATTGCATCTCATACGGAGCCACTCCGATAGTCGCTTGATAACTATTATTGTACGAGAACTCAATCAAAGGGAGATACTTACTCCAAGATCCCCCAAAATCTAGCACATAGGATCATAGCATGTCTTCCAGTATCTAAATCATCCTCTCAGACTGTCCATCTGTCTGAGGATGATAAGCGGTACTAAACCGCAACTGCATGCCCATAGCCTTCTGCAGACTCTCCCAAAACTTGGAAGTGAAGGTGGGGTCCCTGTCGAATACTATCGACCTCGAAGCCCCAAGAAGTCGAAAAGTTTCCTTCAGATATTACTCGGCATACTGCTCCACAGTATATGTAACGACCCAAATACGCTAATAAGGCTTAAGGGTCTTGATTAGTGTGCCTGGAGGGCATAATGGGAATTATGTGTGAATTTAATGAGTAAAATGCATGATTATGATTTAAAGCATGTTATATGACTATTTGAGTATTCGAGATGCATGACTATGTGTATTAGTATGCATGTAGGCCCTGATTAGGTTAGAATGGCGTAATCGTAATTTTGGCCATTATGGGCATAACTGTATTGATATATGTGATAATTGTTGAGGCCACATTATTATGTGGATATATCTGTGATCTGTGACTCGAGACGATCCTAGTGAGTTGATTAGCGAAAAAGTCATGGCGGGGATTTATACCCAGCTCGGGGTGAGTCTAGGGGTATAAATGGGAATTTAGTGAGTATGTTGGAGTCTATCTTGACATCGAGGAATATTATTGGTGATTAATTAGGTATCGGGAATTAAGCGGTAAATATTAGAGACACTCGAGGAGTTAGCGGGAATTGGGGTGAAATGACCAAAATGCCCTTAAGTGGATTAAAGGACTTGAGATTAAAGGGGAGGGCAGTAAGATCATTTGGCTTGCAAGGGATAGATATGCTGAGGTTTTATACTTAGTGGGAATTGTAGAAAAGGGTAGAAGGCTGAGGAAAGAAAGAAAAGAAGAAAAAGGAAGAAAAAGAAAGGGAGAAAAACAAAGAGTTTCCTAAGGTCGGTTTATGCTTTCTTCATCAGTTTCTTGAGTATTTTTGGAGCAAAGCTCAGGGAGGAGCTAAGTTAGGCTGAGCATCAAGAATCCTAAGCTAGGCTTGGAGAATTGGCAGAGGTTTAGCAAGAACACCCTAACACTTGAGATAAGGCTTTGTAGTTTCTTCAGTTTCTGGTTTTGGTTTTTGAACTATGGTGTATAAGCTGAGTTTGATGGGAACTTTAGGGAATTCAGGCCATAGGGTGAGGAAGAGCAAGCTAAGGAGGTGTAGAGGTTGTCTTGAAATCGAATTCCCATTAAAGGTATGAATTCTAAGCTTCTAACTTTGATGTTTAACTGGTTTCTGGTGAGTTTTGATGTCTAGAAGTGGCTATGGTGAATTTTCAGATTAAGGATGCATGTGCTTGAGTTATGGGTATTTGGGGTGCTTGGGATGAGTGGAGTGTGTTAATAAGGTTGTTTTTTAGTTTGGTGAAGGTTTGGAGAAGTTTTGGTTGAGTTTGGTTCGAGGAAATCGCAGGAGGGAAAAATGAGGTGTTGCTTGTCTGTGACTAGCGCTACAACGCTAGCCTTTGGGCGTTGTAGCGCTAGGCCAAGCTTCCTGGGGGATTTTGCTTCTGTTTGTAGCGCTGTAGCGCCCTCCCAAGAGCGCTGTAGCGCTACCCTGTCTTCAGAAAGGGATTTTAGGGTTATTTGCAAGGGTTTTTGACCAAGGGTTTGGGGTTCGGTTCCACCACCTTGTTTGGTGGAACTAGGACTTCCCGGGGGTTCGGGTTTGGTCCCGAGGCTAGGTTTTGGACTTGAGGTTTGGTGATGACTTTGACCTATGGTTGTGTTTAGGTGAGCGCTAGGGCTCGAGAGGGATCATGCTCAAGGAGTCAAGTGTTCAAAGCTAGCGAATCGAAAGGTAAGAAAATTGTACCCGATTATATGCTTGTGATGGGACTAAGTGCTCCCGATAATTGTATTATGTTAATGATGGTATTATGCCATGGGACATGTGATAGTGGCCTAAGGGTCCTATACACAATATTTGCGCACAGGGCGCGGCTTGGCCACTGGTAGCCGAGGACAGCTTTATATTCACTGAGCTCGGTTTAAGCGGGCCGGAGTCAGTGGGATAACGGAGGGAGCGGCCTGAGGGCTCTAGCCCTAGTTATCAATTTGTGAACAGATATATGATATGAGTGGATATGTTTAGTATGTGGAATACTTGATTATACTGAATGCCTATATGGTTGAGAATATGTGATGCAATATGAGATATTGATTTGTCTATTGATTGCTTATGTTCTGTTGTTGTGTTTTCTTGCTGGGCCTTGCTTCACGGGTGCTATGTGGTGCAGGTAAAGGCAAAGGAAAGTTGGACCAATCCTGAGATGGAGAGCTGCGGGGTGGAATGTACATAGCCAGCTGTTCGATCGCAATGGTCGAGGAGTGGATCAGGACAGGGATTGCCTAACTGTCTGTTTTGCCTTAATATGGCACAATATTGTATTTAAACCTTATGACTTTTGTAAACAGTCTTTAAACTTAATAATTTTGGGATCCCGTGTAAACAGGAAACGTCTCTTTATGAAAAATGTGGCTTTTGAGACCAAAATATTTTAACCCTAGTTCCTTTATAGTTTCAATAACACGTTTTTAATTAAACGACTTGATTAGCAAGTCTAGCACTTTATAAACACGCAGTGTAGCGGTCTTGGCTATCCAGGGCGTTACAGTATAAGTCGTCCTGGCAGGTAAAAAGTGGGCGGACTTGGTATACCTATCATAATCACCCACACCGAGTCATGTTGTCCCATGGTCTTCGGCAAACCAACCACGAAGTCCATGGTGATATCTTCCCACTTCCACTCTAGAATCCCTAGAGGCTGCAATAACCCTGCTAGCCTCTGATGTTCAGCTTTAACCTGCTGACACATTGAACACTTGGTCACATAATCCACCACATCCATCTTCATACCCGACCACCAATACAAGGCTCTCAAATCTTGGTACATCTTCGTCGTACCTGGATGTAAGGAATAGGGAGTGGTATGCGATTCATCCAAGATCTCTCGTCGGATTTCAGAATCCATCGGAACACAAATCTGACCCTTATACTTCAGTAACCCCATTTCCGAGATAGAAAAGTCCTTAGCCACTCCGACTAAGACATTCTCTCTGTGCCCTCTTAACTGGGAATCCTTCCCCTGCGCCTCCTTGATCCTCCCAAGGAGTGTAGACTGAAGAGTGATGTTGGCTAACCGACCAACCACAAACTTTATACCCGCTCTAGTTATCTCCTCAGCTAGCTTATAAGATATCTGTCTCAAACTGAACAACTGTCCTGGGCCCTTCCGACTCAATGCATCAGCCACTACATTAGCCTTCCCAGGATGGTATAGGATATCACAATCATAATCCTTTACCAATTCCAGCCACCATCTCTGATGCATATTCAGATCCTTCTGAGTAAAGAAGTACTTCAAACTCTTATGATCGATGTATATCTCGCAATTCTCACCATACAGGTAATGTCTCCAAACTTTAAGTGCTAATACCACCACTGCCAACTCTAGATCATGCATGGGATATCTCTACTCGTATTCCTTTAACTACCTCGATGCATAGGCTATCACCTTCCAACTTGCATCAACACACACCCTAAACCCTGTCTGGAAGCATCACAGTAAACCACAAACTTCTCATTATCTGCCGACAGACTCAACACTGGCGCGATGATCAGTCGCCGCTTCAAATCCTTGAAACTATTCTCACACCTGTCTGTCCACACATACTTAGTCTTCTTTCTCATCAATTCAGTCAAAATCGTAGCTATCTGGAGAACCCCTCAACAAATCATCGATAATACCCTGCCAATCCCAGAAAACTCCTAACTTCAGGAACACCGCTCGGTCTAGGCCAATCCCTCACTGCCTCAATCTTACTTGGGTCAACCAGAATCCCCTCCTTACTGACAATATGGCCCAAAAACATGATTTGTGGTAGCCAAAATTCACACTTGTTGAACTTACCATATAACCTATGCTCCCTCAACCGCTGCAATACCAAACGCAGATGCTGCTCATGCTCTGTTTTCGACTGAGAGTACACCAAAATGTCATCGATAAATACAATCACGAACTTTTCTAAGTAGTCATTGGAAACCTTATTCATCATGTCCATAAAAGATGCTGGGGCATTGGTTAATCCAAAGGACATAACCAGGAATTCATAGTGTCCATATCTCATGCGGAAAATGGTCTTTGGTATGTCCTCTTCTTTGATCCTTAACTGATGGTAACCCGACCGGAGGTCAATCTTGGAAAACACTGTCTTTCCCTGTAGCTGGTCAAATAAATCGTCGATCTAGGCAGTGAGTACTTGTTCTTAATAGTCAACTTGTTTAGCTCCCTGTAGTCAATACACATCCTAAGAAATCCATCCTTCTTCTTGATAAACAACACTGGAGCACCCCACGGTGAGAAACTCGGTCTGATGAACCCCAAATCCAGTAACTCCTGCAACTGAATCTTCAACTCCTTCAACTCTGCCAGAGCCATTCTGTAAGGTGTCCTAGATACTGGCTCCGCCCCTGGTGCCAACTCTATACCAAACTCAATCTCCCGCTGTGGTGGCAACCCTAGCAGGTCTGCTAAAAATAAATCTGGAAACTCACATACCAATCTGGTCTCACCCGGTCCAACCGACACAACCCTAGAGGTATCCACAATGTTTGCTAAGAATCCTATGCAACCTTCCTGCATCAAGTCTCTAGCCTTCAATCCTAAAATCATAGGTATTCGTGGTCCACTAACTGTCCCCACAAACACAAAGGGTACCTCCCCTTCTGGTTCTAAAGTCACCATCCTGCGCTTGCATTCAATCATCACCCCATACTTTGATAACCAATCCATCCCTAGGATCATATCGAAGTCATCCATCACTAGCTCAATCAGATCAACAGCAAATCCCTACCATCTATCTTTACTGGCAATGCTCTAATCCATCTCCTAAAGACTACCAGTTCCCCAGTCGGCAACAAAGTCTGAAAACCCCTAGCATACAAAGCTCTAGGTCTACACAGCTGATCTATCACTCTAGCAGACACAACTGAATGAGTAGCTCTCGAATCAATCAATGCAGTATAAGAAGAACCAGCACTAGAAATCTGACCTGTCACAACTGAGAAGCTAGCCTCCGCCTCAGTCTGAGTCAAGGTGAACACTCTGGCAGGAGCAAGATTGTTGCCTTACTTCGGCACCTCTTTCCTGGCTTGTGGGCAGTCCTTCTTCAGATGATTGACACTCCCACAAATAAAGCAGGCCTTAATCCTGCACTCCCCCTGATGTCGCTGTCTGCACCGAGGACACACTGGAAAACTCCTCGAGTTGTCACCTCCGCCCTAACAGCCACTAAAAGCACCTCGTGCCCTCCTATCCGAGCTAGGAGGAACAAAAGAATCTGGGGCCTTTCTCTTTTGCTCACTGGAGCCACTACCCCTACTAGATCCAATAAAAGGAGGCATCGTCCTCCTAGCATCGCACCTAACAACGCCCTCTCTCCATATCTGATCCTCGACCCCCTCAGCTATAAGGGCCTTGTCCACTACCTGGGCATAAGTAGTAGTCTCTAGATCCAAAGTAATCTTCACATCATGGGCGATCATAATATTCAACCCCCATACAAATCTATCTCTTCTTGCCGCATCAGTCGACACCGAATCCGGTGCAAACTTTGCCAGCCGATCGAATCTCATAGCATACTCAGTAACTGTCAACCGGTTCTGAGTCAGGTTGATGAACTCGTCAACCTTTGCAACTCGGACTGCCACACTATAGTATTTCTTGTTAAAGATGTTCCTGAACTCTTCCCAAGTCATAACTATCACATTCCTCCTCTGAGTCACTACATCCCACCAGATGCGGGTATCTTCTCTAAACATGTAGTTGGCACAAGCTACCCTCTCGTTCCCTTCCACCCTCATAAAATTCAGGATGGAGGAAACCATATTCATCCACTGCTCTGGCCGCAATGGGCCTGGTCCACCCTCGAAGGTGGGAGGATGTTGCTTCCTAAACCTCTCATACAAAGGTTCCCACCTATTTTCCATAACAGGCTGAACCGACACTGCACCACAGCTTGTGGAATTGACAACCCAGTGACCTGAGAAGGGGCCTGCTGCCTCAACTGTCGAAGTTCTTCCTCTGTTCATTGCAGTCTTGCTTCCATTTCAGCAAACATCTATTGCCAATTCTGTGGGGCAGGTAGAGGGTCCTGACCCTGGTTGTCATCCTTGGCCCTACTGCCGCAGAGTCTCGATGATTGTCGAGGCATCTCAACAATATGCCTGCAATCAACGACGCCGCTTATCAGGCATGATAACAACATCCAAAACCACCTCCCAATCACATCAGCCAACCATAACAACAATCTGACATACAAATAGCATATAACACTCAACGGGCCATGCCCTGGCATCATGCATATGTTAACTCATTCATCATGCTCTATATAAAATAAGTAGGCAAACAGGGCAGCTAAGCACATATCATTACCAACCAACCCTGAGTCGAGCTTTTCACTGACAGTGAGCGTATATGTTCGGTCAATCTCCAGGAACAATAAACCTTGGCTCGCTCTGATACCAAGTTGTAATGCCCTACTTCCTTAGAGCTGTTACTAAGTGAGTTTAAAACTTGTAATTAACTCGCTAATCAAGGTTTTAAGACAAAAGTGTAGCTAAACCATAAACAGAGTCTCATAATTTAAAAATATATCTATTCATTGAAAATTATAAAGCGTTTAACATTTGGGATCCAAAAATATTGTTTAGAAATATTTACAACTCAAAATATAATTAAAGTTGACTAAATGAAAAAATTAGGTTTAATACAAGCGTCTCCCGAAAATACCCCTGGTCGTGGCATCCAAGCAGGCCAAACATGTACGTGTCGCTTCACGCTCTCCGTACTCATGGTTGGTCGACTTTCCCCTTGCCTTTATCTGCACCATAGAGCACCCATGAGCCGAAGCCCAGCAAGAAAACTCATACAAGCAAATAACATATGCATATCTATCATTCAACATATAATCAAGCCGCCAATAGGCTAAACACATATGGCCATGCCGTCCTAGGTGCTTTACCATGCCCTGGATTGACAGTCTACACCGTGAGGATATCCCAAGTATCTTATAGGGTCTCACCCTAGCAACTCACACTTCGCGTGCTAAACGCTGCTCCCGGCCCCTTGTCGTACTCGGCCTTGCCATTCTCGGCCTTCACCGTTCCTGGCCCTCGTTCTTCCCGGCTCTTGCCATTCATTCACATATATGCACACGTAGCATAACTAAACAAATACTTAAACACGTATAAACAGAATCAATGGGGCTATGCCCTGCAACACAATCATATAGGGTCATGCCCTGCAACACAAACTATAGGGCCTCGCCCTGCTCTACGGGTACAATAGTTTTCTTTTCTGTGTCCCGAGCTTTCCAAGCACCGATGTCCCGAGCACAGTCCCTTAGTCTGAGCCTTGCTGAAACCCTAGTCACAACGCATCAATAATATCCATCCATCAAGTTCTAATCCATTATATAGCTTTGGATCATAATTCTAGTCTCCGGGACCTTGAATTCTATCAATCTGGGTGATAAAATCCATCCCAAGCCTTAACTTTTGGATTCCCGAGCCTAAAACTTCTTTGATGCCCAAAAACACACTAAGTGTCGCGGCCCGATGAACCCATGCCATGGCTTGCCTCAACCAGAAACTCCCAACCCCAAAATAGGGCAGGCGCGCTACAGCCCAAGCTAGGGTGTGTCGCGGCCCGCCCTTCATCCTAGCCACCAAATTGTTTAAGAGGGCCGCGGCTCAGCAAGAACAATGCCGCAGCCTTCGAACCCAAAAAAATCCTCCATTTTTACCTCTAAAACCAGGCTAATTTACCCCAAAATCAACCCAAAAATCCAAACCATTCATCACAGAAGTTCTACTATAGTCTCAGTAACAAAACCTAACAAGAATTAACCCCAAACCTCATCTAAACTCAAGAATGATTCTTCATCCAACTCACATGCATAACTCTGAAATATCAACATAAATTCAAACATAATTTAGTTAATTAAACACTAGAATCCTTACCTTAATTGATAGCTTGGCCCTGAGCTAATCCTCAATCACATCCAGCTTCAATTCCAAGCCAAAATCCTCCTATAGACCAAAGTCTACAAGCTTCCAAAGAGATAAAACTCCAAGAGAGAGAGAAGAGAGAAAAAGGGTCGGTTCCTAAATTTCTGAAGGCTTCCTTGGTTTTGTTTTATTTAACTTAAGTTTCAAAGGTTACCTCAAAGGCTCGGGGTACCAAAAATGTCCCCGAGGGCAAAATGGTAAATTTCCCCAATATTCCCTCCTAAACATTCTAACTTCAAATATATCTCCAAATATTTATGTTCATAACCCGATAACCCCATAAAACGTCTAATGCCCGAAATACCCCTCGACTTGCCCCAAGTCGGGTATTTGACCCCGTTGTGACTTTCTAGCTAACTGCTCTCTAGGACTGTCTGGGACGTGCAACACAGATTTATCACAAATATATCACAATAATTACATTTATGCCCTCAACAGGCTAAAATTACAAACATGCCCCTAACGATCAAACAGGGCCCACATGCATATTTAATTCACCTAAACATGCATCTCTAATCACATACTCATCAAAATTCACATATAATAATAAATCACTTATTGCCCTCCAGGCACGCTAATCAATGCCCTAAGCCTTATTAGCAAATTTGGCACTCTACATAACGGGTAGTGATTTACCGATTATTTGAGAATGTCAAGATTAAATGGTGATTTATAGGACTATTCGAGGAATTATCGAGAATGTGGCAAAAGATGATTTTGCCCTTGGTGGTGTTAGAAGGCTAGGATTGATATTAGGGGAATTTTGGACATTTTGCAGCTAGGGATTTGAATTTGGCTTCGACACTAGAACTCACCAGAAATCAGAAGACAAAACATAGCTCTTTCCCTCTCTCAAACACTCCTCTCTCAAGCTTATCTCTCTCTTTCTCTCTCAACACTATCTCTCTCTCAAAGCTAAGGAATTTGTTTGCTGAAATTCAAGGAAGAAGGCTTGGAATTCAAAGGGGATTAAAGCTAGAAGTAATTGGGTTTGGCTCAAGGCTGGATCATCAAATAAGGTAAGGATTGATTGTGTGTTTTTTTTAAGTTTACTGCTGTGATTTAGAAGTTTGCTTAGGTTCAAACTTAGGACTTGATTTTGAGCTTTAGTAAGATTATGGAATGGTTTTGGGGATGTTAATACTGTTGATGTTGCTCTGGTGTGAATTCTAGGCTGATTTCTAGGTCTAGGTTTTGAATTTGGTGAATTTTAAGGAGTTTGGCTCGTAAAAATGCATGGAAGATTGCTGGGTTTTGAACTCTAGCCGCGGCCATGTTCTTCAGGCACCACGGCCCGTGTGTGCAATGAGGCTTGAGGAGCCTCTGATTTTGCCCAGGGGTCGCAGCGCAAGCAGGGCGCACCGCGACCCGTGTCCCATAGAAGATAACCCCAAGGCTATCTGAATGGTAGCGGGTCGCGAACCTAAAAGGTGGGTTGCGACTCAAATTAAGGAAAATGACTGAATTAGGGTTCTAAGCTCAGGAACTCCAAATTTAAGGGCTCGAGAAGGATCCTATTACCCATTTTAGTAGGATTTGAGATCCCAGAGGCTAGAATATTATTCTGGATTTCATATTTTGTTTAGGCTTGATGGATGTTATTATTATTGCGTTGTGACTATGTTTACTGCCAAGGCTCGGGTTTAGGGGATCGCGCTCGGGATCACACTAGACAGCCAGCTGGGGACACAGGGAAGAAAATTATTTGTGCCCTTAGAGCAGGACATGGCCCGATTATCTGTGTTTATTGCTTTGTGTGAATGTTTATGACTTGTTATGCCATGTTTGTAAGATTGTGAATGATCGGCGAAGGCTGACAACGGCGAAGGCCGACAATGGTGAAGGCCGACAACGGTGAAGGCCGGGATCGGCATTAAGCATGTTGAATGCAGACCGCTAGGCCGAGGACCTCTAAGGGTACTGTACTCACCCACTCGATGAAGACCGTGAACCTAGTGCCTGTTAAAGCACCTGAGTCGGAATAGGCCGCTAAATGAATAATCTACTATCAGTTTAAGTCGTGCATTGCTGGATTGAGTTGTCATATGCTATGTGTTATGTTTTCTTGCTGGGCCTTGGCTCATGGGTGATCTATGGTGAAGGTAAGGGAAATGGAAAGGCCGACCAAGCATGAGTTGGAAGGCATGGAGTGAGACGTACATGTTCGGCCTACCTGGCTGCCAGAGCCGGGGTTGTTTTAAGGGACATGCTATGAACAGTGATTTTGTTGCTTAGGTCGACTGTGTTGGGAATTGTGACCTTAAAGCAATTGTTGTTGAGAATAGTTTTAATGAAATAAATTAATGAATTGAATTATTGTATATATGTAGCTTATGCACTATATTATTGTTAATAATATTAAGTAAATATCATAAAATTCTCAAGTTCTTCTATGTGGTCTCAATCTCGTATTGGTATGAGAGGATCGAGATTGAGATAATGAACTTAAATAGTTCGCAGTTTAATAAAGTTATGGAATCTTTAGATTAATTACTGCTAGTACGGTCCACTAGTATTATGAATACATGTGACCTAGATCCAGAGTACTAGTGTAGTATGACACTTTAGTGAAGGTACTTTGCATGATGAGAGTATGTAGAACTGGACCAAATGTGATTTAATAATACTTTTTCAAATATCATTTTGTAGTATTATAAAACATATCAACTGATGATCATATACAAAATGATCTTAATCTTTAAGTTACTATGAACTCCTATATATGTTATTTGATCCTTTGATTCATGCATTACGGTTTGTCTGAATAATCAGGCTAAGAACTATTGTTTTGGGGACTCAATGATGTAGATGGCTAGGGACATAGCTTGACAAACATAGAATCTATACCTTTTTATAGATTGAATGATGATTCCCTATTAGATTGGATTTTCAAACTGAAAAGGCTATTGACGTCAAATTCATAATCAGATTATGAATTAACCTTCACTAGTAAAGTCAATGGTACACTAGGAATCAAGATATAATTAAAAGGGTAAAACGGTAATTTTATTCCCACTTAATTATGAATCATCAATAGAGGATTAATTTGTATGTAATTATTATATCAATGGACACTTTATGGTTACAATAAAGTACTTAGTAAATATATGTCTTTTATTCTCAAGAGTACAGTCTCATATTTATAGTGGAATAATCATGAGATTAATAAATATAATTATTGAATCAAAGAGTTTTGGTTAATAATGTTTTATTTATTGGAGCTTGGAATTATTGGTCAATAGGTCCCCGAGGCAGTTCTATCAACACTATTCAAGGTAAGAGTTGATACAAGGGTCAAACTGTGAATGAGCTATTTGAGAGAATATTTATTCTTTGGGATAAATGTGAAATTATGTTATAATTGAAGTTGCACAATTTATTATTGCATTTTTGCAATTTTCAAAATTGTGTAGGAATAAAAGAAATTGATTTTAATCAATTATTTTATTTAAGTGTGAAAGGATAAATATGGATAGTCAAAATAGGTTTCGATGATTATATTTATTTAATTAATAATAAGATGATGATGGAAATTCTAATTTTGAATTTTGAATTTTGAAATTTAAGCTGTTATATTTTCCTTAAAAAGATGATACCTTATTTGAATTTCTAATTGTTAATTAATTAAAATAATAACACACGAAAGATCAAATTCCATTTTCAAGGATAGTGCCACACACAGGGCTTGGATTGCTCTATGTGTGTTGTAACGACCCAAATTCGCTAATAAGGCTTAAGGGCCTTGATTAGTGTGCCGGGAGGGCGTAAATGGGATTAGAGTGAATATTATTGACTTAAATGATTGAATATGTGATTAATAATGATTATGTGATAATTAATGATATTATGTGATAGTATGATATATATGTGATAAATGTGAGAACCACATTATTATGTGGGCAGGTTCTTAGAGCGCAACTCGAGACGATCCTAGGGTCAGATAGCGGGAAAAGTCACAACGGGACTTAAGATATGACTTTGGACAAGTCAGGGGTACTTTAGGTATCAGGTAGTGATTTGGACTATCGGGTTATGAAAATAAATATATGGAGATATATTTGAGGTTAGGATGTCTAGGCGGGAATATTGGGGGATTTTACCATTTTGGCCTCGGGGACGGTTTCGGCACCCCGAGCTTTGGGGATTAACTTAGTGAGTAAGACAGAATTTATGAAACCCGTAGAAGGAAACTAAACTGACCTTATTTTTCCCTCAACTATTCATTCAACACACTCTCTCTCTCTCTCTCAAGGAAAGTAAAGGAAAGCAAACCAGAGAAAATCACAGAAGCAAAACAGGGAAAATTAGGGGAAATTGCTGGGAATTGAGTGGGAATCTCTGAGGCTTAGCTCAAGACTTACTCAGGGGAAACAAATCAAGCTAAGGTAAGGATTAAACCCTATGTTTTCTGAAGTTTAACCTTGAGTTTTCAGCTGGGTATTGAGGTGCTTGTATCACTGATGTTTAGGGTGGAATTTGAGCTGGAAAGCTTTGGGGACTCGCTGGGTTTTGAACAGAGAAAGGATCCAATTGAAGAGGTAAGCTTTAATTTATGAATTAGAGGTTTGAATTTGAGTTCTTGACTGGTTAGTGTTGGGTGTTTATGTTCTTGGGTTTCAGAGATTAAAAAGAGAATTCTAGTGTGTGTTGGGCTGGATTTTCTTTTGAATTGTGTTGTTTAAATTGGTTTGTAAGCTTTGGTGATGTTGGATGTTGAAGTAGGGAGCTTAGGGGTGGTTTTGGCTGAGGTTTTGAGCTTTAAAATGATGAGTTTTCTAGGCACGAAGGGAAGGGCCACGGCTCTGTTCTAGAGCGCTTGCAGCCCTAGGATGAAAAAAAGCCAAGGAGGCTCGGCCAAGGGAGGGTGCCGCGGCGCCCAAAGCTAGGGCCGCGGCGCGTGTCTTTGTCCAGGATGGTCTTAGTTCTGTTTTGAGGCTAGGGTCACGGCTAAGCTTCAAGGGCCGCAGCCCTTAGTTGTGCACATGAACTTTTGAGGATTTTAGGCATGGGAATGTGGTCTAGTTTGCTCGGGATTGGTTTCACCACCGTGCTTGGTGGAATTCGGATTCCTGGGAGTTAGTTTTGTAACCGAAAACCTATATTTGAATATTAATGGAACACTATACCTTGGTTGTGACTAGGTGATAAAGGCTTAGGCTTGGGAACGGATCGTGCTTGAGGGGCGTTGCTTGTAATCCAATAACTGTAAAGATTAAAGGTAAGAAAACTACACCCGGTTGAATATTTGAACGGGACTAAGGGCTCCCTAATATACATGATTGAAAGAATGGTATTATGCCATGTAAATTGTAAATCAACGGCCTAAGCGTGCCACGGTTAACTTGTGCAATTGGCACGGCTCGGACACTGGTATCCGAGGACAGCTTATTATGCACTGAGCTCGGTTTAAGCGGGCCGGAGTCAGTGGGTTAAATAGAGGGTGCGGCCTAAGGTGTCGACCCTAGTATTTGTGTAAATTGAATGTTATACTTGGCTGTAGATGAGATTGTTGAATAATCTAAATGTAGTTGAGGTTGCTTGTACCTACCTTGAAGTATGCTTATATCCTATGGATTGAATAACTGAACGTGCTTACTAGAATGTCTGTTTGAGATTATTGTATATGTTGCGTATGTTGTTTTCTTGCTGGGCCTCGGCTCACGGGTGCTGCGTGGTGCAGGTAAAGGCAAAGGCAAGATCGATCAGCCCTGATAAGAGAGCTCTGCAGGGTGAATGTACATGGCAGGCCGCTCAGCCGCCACGGTTGAGGAGGTTACAGGGACAAGAGGACCATAACCTTATATTTTGCCTTAGTATGGCTAAAGTTTACTTTTAACTGTTGAGTTTTGCAATTCAGCTTTTAAACTCTGATCTTTTGGGATCCCGTGTATGTAACAGTTTAACTATATAAAATGAGTCTTTTAAGACCAAAACCTTTTAACCCTAGTTCTTACATGTTTAACAACACGTTTTCAAATTAATGACTTGATTAGCAAGTCTTGCACCTTTATAAGTACACAGTGTAGCGGTCTTGGCTATCCAGGGCGTTACATGTGTAGCACTACTGATGTGATCAGTTATTGGTTTTTTATTTTATTTTTAATTAATTAATAATACATTTTAAAAGGGGTTTTTAAATGGAATGTAAGACTTTGTCTTTTATCATTATTATTATTATTATTATTGAAGATGATTATTTTTTATTTATCATTATTATTATGATAATAATGTCTATATATTCTATATGATAGAAAATAGAAACAACAAGTTTTTACAGAGAAGAAAAACTATCATCTTTTTCACAAAACAAAAATCAATTCTCTTTAGCCTATAATCAAGAGTCTCATGTGTTGAGAATACTTTTGATTCACAAAATTGATCATTGTTCTCTATGGGCCCACCCACATCTTGAGGTGTAGAGAACGTCTTGGAAGATCTAGGTGTGAATACTCTAGCGAGGATAGGAAGATTGAAATATATACGAAAAGATTCAAGGATTCTTGATAAGCTACAAGAGGTAAATCATTTCATATTGTTTTTACATATATATATTATATATTGATTGCCATATTTCATAGTAAAGGATACTCATACAAAGTTTTTCATATAAGGAAAAAAAATTGTATACAATACTACCATTACTGCAATTTCCCCTGCGCACTAGGAGCTGTTCCTAGCAGACTATACTTTAACTTTTGAATTGTAAATATATTTTGAAACAGTGGTTTGGGATCCCAATGTATCACTTTTATGAATTTAGTAAATTTCCAAATCTTTCATACTTAATTTTTATTAATTAAATCTTTATTCTGATTTAATCACACTTTTTAGTCTAAAACCTCAATTAGCGAGCTATTGACACATTTTAAAATCATATGGTAACGACTCTAGGGTAGTAGGGCGTTACACCCTTGAACGCTTATGCATGAACTTTGTGCCTATTTTTTCATTTTTGATACCTTTGTTATGATTAGAATAGAAAAGCATAAGACTTAAGGACTTATGGTTTACAATTTAAGGCTTGTGGTTTACATTTCAATATATGTGTTGTTTATATTAGTCAAGCTATGTGGGGCCCTTGGCTGCTTATGCATGAACTTGGTTTTGACACCTTTATTATGATTTGATCATAAGAGAATAAGGCTTAAGTGTTTGGAATTTACATTTTAGGACTTAGGGTTTATATTTTAAGGCTTGCCGTTCATATTTTAATAGATGTGTTGCCTATATTAATCAAGATATATAAGGGCCCTTGGACACTTTATGCCTGAACTTAGTACCTACCTTGCCACTTTTTGCACCCTTATCACGATTTGAAGAGAATAACATAAGTCTCTCAAGTGCTCGTGATTTACATTTTAAGGCTTATGGTTTACATTTCAAGTCTTCTTGTTTACATTTCAATATGTGCATTGCTTATTTTAATTAAGTTATATGGGGGCCCTTGGGCGCTTATGCATGAACTTGATTCTTATTTCCCCAGTTTTGGCACGCTTATGATGATTTGTAGTGGAAATTGTAGGGTTTAAAGGCTTTTGGTTTACCTTTATGAACGTGGGGTTTACATTATATGACTTGTAGTTTACATTTTAAGACTTATGATTTACATTTTAAAAGATGCAGTTTCAACATTAATGAAGCTATGTGGGCGTTCATGTGTATTAAATGATGATTTTAAACATGTCTCATGCATTTCAGATTAGTACAAACAAGGAGAACCCACCAAAAATAAAATAAGGTTTAGAATTGGTCATGCTGTTTAAAAAAAAATAGACTCAATTTGCAACCCACTGAACCATATTCTAATTTTTTATTTACATTTTATGGTAAGTAATTTACATTTTAGGTTTTTTTTATTAGTGTAGGGTTTACATTTCAAGGCATGTGGTTTATATTTTAAGTATTCTGGTTTAAATTTTGTAACAAGTTGTATACCTTTCTAAGTGTCTTTCCATTTTAAGACTTGTGATCTACATCTTAAGATTCTGGTTTACATTTTAAAGCTTCTACTTTAAAATCTCAAAGTTGTCTATGTCGACTCAAAGTCTTCATGCCTTTTATATAT
This sequence comes from Humulus lupulus, assembly GCF_963169125.1. Lineage (NCBI taxonomy): Eukaryota > Viridiplantae > Streptophyta > Magnoliopsida > Rosales > Cannabaceae > Humulus > Humulus lupulus. The sequence goes on along the minus strand of NC_084793.1, from coordinate 159,802,312 downwards.
AAATATTTATATATATATATAAATTTGAATCTTCAAACAAAGAAAAACTCAAGTATCAAACACGCAAGTGCATAATTTGTCTATTCACCACCTCTCTATTGTACCAGTATGAGCTGACTAGTGCAACTATCAGCTAAAAATTTAGTAATTTGCAAACCAATAAAAGCACAACCATTGATGATGCACTTAAAAACAAAATAGTACCATTGGTTATTGTTGTCCAAGACTTCCATGCTTATCATTGCATCCCTTTCACAAGGATCATATATCCAAATAATAATTGTTTCATGTTTCTTAATATTTAATGATAGAATCATTAAGAAATATCAAATTAAAATAAATATATAGCTAGCACACTTGATGTACATAATAAACCATAAACAAAATATCCAAGATTCATAGCCCTACAACATAGAAGAACACATATATAATTATTATTCAACTACATCATCATTTTCTACAACACAAATATATATATATACACACTATATAGCATACCGCCAAAACGAGAAAAGTTGAAAAGGTTAGTTTTGTTTTTGCATTTTATAGAAAACTTCTCAAGAAATTTTCTGTGTGTTTTGTTTTTCCCAAATGCAGAAATCTCTTTCTCTCTCTCTCTCTCTATATATATAAATTTGAACAAAAAAGCTTATTTTGGTAAGAAAAAAATTAGAAATAAGACACTGAGATAATACACACCACCAAAATAGATAATACAAACTCAAGAAATATTATTCAAAATGCAAACTTGGGTAAATGGAGGGAAAAAATCATAGTTAGAATAGAGAAATAAACAAAGTAAACATGGGTTTCCATATTAGCTTAGAGAAAATAGTTTTATAAAGAAAATCCAAAATAAAAATGCAAGGAAAAAGCACAATTAAAATTTTATTACTATTAAATGCTCACCAATCAGCAACTTTCACTTATACAGATCGAAAGACTGTGTTAGACAAAGAATAAATACTCACCAAGTGGAACTCATGAGGTCGCAGTCTATTAAATGCTCACCAATCAGCAACTTTCACTTATACAGATCGAAAGACTATGTTAGACAAAGAATAAATACTCACCAAGTGGAATTCATGAGGTCGCAGTCTAGTAATACGCTCATTTACAACCATGAGACCTATCAAATTACAAAGCAATTGACAAATGAACTAATGAAGAGAAATTACTCAAAACAAGATTATGATCAAACACAATACTGAGTATCATTCCAATATATTGAATCTAATACTTAAATTATTTGAACTATGTAGTTTCTATTAACCTTTTAATATATCATTGTACATTGTGGAAACTTTAATAAAAAAAATATAAGTAACTATGGTAGTTAAAAGAAGAAAACTTTAATCAAAATAAGAATGAACTAAACCAAAGCTACGGTGGATAGCATCGATGAACCTTCACTTGGGAAAGAAAGCTAAGACAGAGAGAGACACATATCATATCGATAAGTGAGTAGATGAGGAGACTCTTACCATGGATGAAAAAAGAAAGTGAACCAAAGCATAGCTACGATGGATAGCATTGAAGACACCTTCACTGGGGAAAGAAAGCTAAGATAGAGAAAGATGCACCGTGGACAGAGAGTGGATGTGGGTGAGATTATCGGCAAAGTCATGATTGATGAGGGATTGTCACAGTCGTTGGAGTCGCCGGATTTGATGAGTGCTTTGATCTATGAGTGTTTGAGGAGAGAAACAAGGGGTTGAATGCATGTGTTTCAAAAGGCAATGAGGGAAAGAACAGTGAAATGAGAGGGGTATGATAGGTATTTTAATTTAATTTTGGGTATTAAAGTAAGAGCTTAAAATAGTGGGTGAAAATAAAAGAGGTTATTTAAAAATGGGTATTGCATGTAATTTTAACAAAAAAAAATACAACACAAATTATTTGACAGAAATTTAATCAACCCAATTTTTACAATGGACAGATTGGAAATAAGTCTCAACTTGCCCAATATAACCTGACTGGCCCAATGAACATATTATTATTATTATTATATACATAATTTATAAAAAATAAAACTTTAAAAATTTGAAAGAACCCCTAATGTTATGCCACTTTTCCTCTTCTCTCACTCTCACTCTGTCTCTTTCTCATCTCTCCCTCCTACATCTCCCAACCTCTCAACACTCTCCATCTTCTCTCTTGGCAATTCTTTCATGACAATGTCAACAATACAGCAGGGATAGCACATGACATGTAGCAGCAGAGTAGCTCTTCCCGGTTCTCCCATCATCGACTCTAACAAGTAGGTACTAAGCATCTACTTTGTAATCTCTTCTTTGGATGATTGATTGATTCAACTTTTGTCTCCAATTCTTCTTTAGGGAAAGTAAGATTGAACATATGATGCATGTATTGAGTTTTGGTTCTCTAAAATTCATTCTTGAATGTTGTTGATTTAGGGCTTGGCAAGGTACTTGAATGAGGTGATTTCATCGTTGCTATATATTCAGTTAAGAAGAGTGGAGATCTATACATAGGGTGTACACTCAACGTACAATAATTAAGAGTTTGACTTCCTGTGATTAATATGAGCTTGCTATGTCATATTGTGCCATGATATTGTTGTTATTACATATTTGTTGTAATACTACAAGAAATTTGCCATTTACCTATGCATATTTTACCTACATATAATTATTTATAGGTAAAAGTGTCATTATCCACCAATATATTTCTGTAAAGATCATTGGTAGGTAAATTTTTGGATAATTTCAATTTTTTATAGGTATATTGTAATATCTGCTTCCGTTAGTGATGGGTATTTTAGTAATCTGACATGGGCCAGAGTATTATGTAATTTGTATGTTTTATGTGATACATGACTTAAGCTATGATATATATGTATGTTTTATTTTATATGAATTTGTCAGTCTATCCATACACGTGTTTCTTCAAGTATTAGAGGACAAAATGTGATAGCAATTGAGATATGGGGGTTAAAGTACAAATAAGAGTTTTCTGGTAGAAAGTGTAATTAAGGAAAGTCAAAACTATTAGATTTGATAGAAATTACAAAAATGGGCTTCAGTAATTACTGAGGAAAAGTTAGAGACTGGGGATAATATGGTAATTGGACTTTATATGATTTATTATCATAAATAAATAAAATACTGGGAATTAGGTCTAACTTCAAATGCAACAATTCAAAAAGATATGGAAAGCTGAGAAAAAGATCTACAACTTCTATTTCTATGATATTTTCCAGAATATAAAGGATAATGATAAAAATTTGGCTTGAAGTTTCAAGTTGGCCACAAAATCATCAATTAAGCTTATTCCTACATACTTTAAAAAATACATCAAATCCACATAAAAACTTGAAGTAAGCACACCAATTCAAGATAAAAGAGACATAAATGAGTGCATAAAATAGGCGCTCATCACACCCCCAAACTTGAATGATTGCTTGTCCTCAAGCAATAAAATGTCGTACTAAAGAAAACTAAAATGAAATACTAAAGAAAACTAAAACAAAATTATCAAATGATCATAACCAAGAAAATGACGTAGATGTAATGACCCACTACTCTAGACTTTTGGACCATTAACGAAACTATACATACAAATCCTTAATAAAACTTACATTTGCGAAAATACCATAAACTGTATTGGAAACTTGTAGAAATAAGAGTTACTTTCATAAAATAAGTAGGATATGGGATCCCATTGTCTTAAAAACAAAACATAATTTAAAATAAAAAGACATTACATAAATAATGCGGAAAATACATGTAAAAAGACATAAAACAAAACTACATCCTCGAATCGAATAACGCTCGGCTCCTTGACTCCATTCACCATCGATACACAATCTCCAAGCATCCACGAACCTCACCGCCACTACTAGCTATTTTCCTGCACATACAAACAAAAAGGAATGAGCCTAATGCCCAGCAAGGAAAATCTAACACTTATTTCATATACATAAATTTCATAAGAAGCATAAAGACATAACATAACACTTTATCATACACATACTATAATGGCCATTATTACTTGGGGTCCCATAGACTAAACAAGTCATATGCCCATGAGATTAGTGGGGTCCTACTAGCTAAGTAGGTCATATGCCCATAATCTATTTGGGGTCTTGCTAGTCATATGGGTCATATGCCCAAGCCTACAAACATACACATTTCATAACATATTTTATAACATATTTCATAGCATAGAACATAAGATAATATAAGCATATAACATATAGATTCTATCCTATTTTCCTTACCAAAATTACCGGGATAAGAGGACAGCGTTGGGACTTTTTGGAACACTCCTAAAACCATATATAACAGGGTGAGTCTAATGAAGAAAAAGAGATGAAATGAAAGGAATGGAAAGACTAAACCATTGAAAGTCACACTTACCAAAACTTATGTGCTCAAGAACTTAGATTCCCTAACCAAAATAAGAATGAGGTTAGAAGACTAAGAGAAGGAAAACACAACATAAAACCAATGAACTAGAGTGTGTTGAATACCTTGAGGACTTGTAGATCAATCTAACCCTCGAACCGAAATACTATGAAATCTTACTTCCCAAAGTGTTTGATAAGCTTAAGATGATTAAGCTTATGATTTCCCCACCCAAGTGTTTAACTCTCACACTCTCCTAGCACTTGCAGCTTCTGAACTTAGAGTAAAAGGTGAATAATGGCTGGGTACTAGGTCCTATTTATAGAGTTTGGGAATGAAGGAATCTTAATTTTACTTGAATAAAAATAATAGCTTTTTAGGTGAAAATAATTTGAATAATCGTTCAGCAGAGGCTGAAGACTCGTTCAAAAGATGCTGGACTTATGAAGAAGTTGAATGACTGAAAGGAAAAAGAATTCAAAAACATTTTAATTATGCTGAAGGAGGCGATATATCGCCCCCTGTAGGCGATATATCGCCTGGGCCAGTATGCCCGAGGCGACCGTGCATCGTTTCGTGTTTTCCGTATCTACGTGCTGCGATATATCGCCCCCTATAGCTGCGATATATTGGCACACGCTGAATATTTAAACACGAAATTACACATTTTTAGCTAAGTTTGAATGGAGTAAACAGCCTTGACTAAGCCCTCAACGTATTCAAAGCTGCTGACTGACCCTACTGCATTCAAACTTTACTTCTTATTAAATTAAATCCTCAAAATACTTAATCCTTAATCACCCATTCATAACATGTGCTTAAAATCCTATTGGTTCTTATCTAAACCTTATAGTATAATAAATATTATCCTTAATATCAGTCATATAATCAAACCTTAGGTTAAACTTAATATTCTTAAACTATAGGTTAAACTTAGAAAGTCTATAAGTACTACTATGAGTGTCCAAATAATTCCCGGTCTGAACCAAAAATCCACAGTTACAAAGATAATACTATACATACTATAATACTACTAAATAACTAGCTAAGTAAAGTTCTTGGACTCTACAGTAGACCAAGGGCGTATTATCTCAATATGCTCAAACTTCTTCAACTACTCAACATGTGCAACAAACATGAGATCTGAATTTCAATCCATCTAAATTTAAACATAAACATTGTCATCTCTCTTAAGTGCATAAATGTCAATTTTACAAACTCTATACATCATATGATTCATGTGCATCCAGACTCCATCAAACCACAAACCAGTGAAAATAACCATAAGCTTGCTCAATCAATGCATCTCCACTAATGTACATAAAAAAATCATGTAGTTCATAAGGACTTTATTAGGCTTAGGTAAATGGTGGATAAGAATGATATTTAGGCTAAATTTCACACCATAAACTTACAAATCAACTAACTCAAATAATACATTAACCCCCTTTTACAATCCTCTCTTTCAATATTTTTCATTCCATACTTCAATTTTTAGCACAAATGAGTAATAATCCCCATAACATTTGTCTCTTAGTAATATATTTCTTTCTCTTTCTCTTGTTCTTCTTTCCTTTTTCTTTTTTTTTACAAGAGAACCTTTCAAGAAAACACAAATGGATTAAAACTCAATAAATATTTTTTACAAACACCCAAATCTTTTACAAAATAAATTTTCCATAATATTCCTCGAATTCCCACTTTACATCATAAAGTCAATCAATTCAACTCAACCTATGTTTATGGTGCAAAATAGGACGAAGGTAAAAAATTTCAAGTTTAAGGCTCAAAGTTAAAATATTAAGATGTTTTCAAATATCAAAGAATAAAATATACAATATTAGGCTCAAAAGAGGACAACAAAGGATAATGCATATAAAGGGTAAGCTTTTTGGCTCAAATGTTCCAAAGAAATGTCATAATCATATCTACACAACAAAGATTTAGGATTTCCCCCCAACACATAAATCAAGAAAGTTCTAGTTATCCCTATATCAACCAAACAATCCAAGTCTCTTCATACCCACAAAACCATATTTTGCATAGAACAAGTAAAATGACTTGCAATCAAAACATATAAGATGACAATATCAAAGTAAACATGATAAATCAAGCACACAATCCACACATCTTCTACACATATCGAGTAGTATCAAGGTATTATCATCATCATCGTTGATGCCCATAGGTCTCAAATAATATCTTGGTTAAAACAGTCATCCAATAATCCATAATAAACCTAACAACCCACAAAAAAACGCAAAAACGTAAAGCAAAAATCATAGAAATATGCTCTCCCCCAAACATAAACTAAACATTGTCCTCAATGTAACGCAAATGAAAAATAAATAAAGTGTAAAGGACTTCCTTGATTGGAGGTGGCAGAAGACAAGCTGACAAGTTGTAACGTCTCAATTTCCCTAATAAGGGTTAGTGCCTTGATTAGGGGGCCAGGAGGGCAATAATTGAATATCATGTGCATATTTGTGATTTTATGCATGATGATATGAATTATATGAGTTATATTATAATATGACTACATTGGCATGTTTAGGTGTATTAAGCATACATGTGGGCCCGTTTCTTATCAGAAGGGCATTTTCATAATTTTGGCCCGTTGAGGGAATATTTGAATATATGTGTGTTTTATGATTGTTACCACATTATTATGTAGATATATTTGGGTTATCCGGCACGAGGCGATCCTAGGGAGCAAGTTAGTGGTTTACTCATAACGAGGTCAAATACCCGACTCGGGGTGAGCCTAGGGGTATTTTAGTAATGTGGTACATTACCAAGACTTATTGGGTAATGGGAAATTATTTAGTGATTATAGAGGATATTGGAGGTAACGTGAATTATGAGGCGTTAATTAATATTAATGGGAAAAAGGGGGGGGGGGGGGGGTAAAAGACTCACTTGCCCTTGAGGGCGTTGGAGAGGGCATTAAGGGGCAAGGGGTATATTGGTCCTTTCTTATCTAAGTAGGGACTTACATGAAGCTTCTCATAACAGAGCAACACAAAGAAATAGAACAGCTTTCTCTCTCCCATTACTCTTTTTCTCTCACTCTTTCACTTGGTGAGTTTTTAATTTTTGGAGATGGAAATGCTTGGTAATTGAAGGATTGAAGTTGTGGTAGAAGTAGGAAGCAATTCAAGGTTGTAATTCACAGCTGAGGTAAGCTCTAAACCTGGTTTTGATTAAGTGTTGGTCTGGTTTTTTGTATTTTTTGAGTTTTAAACTCAAGGGAGGGATTTTAATTCTTGGTGACGTTTAGTTGGTTTTTCATATATTTGAGCTGCTATGGATGTATTGTTGATGTTTTGAGACTAAATTATGGATTTGGTATCACTTTGGGGTGAATTTTTGAGGAATTACCTCAGGGAAAATTTCTGAAAAACTGGGTTAGCAGGGGCGCGTCGTGGCCCTCATGAACTCAGAGTACAAGGGAGTACCTCAACCACCTTGGCGTTGTGGCTCTAGGAAGGTTGCGTCGCGGCGCATGTCTAGTGTAATTGAGGGTTGGGTTCTCTAATTTATGGAGAGTCGGGACTCTAATTGTGAGAGCGTCGCAATGAAAATAGAGGTTTTTGGCCAAAGTAGATTTTGGGTGGCAGGAACTCAAACCTAAGGGCTCAGGAAGGATTCTACTACCCGGTTTAGTAGAATTCGAGGTCCCAGAGACTAGGAACTGGTCCGGAAGACTTTATTTACTCGATATTTATGGATATCGCATATTATGGTTATGACTAGGATACCACTAGGGCTCGGGAAAGGATCGTGCACGAGGGTCGTTCATATTAAACTAGTGCTTGAACCAAAGGTAAGAAAATTGCACCTAATACGTTATGTATGTGATTATGGCTTGGCCCGGTTGCTAAACATAGATTTGATTAGGGTTCGAGACCCTGTGAATGAGCATGATTATGATTGTGCTTGTGATTGCTTGATTAAGCATTGTTGTATACTCTGTATATGGATAATTGTTAGATGTTGTATGCATGTTTGTATTATCTTATTGAAAAGCATTAACTTATAAGTCAGGGCAGCAATAGCGCGCTGAGCACTGGTTGATATGGGTAGGCGTAATCAAGAGCATGTCATACGCTTGTCCGGCCCAATGGTCATGGAAAAATTAAGCGTCAAGTACGCTGGGCCAGCTCTAAGGCTTGTTATATAGAGGATAAGGCAATGGGCCCCGAGGTGACTTATTAGTCCCATATCCTAGGGCATGGCCCCAGCATGACTTATTAGTCATCTAGCCAGGGCAACGAGCCCCTGTGTGAAAGTGTAGTCACTTATTTACATAGAAATACTTATTAGCGTTGTTATATGTACATGATTGCCATGAAATGTTTATAAGCATTGTTAGATGTTAAAGAAAATGCTTATTAGCATCGCTATTTGTCTATAAATGTCGAAAAATGCTTATTAGCATCGTTACTTGCTTATGAATGTCAGGAAGTGCTTATTAGCACCATGTTTGGATATGAAAATGAATCGACATGCTTATTAGCATGATTGTTGAATGTGATTGATTGCTTGTTTGGTCTTGGACTATAGGTGGCAAGAGGTATTGTAATTACTACCTAACTAGTCGAATTGATTACAACAAGGTACAAGCTTGGAAGTATGCTTCCAAGGCAGTCAGATTTGCAAGCCGGCTAGGGTATACAGGCTGAGAATGACAATCAGGGTCAGACCCCTCTGCCACCTCCTGAGAACTGGCAGCAAGTGCTTGCTGATATGCAAGCCAGATTACATAGGCAGGAAAAAGAGATCCACCTCCTGAGACAGCAACATGTTTGTGCAGGGAACATTCAGCCAGAGGTACCACCTGTGTTGGTGTCGAAAGTAGTATAGCCGGTAGAGGCTGGGAATAGATGGGAACCTCTCTATGAAAGGTTTAGGAAGCAGCACCTTCCAGTCATTGAGGGCACTGCAGATCCGACTAAGTTCGAGTAGTGGATGAGCATGGTTACCACTATCCTGGATTTTATAAGAGTAGTTGGTAATGAGAGGGTGGCCTGTGCTACCTATATGTTTCAAGAGGATGCCCAAATCTAGTGGGAAGTGATATCCTAGACCATGAATGTGAATATCATGGATTGGGAGGAGTTCAGAATGGTGTTCAATGAAAAATACTACAATCATGCAGTTAGAGCTGCAAAGGCAGATGAATTCAGTAAGATGCTTTAGGAAAGCATCTCAGCGACATAGTATGCACTGAAATTCAACAAATTTGCCAAGTTTGTTGCAGACTTGGTACCCACTAATGGGACAAGGAGGGAGAGATTCCTTCAGGGGCTACAGCCTATGATATCCCAAGATGTTCGCATTACCACCATGCCTGGGGTGACGACTTATGCACAAGTGGTGGAGAAGGCCCTTACTACAGAGGGCGCAGAACCAAATCTAGTGCGAGAACGCAGCCAGGAGAAACACTAGGATGATGGGACCTCCATTCATAGGTTCAGGTAGGGGCAGAGGCCCCAGTGATTAGAAAAGGAAGGCTCCATATGCCTTTCCAACTCCAGGCCCCGACAGGAGAAAACGTGGTATACAGAAAGGTTGCCAGGGTGGCAATGAGGGTTGAAGAACCTTCCCAGAGTGTGCCAGATGTAGGATGCGCCATATAGGAGAGTGTCGGGCAAAGGTTTGCTTTTTGTGCGGGATAGTGGCACACCTAAAGAAAGATTGGGCAAAAGGAAGAACCAAGGAAGACGGGCAGCTCGACTCCAGCTCGAGTGTTCACATTGACACAAGCAAAGGCTGAGGCTAGTCCCTCAGTAATGACAGATCAGCTTTCTAGTGCTGGAACCTCTTATACTGTTTTGATTGATTCTAGTGCTACACACTCTTTTGTTTCTAGTAGGATTAGTTAAGACTTTGTAGGCCATGTGATTATTATGTTGTGGGGTTCAGAACCTTATTGCCCACTGGGGAGTTAGTAGTTTGTAGGAAATGGGTCAAATCATTGCCAGTGACATTGGATGATAGGGAGTTGTCAATTGACTTGATAGAGTTGGTTATGACCGACTTCGACATGATTCTGGGTATGGACTGGTTAGTGAAGTATGGGGAAACCATAGATTTAAAGAAGAAGAAGAAGAAGATGGTAATCTTTGAGCCTGAGGGTGAGGATCCCTTTGTATTTATTGGCATTGTGAATGGACCACGTGTACCTATGATATCAGTATTGAGGGCTAGAGACCTACTACGAGGTGGTTGCATAGGATTCCTAGCCAGTGTGGTAGATACCACACAAGTTATGCTAGTGGAACCAAAAGAGACTAGGTTAGTCTGTGAGTTTTATAATGTGTTTCCAGAGGATTTACCAGGGTTCTTGCCACACAGAGAGATAGAGTTGTTATTGAACAGGCACCAGGGACAGGGCCAGTGTCTAGGGAACCGTACAGAATGGCCCTAACAGAGTTGAAAGAACTGAAGATACAGTGCAGGTGTTGTTAGACTTGGGTTTTATTAGACCCAGTTTCTCACTACGGGGTGCACCAGTCCTATTTGTAAAAAAGAAGGATGGTTCTCTAGGGATGTGTATTGACTATAGGGAACTGAACAAGTTAACCATCAAGAATAAATATCCTCTGCCAAGGATAGATGACCTATTTGATCAGTTGCACGGTAAGACAGTATTCTCAAAGATAGATATTCGATCTGGCTATCACCAGCTGAGGATCAATGAGGGAGATATACCGAAGACTGTGTTTTGTACCAGATACAGGCATTATGAGTTTTTAGTTATGTCATTTGGTTTGACTAATGCCTCAGCCGCCTTTATGGATATGATGAATAGGGTGTTCAAGGATTATTTGGATCAGTTTGTGATCGTCTTCATCGACGATGTTCTAGTTTATTCTCAGTCAGAGGCAGAATATGAGCAACATCTTAAGTTGGTTCTATAGAGGCTGAGGGAACGCAGATTGTATGTGAAGTTCAAGAAATGTGACTTCTAGTTACCGCAAGTGATTATTCTTGGTCACATTGTCAGTAGAGATGGGATCTGTTAGGGTTTTATGCCCTAATTAAAACCCAATTTCTTTGTAATCTCATTTATTATCAATAAAAGATTAGAAATCATTTTTTGACTTGGTCAATCACTTTGCCCACATGTTTTATTTTCATAATTATTTGTTTAATATAAACTTCTATTAAATCCCAAGCATATAGCTAATCATATTTATAGTAACGTAATCACAATGGAATATAAATATGATTATATGTTCAAAATAAGCTAGTCCTAAGATTAGTCAGTGCACAGGATTTACACTAACTTGCCAATATATGATATGATCTACTTACACATTGTGGTATTATGTTCTTTCCAGAACACTAGCAAAGTAGATAAGATCGGATGTATTTGTTACATCGGACAGGACCGATATTGACAGTTGATAAGATAAGTAAACATACCGTTATTATCTATTCTAGTCATATCATATAGTTGACCATAGGTCAATTCAATCTCAATTTTGAGTGTTTAGTATTCTAACTGATTGTATTATTTGAGTTCTTTGAATTGTTCGTTACCAGCTTACCCTACGGACTAGCCCATACTTACATCTTGGGAACTCAGTAGTATAATTGAGTGAGAGTGTTAATCATAGATATGAACATCTATAGCTTCTGATGAAGAAGTGAAATGATAGTTTCCTTTTAGTTTGGTTCAAGGTGTTAAATGATAGAGATCTCATTTCAGTAATTAAATTAGTTTACTGAAATATCATTTACAAGGAACTAAGTGTTTTAAGGATAAAATACAATGAGGGGTAAAACAGTATTTTAGTCTTATCTCAATGTAGATCGTCTATAAAGGATTGAATGACACATATGGCTGTAACAATGGATAATTAATAGCGTATCTATATTTGTTATAGAGCGTTCTATGAATTCAAGAGTACAATTCCAAGTCTATAGTGAAGTCACGAGGAATTAATAAGTTAGTAAATTTATTTGTTAGATTTATGATAACTTATTGGAGCTTGATTTCATAAGCCCATGGTTCCCACTGTACCTTGGATAAAATCATCTAGATAATCTTAATTAATTGATTTAATTATCAATTAGAATTATCAAAGTTGACCATGTCAATTTTGGATAGTTTCACAAAGTTATGTAATTTAGAGAAGAAAAGAGAAATTAGGAAAGATTTATTAATTAAGATAAATTGGTATCTAAATTAATAAATAAGTTTAAATCAAGGTTCAAATTATAAATAATTAATTTTATAAATTATTTAATTAATTAAATCAATAGTTTATAATACAGGCCTTAATTTTAAGTCCAATGGGCTTATAATCAAGTGTGAAATTTAAGCCCATGATAATTTCGACCTAGGGCTTCAAATTGGCTATTATTTTATTAATTTTTTAATTAAATAAAATGACCTAATTGAGTCTATAAAAGGAGTGCTTAGAGAGAAGTCAGAACACAAGTTCATAAGTCAGAGTTTCTGATAGTTTTAGATTCTCTCTAAACACAAGTCATTTTCTAAGCCTCTTATTATTATTTTCTCTTTTTGTCTCTGTATCTATCTCATGTGTTGAGAATTGCCCACTCTAGCCTAGGTCATTCCAATGATACTTTGGAAGACTGTGAATATTATAGAAGATCGGTTCAGTTTCTTGGTAATACTCTACGATAGAAAGGATACATGGGTTAGAGAAACTGAAGGAATGACTCATTTATTCCGCTGCGTATACTGTAAGTATTCTTATTATTGTTTCTCTTTGAAATAAATTTTAGAAACATGTTCTAGGTTATCTCATATTAATTTGTTTAATATTAGTTTTACATAAAAATAAATAAAGATCATGTATAAGTTTTCCCAACAACTGGCCTCAGAGCCTTTGGTAATCTTTATTTTCATGCATGAACATGTTAAAAATTGGATTATTTGATGTGTTTGAATAATTGGATGGTTTTCATGTTTTTATGAAGCATATTGATTTATGTGATTATTAGCAATTTTTAGGTTATCTTGTTGTGTTTTCTATGCTATTAATTTTTATATATGCTTTATTTTTGTAAAACATGTTAAAAATTAATTAGAAAATGATTTTGGTTTGAAAAATTGCTCAAAATATTTTCCGAAATTTTTTGGCATGGCTACCCATGCCCACGCACACGCCACCGCCCGCGCGCACGCGATGAACAATACTGGGGTACTGTTCATCCGATTTTTTTTAATTTTTTTTTAAATTAAAGATTGTGAAAATAAATTATTTATAATAAAAACCAAATATATCAGATTTGTTTAATCTTTAAAATTATTTTTTTTAAATAAGATATTTTTGTTAGTTGAGATTTAAATAATTAGATATTTTCTACAAAGATTCAAATTCAAATTTAAAAATAGACTAACAACTTAATTTTAAATCTTTTAATATATTAAAATATTATAATTATGATATCAGATATTTAATATATTTTCTTTTAAATTCTTGATATTTTTATTAAATATTTATTTGAAAATATAAATATCTTTTTATTCTATAATTTTTAATATTTATATTATTTGAAATTTGAATATTGTTAGTTAGATATTTTTATGGATATTTGAATTTGATTAATTGTTTTGAGATATTTTAGGATTGTTATAACTATTAATATTTTATTTTTTTATGGTTAAAATATTTGCTAATAGTTGTAACAACACAATTTATTTTTGAAAAACAGTTAAGATATTGATTTTAAAATTTAAAATTGGTTAAATTTTGAAAAATATCAAAAAAAATTCAGCCAATTAATAAAATATTTTTTTAATAAATGGGATTTAAATTAACTTTAGTTAATTATTGATAAATCCTATTTAAATTAAATTAATATTTTTTCAAATTAACCTGAACAAAGTTGATTGTTGATAAATGAAATTTACATTAACTGTAACGACCCAAATTTACTAATAGGGCTTAAGAGCATAACTGGATTATATGTGATTTAATGATTAAAAGCATGTTGTATTAGTATGCATGTAGGCCCTGATTAGGTTAGAAGGGCATATTTGTAATTCTGGTCCGTTGAGGGCATAAATGTAAACAACTGTGATAAATTGTTGAGACCACATTATTTTGTGGATATATATGTAGCTTGTGACTCGAGGCGATCCTAGTGAGCGATTTAGCAAAAAAGTCACGGCAGGGATTTATACCCGGCTCGGGGCGAGCTTGGGGGTATTTCTGGGAATTTAGGAAATATATTGGAGTCTATTTTGATATTGAGGAATATTAATTGGTGATTAGTTAGGTGTCGGGAAGTAAGCGATAAATATTAGAGACACTCGAGGAAGTAGCGGGAATTGGGAGTAATGACTAAAATGCCCTTAGGAGGTTTAAAAGCTTAGTTTTAATTGGGAGGGCAGTTTGGTCTTTTGGTGTTAAAATCAGATAAGTGTTGTTTTTGGCTTTATTGCCTTAGTGGAATCTGTAGAAAGTTTTGGAAGTCTGAAGAAAAGAAAGAAAAGAAAGGAAAGAAGGAAAAAAAAAGAGGAAATATAAGTCTTCTCTCTCTTACGGTTTGGGATTCCTTCTTCAATTCTTGGGGTCTTTTGGAGCTAAGATTCAGAGAAGGCTTAGGCTAAGGCTTAGAACTAGGGTTCTTGATTTGGCTTGAGGAATTGGCAGAGGTTATTCATCCATTTGAGGTAAGGTTTTGAGGTTGTTATTCAGTTCTTGGTTTTTGGTGTTGAACTGGTTTCTAAGCTGAGTTTTTCTGTGGGAATTCTAGGGAATTAAGCCTAAGGATTTGAGGAGGTGAAGGCTAAGGAAGTGTGGAAGATAACTTAGGTCGAATTTATCCATCAAAGGTAAGAATTTCTAGCTTTAAGTTCTGAGGTTTCTGTTGTTTTCTATTTAGTTTTTGAGCTTCAAACTCAGCCATGGTGATTTCCTTGTTTTGGGGTGCATGTGCTTAAGTTTCATATGGTTGGGTCATATGGGGTGAGTTATAGATGATGGTGGGCTTGCTTCAGTGTTTGGTTGAGGTTTGGAAGGGTGTTAGAGTGTTTTGGCTCGAGGAAGTTCGAAGGGGAAAAACCTGAGTGTTATCTGGCTGTGACTAGCGCTGTAGCGCTAGCCTTAGGACGCTACAGCGCTAGGCTTGGGTGTCTGGGAGCCTATTGGCTCTGTTTGTAGCGTTATAGCGCCCACTTTATGGCGCTGTAGCGCTACCTTGTTTCCAGAAGGGGGTTTTTGGGTTATTTCTTAGGGTTTTTGCCCGGGGGCTCGGGGTTTGATTCCACCACCTCGTTTGGTTGAATCAGGGCTTCTCGAGGGCTCGGGATTGGTCCCGAGGCTAGGTTTTGGAATTGAATTTTGGTATGGTTCTAACTTATGACCGTGACTAGGTGTACGCTAGGGCTCGGATGGGGTCGTGCTTGAGGATTGAATTGAACAAAGCTATCAGAATCTAAAGGTAAGAAAACTGCACCCGTTTATGTGATTGTGTTGGGACTAAGAGCTCCCTATATTTGTATGATGCCATAGATGGTATTATGCCATGGGACATGTGACAAACGGCCTAAGAGTGCCGTAAATAATATTTGCGCACAGGGCGCGGCTCGACCACTGGTAGCTGAGGACAGCTTGATAATCACTGAGCTCGGTTTAAGCGGGCCGGAGTCAGTGGGATAAATAGAGGGTGCGGCCTAAGGGCGTTGACCCTGGTTATCATTTGTGAATTGGTTACTAGTATGAAATGATGAACTTGGTATGCTGAATACCGGATTAATGTGAATATTTGGAATATTGAGTATATGATTATACTGTATGAGTTATCTGGTTGTTTGTTTGATGATTATGTTCTGTTAATGTGTTTTCTTGCTGGACCTTGGCTCAAGGGTGCTACGTGGTGCAGATAAAGGCAAGGGCAAAGTGGACCAGTCCTGAGATGGAGAGCTTTGAGGCTGAATGTACATAGTCAGCTGATCAGCCGCCACGGCCGAGGAGCAGTACAAGACGGGAAAAGCCTAAATGTCTGTTTTGGAGTGGCTAGTATCTGTACTTTTATCCTGAAATTTTGTAAAGTGTCTTTTAACACTACTACTTTTGGGATCCCATGTAAAAATGTTTGATTATAAGAAATGAAACTTTTATGACCAAAATATTTTAACCCTAGTTCAACTGTAGAATCAGTAACATGTTTCTAACTAAATGACTTGATTAGCAAGTCTTGCACATTTGTAAACACATAGTGTAATTGTCTTGGCTATCCAGTGCGTTACATTAACTATTGTTAATTGTTGATAAATTTCATTTAAATTGACTTATTTTTGTAAAAATATAATTAATTTGAATTTGTTTTGATAAATTCTAGATAATTAATTGTGGTATTTTTGCAAATGAAATAAATTGTGGTATTTTTGCATAAATTCATAGAATTGCCATATAGTAACATGATTAGGCCCATCCAATTATAACATGTCTGTATGCACTATATGTGGTATTTTTGTAATTGGGGTTAGATGCATATAATGGCCCATATGTTTGTTAGATATATGGTTTTTGCCAAATAAAATATTCATAAAATTATAGGTTTTATTTGGGCCCATTAGAAAATGTAAAGTTTAAATTCCTCTCTTAAGGGTGATTCCACTTGTGAATGCTCATTTGCTTTGCATGACTATAGTGGGCCTAATCAATTAATAACAATTAATAAAACAAATGTTTAAATTCATGTCTTTTGGACCTTGCATGGAAGATTGGGGGCATTTGTAGTGGGAACAACATACTGACCCAGCCCTCCTCCATACAAGCCCAATTGTTAAGGCCCATTTGTCTGAGTTTGACTTAATTGTATAGGTTCATTATATTAATTAAACCTAAATATTGATTAGCAACAAATTAATTCTAAATTAATTGAATTTATTTCAATGTGACACTTTAGAATTAGTAGGAAATTATAGGACTTTAGTTTTAAAAATTTAATCTTTTCAATTTTTTGGAGAAACATAGTCATTAATTTTCTAAAAATAAATAATAAAAATACTATTTTTAATTTAATAATGAGCTTATTTTAATAATTATATTCGATCTCTACCGTTGGTTTAACAAGATCAATAGCTTAATGGGGCCTCGAGATGCTTTGATGACCCCCTACGGAAGGTGTTCGTTAGTTATTTTGACAAGGTTAATTATAGGTCAAATTCTACTAGACTCACCCCAATGGTGACTACTAGGACTAAATCTATGATTATCGAAACAGTGGATCTAGCTCATAAAATAAGAGATTTAGTTTTCTTATTTTGATCGAATAGAAGGTTGTTAATAGTGCTATCCATTATTAAATAAGTTTACAACTCTATTTAACTAGTGGTATTTTTTGACTCTCGCCAACCGGGACAACGATATCATAGAATAGTTAAAATCCTAAAGAAATAGAGATATGATTCTTTTTGGTATTTTTTTCTCATGTCTTACATATTTTTGGTATATGTTGTGCTATTTCTTGAAATTTGTGTGAATAGAAGTTTTATTGAGCAAATGTGATTGATTTCTATTTTATTGGTAATTTGTAGTTTTAAGTTAAGTAGTGTCTACTCCCATCCTTTCTCAACTTTCGATGGAGAAACTCACTGGAGAAAACTTCCTTAATTGGAAGCAGAATATTAACATAGAGTTGATTGGTGACAACTCTGAATTCGTCATGATTGAGGAATCCCCAGAACGAGCACCGTGTCTGCACGTTCGTGATGGCACCATAAATGCTTGGATAGCACCGTCTCCGAACATACGTGATGACACCATGAATGCTTGAATGGCACCATGTTCGTGATCAACTCAGCTATGGTGTGACGCAGCTCATGAACGATCTTCAGACTTTCGAGTCTATCATGGGCGAACCTAGTAAAAGAGGAGAAAATAAAACTACTGTTGTTGCTGCTGATCCAGCTAAGGCTGAAGCTAACCAAGCTTCGTCTTCGAAAACTGGAAACAAGAGGAAAGGTGGACTAAACAACAAGCCTCAGCTTGCAAAGGCTGCAAAGACGAGTGGACAGACGCCTAAGGGGATAAACAAGAAAAACAAGAAAGGTAAATATAAGTGTTTTCACTGCAAAGAGAAGGGGCATTGGAAACGAGATTGGCCCAAGTTTCTAGCAGCTAAAAACAAAGGTAATGATTATAGTTCATTTATCTTGGAAACATGTGTTTTAGAGAATCATAAAACTGTTTGGATTAATGATTCTCGATCTACCAACCATGTTTGCAACTCTTTATAGCTTCTTGAATCGTGGGAGGAAGTGAACAAAGGCGTCTTAAAGCTTAGAGTTGGGAACGGAGCATTCGTTGCGGCCAAGCTAGAGTAAGAGCTCGTCTGAATTTCGAAAATAAATATTTAATTTTAAAAGATGTATTTTTTATTCCGATTTTAGTAGAAATTTAATTTCAGTTTCCATGTTGCAATTAGAACAATTTTTTATGACTTTCACAAGTTCTAATATATCTATTTCTTTCAATGGATCACAATTGTGTATTGCATGTTTGGAAAATGGGCTTTATATTCTGCGACCTAACGAACCCCTTGCTCTTAACAATGATTTATTCAAAGTAGCTAAACCTAGGACCAATAAACGTCAAAAGACCGATAACGATAATATGACGTATTTATGGCACTTGAGACTAGGTCACATTGGCTGTGATAGGATTCAAAGACTTACAAAGGACGGACCTTTGAGGGAACTCACATTAGGTGAATTACCTGTCTCTGAATCTTGTCTAGAAGGCAAACTGACCAAATAACCACTTGGACTTGTTCATTCACATGTTTGTGGACCTTTGAATGTACAAGCTAGGGGTGGTTTTGAGTATTTCGTCACTTTCATTGAAGATTACTATAGATACTCATGTCTTTACCAAATGCATAGGAAATCAGAAACATTTTCAAAATTTCAAGAATTCCTAGCAATGGCTCAGAACCAATTAGGTAAAACGTTAAAGATCTTGCGATCTGATAGGGGTGGAGAATATTTGGATATGCAATTCCAAGATCATTTAACTGAACTTGGGATTTTATCACAACTTACTGCCCCAGGTACTCCGCAACAAAATGGTGTAGCGGAACGCCGGAACTGAACTTTATTGGAAATGGTTAGATGCATGCTTAGTTACTCAACTCTACCAACTTCGTTCTGGGGACATGCAATTGAAACCACAAATGACATTCTCAATGTTGTGCCGTCTAAATAAATCCCCAAAACATTTTTAGAAAGCTAGAATGGTCGTGAACCTAGTTTAATCAATTATAGAATCTGGAGGTGTCCAGCCCATGTCCTGAGGAAAAAGGAAGGAAAGCTAGAACCGTGAACTGAAGTTTACATGTTTTTTGGCTATCCTAAAGGTACTCGAGGTGGACTTTTCTATAGTCATTCAGAAAATAAAGTGTTTACTTCTACAAATGATACTTTTCTGGAAAATGACTATGTCCAAAACTTCAAACCTCGCAGCAAAGTAGTTTTAGAGGAGATGGTTAAAGATTTAACTCCAACTAATGTTCCATCATCATTAATGCAAGTTGATGATGAAATTCCTACTCTTCATGTCCAACTGACGCAAGTCGATTTAAATAAAGATAGTACCACTGTTCCTGAGCAAACAGTCACAGAGCCTCGTCGTAGTGGGAGGGTTTCTAAGAACCCAGTTCGCTATGGTTTGGATGGTGAAACCAATATGATTTTTGGTGACACTAGTGATGATGATCCATTGTCTTTTTAAACAGGTAATGGCTAGCCTTGAAAAGGAACTATGGCTTGAAGCCATGAAACAGGAAATGAAGTCCATGTACTCAAATTCCGTCTGGGATCTTGTGGAAGCACCTAGTGACTTTAGGGCCATTGGATGCATGTAGATCTACAAGAAGAAATGAGGTGTTGATGGAAATATCGAGACTTATAAAGCTCGATTAGTGGCAAAGGGTTATACCCAAAGAGAAGGGGTGGACTATGAGGAAACTTTTAGTTCGGTAGCCATGCTTAAGTCCATTCGCGTCAGCCACTCTCGACTATGAGATCTGGCAAATGGACGACAAGACAGCTTTCTTAAAGGAAAGCTTGACGAAGTCATTTATATGGATCAACCAAAAGGATTTAAAGTAGCTGGACAAGAAGGAAAAGTTTGCAAGTTGAATAGGTCCATCTATGGACTTAAGCAAGCTTCTCTTTCTTGGAATCTTAGGTTTGATGAAATAATCAAAACCTATGGCTTTGAACAAAATATTGATGAGCCTTGTGTTTTCCAACTGAAGGCAAATTAAATAGTGGTAGACTTTGTTCTTTATGTAGATGATATCTTACTCATTGGAAACAATGTTAAGAAATTATCAGATGTGAAGAATTGGCTGAGCACTCAATTCCAAATGAAGGATTTGGGTGAAGCAAGTTGTGTTCTAGGTATCCAGATCATCAGGAAAGAAAGAACAGACTCTTAGCTCTATCTCAAGCAACTTACATAGATAAAGTGCTTGAACGTTTCTCAATGACAAATTCCAAGAAAGGACGTTCACCGTCCCGCCATGGAATTCATCTTTCAAAGTAGCAGTCTCCCTAGACTCCTGAAGAGGAAGATGCAATGAGAAAAGTTCCTTACGCATCTACAGTTGGAAGTCTGATGTATGCCATGTTTTGTACTAGACCAGATATCTGTTATGTAGTGGGAGTAGTGAGCAGGTATCAGTCAAACCCAGGATCGGAATATTGGATAGAAGTTAAGCATATCCTGAAGTATTTAAGGAGGACTAGGGATTATATGTTAGTCTACTAAGGTGGTGTTCTGAACCCTGTAGGCTACACCGATTCAGATTTTCAGACTGATGTCGATGACAGGAAGTCTACTTCTGGAATGGTGTTTACTCTTGGGGTGGAGCTGTGATTTGGAGAATCGTAAAGCACTCTACAATCTCAGATTCCACCATGGAGGCTGAGTACATAGATGCATCAGAAGCAGCTAAGGAAATAGTTTGGCTAAAAAAGTTCTATTCGAATCTTGATGTTATTCAAGAAATGGATAAACCGCTTGTGTTTTTTTGTGACAATACAGAAGCGATAGCCAACTCAAAAGAGTCTCGAAGTCACAAGAGGAGTCAGCATATATAAAGGAAATATCACATTATTCGAGAATATGTGGCCAGGGGAGATGTGAAGGTTATGAAGATTGCATCTGAAGACAATCTTGCGGATCCGTTTACAAAGACACTACCAGAAGATACATTTGATAAGCATATCAAGGAAATGAGATTAGTAGAATTAAGGCATTAGTTTCAATTAGTGCAAGTGAGAGTTTGTTGGGGTTTTATGCCTTAATTAAAACCCAATTTATTTGTAATCTCATTTATTATCAATATAAGAATAGAAATCATTTTTTGACTTGGTCAATCACTTTGCTCGCATGTTTTATTTTCATGATTATTTGTTTAATATAAACTTCTATTAAATCCCGAGCATATAGTTAATCATATTTATAGTGACGTAATCACAGTGGAATATAAATATGATTATATGTTCAAAATAAGTTGGTCCTAAGATTAGTCAGTGCACAAGATTTACACTGACTTGCCAATCAACGATATGATCTTCTTACACATTGTGGTGTTATGTTCTTTCCAGAACATTAGCAAAGTAGATAAGATCGGATGTATTTGTTACATCGGTCAGGACCGATATTGACAGTTGATAAGATAAGTAAGCATACCATTATTATCTATTCTAGTCATATCATAAAGTTCACCATAGGTCAATTCAATCTCAATTCTTAGTGGTTAGTATTCTAATTGATTGTATTATTTGAGTTCTTTGACTTGTTCGTTACCAGCTTACCCTACGGACTAGCCCATACTTACATCTTGGGAACTTGTTAGTATAATTGAGTGGGAGTGTTAATCATAGATATGAACATCTATAGCTTCTTATGAAGAAGTGAAACGATGGTTTCCTTTTAGTTTGGTTCAAGGTGTTAAATGATAGAGATCTCATTTCAGTAATTAAATTAGTTTACTGAAATATCATTTACAAGGAACTAAGTGTTTTAAGGATAAAATACAATGAGGGGTAAAACGATATTTTAGTCCTATCTCATTGTCGACCGTCTATAGAGGATTGAATGACAATTATGGTTGTAATAATGGATAATTAATAGCGTATCTATATTTGTTATAGGGCGTTCTATGAATTCAAGAGTGCAATGGGCTTATAATCAAATGTGAAATTTCTTGGGCCTAAAGCCCGTGATAATTTCGACCTAGGGCTTCAAATTGACTATTATTTTATTGATTTTTTAATTAAATTAAATGGCCTAATTGAGTCTATAAAAGTAGTGCTTAGAGAGAAGTCAAAACACAAGTTCACAAGTTTAAAAGTCAGAGTTTCTGATAGTTTTAGATTCTCTCTAAACACAAGTCATTTTCTAAGCCTCTTATTATTATTTTCTCTTCTTCTCTCTGTATCTATCTCATGTGTTGAGAATTTCCCACTCTAGTCTAGGTCATTCCAAGGATACTTTGGAAGACTATGAAGATTATAGAAGATCGGTTTAGTTTCTTAGTAATACTCTACGATAGAAAGGATACAGGGGTTAGAGAAACTGAAGGAAGGACTCATTCATTTCGCTGCGTATACTGTAAGTATTCTTATCGTTGTTTCTCTTTGAACTCAATTTTAGAAACAAGTTCTAGGTTATCTCATATTAATTTGTTTAATATTAGATCTACATGAAAATAAATAAAGATCATGTATAAGTTTTCCTAACAGGATCAATATGGACCCAGCTAAGATTGAGGCATTCAGAGATTGGCCAAGGCCAAGGAACACCTTAGAGATCAAGAGTTTCTTTGGATTGGTAGGTTATTACAGACGTTTTCTAGAAGGGTTCTCAAGGATTACTACCCCATTGACGGAACTGACACGCAAGAATCATAAGTTTGCATGGTCAGATAAGTGTGAGAACAGCTTCCAGGAACTGAAGCGGTGATTGATTACAGCTTGAGTTCTGAGTCTTCCAATAGATCAAGGGAAGTTTGTAGTGTATTGTGATGCCTCTAGACAAGGTTTGGGTTGTGTCCTTATGCAGTCAGGGAAGGTGATTGCTTATGCATCACTTCATTTGAAGGAGTATAAATAGAGATACCCTACTCATGATGTGGAGTTAGCAACAGTGGTCTTTACATTAAAGGTATGGAGGCATTACCTTTATTGGGAGATGTGTGAAATATACACTAACCATAAGAGCCAGAAGTATTTATTCACGCAGAAGGATTTTAATATGAGGCAGACATGTTGGCTGGAGTTGATGATGGATTATGACTGTGAAATCATGTATCACCTAGGAAAGGCCAACGCGGTGGTAGATGCCTTAAGCCGAAAAGCATCTGGACAACTATATAGTGCGAGACAGATATCCAAGGAGTTGGCAAAGGATATGACCAAAGCTGGAATAGAGTTAGTGGTGGGCCAGTTAGCCAACATCACACTACAGTTTACTCTCCTGGAGAGGATAAAGGAAAGTCAGTTGAGTGATCCACAGCTAATGAGGATCAGATGGGACATCATAGCTGGAGTGGCTAGGGACTATACAATGTCAGATATGGGCTTGCTGAGATACAAGGGTCAGATCTGTGTTCCGATGGACACTACTATCAGACGAGAGATTCTAGATGAGTCTCATACCACCCCTTACTCTTTGCATCCAGGCACCACGAAGATGTATCAGGATTTGAGATCACTATATTGGTGGCCTGGAATGAAGAGGGATGTGACCGAATATGTGGCTAAGTGCTTGACATGTCAGTAGGTCAAGGCTGAACATCAGAGACCAGCAGGGCTAGTACAGCCTCTGGATATCCCAGAGTGGAAATGAGGGGATATCACAATGGACTTTGTGGTTGGGTTACCTAGGACCATGGGTCAACATGATTTGGTGTGGGTTATCATGGATCGATACACCAAATCAACTCACTTCTTACCAATGAGGATGACTTATACAGTTGACCAATATGCAAATTTCTATGTGAGAGAGATATTGCGCCTTCATGGGACTCTGAGGCCGATCATATCAGATCGAGACCCCACATTTACTTCCAAGTTTTAGGGAAGTCTGCAAAAGGCTATGGTGTACACAGCTGAAGTTTAGTATCGCTTATAATCTTTAGACAAATGGACAATATGAGAGGACGATACAGATACTGGAGGACATGCTGCGAGCATGTGTACTAGACTTTGAAGGGTCTTGGAGTAAGTATTTGCCTTTGATTGAGTTTTCCTACAACAGCAACTGTCAGTCGACCGTTGGGGTGGCTCCATATGAGATGTGCTATGGTAGGAAATGCAGGTCGCCCGTTCATTGGGATGAGACAGGAGAAAGGAAATACTTGGGTCCTGAGGCAGTTAAGAAAACCAATGAGGCTATTGAGAATATCAGAGCTCGGATGCTCGCTTCTCAAAGTAGATAGAAAAGTTATGCTAACCCGAAGTGCAGGAATATGGAGTTCAAAGTGGGAGACTATGTCTTCCTTAGAGTTTCACCATGGAAAGGGGTGAAGAGATTTGGGAAGAAGAGCATGTTGAGCCCTATATTTGTAGGACCATTTGAGATCCTGGAGAGGATCGGTCAGGTGGCCTATAGATTGGCCTTACCTTTGGTACTATTGGTTGTACATAATGTATTTCATATTTCGACACTTCAAAAGTATAAGTCAGATGTGACTCATGTATTGAGTTACGAAGATCTGGAGCTGCATGCAAATCTTTCCTATGAAGAACAGCCAGTCTAGATACTAGACATGAAGGACAAGGTCCTAAGAAAAAAAAACATACCTTTGGTTAAGGTATTATGGAGGAACAACAAGGTTGAGGAGGTGACCTGGGAGTTAGAGTCCAACATGTAGGATCAACATCCCGAGCTGTTCAGATGAAATTTCGAGGATGAAATTCCTGTAAGGAAGGGATACCTTAGTGTCTTGATTAGGGGGCCAGGAGGACAATAATTGAATATTATGTGCAATTTGTGATTTTATGCATGATTATATGAATTATGTGAGTTATATTATAATATTACTATATTGGCATGTTTAGGTGTATTAAGCATGCATGTGGGCCCATTTCTTATAAGAAGGGCATTTTCGTAATTTTGGCCTGCTGATGGCATTTTTTAATATATGTGTGTTCTATGATTGAGACCACATTAGTATATATATTTGGGTTATCTGGCACGAGGCGATCCTAGGTAGCAAGTTAGCAGTTTAGTCATAACGGGGTCAAATACCCAACTCGGGGTGAGCCTAGGGGTATTTTAGTAATGTGGTACATTGTCGGGACTTATCAGGTAATGGGAAATTATTTAGTGATTATTTGAGAATATTGGAGGTAACAGGATTGCGAGGCGTTAATTATGAATAACGGGAAAATGGGGTAAACGAATCACTTGTCCTTGAAGGCATTGGAGAGGGCATTAGGGGGCAATGGGTATATTGGTCCTTTCCTATCTAAGTAGTGACTTAGTCACTTGAAGCTTCTCAGAACAGAGTAACACAGAAATAAAATAGCTCTCTCTCTCTTGTTGCTCTTTTTTCTCTCTTTCACTTGGTGAGTTTTTTATTTTTGGAGAAGGAAAAGCTTGGTAATTGAAGGATTGAAGTTGGGGTTGAAGTAGGAAGCAATTCAGGGTTGTAATTCACAGCTGAGGTAAGCTCTAAACCTGGTTTTGATTAAGTGTTGGTCTGGTTTTTTGTATGTTTTGAGTTTTGAACTCAAGGGAGGGATTTTAATTCTTGGTGATGTTTTAGTTGGTTTTTGGTGTATTTGAGCTGCTCTTGATGTACTGTTGATGTTTTGAGACTAAATTATGGGTTTGGTATCACTTTGGGGTGAATTTTTGAGAAATTGGCTCGGGGAAAATATCTAAAAAAATTGGGTTCGTAGGGATGCGCTGCGGCCCTCATGAACTCAGAGAATAAGGGAGTGCCTCAACCGCCTTGGCACCGTGGCTCTAGGAAGGTTGTGTCGTGGCACGTGCCTAGTGTAATTAATGGATGGGCTCTCTAATTTGTGGAGAGTCGCGGCTCTAATTGTGGGGGAGCCGCGGCTCTAATTGTGGGGCGCAGCGACGCAAATAAAGGTTTTTGGCCAAAGTAGGTTTTGGGTGGCAGGAACTCATACCTAAGGGCTTGGGAAGTATTCTACTACCCGGTTTAGTAGAATTCGAGGTCCTGGAGACTAGGACTTGATCCAGAAGACTTTATTTACTCGATATTGATGGATATCGCTTATTATGGTTGTGACTAGGATACCACTAGGGCTCGGGAAAGGATCGTGCTTGAGGGTCGTTCATATTTAACTTGTGCTTAGCCAAAGGTAAGAAAACTACACCCAATACGTGTTGTATGTGATTAGGGCTTGGCTCAGTTGCTAAACATAGATTTGATTAAGGCTCGGGACCCTGTGAATGAGCATGATTATGATTGTGCTTGTGATTGCTTGATTAAGCATTTTTGTATACTCTGTATGTTGATAATTGTTAGATGTTGTATTCATGTTTGTATTATCTGATTGAAAAGCATTGACTTATAAGTCAGGGTGGCAATAGCGCGCTGAGCGTTGGTCGATATGGTTAGGCCTAATTAAGAGTGTGTCATATGCTTGTCCAGCCCAATGGTCGTGGAAAAATTAAGCGCTAGGTACGCTGGGCCAACTCTAAGGCTTATTATATAGAGGATAGGGAAATAGGCCCCAGGGTGACTTATTAGTCTCGTATCCTAGGGCATGGCCCAAACCTGACTTATTAATCATCTAGTTAGGGCAGTGGGCCCTTGTGTGATAGTGTAGTCACTTATTTGCATAGAATGCATGCATGAGTAGGGTTATTACTACTAGGCATGCTTATTATGACTCTATGATATTTTATTAACTGCTTATGAGCATGTTTAAGTTTTCTTGTTAAGCCTTGGCTCACGAGTGCTATGTGGTGCAAGTAAGGGGAAAGGGAAGTTAGACCATCCATGAGTTGGAGAGCTTCGGTGCCGACGTGTACATATGCGGCTGCTAGACCACCACGGTCGGGCTTTCTCAAAGGTACCAGGGTCAAACCCTATTTTGCCGCCTAGGTCAACTATTTTGTAATTACCTTTTTTTTATGTAAACGTCTTTGTAAATGTTTATTTTGGGATCCCATGTATGAACTTAACATTTTAATAAAATGATTGTTCCTTTTGTCCAAAAAATTTAACCCTAAGTCGTTAATCACTTTTAGTTACATGTTTATGGCCAAATGACTCGTTTAATGAGTCTAGCACTATTTAAATACACAGTGTAATGGTCTTAGCTATCTAGGGTGTTACATAAGTATTGTGACAAATTAGTTTTATGTCCACGCACTTCAACCTAAAAAAATGAAACTAATAATAAATAAATATATAAAAGCTAGATAAGAAACATGGGTTGACTCCTAAGAAGCGCTTTGTTTAATGTCATTAGCTAGACATTTCCATTCTCTTTTAACTTGGTTTTCGAAGAAAAGTTGTTTTCACATGGTCTTCATCGTCTTCATGATAATGCTTGATTTTATGCTTATAAACTCGAAAGATAGACCCCTTCTCTCCTTTTAAAGTGATGAGACCACAAGGAAAAACGTTTGTAATGGTAAAAGGCTCCATCCACCTTGATTTGAGATTTCTTAATAAAGACTTAAAACATAAATGGACAAGCAAGACTTGTTGTCCTGGTACAATTCTAACCATTGCAACTTCCTGTCATACACTTTTTTAGTCTTCTCCTTGTAAGCATTGGACTGAGTCATAATAGGTTGTAAATTCTCTTCTAAGGAAATTTTCTCGCTACCATGTGGTAAAGGATCTATGCAAATCTCCTCTTTTTGATCTCCACTCACTAAAGAATGATTCAATCCTCTTGCAAGTATTCATAGTTACTGGCCAATTCAAACCATTGTAAATATCAAATCGAAACTCATCTTCATTAACTCGCAAGGTTAAATGATATGCTTGAACATCAATTAGTGCTCCACTAGTTGCTAAGAAAGGGCGACCAAGAATAAATGGAATCTCATGATCCTCCTCCATATCCAATACCACAAAATCCACAAGAAATACAAACTTATCCATTTTAACTAAGACATCTTCTATAACTCCATGTGGATATGTAAAAGAACGATCAACAAGTCGCAATGTAATGGTTGTAGGTTTTACCTCCCCAAGACCCAACTTCTTAAAAACGGATAGACATCAACTTAATACTAGCACTAAGGTCACACAAAGCCTTATCAAATGACAATCCCCCAATCTTACAAGGTATAGTAAAAGTTGCCTGGATCCTTTAGCTTTTGTGGCAGCTTTTTCTGAAGTATGGCACTACATTCTTGTGTAAGCTTCACAGTCTCATAATCCTCAAACTTTCTTTTCTTCGACATAACCTCCTTCATAAAGTTGACATAATTAGGTATTTTCTCAAGAGCATCAACAAATGGAATGTTGATGTTAATCTTCTTGAATATCTCTAAAAACTTAGCAAATTGCTCATCAAGTTTGTTCTTTAGGAATCTTTGAGGATGTGGTAATGGAGACTAATACATAGGAAGATTATGTTAGTTTCTCATTAATACTTTTCTTTGCTATTGTCTCCTCCTTTTCATTTTCTCGTACTACTGGCTCACTTTTTATCTTACTATCCACCCTTGGAAGAACTTTTTATTCTCATTCACACCCCCCATCAATATCCTTACCACTTCTCAAATAAATGGCTTTACATTGCTCCTTAGGGTTCACTTTTGTGTCACTTAGAAAATTCTCTTTCTATTGAGAACCAATAGTAGTTGCCAATTGTCTCACTTGAACCTCTATGGACTTCATTGTAGCCCTCATGTTACACATATGAGTTTCGATATTATCCAACCTCGCTTCATTCTTATTAAATCTCTTGTTGGTATCCATCATAAAAGTGCCCAATATGTCCTCCAAAGATTGACTCTTCTCTGCTTGTAGCTGAACGTTAAAACTAGGAGGTGGTTGTAGGACATTCTTGTTGTTGGCATAAGAGAAATTTTCATGATTCCTCAATCATGGATGATAATAGTTTGGCATATTGTTACCCCGGTAGTTGTTGTAATTTCCATTAGACACATATTGTGCTTGTTCTTGATTCAAACCAATCCCAGACTGTGATGCAGCAGCAGCAGCAGCAACACTTTCAATGATAGATGGACTATTTTTGGTTGTTAAGGCAGCCACTTGATTAGATAAGGCAACAATCTGAGCTAATATATGTGTCATTGGATCTACTTCATACAACCCAACTACCTTTTGAGGCATTGGATGCTCATTGAGCCATTAACAACTATTAATAGCCATTTCTTCCATCAAATTAAATGTTTCGTTAGTAGTATTTCCCAATAATGCTCCTTCAGATGAAACATCTATTATAGTCCTGGTTGGACCATTCAACCCATTGTAGAAAATCTGCACTTACATCCAGTTTTCATAAGCATGTTGGGGGCAACAACGTAGTAAATCCTTGAATCGCTCTCAAGACTCATAAAATGGTTCAGAGTCAAGTTGTCTGAACTGACCTATTTCACTTCTTAATTGAGCTGATTTTGATGGAGGGAAAAAATTTACTAAAATCTCTCTTGCCATTTCATCCCATGTAGTAATGGAGCTTGGTGGTAGAGATTGCAACCAACTCCTTGCTCTATCCCTTATAGAGAAAGGAAAGAGGCGCAGTCTAATGGAATCATTAGAAACACCATTCATCTTCACTATAGCACAAACCTCCAAGAAAATTGCTAGATGAATACTAGGATCTTCAATGGCCATACCCCCAAACTGATTATGTTGCACCATATTTACCAATGTCAGCTTCAACTCAAAATTATTAGCAGCAATGGCGGGATTAGCAATTCCAGTGAGATTCTCATTAACAACGGGCATACAGAAATCACAAAATGCCCTTTGTTGTTGTGGTGTGGTGGTGGTTGTTGTGGTGGATTTGCTTGAACGTTAGCTCCACCAGCATTAGCACCAGTATTGTTGTCTCCTTGATTGTTATTCTCTATTGCAAATAACCTTCGTTTTGCCCTTATGTTTCTAAGTGTAACTTCAATTTTAGGATCAAAAGGTTCAATTGGTGTTGAGCTTCTAACTCTTCGCATAAACTGTGCACAATTCAAGAGCAACAATGAGATTAGGAGAAAATAAAAATTAAATATAATGTAAAACAAAGACTTGTAGAAATAATATTTGCAAAAATAAAAAAAATTCAGTCCCCTGCAATGGTGCCAAAAACTTGATACAGATTTTTTTACCGCAGGCGTGCGACGTTATTATAGTATAGTTTTAATTAAAAAATGATGTCGAACCCATAGAGATTGATTTATTAATTCTACTAATTACTAAACTTTTAAGCCTTTAATTTTAATTAGAGAAATAAAAAATAAGAATGTCTAACAAAATAAATAAAATAAAATAAGAATGATAAACAAATTGAAAACCAGAGATTGGAAACCTAGAATATTGATTTTCCTATTTCAAATTATGAATCTCAGTTAATCAATTATCTCAATCTATTTCCCTAATTTGTAATTTCAAGAACCCTTAATTTAAATCATCTACCCTTCTCAAGCATAGATGAAATTATTCTTAATTAATCAACACAATATCTCTATTCAATATTAATTAAACAAGAATTCATGAAGCAATATAGTTCTTCTAATGAAACTCATAGATATCATGGAATCTCTCAATCTCACACTTTTCCTATGTCATAAAATTCTAGGTCCAATTTTAAATTACCTCTCTCAAGTATAAAATCCTAAATCTCAATTCAATTCAATGGTGATCAAGCATTAAACAAAAGAATGCATGAACAAATTAGACAAACTTCATGGGAATAATATCAAAACTTTAATTCAATAATCTAAAATAGTTCCATCATTACTCTAGAAAGTGTGTTTAGTTCATGATCACAAACATTAAACCAATAACATTCATGTTCATAACTATAAAAAAAAGAAAAGTAAGAGAAGAAACACTAGATTAGATGTGCAATTTGGCTTCCATCCTTCTTCTCTATGTTCTCCAATGTATTCTCTACCTCCAAGATGTTCTAAAAGTTCCTCCAAGACATTCTCAAAATCCCTTTAATGAAACCCTAAGTGTATATTTATAATCTCCTAGAAACTACCCTCAAAATTCTTTAAAAACTCGTAATTTAAGAGCATGGCACAATGGCACCTAAAGCTCTAACTCGATGTTGAGTCTCATTTTGTGTTATGTTTAGGTTGTATTTAGATAGTTTTTATTTAAGTTTTTTCTATTATTTAGTGTTGTATTGCGCTTTTCTTTGTTGTTTTTCAGGTTTTAGTCAATAAATAAAGGAAAAGACCAAATGAAGAAAATTTGCAGAAAAATGATGAAAAATCAACTTTTTGATTTTGTTTCCTTGAAAAGATGAGTCCTAAAGATATTTTATGGCTTAGATGATTTTTTGGGACAAAAAGTGTTTAAATTTAAGAATTTATTAAGGAACGTGACATGGCTTGGTGGCGTCGCGGCCAGGTCCTTTACAGAATGCTTGTTTTCAAGGTTCTACACGAGCCGCGGCACTGGAAGGAGGGGCCGCGATGCTAAAGGATTCTCAAGCCCAGAAAAAAATGCACGGGTCGCGGCCCGCCTGAATGAAGGAGCTAATTTTCGGGACACGGGTCGCGGTGCTTGAACAGCTATGTCGCGGCCCGCATTACTTCAGAAAGAAAAATTAGGTTATAAACCTAATTTTGAAGGAAAGAAAAGGGAGGAGAAAAATCACACTTTTTGGAGAGTACGATTTTGGAGAGTAAGGAATACATCGTGGAGCACTGCCAATTATATTCAACAGTTCTTTTTCTTTTACCTTAGAATTCTATGTTATTTTCCATCGTTGTTTATGTTTAGAATGATGATTATGAACTAAATTTGTTATTAGGGATTTTAATTGAGTCACTTGAACTTCTGTTATGATCTAATGCAAAGTTGATTTTCTTCTTCAATTTTTGAGTCTCTTGCTTATCTATGCTTATTCATGACTTTATTATAAACTACTTTTGACAAATTTTTAGCTTGATAAGAAGGAGAAAAGAAAACTTGCATTAGTAACTGATTGGAGGGATTGTTGATGAGATTAAAACCCCTAATTATTTAATCTTGAATTAATTTCTTGTGTTCCTCTATCTTTCTTTATTCTTGAAATTTACAATAGTTTATGTTCTTGTTCTTTACTTTTACAACAACAAAATATTGTTAACCAAATAGAATTAAAAAAAATTAATTGTTTGGTAATAAATAATTCAGTCCTTGTGGGACAATACTTGGTCTTACCAAGATTTATTACAAATTGCGACTGTGTGCACTTACATAGCTATTAAATTTTGCAACAAGTTTTTGGCACCGTTGCCAGGGACTAAAAATTTTCAATATCAAAGTAATTAATTTTATTTCTAATTTGGTTTTTCTTTGTATTGTTTCTAACTTGTTTTGTGTGCAATCCCTTACCATTTATCGGGTGATAATATTATATGCATAGCAGAAGAGGAGCAGACAGCCTTGTTCCTATTAATCCTGAAATAGAGAAAGCGTGCAGACATAACCGTAGAAACAAGAGAGTAACTCATCAAACTGTGGTTATGGCAAATCCTCAGAACAATGATGGGTTGAATGGAGGGGCGCTAGAAGTGGTGTAAGGACGAGCTCAGAATCCCGCTGTAAGAAGCTTACGGGATTATGTACTCTCAACTGTTATGGGAGTGCAAACATGTATAGGACCACTGATAGTGGAGGCTAATAACTTTGAGATTAAGCCGACGATTTTACAAATGGTTCAATCCACAGTGAAATTTCGTGGACTCTCCTCAGAAGATCCTCGTATGCATTTAGCTAATTTTCTGGAGCTATGTGCAACATTCAAATATAATGGGGTGAGCGATGATGCGATCAGGTTGAGGCTATTATCATTCTCTTTGTAGGATCAAGCGAAAAGTTAGTTAAACTCCCTTCAATCCAATTCTATTACTACTTGGGAGGAGTTGGCGCAAAAGTTTCTTGCAAAGTTCTTCCCTCCATCATTGGCTACTAAATTGAGAGGGCAGATCAATAATTTATATCAGCTGGATGGTGAATCTTTGTATGACTCTTGGGAGAGGTTCAAGGAGTTGCTGAGAAAATGTCCCCATCACGGAATTGAGAAGTGGATGTTGGTCCACAACTTTGACAATGGATTGTGCGGTACTACTCGCACTATAATTGATGTCGCAGCTGAAGGGGCATTTATGAGTAAAAGTTCCAACGAGGCATATGATTTGTTGGAAGATATGGATACAAACAATCATCAATGGTCTGATGAGCGTATAACTAGTAACATAAAGGTAGTTGGGGTTCATGAATTAGATGCAATCACTGCCTTCACTGCTCATGTTGCTTCCTTAACAAAACAGTTGCAACAGACTATTGTGTCTGCTAATGCCATTCAAATGCTAGTCGATTGTGGAATTTATGGGGGCCCACACTCTTTCGATCAATGTCCTTTAGGTGACCCTAATAATAATATTCCTATGGACTAAGTTCAGGTTCAAGCAGTGGGAAGCAACAATCCATTCACCAACACTTACAATCCTGGTTGGAGAAATCACCCAAATTTCTCATGGAGAAACAATCAAGGCCAACAGTCACAGTTTCAAGGCCAATACCAGCAGAATATGTCACAACAACCTATGAATCAAGCTTCATCTTCACAGCTGGGCGGCCACGGAATCAACCAGAAAAGCCCAATGAATTGCAAGCAGCTTTGTTGACCCTCACCAACACTCAGACTCAATTCATGACTGAGAACAGGTCCTACATTCGAAACCTTGAGACACAAATGGGGCAGTTGGCAAGTATGTTGAATAACAGACCTCAAGGGAATTTTCCTAGCAATACGGTGGTGAATTCCAAGGAACAATGTCAGGCCATCACTTTGAGAAGTGGTAAGCAAGTTTAACAATTTGTGCCTCATTCATCTGTTGAGAAGAATGAAGAAGTGGGTGAGACATCTGGTTCAGAGAGTGAGAAGGTTATTGAAGACCATTTTACTACAAAAAAATCAATACCAGCTGTTGTTGGTTATCCCCTAGTTAGAATCCCATACCCTTAAAGGCTTAGGAAAACTTCTCTAGATAAACAGTTTTCCAAGTTCTCAGAGGTGTTCAAAAAGTTTCACATCAACATTCCCTTTGTTGAGGCTTTAGAGCAAATGCCTAGTTATGTAAAGTTCATGAAGGAAATTCTTTCTAAGAAGAGGAAGATGGAAGACTACGAGACTGTGACGTTGACTGAAGAGTGTAGTGCAATTCTACAAAGGAAGCTTCCCCAAAAGTTGAGAGATCCAAGGAGCTTCGCCATTCCTTGTACTATTGGGAATTTTGACTGCAAGCAAGCTTTGTGTGATTTAGGGGAGAGTATTAATTTGATACCCTTATCTATTTTTCAAAGACTTGGGTTGGGTGAAGCTAGGCCTACAACAGTTACTTTACAGTTGGCAAACCGTTCAGTGAAGCATCCACGGGGTATTATTGAAGATGTGTTGGTGAAAGTGGATAATTTATTTTTCCTACTGAATTTATAGTTCATGACATGGAAGAGGATACTTATGTGCCAATAATTCTAGGAAGGCCATTCTTAGCCACTACGCAAGTACTTATTAATGTTCATAAGGGTGAGTTGAGACTCAGAGTTCAGGGTGAAGAGGTGGTCTTCAATTTGTTCAAGGCAATGTCATATCCTAGATCAAGTGACAATTGTTTTTCTATTGATGTGATAGAGGGGGTTGTTTCTAAAAATAATTTGATCACAGATGCTCTGGAGGTGGCGCTGAGACAATGTAAAGAGGAAAAAAGTGATGATGATGAGGTGATGGAATATGTGAGATGGGTGAACTCTTATGGACCATTTTATAGAAAGAAATATTAGGAGTTGGGTCAAGTTCCTGAAAGACCTTTGCCACCTATAGAGAAACCACCAGTTTTAGAACTGAAGACTTTGCTAGACAATCTCCGTTACATTTATCTGGATGAGAGTGAGACTTTACCGGTGATTGTCTCTAATTTTCTATCTGAATTGGAGGTAGAAAAATTATTGTGAGTCTGGAGGGCTCACAAGCTAGCTATTGGGTGGACATTGGCATATATTAGAGGGATCAGTCCTTCTACAGTGATGCATAAGATCCGCCTGAAAGATGAGAGCAGACCTTTAATTGAAGCTCAGAGGAGGTTGAATCCCACTATGAAGGAGGTGGTGAGAAAAGAAATCCTAAAGTGGTTAGATGCTGGGGTGGTGTACCCTATTTCTGACAGTGCATGGGTGGGCCCAGTGCAGGTAGTGCCAAAGAAAGGTGGGATGACTATGGTAACAAATGAAAAGAATGAATTGATTCCATTAAGAACAGTGATGGGATGGAGGATTTGCATCGATTACCGCAAGTTGAATAAGGCAACAAGGAAAGACCATTTTCCCTTGCCTTTCTTGGATCAAATGCTTGACAGACTAGCAGGCCATAGCTACTACTGCTTCTTGGATGGGTATTATGGGTACTATCAGATAGCCATTGCACCATAAGACTAAGAGAAGACCACCTTCACTTGTCCTTATGGTACATTTGCCTTCTGAAGAATTCCATTCAGGCTATGTAACGCCCTGCTACTTTCCAACGGTGTATGATGGCCATTTTCTCTAAATTGGTTGAGAGAACTATCGAGATTTCATGGATGATTTTTCAGTGTTTGGGTCATCATTTGATGAGTGTTTGAAGCATCTGGAAGCAGTATTGTAGCGGTGTGAAGAATCCAATCTAGTTCTGAACGGGGAGAAATGCCATTTTATGGTAAAAGAGGGGATTGTTCTTGGCCATAAGATCTCTAGTAGAGGCATTGAGGTGGACCGAGCTAAAATCTCCACAATTGAATATCTACCACCGCCTGTGTCAATTAAGGGGGTTTGAAGTTTTCTGGGACATACTGGATTTTACAGACGGTTCATCAAGGACTTTTCAAATATTTTGAAGCCTCTTTCTACTTTGTTGATGAACGGTTTTGCCTTTAATTTCAACGAAGAATGCCTAACTGCTTTTGAGGTACTTAAGAAGAAGTTAATCTCAGCACTGATAGTTGTTGCTCCAAACTGTTCCATTTGAACTGACGTGCGACACAAGTGATTATGCGGTAGGAGTAGTTTTGGCCAATGAATTGATAAGGTATTTTGGTCTATTTATTATGCTAGTAGGACTCTAAATGAAGCACAATTTAATTATGCCACAGCAGAGTAGGAGCACCTAGCTATTGTTTATGCTTTTGATAAATTTAGACCGTACCCCATTGGCAACAAAGTAATAGTGTATACTGACCATGTAATGCCCCGACTAATTCTAGACCTGGACCATTAAAACTACTAAGACATAGCTACTAATTTGAAGACATACATCATGAAATAATAGAACTTTAAAACCCAAAATAGTGTACGAAATACAAAATAAGGTATGGGATCCCATTGCTTAATACATAAAACATAAACTTTAAATCAATTTTTTAATTACTAAGTGCGGAAATACATAAAAGATAATTTAAAAGACTTAAAAACAGCGTCATCCTCAATCTTCCAGCAGTCCATTCAATTCATCTGTCCTCAATACACATCTCGAGCTGCCACGAATCCGACCCGCCTTCCAAGTTCTTTTTCCTGCACCATCTAAAAAGAAAGGAATAAGCCTAATGCCCAGCAAGGAAAATCTACTAAAAACATATGTGTCATAAATCATAAAACATAAGACTATATCACAAAAGCATATACTATAAAGCATATGACGTAAAAACATATATCATATAGGACTACAATATTAATGGCCATTAACTCATTAACGTGGTATGTGATAAAACCGTCTAGGTCCTCAGTCTACTAATCGAGGTAGGTTGTATCACAACTATAGTATATGATAACCCATCTAGGTCCTTTGTCTATTAATCGAGGTAGGGTAAACCATAACTCTAAACCACAAAAATGATAAAAATTCTTGGGGTTTGCTATCTAAGCAAATCATATGCCCAAGTGACTACAAAACATATATCATATCACATATCATA